>NC_044322.1:50613959-51238959 GCF_007399415.2 Gopherus evgoodei
TGCAGGCTAACAAATGCTGCTGCTGCTAGAAAATATTTCCTGATCAACCTTCAGATTGAGTTACCTTGTTTTTGTAAATTCGCACTAAAAATTGTGTTTCTGTATGTTAATTGCCAGACAGCCAAGGCCATTGTGTACATTGAAGAGATGAACAGCATGGCGGATGTCACCTTTCCTTCAGTCCCTCAGATTGCTTCTCTTTTAGTATACGATGATACTTCTAGAGCCAAAGACAAAACCAGTCCAGTTGCTGGCTACCCTGTTGTCTGTATCACTGTGAGTATCAAGATGAGAAGTGGGAACAAAGCTAGTAGGTGCGTGATTTTAAAGAGACAATGGAAATGTATACTGCCTAAGGGAAGTGGTGAAGGGCTATTAGAAAATAAAACACCTTTTCCAAATACTTTTGCCACTGATGGTAGATAACAAATGTCTCCAGAAAGCATTTTTATTAAGGTATATATGTTGCGTCATGAAAAGTTGTTCACTGTCAATACTGTTTGTGATACTATATTGTCTTCATACGGGATGGTTGGATAAATAATATGAAAACTTATAATCTTTGAAATAGGAAACAAATGTGAAATACTGGAATTTAGATATTAAAAATAGAAACTACATTTAAATACTATTTTGGATCTGACTTTAAAAGAGTTTCCTCCACCATTAGCTGAATGCAAGCAAGAGTTTGCTACCATACTTATAAGTTTTTTAAAAAGTTATACTTCCAAAAGTCAGGAAATTGCCAAAATTTATGTTTCACATAGAAACTTGAATTTTGTGTGCATATATTAAAATTCAAGGCTGGACTCTCAGCTTATGATCCAGCCCTTTTCTACCACAAAATCTGCCTTAACAGTGCAGCTGGGGATTCTCCTTTAATAGGACATGGCATAGAGTCAGTGTAGCCAAATCTACATCACCCCTCAGACACCTCTCCAATAGAGGGAGTGGTAGGGGGACAGGAAGGAATGTGGATAGAGAAAGTACTGCACTTAGGCAATCCCTGCTGTTATAAGTTACAAGCAAGTATAAGTTGTTATATAGAAGCTGCTCTAACTTGAGTGGAGGCCAAATCAACTTTTAGGGAGAAGAACAGGGACAGAAAGCCATCTTTTACTCACCTACCCCTGTTTCCTGTGCCAACCATAGCTTGGCCAGACTCAAAGGCCTTGTCCAATGACTTTAATTATGTGACTACACACTGTGTTTTCTTCAGGGCCCTTGTCTCATTCAGTCTCTGATCCTACACCATTAAAATCAATTCATTGCACTGTCCAATCTGTGTGGTGAATTAGGTCAAGGTCCTCCATAATCCTTGGTGCACTGAATCTGAATTTTTGTAAACCAAATGTGGACATTAAAACCTATATACATTAAGTCAGGATTCTATCCATCTGCACTTCCCTTTAGAGTCTTACAGTTTTTCAGTGTGCACCTTCACAGGTTATGCATTGCACAAGACAAGGTTTTCCTAAATCACAGTAAAAACTTTTATGCAACTTTTACACATCTGTGCACAATGCCATTGGAATACTGGAAGACTTGAATCAGAGGGCCAAATCAGACTTAGCATATGGGGTGCAACTCCACTGAATGCACTGACTGCATAGCCCAAGTCAGAATTTGACCTATATGCAGTATTTCAGATCAAAACTGGAATCTTATAAGCACAATTATAATTTTATAAAGATAAAGCAGAATAAGTTGCTAAAAGTGTATTCTGAAAATATTTTTTTTCAAATTTGCCCTACACCGAAATTCTTTTTTGTCGTGTTTCCTGACTGTTGAGTGATTAAAGCACAGGTTAGCTCTCCATCCATAACTTGCACTTTTGGTATAAGGTTTATTTGGTGCCTTTGTTCCACAGTGTACTCCTGAGGGCGTTCTGTGCCAAAAAATAAAAAATTCGTTGCCAAAAAATTCTGTGCACAATATTTTAAAATTCTTCAAAAATCTGCTAATTTTATTTGTCAAATAAATGTGGAGGCTCCAGCATGGCACTGGGGAGCACAGGCCACCGGCTCCCCAAGGTGGGAGATCACTGTGCAGCTCCCCCTCTCCCCCAAGACATGGATTCAGCGATGAGGCTGCACCCAACCCTGACACAGTGCAAGAACTTGGCCTGCCCCAGAAACACTCCAGAACCCTGCCCCTCCGTGCCAGGTGCACCGGGGTAAGCAGGCAGGCTCAGTCCAGCAGTATCCAAGTGTGGAGGGCCTTAGTGTGGGGGGATCCAGGTGTGGGTTGACAGGGTTCTGTGTGGGAGAATCTGGGTATGGGTGTCTCAGTGGGGGATGTGGAGGTGGGGGGATCTGGATGCACAGTGGCTTGTTGGGGGTTTCTGGGTGCAGTGGTAATGGGATTCTGCAGGGGGTTCCAAATGCTGGGGAATGGGGTGTGGATCCAGGTGCAGCTGGTTGAGGCTCGGTGGGATGGATACCCGGGTGTGGGTGGTTTGTTGGGGTAGTCCAAGTGCAGGGGGAGTTGGGTTCATCAGGGGGATTCTGTGTGCAGGGGGAGGCTGGCAGGTGAGTCTACGTACGAGGGGGCCTGGATGCACGGGAGTTGGGCGGATGGGGAAGCAGCTCTCTGTACAAGATCCCTCGCCCTGCAGCTGAGGAGCAGTGGGTGCAGGAAGCAGGGGGAGAGTTTGCAGAGTTTTCTGCAGCCTGGGGAGAAATCTGGGGGTGGGTCTGACACAGCCATGGATGCTGTGCAGGGGAAGAAGTCCCGTCCTGCCCAACCCAGCTGTGACTAGCAGCTGAGGCCAGCGCAGGGTAGGAGCCACCAGCCATGTCTTCCCAAGTCCTGCCCCCTGCCCCACAGTGATTTATCTCTCTGCTGGCTACCCAAAACATACTGCTGTGGAGGGTCGCATGACCACTGTTGTGGCTTTTCTTTACTTCCCAAACAGAAAGTCATTTTTCTGCAGGGAAGCAAAAAAATATGTTGGGGGCATGAATGCTGTGCGTGCACAGTGGCGCAGAATTCACCCAGGGATAACAGTGGCTAAAGCCAAGGCTTATCTGAATTTCCCAATCATTTTCTCACTACTTGGATTGCTTTCTTTATTGTGAAATAAATAAGATCATTATAACTTTCTGACTCTTTCCACAGGCTTGCAATCCTAAATATACAGATTATGACAAGACAGGTTCAATATGCGCCAGCGAGAATATCAATAACACGCTGACTCGATACCGATGGCTGGTTAGTGCCCCTACTGGCCCTGACGGTGTGACCAGTCCCATGAGAGAGGTTGACTTTGATACATTCTTCACTTCCTCCAAGATAATCACACTGGACTCCATTTACTTTCAAGCTGGCTCTCGGATCCAGTGTGCAGCTCGTGCTGTAAATTCGGATGGGAATGAAGGCCTAGAGCTCATGAGTCCTATTGTAACAATAAGCACAGAGGAGGGTAATATATCTGTTAACTATAGCAAAACTTGCATACCACAAAAAATGACTTTCTCTCTTACTTAATCAGCTTTCACTTACATGACATCTTTAATGTCATAATCTTGCCTGTTCTCTAATCATTCATGGAGCCTTCAAAAATCAATAAAACCTGAACTTCTAAGGTAAAAAGCAAGCACAAAATAAACTCTTTTATTGGCAGGGCTGCAGGGGGAGATGGGAAGGGAAATGGAAAAACCTTTTAGGCCTTCTCTACACATCATAAAGAAGTTATAAAAAGTACAAACACATTTCTCCCCTTTGGTGAACACCTTTAAATAATTTTCCACATGACAAATCAGGCTTTCCTATTTTAAAAGTCAAATAAAAATTTTGGGTCATCCCAGAAATGAAAGGGGTTTTTTTATGTTTAATGTGATAGTTGTCAATCAATCAAGACTGGATTCCAAAGCATTGCACTGTACAAATCCTATGTGAGATTGACAATTCTTTGTCACCCTTGTTTTCTTTGCTGCTTCAGAAACTTTTTTTATTTTGTGTAATATATCATTTATAACAGACAAGATATTAAATAGTTCCTTCTGTGCTTGAATTTGTCACTTTAATTCCAAGTGGTTGGCTCTTTAAATATTCTTGATATACTATTCTAATTTCTACTGAGTGAGGGATCTGGAGGCTTGAATCAACAGAATTTCTGCTTAGTCACTTTTTATTTTGTTTTGTGACCTCAGTTCACCTTCCCTGTGCTAACGAAGATGCTGCATCCCAGAGGGGATTCTGCCTGAGTGTCTTGTGACATTCACTCCCTAACTGGCTCTGCATACTTTTCTGGGGGCTGTGCGGGCCAGTTCCAGGTTCTAGGGCTGAGTTTTGAATGTAGACACCTGGAGACTGGTCATAAAATATGTAATGCATTTTTTGGTGATTTTTCAAGACCCATCCACCCTCTTCTAATGCTTCGTTACACTGAACAAACATGCAGAATTAAGGACCCCCATCCTCTACTGTGTTTTGTAATTTATGAACAGACCCCTCTGAGTGCTGGAAACCTCTCTGAGTGAAGTTTTCACAACTGATAGCCCTGAACCGTTAGAGTATGTCTGTAAACTAAGCCTGGGTCTGTGGTACCCTGGCTTGTGGACTTAGTGTTTCCAGGCCTGTGCTTGAGCATCCACGCTGCATTGTAAATCTGGATTTACAATTGCTAGACCCAGGTCTCACAGCCGTACTAACACATCCATACAGCACTAGGCAGACCTTGTGACTTGGGTCTGTGGCTTGACTTGCATCCACACTGCATCGTGACAAGGGTTGGATCTAAGTCACAGCAGGACGGAGGGCTGACTCCTAGCAGGATCCTAGGACCCCGAGTCTTGAGTGCTTGCTGGCCTGAGCCAGACTGTTTTGTATGTGGATGAGAGGGGGACTTGGGCTCAAACCTAAGTCAGTGCCTGGGCTTAGTGTGCAGCATAGACATACCCTTAGTCACTCCAGCATAATCCCAGGGTGAATCAAGGGTATGTCCACACTGCATCGTAAACTCAGGTCTGTGGGACTAGGGCATGTGGACTCGGTGTTTCCAAGCCCATGTTTAAGTGTCCACAGTGCGCTGTAAACCTGGGCTTACAATTGCTGGATCCAGGTCTCACAGTCGTGGTCATGCATCCATACTGTGCTACGCAGATCTTCTAACTCAAGTCTGCAGCTTAAGCTGCATCCACACTGCAAAATGACAGGGCCTGGACCCAAGTCACAGGAGGACTTGGGCTCTGACCCACCCCCCACTCTAGCAGGGTCCTAGGACCTGGATCTTGAGTGCTTGCTGACCCAAGTCAGACTGATTGGTATGTGGAAGGAAGGGGGACCTGCACTGAAACCTGAGTCAGAGATTGGATGGGTTTAATGTGCAGTATAGACATCCCTGAAGTCAGAATTTTTAATTATCAAATGTAAATCCTTCACGGACGGAATGATGAGAAAAACTAACTGCAGATTTACAGGTAGACATTTCAGTTATAATTTTCTTAATTTAAAAACAGTTCAATATGCATAAATATAATCTTAAGTAAGTCTTAAGTAAGCTTGTTTAAACTTAAGTCCTCCTCAACAGTATGGTTGCAGAAATCATTTGAGTATAAACAGCTTACTTCTATTGTTTTCCAATTTGCTCTGCTCTAGAGATGTAATCTAGCTGCAACATGAGGAAAACGTTTAAAAATAAAATCTTGTTTCAAAATAAGTGAAATTAACCATGCAATCAAAATACATTCTGAAGGAGATTTTTTTTTTTAAACCTGTCCATGCATGGACCAAACTTTCAAAAAATGAGCACTCAGCCCCACATTTAGTATGGTCCCATGTGCAAACAGGCAGTAATTTGTGCACAATAGGTACCTGTGTGTTTTTTGTATACAGTGTCTTGCTTTGCAAGCCTGTTGATGCATACAAATATTTGTTTAGAGTATGTGTGTGCAATTTAGGCATCCAGTTTTGAAATTTTGATCCACTTTGATCAAATAGTTCTGATTTCCAGTTAAATCCTCTGTGATAATAATTCCTGTTCAAAATTGTGGTTAATGCTGGCCCCTCCTAACAGGCTGCTTGTCATTCCAGAAAATGTGTCTAGTTTTTAAAGTATGTACAGTGAAAAAGAAACGGAAGATTAGTGCAAAGCAGAGTAAAATGTTGTTTCTTCTAGACACAAATTGAAGTTGCTTTTCCCTTTTCCATTAGGTCTTTGCCAGCCCCGGGTGCCAGGTGTGGTTGGGGCAGAACCATTCTCTGCCAAGCTGCGCTACACTGGCCCAGAAGATCCAAACTATGCTAATCTCATCAAACTGACCATCACAATGCCTCATATTGATGGTATGTAAAAGTTTAATCTATAGGTCAGAGTGCACATCATCTTCATTTTATTTTAGCAAATGTCTTAAGTAGTCAAAAGCACTGTGTAATCTCATAGTGTTTGCAACAGTGGAGAAATGTCATGAATGTGTAATTTTGAACCTGTGATAGTACAATATATCATAGTGATATATGTGTAAGAAGATGAGTCATCCCCGAATTAGGGCCTGATTAAACCACATGGACTGAAGAGTCACTCCTGTGCTAGGCTCTAGCCAATCCACAGACTGATCTGTGACTCTCAGTGCAGGTATATAAGCCTTACAGGAGGAACGGCAGCTCAGTCTGCTCAGTGGCACTCCGGAGCTTGGAACCTTTCCCTGCCTGATGATGGCAACAGACTCCATCCACAAGCCTTAACCTGCTCTTGCTCCAGCCCTGTTCCTAGTGCTGCTCCAGCCTTGCTCTCACTTCGGCCTTGTTCCAACCCCACACTGGACTCCTTATTCTGGCTCTTGACTCCCTGGCTCTGACCAGTAGGCAAAACTGCCACAGCTCCGATCACTAGGCCCAACTATGCTCATCATGGTTTCTAACAATTAGAACAGACTGACCTCCATTGGGCTCAATGACCAAGATGGATCTCCTATGCTGGCAGGTGCTCTCTACAATTTAAATGAAATCTCTAGACTCCTCTGCCACTGAGATGACAGAACTAGTTTGAGATCTCGAGAACTAAGTGGCCCAGCTACAATTGGAAAATGCCTTCCTGCGCTCACACCTCCCAGCAGTCCCAGGCCCCTCTAACATCATCAGGCATGACAGCCCAAGATCTAAATCCAGAGATCCTGCTTCCAGAGAGATTTGATGGGAACCATCAAAAGTTTTGGGGAGTTGCAATCGTTGCCTACAGTTCCTGTTACACCTAGCAATGTACATGAAAAAACAAACCAAGAGAAGTGTCATCAGAAGTTTATTGACAGGAAGCACTGGATTAGGCATCGCCAATCTTTGAGCAGGACTTTGATAAATTCATTTGTGTCTTTTCATTCATGTTTGGTGACCCAGACCATACCCACTTCACCGAAGTTGCCCTGGAGTCACTCAAACAAGATCCCCATTCTCTTGCAGCCTACACCACTCACTTCCATCACTGGTAACTGACATGGCTTGGAACAAAGCAGTGCAGATTTACTTTTTCTGTCTAGGCCTGAATGATGAGATTAAAGATAAACTGGCTCAGGTAGATCCCCACTCGGCATTGCTCCCCAACATCGAGTTGCATATCCAAATTGACAACCAACTGTTGGAGTAATGCCAGGAAAGAAGGAAGGTACATGCTTGGCCACTGCCTAGCCCGGACCTATTCCTGCCCACACACACATCCCTATGCAATCATCAGACCCAAACCCATGCAGGTAGACATGGCATGAAGGTGCCTCTCAGATCAAAAGAAGGAATATTGTTGTCTGAATGACCTCTGCCTGTACTGTGGGGAACGAGGCCACTTTGTCACCAGGTTTCCCCTTGAGTACTGTTCTGTGGCTAGTCTGAGAAAATAAGCAAGTTCAGCCTCATTAGAAGAGACACAGCCAGATGAAACAACAGGATCGGGTTCCCCGATCAGACCCCTTCTGCTACCTCCGTGTATCCTAACCATCGTGGACAGTGGCCAATCCCACCTTCAGGTGACACTCCAACTTTGGGCCCTCTGTATACTTGAAGCAAGCTGCACCCAGCTTGTGCGGCTAGACTCCAGAGGCTCTGGCAATTTCATGGGTAGCTAAAACAAATTACCTACCAGTGCAAAGGAAACTCGCCCCCATCTTGGTGGAGGCAATTGATGGCAGCTTGCTGTCCTCAAGCCTAGTGGTCTGTCAGACTGACCCCTTCTGAACTGTAATTCAAACCATCAGGAAATCCTGCAGTTTAACCTGATTGACTCAGATCACTTCCCAATCATGCCTCGTATCCCCTGACTCTCCCTCCACAATCCAGGCATTTTCTGGAGAGCACACAACATTCGGTTTGAGTCTGATTATTGTCAACATCAGTGCCTAGTCCAACCTAGTGTCGAGGACATTAGACATAATCTGGGGAAGGCCTCCATTTTTTGCACACAAGAGGCTCCAAGTAAGGATAACTTACCAATTCCCACAGAATACATGGACTTAGAGGACGTATTCAGTAAAAGAAATACTGCTGCTCTGCACCCACATAGGCCCTACTACTGGCTGAATAGATCTCTAGCCAGGGACCAAAATCCCCTTTGGATGAGTTTGCCCTATGAAATCAGGGCCCAATGGGAGTACTTCGATGAAAATCTAGCAAAAAAATGTATCACTCCCTTTGCATCTCCTGTTGGGGCCCCAATCTTGTTTGTCAAAAAAAAAAAAAAAAAAAAGATGGCACCTTGTACCTCTGCATAAACCATCAAGCACTGAATAGTATCACCATCAAAAGTAAAATATCCCTTGCCATTGATCAGTGAACTACTGGAGAGGGTCAGCTCGCAAAAATTTTTACTAAACTTGACCTACACTGGGCAATGAATGGAAAACAGCTTTTCGTACTCAGTATGGACATTTTGAGTAACTTGTCATGCCTTTTGGTCTCTGTAATGCCCCTGCCACATTCCAGCACTTGGTTAGTGATATCTTCGGGGATGTTCTGGACCAGTTTATCATTCTCTACCTAGATGACATTCTTATTTTTTTCAGAAAACCAAACCTTGCATGACCAGTGTGGCTGGGTTAGTACTTGAACATCTTCAAACCAAGTCTGTATGGGAAGCCTGAGAAACGTAAGTTTGATCACACCTCTGTGGACTTCTTGGGTTATATCATCTCTCCCAACAGAATAAGTATGGATCCCAAAAAAGTGTCTGCAGTTTTGACCTGGGCGACACCCAAAAGCATCTATGTTATCCAGTACTTCCTAGGGTTCACCAGTTTCTATAGATTATTCATCCGTGGATTCTCGCAAGTGGTGTTCCCATCTAAACCCTTTGTCATCAAAACAATTACGTGATCAGGGCAACGATATCTCAGCAACATAGTCCCCCAAATGACCTCCACTTTTGTACCTTCTAGTCTACAAAATTGATACTCAAGGAATAAAATTAAGAAATCTACTATAAGGAAATACTGGCCATCAAGGCTGCATTTCAGGAGTGTCACCACTATTTATAAAGTGCAGGATTTCCAGTCCAGGTGTTCGCAAATCATAAAAACCTAGAACATCTCCAAACTGCCACAGCCCTGAACCAGCATCAGATACATAGATCCCTCTTCTTTTCTAGATTCAGCTTCACCCTGGTCTGCCAGCCCGGAACCCGAAATGAGAGAGATGATGCATTATCCCATAAGGGGGAGTACCTAAATAATTTTGCCTTGCCATTTTGTAAACATACTGGCCAACACCAATCTTTTGGCCATTGTAAAATCCTATGCCCAGTGATGTGCTTGTGGTGACATGGATGTCAGCCAATTCTGACCCAAACTTCTCTGTCAGAAACGAGGTACTCTCATACAAGGATCGCATTTATGTCCCTGAAGGACCACCTTGTCTAGCAATGCTCCAGCTATGCCATGATTCCACTCTGGCAGGCCACTTCAGGTACGAGTAGACAGCAAAGTTGATCTCTCACAACTTGGTAGCCAAAACTGTTCTCCTCCATCAAGTCTTACATTGCTTCCAGTGAGGTGTGCAGCTGGATGAAGACCCCCTCTCCCCCATACCAAACTTCTAGGTGCCCTGATCCTGCTTCCAACCCCAACCAACCATACGCATCTTATCTCAATAGACATCATCTCTGATGTCCCCACTTCTCAGGGCTGCATAGCTATACTGGTCATTGTTGACCTTCTTACCCAAATGACACACTTTGTGCCTTGTCAAAAGATTGCCACTGCAGAAATGACAGCTCACTTTATTTTTGACTACATCTTCAAGCTCCATGGGTCACCAACAGACATTATTCCTGATCATGGGCTACAATTTTTCTCCCACTTTTGGACTCCTGGAAGTCACCCTACACATTTCCTCTGCCAGATGGATGGACAAACAGAAAAGGTAAACCAAAATCTAGAACAATAACTTTGTTGCTTCATCAGCTGCCCGCAAGCTGACTGGTTCCAGTTCTTGCCTTTTGCCAAATTTGCTTACAGTAACTCCAATCACAAATCAACCTGCCAAAGACCCTTCTATGCCAGTTATAGCTTCCACCCCCAATTTAATCAGTCTGTACTGTGGGCCTCCCATGTCCCTGTGGCTTCTGATTTAGTTCAACACCTCCACCGTATTCAAGAGAAATTAAAATCACACTTAAACTCAGCCAAGGAGGACTACAAATGAAATGCTGACCTTCATCAACAGGGCCATCCTCCCATGGCAGTCAGAGACAGAGGATGGCTCTCAGCTCAACATTTGGACTCCTCCCAGCCCTCAAGGAAACTAAACCACCATTACCTTGGCCCATTCCAGATGATTCAGCAAATTAACCCCTTGGCCTTCAGACTCCAGCTACTGTGTACCATGAAGATACATCCAGTATTGCATGCTTTCTTGTTAAAGAAATATGTGAACAACTCCTTTCCTGGATGCACACAACCACCTCCACTCCCTGTCATGGTTCAGGGACAGGAAGAACACATGGTGAGGCAGATCCTGAACTCTAAGCTCCTCCGAGGATGACTGATGTGCCTCATAGATTTGGAAGGGTGTACCCCAACGAACGGTTCATGGGAACCAGCCAGTATCATACATGTACTTGACCTCCTTCGTGAATTCCATCAATCGCACCCCGACAAGTGGGGTCTAAAGCACCCGGGGCAGGGGTGGGAGGGTAATGTAAGGTGATGAATCATCGCTGAAGTAGACACTGATGAAGCCACATGGATTGTTCAATCATTCCGGAGAATCCACAAGACAGGAAGTGGTCTGGTGGCTCTCAGGGCAGGTGTATATAAGCGTCACAAGAGGAACAGCAGCTCAGTCTGGTAAATGGCTTGGAACCCTCCCCTGCCTGATAGTGGCAACAGATTCCACAAGCCTTAGCCTGCCCCAGCCCTTTTCCTAGGCCTGCTGCAGCCTTGCTCTCACTCTGGCCTCGTTCCAACCCCGGGGCGGACTCCTGATTCCAGCTCTGACCCACCTGGCTTCAAGCACTAAACCTGACTGCCATGGCTCCAACCACTAGGCCTGACCATCCCCATCACAGTTTCTGACAAGATGTTTTCTTTTCCTCATGTTCTTTGATGTGAAAATTAAATGATTCTAAATTATTTGCATAATTTACACAAATTTACCTAATTCATCCTTAATGTAACTCCTTTGAAGTTTATGAAGTTACACCAGGGATGAATTTATCATGTTGAATATTAAGTGTTATGCGGCGGGGGAGAGAGGGAATGAAATCTCCTGGATTCCTAAGAACTGCTTATTGAATGCCTTTCGGAAAACAGAGATTGATTTGAGCTCAGAAGTTTCTTATGTTACATGGCAACAGCCATTGGTGAACTAGTTTTTAAATTTAGCTTGAGTGTAGAGTGGTTAGAGCAGACAACTAGAATTCTTTTCCTAGTCTTGCTGCCAGCCTTGGACAAGTTACTTACCCTAAATATACCTCAGTTTTTCCGTTTGCAAGCTGGGTATAATCATGTTTACCAATTTCACAGAGGGTTTAGGAGACTTCAATGAATGATTTTAAAGCATTTTAATGAATGGTGAGAGATACAGTAGAAACTGATTTGCTGGGATGATTAGGAAATCAGTTAATTAGCCAATAAGTAAACAAACAATGAAAAAGAAGGAAAACTGCATCGCAAAATGCACTTTGTGCTTTTATCTTAACAGCCATAACTCAGTTTTAATTATTTTATGATGAATCTTAATATTGTGCAATTAATGCATTATAATGTAATTTATCCGGAATAACATCTTATGAGATCTCGGATAAAATTGGGAAAGCACATAGGTGACTTAGGAGCCAAAGTCTCATTTTTAAAAGTGACTTAGGCACCTGATTTTACCCAAGATCTCATATTACAAAGATGTCATTATTTTCCAACATTCTGCTACATAGATGCAAAGGACATCATTTTTGTTTACATTTTAAAGTGCATTGATTAGTGGTGTTCTCTTGTATGTTCAAAGCAGAGTCTAATATATACCTGATATAATGTGTTAGGTGATTGGCAAATTTTGGCAGAACTGAATGTTAAAATGTAGTTATGGTGCCACCAGTTACCCATATGTCTTCTAGGCATGTTACCTGTTATCTCCACAAGAGAGCTGTCCAACTTTGAGCTAACCCTCAGCCCTGATGGAACTAGGGTGGGAAATCATAAATGCTCCAACCTATTGGATTACACAGAAGTAAAGACTCACCATGGTTTCTTGACTGATGCTACCAAAAATCCGGATGTGATTGGAGAGACCATTCCCTACCAACACAGTGCATCAATCAGGGGCCCCAGTACTTTACGCTTCTACCGAAATCTGAACCTGGAGGCCTGTTTATGGGAGTTTGTCAGCTATTATGACATGTCTGAACTCCTCATTGATTGTGGAGGCACCATTGGGACAGATGGACAGGTACCAAATTTTTACTTATTTATATAGTGGTCTCAAAAAGAACTAATCCAGTTCAGTAATTTCCCCTGTGATTTACATGTGCTCTAACACTAAGTGCTTAAGAACTGCATTTAGTTAAGAATGAAAGCCTTTTCTTTCATAACCATCCATAGCCCTGTCCTAAACCTGATTATTTCATAACAGTATCAATAGCCACTAAATATCTGTAAACATAATGGGTGAAATCCTGGCCCCATTGAACCTAATGGCAAAACTCACATTGACTTCAGCATAGCCAGGTTTTCATCCAATACATTTAAGTTTTTTACATTTGAACGTGTAGTAAAAGCATCCCACTCCAGTCCTACTTTGGAGTGGATCCGTTCTGAAAAGTTTATGTTTTTAATCAAGTGATTGTTAGCCCATTTCCAGTACAGATTGTGAAGTACTGCAATATTTAAATGTAGACAAAATACAATCCCCTTAAAGTAACATTAAAGAGGAAGACGTGGAGGCCGACCCCATATGCTGATGGCAATTTCCTATGCTGCCATGTGAGGGGCTTGGATTTAGCTGTCAATGCTAGTCCTTTTTTCCCTGGAGCAGCAGTAGTTGTGAGTTCAGACAGCCCACGGAAGAGAGTGTGCTTCATATCACTCAACAGAAAACCCCTCAGGCAAGAAAGAAAGAGAGACTCTGCCAGTTGCACATGTCATATGGTGGTTATCATATGGAGCTCTGGAAATGGAGTGTGGGTTAAAGCAGTGGAATTAGGTTTCCATCAGGGAAAGAATTTCTACAAGTCTATGCCAGTATTGTGAAGGAGGCAAAGGGGGCTTGTATTTCTTCTGCTATTTTGACAGCAAAGTCACCTCCCAGAACTTTTTTGTACAATAAATTGCTTCATAAGCCCATACTGACTCCACTCAACCCCAGAATAGAGCACCACTGGCTGTGAGGACTTATTTTAATTTCACAGTGAAGGTCATATCTTGGAATAGTCTCAGAGGCTGAGAACAGGACCAAAACCACAACACCATCCTTCCTTTCATGGTAACTCACATCTAGGATAATACTACAGAATGCAGCCAGAACCTCCAAGAGGTACATTCCACTGAAACCCTGACACTATTAGCAAGAAGGGGGATGCTAGTGAGTATAGGGCCTGGTCTACACTACGCATTTAAACCGATTTAAGCAGCATTAAACCTATTTAACGGCGCACCCGTCCACACTACGAGGCCCTTTATATCGATATAAAGGGCTCTTTAAATCAGTTTCTGTACTCCTCCCCAACGAGAGGAGTAGCACTAAAATCGGTATTACCATATCGGATTAGGGTTAGTGTGGCCGCAAATCGACGGTATTGGCTTCCTGGCGGTATCCCACAGTGCACCACTGTTACCGCTCTGGACAGCAATCTCAACTCGGATGCAGTGGCCAGGTAAACAGGAAAAGCCCTGCAAACTTTTGAATTTCATTTCCTGTTTGCCCAGCGTGGAGCTCTGATCAACACAGGTGGCAATGCAGTCCCAAATCCAAAAAGAGCTCCAGCATGGACCGTACGGGAGATACTGGATCTGATCACTGTATGGGAAGACAAATCTTTCTATCAGAGCTCCATTACAGAAGACGAAATGCCAAAGCGTTTGAAAAAAATCTCCAGGCTACGCAGTGCTGCGTGACAAGCGTAATGGAAAGCCAAAGAATCAAATGGACGCTCATGGAGGGAGGGAGGGGGTACTGAGGACTCCAGCTATCCCACAGTCCACAGCAGTCTCTGAAAAATATTTACATTCTTGGCTGAGCTCCCAGTGCCTGTAGGTTCAAACACATTGTCCGACGTGGTTCAGGGTATAGCTCGACAATTTACTCTCCTCCCCCCCACATGAAAGAAAAGGGAAAGAAATCGTTTCTTGATTTCTTTCAATGTCACCCTATGTCTACTGAATGCTGCTGGTAGACGTGATGCTTCGGCAGTGAAGAGCCGTATCCACTCCTCTCCCCTCCCCGGTGGCAGATGGTGCAGTAGGACTGGTAACCGTCCTTGTCATCAGCCTGTGAGTGCTCCTGGCTGGCCTCAGGTGAGGCTGGCCGGGGGCGCCTGGGTAAAAATAGGAATGATTCCCAGTCATTCCCAGTAGATGGTACAGAATGGCTGGTAACCGTCCTCTGCATAGCAACTGGGGGCTGAGCTCCATCATCCCCCTCCCTTTCCTGTGTAAAGAAAAGATTCTGTACTGCCTGGACTGTCATAGCAGCGGGAGGCTGCCTCCTCCTCATTTTAACTCGCTATAACAAGTCACTGTTTCTTATTCCTGCATTCTTTATAACTTCATGACACAAATGGAGGGGACAATGCCACGGTAGCCCAGGAAGGTTGGGGGAGGAGGGAAGCAACGGGTGGGGTTGTTGCCAGGGCACCCCCTGTGAATGGCATGCAGCTCATCATTTCTGTGGGATCTGACACAGAGCAGCTGTGCTCTCTGATACACTAGTTCTCTAGTACACTTGCCCCATATTCTAGGCAGGACTGACTCTATTTTTAGAAACCATAAAGGAGGGATTGACTCAGGGAGTCATTCCCATTTTTGCCTTTGCGCCCCCGGCCGACCTCAGCCAGGGACACCCATGACAGCAGCAGACAGTAGAGAACGACAGATAACTGTCATCTTATTGCCAATTTACAATGGCAGCAGACAGTACAGAACGACTGATAACTGTCTCTGCAAAAGCAAATGAATGCTGCTGTGTAGCGCTGCAGTAACGCCTCTGTCAGCGGCATCCAGTACACATATGGTGACTGTAAAAAAAAAAAAAAAAAAAAAAAAAAAAAAAAAAAAGCTGAACGGGCTCCATGGTTGCCGTGCTATGGCATCTGCCAGGGCAATCCAGGGAAAAAGGGTGCAAAATGATTGTCTGCCGTTGTTTTCCTAGAGGAAGGAATGAGTGATGACATTTACCCAGAACCACCCGCGACAATGATTTTTGCCCCATCAGGCACTGGGATCTCAACCCAGAATTCCAAGGGGCGGGGGAGACTGCGGGAACTATGGGATAGCTACGGAATAGCTACCCACAGTGCAACGCTCCGGAAATCGACGCTAGCCTCAGACCATGGATGCACACCCCCGAATTAATGTGCTTAGTGTGGCCACGTGCACTCGACTTTATACAATCTGTTTTACAAAACCGGTTTATGTAAAATCAGACTAATCCTGTAGTGTAGACGTACCCTAGGATGCAAAACTTGCACAGCAGGTGGAGCTAGACTGCAGAATACCTTCCCAGAAGATAAGAATGATTACAAACCCCACCGCTTTCAGAGCTAAATACTAATGTCTTCAGCTCTGCTTTCTCCCAGTCTCTGAGCTCTCACACAGACATACTACACACTCACTAAAACCACAAATTCATTTCTTCTCTCTCATACACAACACAATCCTTAGCACACAAACAAGCACAAAGAAACCCCTGTAATCTAATCAAGCTATTTCTCCCACTACCTGGGAAGGAAGACAGACAGATTATTTTTTTTGGTAATTATTTCTGTTTTAAAATACTTGTAAATACTTCAGAGGTAACGCCAGATAGATAAGATAAGATGCTTTCACATATAAACATAGCTAGAAAAAATAAGGGACATTGTTAACACTAATTTTTATGAATATTTTTAGAATATTAAAAGATGTTATATATTCTAGCTCAAGATAAAACATGGCACTTGCTTCAAACTCAGGAAGCATTTTGCACTGTAGGTAAGAATAATGTTTCTGTGGGGGGGGTGGGAATCTTGAGAGGCCTCAAGCAGTGGTGAAATCATTGCTCAGTTCCCTGCAGGATGTGATTAAAAGATTACAGTGCTGTAAGTGAAATATCAAACTGAATTGATTCTAGCAGTGAAACATTGTCCCCCCTCCCCCCATAACGTGTTTCACTGCCTCCTTCATTTTTAATTCTTCTCTGAGTTTGGTCTTTGTCGTCACATGACCCCCCTCCAGCTGAGAGGCTAGTCAGTCAGTACCCTGTGTCTGCAGTTGTTACCCATTATGGGGCTTTTTTCCCCTTCAGCTAACAATTAATAATCCTCCTATGTGGGATGAAAATTGGCAGCTGCAGTTTTCACCATGCTCTTGGTTCAGTACGCCAAGGAAGCTTGTGTTCCACAGTGCAGAATGTAATAGATAAGGAAATGACAAAAAACACTTTCAGCAATATTGTACTATCCACTGCTCCTGCTGAGTCTTGGTTTTTGTCTGTGCAAGGTGAGTAGGTTGGCAGATGAATGGCCAGTCAGTGAGAAGATTTTATTGTGTTTGTGTCTTTAAGGCCAAGTCTTGGTTCTTCACCCTACCTGGCTCATGTGGCCCAAAAAGTAGTGCTGAGGGAGGGGTGCAATGGAAAGACTTCCTGGAAGAGGCCTACAACTTCCTTCATGCCATGGGGCTTTGCTTTGTGGTACTTCCACCCATGGCAGTGGCTGGGAGAAGACTGCGTGCATGCTAGGGGAGATGAGGCAGTGATGTCAATGGCCCAGTAACTTGTTTGGTTTCATTGGCAACACTGCAAGTCGTCTGGGGCAGGAGGTGCAGAGCCACAGACACTGTGCAGGTGTGTGGCTACTGCCTATACAGAGCATTTCTTTTAGGCTCTTTGTCTGCGAGGGAGCATTCTCTCCCAGGACCACCTCAGAGTCCCAGCAAACCCTGTGTGAAGATACGAGCACAGCCTCCTTCAATCTGTACCATGATGCCAGGGAAGAAGGGCTAGGAAAGGTTCTTGCCAGACATTCTTGAAGCAGACAGCTGCAGAGTACTTCATAGGGATTTTCACAGGGGCTTGAGCCCCCACAACTCCACAGCGGATGTTTATTGGAATTGCATGTGCTCAGCCCCTCTTGAAAATCAAACCACTTTTATTTAAGTGTCTAAATGTGGATGTAGCTACCTAACTTTAGGAACCTACATCTGAACCTGCACTAGCTAGTCTAGATTAGAACTGTCTTCTGGCTAAAGCTGAGGTCAGCCGTTGCAGTTAGCAACCGTTTTCATTGTGCCAACACTCCACAGTCCAGGAAGCCAAAGTCTGAAATTCAACATATATAAAGTATATAAACTTGCAGTATATAAAGCTCTTAAAATAATAGATCTGAGACAGTTGAAAGATCCGAGCAATAGATAGATATAGGCTGGGTTGTGACCCCTATACGTTCCTTAAATACTTCACAGCGATGTTGTGAAGCTTAGTGAATTAATGACTCTGAAGAGCGTTGTGATCCTCAGCTGAAAGGTGCTATAGAAGTGCAAAATATTATTTTTTAAAAGAAATTAAAAAATGAAAAAAAAAACTAAGAAAAGTTGGAGTCCTTTTTAATATTTTATTTATATAGGGGGAAAAAGTCAGCCTGGACTTATTTGATAGAGTGTGAGGTATTATTTGATCTTATTTCCTCCTGTTCTAATTACATTCTTGAGCCAGACAGTTTGTGGTTCTGACCATTTGTTTATTTGTGGAAGTTACTTTCTCTGGTTCCAGTCCATTACCAGGCTTGACATGGTGGCTCAAGAAAATTATCATTCAAACAAATTTTATTAACAACATCAAGTAAGTCTCTTCCAGAAACAACAAGATGAAGAACATACATTAAAATATTTGAACATACAGATTGGTAGCTTGAAGCTACTGTAATGGAATACAGCCGAGCAGTTGTATTTCACTCTGCAATACAGAGGCTGCTTCTAGCCAGGATTTGAAAAGATTTTCCTTCCAGTCTGTTCAGTTCATATTTATAGTGCAGATGGTGTAGGCTGAGATGTTTAGATGGTCCATATAAAAATTCAGGAATTTTCCTCCAGGGCAGATTGGCAGGGGCCCTGGAGGTTTTTCGCCTTCCCCTGCAGCGTGGGGCACGGGTCGCTTGCTGGTGGATTCTATGCAGCTTGAGGTCTTCAAACCAATTTTGAGGATTTCAATAACTCGGTCCTGGGTTAGGGGTTGTTATAAAATTGGATGGGTGGGGTTCTGTGGCCTGCCTTGTGCAGGAGGTCAGACTAGATGATCATATTGGTCCCTTCTGGTCTATGAGTCTGTGAGTCATTTAAAAGCTATCACTTTACTACCTTGAGTTGTATTCGGAGGTTACACATTTTTACTCTAAAGAGACAGTGTTTTTCCATCTTCACTAGATCTAGCTTCAACAAAACTGGATCTGAGAGCTGCGAGTTAGTTTTCCCATTAAATTCACTGAACAGTGTAAATTGCAAATAAAAAGAAATATATATTTTCATGGCATTTTTTCAAGCTGTCAAGGTATTTTTCCCACTTTGAACTTTAGCGTCCAAAAAGTGGGGACCTGCATGTACCCTTCTAAGCTTAATTCCTAGCTAAGATCTGATAGCACTGCCACCAACCAGAAATTCCAGTGTCTGGTACACTCCCTGTCCCCCCAAAACCTTCCGTGGGGGACCCAGGACTCAAACCCCTTGGGTCTTAAAACAAGGAGAAATAAACCATTTCCCCTCCTTCCCCCTCCCAGACTTCCCCTCCCTGGGTTACCCTGAAAGGCTACTCTGATCCAAACTCCCTGGATCTTAAAACAGAGAGGAATTAACCTTCCCCCCACCTCCTTTCCCCCCCACCAATCCCCTCATGAGTTTAGACCCAATCCCCTTGGGCCTTAAACAAAGAAAAAAATCAATCAGGTTCTTGAAAAAGAAAGCTTTTAATTAAAGAAAGAAAAACTAAAAATTATCTCTGTAAAACCAGGATGGAAAATGTTTACAGGGTCTTCAGCTTATATAGACTAGAGGGACTCCGTCCCCTTTAGCCTAAGATACAAGTTACAGCAAACAGAGGTAAAAATTCTTCCAGCAAAATACGCATTTGCAAGTTAAGAAAACAAATATAAGACTAATCCGCCTTTTCTAGCTAGTACTTACTATTTTGAACATGAGACTGTTTCAGAAAGATTGAAGAAACCTGGTTGCACGTCTGGCCCCTCTTATCCCCAAGAGCGAACAAAGAACAAGACAAACAGCACAAACAAAGGCTTCCCTCCACCGAGATTTGAAAGTATCTTGTCCCTCGATTGGTCCTCTGGTCAGGTGTCAGCCAGGTTTACTGAGCTTCTTAACCCTTTACAGATAAAGAGACATTACCCCTTAACTGTCTGTTTATGACAAAAGCTCAGCTAGCATAATCAACTTGTGATTTTTCCTTAAACATGCCAGGTTCCGTAACTCATGTCTTTCCCCACCCCCACCCCCAGCTGTTTTTGTAAATAAGTGAATTCAGGAAGGGATAAAAAGAAAAACTGTTTTATAAAGTGAATACTTTGTGGATATATGGGTACCAGCTGTGCAACAAAGTAAAAGGTTAAAAATTTCAAGAGGTCTGACATGTCAAGGCTGCTTTCCATTCTCCTCTCCATTCAAATTCTTTTAAACATACCTGTTTTGCATTTCACTTTTAACTCACCTGGCCATCTGCCTTTGTAGGGCTGACTTTTCACTTTAACAAACCATTATTGTGTAAATAAGTGGTTGATAACATTGTTAAGCTTGCATGGATAAATTGAAGAGATATATCCCACTAATGCAATGAAAAATAGGTTCAGGACAACTTGGAGGACAAAATTATAGTTAGCATGAAAATCCTGCTTCACTAAGAAATATATTACAAAGGATTCAGGGTATACTGCTTGCCTCTAACTATTTTTCATGCTGTAAACACCTAGTGATGAGGACACACTCTCTCATCCTGTCCCTGATAGTATCCCAATGATCATGTAACAGATCGTTTTCCTGGGTCAGGTTCTGCCCTCACATAAACTAGGGCCATTCTGTTACAATCAGTAGGGTTGCAATAGTGAAATTATGAGCAAAATGTGCCTAAAATGTATCTGAAACAGAGAATGTCCTTTCTCATGTGTGTTTTCTCATTTAATCTGTGCTGTGACAGATTTGGCACTGAAACATATTTGTATTAGCTAATAAAGTGTTCTCTAATGAACAGAGAATCTGTAGAAATGGCGTGTGGGGTCGGGGGGTTGTTTTTTACCTCTTGTAATCCTGGCATGGGACTCATCAATGTTCAGAAACAGACGTCAGGCTCGTTCTGACATTTCAGATTGCAAAGGAGATGATTGTAAGTCTACTCCCCACACAGATGACAGGCATAAAAAATTTGGTTTGCTCACAGGAATGACTTTTATAAACAGTTGTTAGAGATTTGTTGATCTGCAGCTTTATCATTGATAGAGTACATTTCTTCTACTGCTTGGAGCAGCTCCTCTTTTCTATCTTCTCATGTTCTCCAGGCATGACATGGTTACAGGGCATTAGGCACAATTTCCTAGGTTCCACAGCCCCTCTCTGTCTTGACTTTGAGTGTGACAGTGAACTGTGAATATCCACATCAGCATCATAAGGTTTAAAGTCATACAACGTTCTGAGAAATTATTCTAGATATTATTTTAATTATTGTTAATGAATAAAACTCTGATAATGCAACTGCTAAGTTCTACTGAGTGTGGAATACATAGATATGTAATGCACCTGTTCTGAATCTCCATAGCACTTAAACTGATACTCTACTTTTATAGCTCTCAGTTAGCCTCCTGCTTTCATAACATCAAGTTAAAACAGGAACAGCTGCCTACTTTCATTAGTCTCTGCGGGCAGTGCTAAAAAATGGAGATATCACAATGGAAGGGATGTTTTCCATATTCAATTGAATGGCATATCCCAAGTAGGACTGGAAAATAAGGGTTTCTCAAACTATATGGAAATGGTTAGTCGATTTCTTTGTTTTTTTCTATCCAGACTGGAATCAGAAGCATTTGAGTTCTGTTCACTGGCAACTCAACTTGGAATGCAGGGAAAAAGTCTCCTCTCCAGTCTCCACAGCAGCTTTTTAATAAGCTTGCCTATTTGATTTTAGCTTTATTTAGTTTGATCGAAGAGATGAACTGCATTTTTTTTTAATTTTATTTTTCTGTCTGCTGGGCTAAAATGATTATTTTCACTGGCAGGGTTCTGCTTATTTGTTAAGAAATAGTATAGTGATGCAACTTATTTAATAACATTTGAGGTAGAATCTGAGTAGAGATAATGGACTTGATTGATCTTAGTGGGCATCAGGAGTGCAAATTTTCAGCCCTATCACTGAACCCAGGAGAGGGCAGCTATTCTGGCAGAGGCATATTTTCTCTTTCTCTCGGACACACACCCAGCAGTATTACCTAGGGTTGACAGGCATCCAGTTTCTGACCGGAACACTCAGTCGAAAAGGGACCCTGGCGGCTCCAGTCAGCACCACTGACTGGACCACTGAAAGTCCAGTCAGAAGTGCAGCGGGGCTAAGGCAGGCTCCCTGCCTTCCCTAGCTCTGTGCAGCTCCTGGAAGCAGCTGGCATTTCTGGCTCCTAGGCACAAGGGTAACCTGGGAGGCTCCGCACACTGCTCCCACCCCAAGCACTGGCTTCACAGCTCCAATTGGCTGGTGACATGGCCAATGAGAGCTGCGGGGGCAGAGCCTTCAGGTGCAGGCAGTGCATAGAGCTCCCTATCCCCTCCACCTAGGAGTGGGACATGCTGGCCACTTCCAGGAGCCACCTCAGATCAGCACCACCCAGTTGGCGCCCACACCCCGTACACCCTCCCGCACCCCAACCCCCTGCTCTAGCCTTGAGCCCCCTCCCACACTCCAGAGCCCTCTCCTGCATCCCAAAGCTCTTATCCCTGGTCCCATCCCGAAGCCCTCACCCCCCTCCTGCAACCCAACCTCCTGCCCCAGCCCAGAACTCCCTCCCACACTCTGAACCCCTTGGCCCCAAGCCCAGAGCCTTCTCCTTCACCCCAAACCCCTGCCCCACCCCAAAGCCCACACCTCCAGCCAGAGCCCTCAGCCCCTCCAACACCCAACCCCCTGCCCCAGCCCAGTGAAAGTAAGTGAGGGTGGGCGAGAGTGAGCAATTGTAGGGAGGGGGGATGGAGAGAGAAGGGGTGGGGTCTCTGGGAAGAGGTGGAGAAAGGTGTTTGGTTTTATGAGATTAGAAAATTTTCAATCCTAACAATCCCCCCTGCCTTCCTTCATGGGTTCTCCCAGGGGAGGATAGCTTTTAATTCCATACAGGGAGGATAATCAAGAGATGTGTTGAATTAGCCCATCTCCTAACGCACTGATCGCAGCCAGGCCTTTTATTCTTTCTATACTGCACCAGCTGGCTTCAGGCCCTCCTAGAGAGCAAGGGTTGTCAGTGCTTCATGACACTGGAACTGTCTTTCAGGTAGACTTTCACTCAGCAAGGACCTGCAGACTTATTTCCACCAGTAGAAATGAATTGTCTCCAATACAGAGACTTGTGTCCTATAGAATGGAGGGGGGAAATACTAGTCTAAATTGTTGCTTACAGATTACATTAATTAGTTCATGTAAACTATGCATGAATATCTGACAATGTCTGGTGCACACAGCTCAGGAAAAGGTGTAACAGAAAAGCTAAACATTGCACTATGCTTGTTTTCTTTACAACAGGTAATTGAATATATGTGAAATCTTTTATCATGTTAGCTCTTTTAGCTAGGGGTTTTTTTCTGCTTCCCTCATCACACACAAACTGAATTTAAGACCTTTGGTTGGTTGGTTGGTTGGTTTTCTGCTATATGAACATGCAGATGGAAAACAAAAACTCATATGTAAAGATCAAGAAAAGGCCATTTGGGCTGGCAGAGATGGTAGAGACGTGTTTAGTTATGGAAGCAAATGGGTTTGAATCTTGACTATGTGCCAGGAGTGCAAGATTGTTCCTGAACCAAATCTCCTGTGGAGCTGCATCACAGTGTGCATTTGTCTTAACATGAGTGAATATCCTGTTTTATTGCTTTGGAACAACATGTCAGATCTGTGGCTGAGGTAATTCCATTGAAGTCAATGGAGTTACCTCAGGGTGAACTTGGCCCTATTTACGTAATACATAGTTGACTGAAGGAGCAACATTTTTTGTCTAAAAATTTCTTGGCATTCAGTACACCTAGACAGGAAAGCTATTATCTTGATCCGGAAAAAAAAGTTCCTGAACATATTTAATAAAACCAACAAAGGAGCCTTAATCTTAACTGACTGTAACAGTAGCACCTAATATTAGCTGTGAGGCCACTTTATTACATAGCACTTTAGGAATCATAAATACACATTTCAAGATCAATTGCTAAGTACTAGTAATAACAGACACCTTATAAGAATATTTTCCAATTATACCTTGAACTGTGAGGCAAGTTTTTCTACAGACTGGATTATAGAAACTGGCTAAGTATTAATTGAGCTTTCATGAATCATGTAACTGCATGACCCAAGTGGTCTTTTGCTGACTATATCTCTGATTTTAAATAAAAACATTTGAAAGGGCCTGTTACTAAGAAGAATATCTTTTAAAACAGGAGATAGTAAGAAAAGACTCTTTTTCATAAGTTTCCAGATGATCTAGAGTTTAAATGCTAATATGCTTTAGAAGATCACTCCACAAGCAGATGCAATGAAAAGAAGGAGGTCTGTTTGACTGCACGTTGCACAAGCTAAATGATTTTTCATGTAGAAGCACATTAACAACTGCCAACGTTTTCTGTTACCAAGTACTTACTTAGTTCAGAATGTGAAGTGCTACAAAAAAGTAATATTGCTATACTTATGGTTTTATGTATTACTGTGCTTTTGCCTGGGATAGGAAAACATAAAACAGTGAGAGAGACCCAATAAATGGAGCTGGGTGAAACCAGAGGGAGTTTGGATTTCACACAATTTGTAAAGTTTTAAAACAGTGCCAGAGGTTTTGCAAAACACTTTTAAAACTCTGTAAGGTATTAATTTGGGGGACATATTCAAAGATACAAATGGCAGTTAAGTCCCCCTCTCCCAATTGAAATCTTTCCATCCTTCTCCCATATCCTCTTACCCTTTCCCCTCCAATGCAACCCATGGTATTGTAAAAGTTCCTCCACAGTTACAATCTCTGGATGGCCCTATCTCTAATAATAGAGCTGCAATGGCAGTATTATTTCACAAAAAAATGAATATTAAATTAAATAGATATAAAAAATCTGTTCAGAGAATAAAAAGGGCATAGAAGTCTGATAATAACTCTATTGTATATAATAGATAGTGATTTTCTAACCTTGCTCTTCCTTACTTTGTAAAACATACCTTTTCTGGCTGAAAATATTTAAATAGAGTATAAGTATTTATATGATATAAACCAAAAATATTCTTTTTTAAAATCAGATTTAATTTTCTAATTCTTTTCAATTGAAAGTATTCTAACTTGATCCTTCAATGCACTATTAGTATTTATTTATGGGAATGCATGCAATATGACACCCACTGTCTACACATAGAAGCCACAGTTCAAGCCATGAAGAGAATGTAATCTAACGCTTCAATCTGGCATTGAGCTCCATGCAAATGCAGGGTCCTACCATGCAGAGGTTGTTACAGGATTTGACATCTCAGAGGATGGGCACTAGGTGAAGGTTGAGGGAGAAGGATAAAATGTACAAGCAAAGATTTGTTTTGTTTTGTTAACCGGCTATCCCCAACTGGTTCTCTATCTAGCCATTGTTAGTTGGCTATTTACAAAGACTGAACAAGAATGACGGATCAAAAATTAGTTCCTTAGTGTCAGAATTCATATTCTGCTTCAAATACAAACAGGGCCCTTGAGAAGATGTGTCCACATGCAAGCCATTGAAATTCAGTGCTTTATCCATCATGTATAATTTGGAAGAGAGCGTACTCATCTCATTCAAAATGTTTAGAGTAATCTGTATCTTCTGTATTTTTTGCTTATGCATTAGAGTTGTCTATACTGCACTATATTTCATTACCATGTACCGAACTAACTGATTTTGGTCTTTATAGGTCCTCAACCTAGTGCAGTCCTACGTGACCTTGCGAGTCCCCTTGTATGTCTCCTATGTTTTCCATTCGCCTGTGGGTGTAGGTGGCTGGCAGCATTTTGACCTACAGTCTGAACTTCGGCTGACTTTTGTGTATGACACTGCCATCTTGTGGAAGGATGGAATTGGCAGCCCACCTGAAGCAGAGCTCCAAGGTATGTGTTCAGACTTCATTGATTTTTACTCTTGCTCTATTGCTGAAGCCTTAGGTTGCACGCAGCAGGATAATTTTTGAAGCAATTGTATATGAAAATATTGCTTTGTGGTATATATGTTTAATAATTAATTGCAAATAAACTGCCATTGGTCAGCTGTTCTGTTCAGTATTCTAGAAAGGCTCTCTGATTTGGAAATTCTGTAAACTTGACTTCAGATGTGTTATTGCATTGAAGGAGAAATATCAAGGTATTTATCAATCACTTATGAAAAACATAAAATTCCATTTTCTTGCATGTTGACTGAAATTTAGGATGTGTTGTGTTTTTTCTATTCCATTGTCGCACCATTGTCATGGATTATAAAACTTTTAAGTAACATGAATTCATTATTCTGCTGGCTATGAAATATTGCATAGCTGGAAGCAGTTTTAACCTCAGGGAAGACACATGCATTAAACTCTCTGTCTAGATGAATGTTTGAGTGTGGGTACCAAGCCAAAATCCTTGTTGTTCCAGGGAGGCATGTTTTATACTTTGGAAGACTGTAGTACCACACAAAGTATGGGCCCTTCACGTAAAATCTTACTTGACAGTCACCATGGGTAAATCCAAAGGCTGTCAGCAGACTCCCTGTCAAATTGTTGATTGACTTGGCAATGTGAAATAAAAGGGTGCCAGTGTTTTATCAAACCATGACTCATTTATTAGCCATTTGCATGCTGAATAATCGGTGCTACTTGGCATCTGCTGGCAGGTTCTCTCTACCCAACCAGTATGCGCATCACTGAAGAAGGGCGTTTGGTTGTCAACTTCAAGACTGAAGCCCGATTTCATGGTTTATTTGTGATGTCTCATTCTGGTAAGTCAATTCTGAGGTCTAATAATATCTCATAGCTGTGAATTCTGTATTGTTTATTATCTTATTCCTACTATTAAAATCTGGATATTTTAATGTGCTGTACCCAGCAGCAGGGGCTTTATTCTATGCCAGTGGTTTGCAAATTTTATTCATTTGCAAACCCCTAAAAATTTTGAATGGAGGTGCTGACCCCTTTGGAAAACTTAAGCATTGTCTCTGGACCCCTAGGGGTCCACAGACCACAGGTTGAAGACCATTGCTCTACGCTCATAAATTCATAATATGTAACGAATTTCAAATACATCATGGCCCATCCACAGCTGGTGTGAATTGGAGTAGCTCCATTTATTTGAGCAGAGCTATGTTGACTTATACCAGATGAGGATCCGGTAGAAAAGAGTGTGTGAACCATATTTTGCTATTAATAAAATGTTCAGTGGCATTTAATCATATCTGAGGCCTTGATCCTGCAATCTAATCCATACAGGTTGATGCTTTTGCCCCATTGTAGCCCCATTCACTTCAGTTAGACTGCATGCAGGTGTATGGTTCCAACTGCACAGATAAATTGCAGGATTGGGGCCTAAGTGTACTAAACCCTCCAAACAAGATCATATACAATAGTGTGTTGAAGAAAAAAAGCAACATTAATGAAATTATTTTAGTTTATCCAAGTTTTATTAACCAAAAAAGCTCCTTTATAGCAATTCCACTCTTTCTTTACTTTTAAAATACATACTGCATTTTACATCCAGGGCAGAGCTGAAAGAGTTACAATGCAGTAGAAATTGTTTTACATTCTCTGGGTTGGCATTCTAGGTTAAAAATAGGAAGGATTATAGATCTTTACCATTTCACTCACCTTGTTTTGCCTTTCTGTTAAATTTAATCTTTATACAGCTTTGGTTGCATAGCCCCATAAGAGATTGTTTAACAGATATTTGAACAAGAGTCAAGCAGGCTCAGCTGTGTTGACTATAATTGATTTTGTTTGTTTCAGTTAATAAAACCAATGCACTGTAAATGTATTAGCATCAGCTGCCATATTGTGGCTTATGAATCGCTGGGAATGCTTTTCAGGTTCTGAGACTCTGCGGCTAGACATTTAAACTGACAAACTTGTCTGACATCTTTCTAGCCTCTTCTCTGAGCTCCATGGTTATGTCAGCTGATCACCCAGGCTTGACATTTAGCCTCAGCCTCGTGCGGAGTGAACCAACGTACAACCAACCAATACAGCAATGGAGCTTTGTTTCAGATTTTGCGGTAAAATCTCAGCTTTCCCTTCATTGGTTTGCTCTGTCCCAGTTCTGAAATATTTTAGTGGAAGTGCCATGTCTCTCCTTTGCTTTTAACAGGTACGAGACTATTCTGGAACATACACTGTGAAGCTGATAGCTTGTACCACGGTACCTCACCAGGAGTACGGTATACCAGTGATCTGTAATCCTAGAGAGCCAATCACATTTGACCTTGATATCCGATTCCAACAGGTACCATCAAGAAAATTTTTGCATGGTTTTTACTTCAATTCTAAAAATGTCTTTCATAGTCACGAAGGATGCTGGATTGACAGTCCTGGAGGCTAGAGTCCTTTCCTTATCCACAGAACAGGCACACAGTGGGCAACGACAGTGCAAATTACTCACGCTACTCCCAACAGGGTGACTCAGCCTTGACCTGGAGGAGACTACTGAAGGAGTGAGAGTGTGTCACAGGGCTTGTCTTCGCTACCGGGGTAAGTTGACCTAAATTACGCTACTCCAGTTATGTGAATAACGTAGCTGGAGTCAACGTAGCTGAGGTCGACTTATTCCAGTTTCTTCACTACACTGCGACGATGGGAGACGCTCTCCAGTCGACTTCCCTTACTCTTTTTGGAGAGCTAGAGTACCGGAGTCGACCAGAGAATGCTCTTCACTAGACCCACTAAATCAACACCTCCTACATCGATTGCAGCAGCATGAGTCTCCGCGGTAGTGAAGACCAGCCCTTAGCCTCAAGACCCAGGTGATCTTTGGCCATTCTGCTGTGACAGCTAATAGAGTGTCAGTTGTTGCCAATTTTGGTCCTGGCTTTTGTGGTGTATAACTATCCACTGGAGACTGGACTGAGATCCCAAAACTGTATCATCATCATAATAGGCACCAGTATAGGAACACAGATACATAGACAGGTAAAACTTAGCACTGATTCCTAAGGTTTTTAAGTGCTCTGCAAAGGTGAGTGAACATTATTATCCACGTTTTACAGATGGAGAAACAAAAGGTGAAGGGCCAGATTGTAATAGCACCTTGTTCCAAGAATAGTCCCACTGAAGTCAATGAGTACCTGTATCACAACTGGGCCTCAGGGTTTGAGTACATGGCAGTGCAGTCTGATCTACAGGAGTGCAAATGGTAGAGTGCTCTCACGTGTTGTGCTCTTTCTGCCCCATTAGACCCTGTACCTAGTGTGTGTTAACGAAGTCCTGTTTGAAACAGGACTACATCAACATGAACTAGATACTTTTGAGTTCGCACCAACAGGGTCTCCATGGGGCAGTTAGAGCACAACATGTGAGAGTGCTCTACAGTTCACACATGTAGGCAATCCCTAAGTCACTTGTCTCAAGATCCAAGTGAATCAAAGGTAACAATGGTAATAGAACCTGTCTCTCCTGACTCCCTGTCTAGTGCCCTATCTACTGGACAACACAACCTTGCCTGGTTTTATTTTTCAAGTTTTTATTTTTTAAATAGAATAATATGATGGATATTTGTATGTTGTCCCTCTTGGGAATTGTTTACACCATGAATGAATGAAGGTCTCTTTTTAAAAGCCAGTATCAAGTAAGTGGGAAGGGTGCTTATTTTCTGGGTGTCTCTCATTCTAATACGTTGTTTTTACATTTCCTTGTTGAGGCTTTTCGTGTCCTTTTTTTCTCTCCCTGGGAAAGCACTGTCCTCGTGGTATTTCTACAAGACACATGGCTAGTGGCAACTCTACTACCCAAAGCCAGCCTCAGTATCTTGGGGACCAAGAAGAAAGAATCCTAGTACCCTTGTAAACAGCACCTTACTACCCCAGTCAGGAAAGGATTGTTTGCACAAAGCAGGATATTTCTCCCTTTTTTGCCATCCCCGTGCTTCTTTTTCCAAGCCTTCTGCACACCTCCTATAGGGAGGAATTGGGATCCATGCTGCACTGAGGTGTACAACCCATGCATGACCTCCCCAGATCCTGCCCCTTCTTTGTGCAGCAGAGATCACAGTGGCTTTGCTGCAGGAGGTCCTCTGGTCCCACCGATGTGCCCTTTAGTGAATTCCTACAATGTTCTTCATCCATACAAAAATCTGGCCAGCTGCAGTGATGATAGTTAATTATTGGTGTGAATGTCAAAGATTAAAAGCAAGTAAGGTGATACTCCTCTCACCTCAAATAGTCTTTACATGTTATGTTATTGAGAACCTTTTCTTAAAGTGTTTCCATCATGAAAATAATTGTATGCTTAAACTACTGCTGTAACAGCCACAAGTCAATCAGTCTGTGAGAGTGAGACATTCATGTGAAATTGCAAAAAAATAGATTTAAAAAAGAATGTGTCAGGGGTATATTCACAGCTATACATAGTGTCAATGGGAACTGCATAACTATATCTTATATACGATTCAGTTTTACAGTTCCCATTAATGCTACTGTAAATTGCATGGCTAAATTCCAGTGCTACTAGCTGAAAATACATTTCCAGTTTCTTATTCATTAGACATTTACTCTCTCTAAAAGAAAAGTTTGATTCAGCCACTCTTGTTTTTCTTTCACATGCTTGTGAAAATAAGCTGGAACCCAGCTATGTGAGTGAGGCATTTGAATTTTGAACCTCTAGGACTTTAGATCCTATAGCCTGAATCCATGCATTAAAACTGAAAAATTCCAAACAAATCGGAAAGGAATGTCTTCTATAAACAGTGTTGTTAGGTTTCATCTCCATGGAGAGTAGCGGTTGGTCTATAAGGAGAGCGTCAGTTGTACATTTTCAGTTGCCAAATCCTGCTGCTTTGATATTTTGGAGTCTGGTCTGTGGAAAAGTGATTTCAAGAGTAATGAGTAGGTCAGCTGCATAACTTCTAGTGATAGTTTTTAATAGTATTTTTATGACTCACCCCATCAGCCTCACACAAGAGCGAGTTAGAAAATTGTTCATTTACTGTTTGGGGAAAAAACAGAATTCTCTTTTTTATTAGTGATTCTTTAATATCTGCTTTTCTATTTATCTTTTTAAAAACAAAATGTGTGCAACTTCCAAACTGTATTCTTAGCTAATATATGTATCTTTGTTCTCCTATTACTGTTGCTCTGGTCTTCTGCCACTTCCCTCCATTGTATTCTATGCCACCTGTCACGTCTTGACCATATTTAGATTGTAAGCTCTGGGAATGTCTTCTGTTTTGTGTTTGTAGAGTACACAGCCTCATGGGGCCCCAATAGTGATTGAACTGACTGTGGGTATTACTGTAATATGCATAATTAAAATTGCTTTGTATCCAGTATATAAAGACAAACATAGTAGACACTGATGTTAATATTAATTAAGAAATGGATAGTGTAAATAAGTGAATAAAAGATCTTGGCGTCATCGTGGATAGTTCTCTGAAGATGTCCACGCAGTGTGCAGAGGCGGTCAAAAAAGCAAACAAGATGTTAGGCATCATTAAAAAGGGGATAGAGAATAACACTGAGAATATATTATTGCCCTTATATAAATCCATGGTACACCCACATCTCGAATACTGTGTACAGATGTGGTCTCGACACCTCAAAGAAGATATTCTAGCACTAGAAAAGGTGCAGAAAAGGGCAACTAAAATGATTAGGGGTTTGTAGAGGGTCCCATATGAGGAAAGATTGAAGAGGCTAGGCCTCTTCAGCTTGGAAAAGAGGAGACTAAGGGGTGATATGATAGAGGTATATAAAATCATGAGTGATGTTGAGAAAGTGGATAAGGAAAAGTTATTTACTTATTCCCATAATACAAGAACTAGGGGTCACCAAATGAAATTAATAGGTAGCAGGTTTAAAACAAATAAAAGGAAGTTGTTCTTCACACAGCGCACAGTCAGCTTGTGGAACTCCTTACCTGAGGAGGTTGTGAAGGCTGGGACTATAACAATGTTTAAAAGGGAACTGGATAAATTCATGGTGGCTAAGTCCATAAATGGCTATTAGCCAGGAAGGGTAAAGAATGGTGTCCCTAGCCTCTGTTCATCAGAGGATGGAGATGGATGGCAGAAGAGAGATCACTTGATCATTGCCTGTTAGCTTCACTCCCTCTGGGGCACCTGGCATTGGCCACTGTCGGTAGACAGATACTGGGCTAGATGGACCTTTGGTCTGACCCGGTACAGCCGTTCTTATGTTCTTAAGTGCCTTTTCATAGTAAATATATCCATATAGGTGAATACACAGACCCAGATTAGTGACCGCATGTTGAAGAGTTTTATACTGTATTTTAGGTCAGCGACCCAGTGGCTGCTGAGTTCAGCCTGAATACCCAGATGTTTCTCCTCTCTAAGAAGACTCTCTGGTTATCTGATGGCTCGATGGGATTTGGACAGGAGAGCGATGTTGCTTTCACAGAAGGTAAAATACACAAACGATGGCTAGTTTATGTGACATCCTTTACTGTGTTCCACTCTATCCGCATTTTCTTTCAATCAGAACAAACTACCACCACATGTCTTTCTGCTTTTGCCAGGCCTAAATAGGAACTGGTTATGTTGCTGGTCGCCATTCAGGGTTAGACCTGTTCAGCTCATTACTCACTTCTCAGGGTAGCAATAATAATAATAGTGGTTTTCACATTCTAAGTACTTTACAAACATTGCTGATCCTCTAACAACATCCCTAAAAGGTAAAGATAACTGCCCCTGTATTCCTCCCACCCCTGTGATCCTCTTCAGGAGTGCCCAGACAGGTGTCTTATCTCCAGTCATCACCTATCTCTGGGCAAAAGCATTACAGAGAAACGGTATAAAAACCATGACCACGCACTAAGTATACCAGGAGTCACCAGTCAGTCTTGTGGGGCCATAGAAGGCTAAATTCTTTCCAACCCTTCCTCATGGGTTGGGACCCCCCTTGGACAGAAGGTCCTGTCCAATTGCTGGATCAGAAAGACAAAGCCCCAAGTCAATCTAAATTCAGCCTTTTTATGCCAGAAGCTTTTTCTTTGTCTGTTGGTCTCTAGAAAACTCAGTTTGAAACAGTATATGCAAGTCTCTCCAGGGAATGGTACCTCTCTAGAGGTGTTTACAACCTAAGTGATTCACTTTAATGACCGCCCACTGTTTTTGATTCCTGGAGGAGCTGAGGTAACCCTCCCCCATTGCACTGCATACAGTCCTGGCCCACAGTGATACATAAAGTTAATATAATATAGTCCCTCGAAGATAGTGCATGGGTTGCCAATATCTGGCATGTAAGTGAGTAAGTACTAATAGCCTCTTTGTACAGATGGGAAAAACAAGGCAGATTAATTGATTTGTCCTCTCAATGGAAATCAAAGTTCAAACTGAGATTAGATTTCAGGAATTCTTGCTTTGAAGGTCTAAGCTCACACCCCAAGGAGGGACAGCCAGATCTAGCAAATAGAGCTCTGGACTGGGACTCAGGAGACCAGGGTTCTATCCATGTCTCTGCCACTGATTTGTTGGGTGCCCTTGGCAAATCACCCAGCCTGTGTCTATCTTGGCTATTTAGAATGTAAGCTGTTCAGGGTAAGGACTGTCTCTTACTATGTGGTGGTACGGTGCCTGGCATAATGGGACTTTAGTCTCTGTCAAAACCTTTAGGTTGCTTCTGTAATACACATAGTAAATAACAAGCCACATATCTCTCTGAAGACAAATTCACAGTGTCCTATTCACTCTGATGTTTGTTTGACTCTTGGACATGGACTGCCATGGTCTGCTACTGGCAGTGCTCTTTTGTTGCATATTTTTGACAACCCACAAGTCTTTTGTGGGTTTAGCAAGCAAAACCTGCCTTACATTTTGGCAGGCAGCAGAAAGTCTTAAAAACTCCATACGTCCGTCTTCGGTTTTGGCAAAGTTAAATGAGAACAGATTTAATCAAGTGTTAAGAGCCCACTCTGGAAATAATAGAGGAATGATTTCCCATAGAGTAGATGTCATTTTCACTGTGTCAAGTGCTGCCCATCTAACTAAATATTAGCAAGTTCTGGTGGCCTGTGGCCAAGGTCCTGCTGACATAGAAGGTACCTTGCTATTCCAGACACATTGTTAGAAGACAAAAGGCTGCAGTCCAAGATGGGATTTGGGGAGGACAGCAGTGGCCTTATATACCTTTGCTCCTTGTGAATTCTGAGTCCAGCAGCACCCAACTCAATTTTTGAGCAGCCCTAGTGGCTGCTTTCAGTTATAGCAGCCTTGTGTGGCCACTTATGGGCTACTCTGCTGGCCCAAAATATATGGAGCACCGTGCATTCTAGCCATGCCTCTTCCTGCCCCTCAGGCAAACCCCTAAGCTGGGAGCTCTGCAGGAAGGTATTGTAGGACTACTCCAGCTGGAATGCAACCCATTTCCTACTGCCAGCGAGATTCCTGCGAGCGAGAGTCCACCTGGGTTCCAGTCCATTTATGTTGCTAGAGCAATGTAAAGGAACTGGAGCACAGCTCAGAATTGAGGCCAGTTTGTTAAAAGGAGTGTGATTGTTTCTTATAACCTGCTGTTTCACAGTACATGTGTCTGACCACCATAAGCTCATCTGACGTACTTGGATACTTGCTTTACAGAATGATACATTGTGTTTGAAACAATGATTGTTTTCAGGTGATATTATATATGGTCGTGTGATGGTGGATCCAGTACAGAACCTCGGTGATTCCTTTTACTGTAGCATTGAGAAGGTTTTCCTGTGCACTGGAGCAGATGGATATGTACCCAAGTATAGTCCACCAAATACAGAATATGGCTGTCTAGCTGATTCTCCATCCCTCTTATATAGATTTAAGATTGTGGTAAGTGTTCTGCATTTAATCAAAAGCATATGTAATTTTTTTTCAATGCAATTTGTTGTTTTGAGCCTGCTGCAGGGCAAGGGTCTCTTAAGAACACACCTACCAGAGGATGTTAGGGAGGTTCCCAAACCTGAGCCATCCTTTGTAGGTGACAAATCTGAGGAATTGTCACAGATTGAAGTGTCATTAGAGGAGTTTTGGAATTAATTATAAACTTAACGGTAACAAGTCACTAGGACCAGATGGCATTCACCCAAGAGTTCTGAAAGAACTCAAATGTGAAATTGCTAAACTATTAACTATGGTTTTTAACCTGTCCTTTCAATCATCTTCTGTACCCAATGACTGGAAGACAGCTAATGTAATGCCAATATTTAAAAAGGGCTCTAGAGATGATCCTGGCAATTACAGACCAGTAAGTCTAATGTCAGTACCGGGCAAATTAGTTGAAACAATAGCAAAGAATAAAATTGTCAGACACATGGAAGAACATAAATTGTTGGGCAAAAGTCAATATGGTTTCTGTAAAGGGAAATCATGTTTTACTAATCTACTAGAGTTCTTTGAAGGACTTGTGGATAAATGTGGACAAGGGGGATCCAGTGGACATAGTGTACTTAGATTTCCAGAAAGCCTTTGACAGGATCCCTCACCAAAGGCTCTTATGTAAATTAAGTTGTCATGAGATAGGAGGGAAGATCCTTTCATGGATTGAGAACTGGTTAAAAGACAAGGAACAAAGGGTAGGAATAAATGGTAAATTTTCAGAATGGAGGGGGTAACTAGTGGTGTTCCCCAAGGATCAATCCTAGGACCAATCCTATTCATAAATGATGTGGAGAAAGGGGTAAACAGTGAAGTGGCAAAATTTGCAGATGATATTAAACTGATCAATATAGTTAAGGCCAAAGCAGACTGTGAAGAATGTTAACAAGTTCTCACAAAACTAAAAAAAGAACAGAAGTACTTGTGACACTTTAGAGACTAACAAATTTATTTGAGCATAAGCTTTCATGGGCTACAGCCCACTTCTTCAGGTGCATAGAATGGAATAATAAGAAGATATATATACATACAGAACATGAAAAGGTGGAAGTAGCCATATCAACTCTAAGAGGGTAATTAATTAAGATGAGCAATTATCAGTAGGAGAAAAAAAACTTTGGTAGTGATAATCAAGATGGCCCATTTCAGACAGTTGGCAAGAAATGTGAGGATACTTAACATAAGGAAATAGATTCAGTCTGTGTGATGACTCAGCCGTTCGCAGTCTCTATTCAAGCCTAAATTAATGGTATCTAGATTGCATATTAATTCAAGTTAAGCAATTTCTCAATGGAGTCTGTTTTTGAAGCTTTTGTGTTGCAAAATGGCCACCTTTAAGTCTGTTACTGAGTGACCAGAGAGGTTGACGTGTTCCCCTACTGTTTTTTGAATATTATGGTTCCTGATGTCAGATTTGTATCCATTTATTCTTTTGCGTAGAGACTGTCCAGTTTGGCCAACGTACATGGCAGAGGGACATTGCTGGCACATGATAGTATATATCACATTGTAAGATGTGCAGGTGAATGAGCCCCTGATGGCGTGGCTGATGTGATTAGGTCCTATGATGGTGTCACTTGAATAGATGTGTGGACAGAGTTGGCATCGGGCTTTGTTGCAAGGATAGGTTCTATAACAGGACTATAACAAGGTTTAAAGGAGAACTAGATAAATTCATGGAGTTTAAGTCCATTAATGACTATTAGCCAGGATGGGTAGGGAATGGTGTCCCTAGCCTCTGTTTGTCAGAGGGTGGAGATGGATAGCTGGAGAGAGATCACTTGATCATTGCCTGTTAGGTTCACTCCCTCTGGGTCACCTGGCATTGGCCACTGTCGGCAGCCAGGATGCTGGGCTGGATGGGCCCTTGGTCTGACCCAGTATGGCCATTCTTATGTTCTTCCATCAAGTTTTTTACTTCAATTCTAGTCTAGTGCAGCTTGGTTAAGGCATAATATTGTTATCCAGGACCTTCTGTGTGCTGGTTACAACTTGGTTAATCCCACCAGGGAGTCTCAGCAGTTGTGGCATATTTTACAGTTTGACTTATCAAGATAACAGTATGACAAGTTGCTTGTATAGTCTCATATATTTAGGCTTGGAAGGGTTAGATTTTTATCAGTAAAAGTTGAGGAACATTGATTTCACTGTACACATACAAACCACAAAAATATTTCCATTGATAATAATTAAAGTTTCTAGATAGGCAAAATAAGTGAAATGCTGCTTGAGAACTTATTAGAGTTTGATTTAAGGATATTTGCTTTATGTATTTTGACATGTGATGTTGACAATTTGGGTTTAAAGCTTTAACTTTTTGAGTCTCAATATCTACTGTCATTAAATGATTATTTTCTGATGCCCATATTGTCCCACAACTGTGAAAATTTAAATCAATAAAAATAGAAAAAATGCTTTAAAATAAACATTGATATTTTCCATCAACATTATTTTAAAAACTCATCAAAATCTGTCAGGCCTACATATATTGTACGATTCAAAACAGGAAAACCCACAACAGAAGTAACAACAACAGAATAACTTTAATTTTCAGGAACAGGTAATTTTGCTTATTAAATGGGAATAGTGAGGGCATTCAGTTGAATGAGATTTTATTGATATGATGAGTGTACAAATGTTGATAAAGTGTAAGAAACAAATCAGATGCCTGGGTTGTCTGTTGGGGCAGGTAGAACTGTTACCCTGTTTTTTGATTTGATTCCCTGTATCCATTGTCATTACTGTCCATTCATTCCTGAATTGGTGGAGGTGTACTGTGTGTACGGATATGATGCCATCTCTGCCATCTCTCTGATTTCTCAGGCACAGTTTTCCCTCAGTCCTTTTGGATTTGTCAACACCTGCTATTTGCATTACCTACTCTGTCCTGGGAATAGTAATCAAGCAGTAGTTCTGGCTTCCAGGTAGACCTCTTAGGACATTTAGAGAAGGAGAGGAGTCTATCTCATAGCTGAGACTGCTCTTTTCATTCCAGCATCCTTTAAAAGGACCCTACAATAGCAGCTTTTTTCATTACATTTCTCCCCCAGCTTTGACTATGTTTCTTTTCTATTTACAATGATTTTCCTAGAGATTACATAGTGTAAAAATGTCTCTTCAAATTGCGTCTGTCCAACAGAATAAGTGAGAAGCTCTCATAATCTTCCTCACCTTCATTTTACAGTGCTTAAACGCTGTTCTGTAGGAAATAATGATCAGAATCTTGAAGGCAGAACTTGCTATCTCCTTTTCATGTTGCACAGTACCCCAGTACTTGCCTCTGAAGAAAGGGGGTACCTAACCCTTTATAAGCATTCTGTCTAGAACTTGACCCTCGTGTCTGAAAGTTTAGGAGTGCAGTGAGATTCACTGAGGGGACATTTCCCTCATGTTTGTCAGCAGGGGGTTGAGTCATCGTGGTGGGTCAGTCAGTGGGTGAGACAACCTAGAAGGGTTGAATCAAATATTGAATCATTTTGGGTCCCTGGGTTTCCTTGGAAACTGAGCCCCTTGTACCATGGCACGAAAATCTCCTGTGGAAGGGAGGGTGAAGTGAAGGGAATACGCTTAAATCTGATGTCCCCTACCTCTCTCTAAGGTATGCCTCCTGCCACGGTCCAGAGCTGGAGCAGGAGAGGAAGGTTGATTGGATAGATCTGGAGTGGCTGCTTCCAGGAGCTGTCCAGGGTTGTCCAGTGTAGAGTAATCATCTGATCATCTTGAGACCTAGGGTAAAATTTTCTAAAGCATCTAAGTCTCATTTTCAGAAGTGACTTAGACTCTTAAGAAGCCTACGTCCCATTGACTTTAAATGAGACTTAGACTCCTAAGGCTACTTTGGTGCTTTTGAAAATTATACCACTAGTCTAAATAAAAGGAAATTTAGTCCTTGCCAGACATCTGCTCCTTTTCCTTAACCAGTGAGGTGGTTTAAGCTGGCAGAAAATTCTATGTGATGGCCAAGGACTCAAGTTTCAGGGGGAGGAAGTTAGGCATTGAGGTGGGAGGCCTCTTTCTAGGAGAGAGTCATTCAAGCTTTTGATGTTAGTGTCTTAGAGCCCTCACTTATTTACAATTTAAAGGTAATCTGTGAAATGGGGGAGGAATGGGTTTCTGCCTGTCTTTATAATAATCTGTAAAGAAGGTGTGAAAGGATTTTTTCTTTAAAAAAAAAAACTATAGAATTTCTCTCCGTTTTATTTCTATGGCAAAAATCCTCAGGCAGTAATGAAATTAGTGCTAGACAGATGTAATCACAATGTTGCTGAAGAGCACTTTTTTTCCTTAGGAATGCACCAGATTACATAAAATAGTACGTGTTGATTATGTTCCTGGGAAAATTGCATTTCCATGTGAATATAAAAACTTCTTTCTTTGAGGAAGTGAATGTGCGAATGTACAGGGCACAAACAGAATTATTTTTCCCTTTCACCATTTAGGACAAAGCTCAACCAGAGACACAAGCCACAAGCTTTGGAAATGTGCTTTTTAATGCAAGACTAGCAATAGATGATCCTGAGGCAATTCCTTTAGTCAAGCAACCTGGCTCGGATGGATTTAAAGTAGACTCAACACCACTGTTTCAGGTGAGCAATCTGTAGGTCAGTCTCAAGAATACTGTGCTAAGAATCTAAAATAGAGTCAGGCATCATATCAGGAAATACTTGATTATAAGAATAATGAACTTGAGGATGTGTAAACTGCAATAAGGACACCAACACCATTGAAGTCAGTGAACTTGCATAGGTGTAAGCCAGTATAAGTGAAAGCAGGGCCCAGAATATTCATGGAGATTGAACCAATCCCCTGTAGCTCTCTGCCTAATTTTTTTGGTATTTCCCTTTGTTTTTTGCCCTTTCCAGTTTCTTGAGGCTACAGCCCAGGTCACTCATGTACCAAGCTGTTGTACGTACGTACGTACACTGCCAAGTTGAAAATTATTTGTAAATGATTATAAAGTGACCAGCTTTTGACTCCAGTCCCGGATTGGGAGGGAGAGGTGGAGGTGGGGGAAATCTAGAGAGGAAAAGTTCAGGAGGAGTGATGATGAGGAGAACAGTGGACTAGGACTGGCCTGAAGCTGTGCTAACTGCTCTTGGAATTGAAGTCTCAGGAGAGATGAGGTGGGGGAACTTCGAAGAGGCATACAGGGCAGGGGAACTCTTATCCCAGTATACTTTAAGGGCTTGATGCAACTCCCATTTAAGTCAATGGAAAGATTCCCACTGACTTCAACCGGAGTTGGATCAGGCCTTAAATGCACCTCATAAGACCTTTCAGAGCCAGGGCTCTTCTCCTCTGGACTTTATACACCAACCTAACATAAACTTTTTCATAGACAGTTAAAAAAATAAAATAAAAAAACCTAGCAAAATCAAACAGATGCTTACTGAGTTAAGGTTGAAAGTACATTTCAGCAAAGTCCAGCTAACTAAAGTTACCAAAACAGTATCACTTTCTGTACTACCATTCTACACCATCCAAAGCAGAAGACCCCTAGAACGTCTAGAAGTGAGCAGGTAAGGGATCCAACTACTTCCTCGATGCCCTATCTTTCACTCATGCTCAGCCTCTTCATTTATGCAGCCGGAGAAATTTTACTTTGCCCCTTTAACTTTTGCAAAAACATATGCGAAGGTCAAAATAAGTAAGTAGAAGAAACAGTAGGGAGCCCTTACTCTGATTGTTGAACATTTTAAGCACATGTGGAATCCCATTAAAACCAGTGGGATTGTTTGACTGAGTAACTGCTCACCCATGTAAATCAGGGTTTCACAATCTGGCATATAGAGATCATAAAATACCATTTGCTATTTGAGGGTTCTGTTTCCAGTAATAATCTAGTCATTTGTTCTTCCCTCTTAGGCCGACAACACAATGAGAATGGCAAGAACCAGTGGTAGCTAGCTGTACAGAAGGCAATTTGGGGATAAAAGTAAATTGTAGGAAGGTAATGCTGAGATGGGGTGTCAAGCAGTAAACACAGTTTATTAAAACTAAATATGGACTAGCCATGAAATGCCCTAAAGAGCCAAGGTGGGTGAGGTAGTGTCTTTTATTGGACCAACTTCTGTTGGTGAAAGAGACAAGTTTTCGAACTACAGAGAGCTCTTGTTCAGGTTTGAAAAGACTTGTCTCTTTCACCAACAGAAGTTGGTTCAATAAAAGTTCACCCACCTTGTCTCTCTAATATCCTGGGACCGACATGACTACAACAACGCTGTGAACATGAAATGGCCTATTCATTGCATGTCCTCTTTTTGATGAGCTGGTACAAATTCAAAGCCAAATTGTGGCTCACCTCTGGTTAGGCATGCATAGTGGGCAGAATGTGCAATGAGTCTTTCACTTTTGGAGTACAGCCATAACTGTAGTCCTTGCAAAAGGTCTCTGTGAGGCCAATGACACTAAATCACCAAAACAGGCCAGGGAGGAGATGGCTCATGCTCCTTCATCTGCACCAGGCAGCAATGGAGGCTGGCTACAGAGGGACTTGGGATCCACACCCTGTGTGTAGCGGATAGCATGATTGCCAATTCCTGCTGGGGTGCTTGGCATGTGGCATATTCTTTCTGAGCATGGCCTCAGGAGTGCTGTCAAGGCATTTCAGGATCAGATGATGAAACAGCTTGCAATTTGCTTCTCAGTTTGTATTGGTGTTTAACCACTTCATCGAGGTGGATAATGTTGAACAAAATGTTGTGTTTTCTAGGTGTCTTTGGGTAGAGAATGGTACATACATACAATCTACACTGTGAGATCAAAAGAAAGTGCCAACCGAGGTATTGGCAAAAGAAGTGTGGAGTACCAATATCACTCTCTGGTCAGCGGTGGGAATCCAGGAACTTCAGTGCAGATACGTCAGAAGAGAGGGGTCAAAGAAGCTCCAGAGCTTGCTAAAGAAATTGGCATAGAAAACAGCAGAGGAACTAACATTCAGCACATAGCTTTGGATCGCACCAACAAGAAACAGATCCCACAAAGAGAAGTTACAGTCAATGGAATTCTCCCCAGGGAGCTGAATAACAGGAACCCAGAGGTCAAGATAGTCATGATCATTGGCGGAGCTGCTGCCGTTTTACTTGCCATCGGTTTAATTGCAATTATTATTTTGCTGTTAAAGCATAAACAGAGCTCAGAGAAGAAAGAAGTCACAAAGGGATCAGGGAGCAGTGAGCCAATGATGCCACCACGTAATTACACTAGTGACAGCTCTGAGGTTTGATTCCAAGACCATGGGATTTGAATCTGTCTCAAGAGTGCCTCAAAGATAAACTTGAACTGCTGCTTGTTAGCAGAAGGTCACCATTATGCTTGGAAATTAAAAGATCGTATGGCTCTAGCTGTACTTGAAAATTATCCATTTGAGCTCTTGCTAGCATTCTCACACATAAAGGAAGAATCCAACCCAAACCTCCTGTTTTGCACAGTAGGCAATCCTGATGTCCGTACATCATGCACTAACGTTAAGCTGCATTGCAAGAAACTGCATCGCAAAGGAGAGATTTTTTTGTTTTGTTTTTGTGTTTTCTTTCAATTAAAAAGAAGAAATTATCCAAAGGTGCTAGTGAGCCCCTCTCGGCAATACAAAAGGAAATCTCTTATTACTGTACTCTTGTCTCCTTTGGAGGTGCAATGCTGACACTCTCTGAATGATTTCTCACGAAGAACTTCCTTGTTGTTGTTGTTAGTCTGTAGAGTGTGAAAATCCTCTGGCCTGATTTAGCCCAGTTAGAGTCCTTTGGCTTCAGTTAAGTTACTCCAGTGATGAATTGTATCCCTTGCCTTTAACTGACATTTCTTCCAAAGACAAATAGATTAGTGACAACGGAGTTATAAGCAGGCACATATGCCAGGATACATTACACATTCTTCGCTGGGAATTCGCTATCAGCTATTTAACCTGACTTCTTTTTTTTTCTTTTTTTTTTTCCTTATTTAAGTTTATATAAAACCAAAGAATATGATAATGTCCAGAAGGAAGCTTGATTTTTACAAACGCTGGATAGTTGTGTCCTCTTACGCTTATAATGGATTATATTTGTACAGTAAATTGTATTTGTCAGTGCACATCCAATGGTGGGAAATGCATGAGTTGGTAACATTGCAGTGTCTAGAGGAGGGGTAGTGTTAGATTCAAAATGCAGAAGACAAGGTTCTGTTTGAACTGAGGCTATGAATTGTGATGTAGAATTCAGTGCTTACTAGGCAGTTACCATATTACAAGTGGCAACAATGAGAAGAAAATACAAACATTTTATGGGAGCAAGTTGTATGTATTAAGTTGATGCATAATCATTGTGCCTCTTGAGAAACATGCTGTTTTATGAGTAACTTCACTTTTGGAAGTATAATTCTAATTTTCTCTGTCTTTTTAGTTAAGGTAATATGACATCAGCATGTTCTGCAGAAGACTGGATCAATGGTGCTTCATTACAGTGTTTATCCAGTTAGGGCCTGATCCACCCAAAAGGTGTCTCTGCAGCTGCTGTCCTACAGAAGCTCTGTCATCTCCACAATCTTAGTCAGTTGTTCTTGCTCTGAGAGATTCTGACTCTCTCTCACATCCGCATAAAGCAGGAGGAATTCCATTGCAGTCAGTGGAGTTAAACCAGTGTCAGATCAGAATCAGGCTGTTTCTAGAACATCCTCTTTCTCTACTATAGAATCACAGAGGGACCCATCTGGACTCTTTTACTCTGGAGTTACACTGATACGAGTCTAGTGACTTCAGAAGAGTTACTCTAGATTTGCACAAGTGACTGAGGTCAGAAACTAACCCACTGATTCCTTATGGGTTTATCCTAATGGGCTGTATGATCTAAAGACATTTTCAGGGCTCTCAGGGTATGTCTACACTGCAGTTAGATACTCACAGCTGGCCCATGCCCAGCTTGCTCAGGCGAAAGGGCTGTTTAAGCCCAAATCAGCTGGCATGGGCCAGCCATGAGCATCTAATTGCAGTGTAGACATAGCCTGAGAGCCAAACCCTACCTTTCTCCTGTTTAAATTAGCCAGAAAGCATACTGGCCTTCAAATGTTACCAAACATTTTTGGCCTGAAACAGTTATTTACAGGCACCCTATGTATTATAACTTTCTCCCACTAAGTTCACCATTGATTTTCTGTATGTCTGTAATGATGTTTGTATTTTTGAGACCCATGTTATAACTCATGCCAGATATATCAAAGATTTAAACTGGCAGATATTTTTTGCTTTTACCTCAAATTCAGAAGTAGATAAGTAGCAACAACAATCTAGGGCCAAATATGCCTTTGTGTCTGCATACGAATCCCACTGAGATCAAGGGGAGTAATGCACAGCCAAATGCAGAATTTGTCCCCTAGGTTCTATATGTACAGAGAACCAGCAATAAATGACTCTATAGTAAAATGGAACATATGTAAATAATAGCACACTTCAATATTTATAATGGGCCTGTTTTCTACAAGCAGAGAAGTAATTAAAAAAAAAGTTATAATAAAAACAGAAATTAGGGATTTATCACTAAAGCTATTTTTCTGCTTTTGAATGTTAACAAGTAGGAATGCCATTTGGTAACATTGATGCAAAATCTTCTTGTTATTCCTTTTATGAAGTCAATCTGGGACTCATTTATTTTACAAACCAAATACTGAGCCTGTTAGGCAGTGTAGTAATTACTTTAAACAAGCCCAACACAATTACTAATTACTCAGAGGACTTTGTAACAGTACAGTAAAAACCAGCATGGCAACCTTAGAGTACTGGACCGGTAACTGAGCAGTTATCCAAATTCAGTTTATTTAAAATCTTTATTGGGAATTAAAGCCTCTAGTTTTTTGGGATTTTTTTTAAATTAAAAAAAATATATATAAAACAATATAGAATCAAAGCTGCTGATAAAAAAGGGGGAAGGGGAAATCAAACACTGAAAAGATAAATGAGTATCATTGAGATGTATGAGGTAGATCCTGAAATGCTCTCTTACAAAACTCCCGTTGGTTTCAGTAAGATCTGCCAGATTTGTGCCATAATTAAAAAAATTGGGTTTCTTAGAATTCAGCGGGTTATAAATACATCTGTAACAGAATGCCTTTTTATTATGGCTTCAGGATTTCAGTTTTCACCAAGATCATTTGAGGCCTATTAACATTTACTCTTCTGCTTAAAAAGGGGCTTTCTGTATACTAATTTGAATAAGTGCTTCAATCCCAGTTACTGTGCACAGATACATTTATCAGGTTTCAGAGTAGCAGCCATGTTAGTCTGTATCCGCAAACAGAACAGGAGTACTTGTGGCACCTTAGAGACTAACAAATTTATTTGAGCATAAGCTTTCGTGTGCTACAGCCCACTTCATCGGATGCATAGACTGGAACATACAGCAAGAAGATATTTATACATACAGAGAACATGAAAAGGTGGAAGTTGCCATACCAACTATAAGAGGTTTATCAATTGAGATGAGCTATCAGCAGCAGGAGAAAAAAAACTTTTGAAGTGATAATCGAGATGACCCATAGAAGGTGTGAGGATAGATTCAATTGAATCTATTTCCTCATTTTAAGTATCCTCACATCTTCTATGGGCCATCTCAATTATCATTTCAAAAGTTTTTTTTCTCCTGCTGATGATAGCTCATCTCAATTGATTGGACTCTTACAGTTGGTATGGCAACTTCCACCTTTTCATGTTCTTTGTATGTATAAATATCTTCTTGCTGTATGTTCCAGTCTATGCATCCGTTGAAGCGGGCTGTAGCACACGAAAGCTTATGCTCAAATAAATTTGTTAGTCTCTAAGGTGCCATAAGTACTCCTGTTCTTTTTTCAGATACATTTATATTTATCTATACACTCAATAAATTAACTGTATTTTTTTAAGCTATTTGCAGATTTTTGTACTGAGCTTACTTTCCTGTGGAGAGATTATACTACTATCAATAACCAGCATTGTTAGGACTTTTATACAGTAATTACTGTATTGTAATTTGTTGTTTGGATGCATATAGATTTTGTTACACTGTCAAAATGATTTGCACCCATATTTATTTGAAACAACTTGTTTGTTTATGGCTGTTGTATTTGGCATTTATATCAGGAAAAAAATAAAGCTACTTCCCCTTTTGGTTACTAATCAAGTATTTATATATAAGTATCAGATTATTGAGAAAGACTAGTAACGTGCTACTGGGGTAAGTACTGTAATTTATCATTCAGATAGTCAAGCGCAAATTTACCATAGTCTGCAATAAACCTCTTGTTTTTTTCATTCTTCTTGTGATTGTTTCCCAATATAAAATTAGTGCAAGATTTGTTTGCTTTTTAATTTGAGAACTCTGGTTTCATTCCTGGACCACAAGTGGAATGGCCAGTAACGAATGGATGTTTCATATCTAGTGTTACAGATTCTGAAGATCAGACAGAGCGATAGACAGAAGTACCACACACACTAGGGACCAACATATTTTTACCACAATCACTAAAATACTGACCGCAAAGGGGTAGTCTGAAAAATGACATCACAATTCCTGTCAGATCATTTTTGCTGGTCAGTGCAGCAACCTTCAATCCACTGAAAATATGACTTTTAGAGCAGTGATTCTTGAAGGAGGTACAGTACTGCAAGATGGCAGAAGTCCAGAGTGAGGAGATGGATAGCAGAGAGACCCCTCCTACACAATGACCTCAGAAATATGCTTGGGTTTAATTCCCCTCTTTTCTCATGACAGATTAGGAGAAATCTCGGTTTGGAAAGAGTCGCGTTGTGGATCAATATACAAACATTGCCAGATTCAGGCCCTTTGTAGGCTTTATTTGTTACCCAGCTTTGTACTATCAGCGTTTCCTGTATTTTACGAAGACCCAGGCAGCAGTGGGCAGTTTTCACAAAACCATCACTCCATATCTGACCTCTCAGTCCTTGTCCTCCAAGGAAACTTGCACAACATCTTCAAAAGATGAGCCTGGGAGCTTAAATTCATAACTTTGCTAGACACTGAAAATCATAGACTCAATAAAGACATTAGATTTATGGCTTATTACAACCATGCGTAACCCACTAATCCTCCTGTGTCCTACGACTGCAGAGGTGTTAACTGCTCACTAAACCTTGGTCTTTTGCAATACTTGTTAACTCCTTATGCTAAACAATCTGTTCCATCCTTTATTTAGGTGTGACACTCTGGGTATATCTACACTACGAAATTAGTTCAATTTAATAGAAGTCAATTTTTTAGAAATCGATTTGATACTGTGTTTTGCATGTGTCCCCACAAAGTGCATTAAGTTGGCAGTGTGTGTCCACAGTACTGAAGCTAGTGTTGAGTTTTGGAGTGTTGCGCTGTGGTAGCTATCCCACAGTTCCCACAGTCTCCACCCCCCATTGGAATTCTGGGTTGCGCTCCCAATGCCTGATGGGCCAAAAACATTTTCATGGGTGGTTCTGAGTACATATCGTCAGCCCCCCTGCCTCCCCGCCATGAAAGCAATGGGGAAAAAATCATTTCTTGCCTTTTTTCCTGGGTTACCCATGCAGATGACATACCACTGCAAGCATGGAGCCTGCTCAGCTCACTGTCACCATACGTCTCCTGGGTGCTGCTGACAGACACGGTACTGCAGTGCTACACAGCAGCAGCTCCTTGCATTTGCAAGTTGGCAAAGACTGTTTCCAGTCATAGTGTACCATCTGCTGCTGTCATTGGTACTCCTGGCCAGCCTCGGTGAGGTCGGTCAGGAGCGCTTGGGCAGACGTGTGCTCCTGGCCAGTCTCGTTGAGGTCAGTCGGGGGTGCCTGGACAAAAATGGTAATGACTCCCCAGGTCATTCTCTTCTTTTAAGTTTTGTCTAGTGGAGATTCAGTCCTGCCTGGAATATCAGGCAAGCCTACTAAAGAACCAGAGGGGCAAATGGCCTCTCTGGGTCAGAGCCCCAGACATCCTGCAGAAATGATGAGCTGCATGCCATTCTAGGGGATGCCCCTACAACAACCCCACCCATTGCTTCCCTCCTCCCCCACCCCTCCCGGGCTACCTTGGCAGTTATCCCCCCATTTGTGTGATGAAGTAATAAAGAATGCATGAATTTGAAACAACACTGACTTTATTGCCTCTGCAAGCAGAGATCAAAGGTGGGAGGGGAGGTGGTTGGCTTACAGGGAAGTAGAGTGAATCATCATTCTGCACTTGCTCGGCCTATACTTGGACTGCTCCTTACTACTGTCCAGGCTTCATGAGCCATGGGAGCAAGTGGTAGGCTGGGGCAGGTGTGACCACGCGGTGCTGCCGACTGGGAAAGCAGCCTGAGGCAGAAGCCTCCAGCTGACATGATATTCCAGGCAGACTGAATTTCCATTACACAAAACTTAAAGAGAGAATGACCTGAAGTCATTCCCATTTTTGTCCAGGCGCCCCCAGCCAACCTCATCAAGGCCAGCCAGGAGCACCCACAGGAGGACGATGACGGCTATCAGTAATACTGTACTGTTTGCAAGGTAAGGCAAGGGGATGCTGCTGTGTAGTGCTGCAGTACCGCATCTGCCAGCAGCATCCAGTAGATATACGGTGACGGTGAAAAAAGGCGAGAAATGATTTTTTCCCTTTGCTTTCATGGGGGGGGAGGGGCTGATGACATGTACCCAGAACCACCCGTGACAATGTTTTTGACCCATCAGGCACTGGGAGCTCAACCTAGAATTCAAATGGTTTGCAGAGACTGCAGGAACAGTGGGATAGCTACAGTCGTCAGTCACCCCTCCCTCTGTGAGAGCAACTGAAGACAATCGTTTCACACCTTTTTTCTGTGCAGACGCCATAGCATGGCAAGCATGGAGCCCGTTCAGTTCACCGCAGCAGTTATGAGCATTGTAAACACCTCACGCATTATTGTGCAGTTTATGCAGAACCAGAAGCTGAAAAACCAGGCGAGGAGGCGACAGCAGTGCGGTGACGAGTGATAAGGATATGGACACGGACTTCTCTCAAAGCGCAGGTACCGGCAATGTGGACATCATGGTGTTAATGGGGCAGGCTCATGCCATGGTACACTGATTCTGGGCCCAAGAAACAAGCACAGACTGGTGGGATTGCAATGTGTTGCAGGTCTGGGATGATTCCCAGTGGCTCCGAAACTTTTGCATGCGTAAGGGCACTTTCATGGAACTTTGTGACTTGCTTTCCTCTGCCCTGAACCACAAGAATACCAAGATGAGAGCAGCCCTCATAGTTCACAAGCAAATGGCGATAGTCCTCTGGAAGTTTGCAATGCCAGAGAGCTACCAGTCAGTCGGGAATCAATTTGGAGTGGACAAATCTACTGCGAGCGTTGCTGTCATGCAAGTAGACAATGCGATCACTAAGCTGCTGCTATCAAAGGTAGTGACTCTGGGAAATGTGCAGGTCATAGTGGATGGCTTTGCTGCAATGGGATTCCCTAATTGTGGCGGGGCAATAGACAGAACCCATATCCCTATCTTGGTACTGGACCACTAAGGCAGCCAATACATAAACCGCAAGGGCTACTTTTCAATGGTGCTGCAAGCACTGGTGGATCACAAGGGACCTTTCCCCAACATCAGCATGGAATGGCCGGGAAAGGCTCATGACGCTTGCGTCTTCAGGAGCTCTGGTCTGTTTAAATGGCTGGAGGAAGGGATTTACTTCCCAGACCAGAAAATAACTCTTGGGGATGTTGAAATGCCTATAGTTATCCTTGGGGACTCAGCCTACCCCTTAATGCCCTGGATCATGAAGCCATGCACAAGCACCCTGGACAGTAGTAAGGAACTGTTCAACTATAGGCTGAGCAAGCACAGAATGGTGGTAGTGTGTGCATTTGGACGTTTGAAGGGTTGCTGGCGCAGTTTACTGACTCACTCAGACCTCAGCGAAACCAATATCTCCATTGTTATTGCTGCTTGCTGTGTGCTCCACAATCTCTGTGAGAGTAAGGGGGAGACATTTATGGTGGGGTGGGAGGTTGAGGCAAATCGCCTGGCCGCTGATTACACGCAGCCAGACACCAGGGTGATTAGAAGAGCACACCAGGAAGCGCTGCACATCAGAGAAACTTTGAAAACCAGTTTCATGACTGGCCAGGGTACCGTGTGACAGTTCTATTTGTTTCTCCTTGATGAAAACCTGCCCCCTTGGTTGACTCTAATTCCCTGTAAGCCAACTGCCCTCCCACCTTCAATCACAGCTTGAAAATAAAGTCACTATCATTTAAAAGCCATTTATTCTTTATTAATTGATTATAAAAATAGGGAGAGAACTCCCAAGGTAGCCTGGGTGGGGTGTGGGAGGAGAGGAGGAGGGAAGGAAAAGGCCACTTCAATACTTGTTGAATGACAGCCTTCTGTCCACTGAGGTGGAGTGGTTGGGTGCCTGGAGCTTCCCTCCTCCCTCGCCCCCCCGTGGTTCTTGGGCATCTGGGTGAGGAGGCGGCTATGGAACTTGAGGAGGAGGGAGGGTGGTTAAACGGGCTGCAGCAGCAGTCTCTCCAGCTGACATTCCTGAACCTCCACCAGATGCCGGATCATGTCCTTTTGTTGCCGCAGTAGCCCCAGCGTTGCATCCTGTCTTCTCTGATCTTCCTGATGCCACCTCTCCTCATGTTCACTGGCTGCTTTCCTGTCCTGTGCTATTGTGTCCCTCCACACTTTCTGCTGAGTTCTTTCAGTGCGGGACACCTGCATGAGCTCAGAAGATTTCATCTTGCGTACATTTTTTTCACCACCTTATCTGAGATAGCCTTTGAGACAGAGGAGGGAGACTTGAAAAGTTTGCAGCTGCAGGAGTTAAAAAAGGGAGAGAAGTATTTAAAAAGATACGTTTTACAGAACAATGGGTATACTCTTTCACAGTGAACAACACTATTCACATTACATAGCATATGTGAATTTGGTACAAGATCATTTTTTGCATCTTATATTGAATGCCTGCAGCTTTGGTGTTAGAGATCAAACATGCCGGTCAACAGAATTTGGCTTGCAGACGGCCATGGTAAGCCATAGTCTTTCAGCTTCTGCAACCTTCATAACAGCAGCACCCTCCTTTCCCATATCAAGCAAACCCCATTGAGTTGTCCATTTAGGACTGCGGTATTCGTGTTAATGTGCAGCAGCAGAAACCAAACTAACCCCCTCCCCATCCTTTTCTCTGGGATGACCGCTTTAACCCTCCCCCCACTGCACCGCATGGCTGGTATCAGGGAAGATTCCTGCTAGCCAAATGTGAACAGCTCAGCATGAAGCCCTCTCCATCCTTTTCTCAGTGATGATCGCTTTAACCCTTCTCCAACCATGTGGCTGGTATTAGGGAAGATCCCTGGTAGCCAAACGTGAACAGCTCAGTGCCAATGCCCTCCCTCCCACCGCTTGGCTAACTGCAGAGAGGATTTCTTTTCAGCCACAGGCAAACAGCCCAGTAGGAACAGCCATCTATGAATGTCCCTTTAATTAAATTCCCATATTTCAACCAGGTTACCATGAACGATATCACTCTCCTGAGGAGATAAAGAACGGATGTTGCTTGAATGCCAGCAAACACTGGAACTGTACGCTGCCAGGCTTTGTCATGCAATGATACCAGATTACTTGCTACTAGCATGGTGTGGTAAAATGTCCTACCATGGAGAACAGAGTAAGACAGCTCTCCCCACAAACCTTCTGCAAACTCCAGGAGAGTTTCATGGAGATGTCCCTGGAGGATTTCCGCTCCATCCCCAGACATGTTAACAGACTTTTCCATTAGCTGTACTAGCCACAAATGCATCCCAAGTCCTCAGGGCAAAATAATCATTAAAAAACGCTTGTTTTTAAACCATGTTTTATATTTACGAAGGCATACTCACCAGAGGTCCCTTCTATGGCTTCATGGTCTAGGATACCGCCTTGGGAGGGTTGGGAGGGTATTTCAGTCAGAGTGAGAAAAAGATCCTGGCTGTCGGGGAAAACAGTGTGCTGTGTGCTCTCCTCAACCACCTCCACCTCCTCCTCCTCCTCCTCATCTTCCCTGTCCGCAAAATCCTCAGGCATGGTGACTGAGAGTACCTCATCATCAGAGTCCATGGACAGGGGTGGGGTAGTGGTGGGGGCCCCCCTAGAGTTGCCTGCAGCTCAGCGTAGAAGTGGCATGTCTGGGGCTCTGTCCCAGAGCATCCATTTGATTCTTGGCTTTCTGGTACACTTGTCTCAGCTCCTTAAGTTTCACACGGCACTGTGTTGACTCCCTGTTCTGGCCTCTGTCCATCATGGCCTTGGAGATTTTTTTTCAAATGTTCTGGCATTCCGTCTTTTGGAACGGAGTTCTGATAGCATGGATTCATCTCCCCCTACAGCGATCAGCTCCAGTATCTCCCGTACAGTCCATGCTGGAGCTCTTTTTCAATTCCGGGACTGCATGGTCACCTGTGCTGATCAGCTCTCCACACTGGGCAAACAGGAAATGAAATTCAAAAGTTCACGGGGCTTTTCCTGTCTACATGGCCAGTGCATCCGAGTTCAGATTGCTGTCTAGAGTGGTCATAATGGTGCACTGTGGGATAGCGCCTGGAGGCCAATATCGTCGAATTGCATCCACACTAACCCTAATTCGAACCAGCAATGTCGATTTCAGTGCTACTTCCTTCATCGGGGAGGAGTACAGATATTGATATTAAGAGCCCTTTATGTCCACAAAAATGGCTTCGTTGTGTGGATGGGTGCAGGGTTAATTCAATATAACACTGCTAAATTTGGCCTAAACTCGTAGTGTAGATCAGGCCTCTGAATACATTTCCCTGACCTGAAGAAGAGCTCTGTCAAAATCTTGTCTCTTTCACCAACAGAAGTTGGCCCAATAAAAGATATTGCCTTACCTACCTTTTCTATCTATACTTTTAAGCAGAATAACTCTTTAGATTTAGCCTCTACATCCAATATTTAAACTGGGAAAGCAGGTCTGCAATCACTTTTTAATTGATATTCTTCGTTTGGGGTTTGGACCTCTTGCTAATTACCCAGAGAGTTGATCCATCCACCTAATCATCTCGATTTACCACTCCTAGATAAGTATCCGTACTTTGATTCACACAAGTAATGAATGGGTAAGTTAAGAGATTTTTGAACCACACCTTTTGGTCCATTACGTGAGTGAGTCTTCAAGAATACATCAATTTTTTTCTAGCTATTTGACAATTGTCACATGCACTTTAAAGGTATTGGGTCTTAATACATAGAATCATAGGACTGGAAGGGACCTCAAGAGGTCATCTAGTACAGTCCCTTGCACTCCTGGTAGGACTAAGTATTATCTAGACCATTATGGCAGGTGTTTGTCTAGCCTGCTCTTAAAAATCACCAATGATGGGGATTCCACAACCTCCCAAGACAATTTATTCCAATGCTTAACCACCCTGACAGTGAGTTTTTCCTAATGTCCAACCTAAACCTTCCTTACTGCAATTTAAGCCCATTGCTTCTTGTCTTATCCTCAGAGGTTAAGAATAAGAATTTTTCTCCCTCCTCCTTGTAAGAGCCTTTTATATACTTGAAAATTGTTATCATGTCCCCTCTCAGTCTTCTCTTTTCCAGACTAAACAAACCCAATTTTTTCAATCTTCCCTCATAGGTCATGTTTTCTAGACCTTTAATCATTTTTGTTGCTTTTCTCTGGACTTCCTCCAGTTTGTCCACATCTTTCCTGAAATGTAGCGCCCAGAACTGGACACAATACATCAGCTGAGGCCTAATCAGCGTGGAGTAGAGCTGAAGAATTACTTCTTGTATCTTGTTTACAACACACCTGCTAATACATTCCAGAAAGATGTTCGCTTTTTTTTTTCTCTCATATTTAGCTTGTTATCCACTATGACCCCCAGATCCCTTTCCGCAGTACTCCTTTCTTGGCAGCCATTTCCCATTTTGTATGTGTACAACTGATTGTTCCTTCCTAAGTGGAGTACTTTGCATTTGCCCTTATTGAATTTCATCATATTTACATCAGTTTGTCCAGATCATTTTGAATTTTAATCCTGTCCTCCAAAGGACTTCCACCCCTCCCAGCTTATTATTGTCCGCAAACTTTATAAGTGTACTCTCTATACCATTATCTAAATCATTGATGAAGATATTGAATAGAACTGAACTGATCCCTACAGGACCCCACTCATTATGCCCTTCCAGCATGACTGTGAATCACTGATGACTACTCTCTGTGAATGGTTTTCCAACCAGTTTTGCACCCATCTTATAGTAGCTCCATTTAGGTTGTATTTCCTGAGTTTGTTCATGAGAAGGTCATGTGAGACAGTATCAAAAGCCTTACTAAAGTCAAGTTATACCACCTCTGCAGCTTCCCCCCATCCACAAGGCTTGTTACCCTGTCAAAGAAAGCTATCAGGTTGGTTTGACACGATATGTTGTTGACAAATCCATTCTGACTGTTACTTATCACCTTATTATCTTCTAGATGTTTGCAAATTGATTGCTTAATTACTTGCTCCATTATCTTTCTGGGCACTGAAGTTAAGCTTACTGGTCTGTAATTCCCCAGGTTATCCTTATTCCCCTTTTTATAGATGGGCACTATAATTGCCCTTTTCCAGTCCTCTGGAATCTCTCCCATCTTCCATGACTTTTCAAAGATAATTGTTTTTTACCCTTGTTTTTTACTCTTTTTCCTTACCCAGAGACTTTCAACAAGCCTGTCTCCTATTTGCATCTCAATCTCAGTCCAAGTGTATACATTTTAATATATAAAAAATACCTCCTCCCTTTTTCCCTACTTGTCTTTCCTGAGCAAGCTCTACTGTTCTATACCAATATTCCAGTCATTCATATTATCCCACCAAATGTCTGTGATGCCCCCTATGTCATACTTGTGTTTATTTACTAGCATTTTGAGTTCTTCCTGCTTATTCCCCATACTTCTGGCATTAGTATACAAACATCTAAGATACTGATTTGATTCCCGCTCCCAGTTCCCCCCCGCCCCAGTTCTGTCTTGTCTCTCCTTTATCCCTGCTGTAGCAGCCCATGCTCCCCCCAAATTCCGACCCTCCTCCCATGTCTCTATGTTTTTTACTTACCTGTGGACTTTGGTCACCTGCCCCCTTCAAACCTAGTTTAAAGCCCTCCTCGCTTGGTTAGCCAATCTGTATCCAAATATGCTCTTCCCCTTCCTCAATAGGTGGACCCCATCTCTGCTTAGCAGTCTTTCTTCTTGGAACAGCATCCCATGGTCAAGGAAGCTGAAGCCCTCCTGGCGACACCATCTTTGCAGCCACGCATTCACCTCCAGGATGCATCTGTATCTGCTTGGGTCCCTACCTTTGATTGGAAGGATCATAGAGAACACCACCTGCACTCCCAACTCCTTCAGCCTTACTCCCAGAGCCCTGTAGTCACTTCTGATCTGCTGAGAGTCATACCTCACAGTGTTATTGGTGCCCACATGGATGAGTAGCATGGGGTAGTCAGAGGGCTGGATGATCCTTGACAGTCCCTCCATAATGTCTCGGATACAGGCCCCTGGCAGGCATCATACCTCCCAGGATGCCATGTCAGGGTGACAGATGGGTTCCTCCATCCCCCTCAAAGATAGTAACCAACCATCACTACCCTATATTTACTCTTGGGAGTGGTGGCTGAGATCCTCCCAGCCTTGGGGGTACATGGCTTCTCCTCCTCCACCTTGGGGGGGGTGATTCCTTATTGCTTGTGGCCAGGGCAGCATATGAATTTTCCATCGCTCTGCTGGGTGGGTTGGGAATAGGGGTGGAGCACTGCCTGCTGCCAGAAGTAACCAGCAGCCAGTGTCCTGTCTTTGATAAAGCCTTATCCTCCTCCCCTGGTGGTGTGACAGCAGTTCTCTGTAGCTGCATAGCTTCCTCAGCCTTGGATATTTCCGTATGAATATTCTCAAGGAATTCCTCATGGGCACAGATGCTCCTCAGCCTAGTCACCTCCTCCTGTAGCTCTCCCACCTGCTTCCTGAGCGATTCCACTAGCAGGCACCTTTCACACTGGATAGTCTCTCTCCTCGCCCACACCCCAACTGGCCGCCTGTGAGTGGGAAATGCCTTAAGAACCTCAAAGGATGGAGATTCCACCACCTCCCTAGGTAACTCATTCCAGTGCTTCACCACCTTCCTAGTGAAAGTTTTTCCAAATATCCAACCTAGACTGCCCCCACTGCAACTTGAGACCATTACTCCTTGTTCTGTCATTTGCCACCACTGAGAACAGCCTAGCTCCATCCTCTTTGGAACCCCCCTTTCAGGTAGTTGAAGGCTGCTATCAAATCCTCCCTCCCTCTTCTCTTCTGCAGACTAAATAAGCCCAGGTCCCTCAGTATCTCCTCATAAGTCATGTGCCCCAGCCCCCTAATAATTTTTGTTGCCCTCTGCTGGACTCTCTTCAGTTTGTACACATCCTTTCTGTAGTGGGGGGCTCAAAACTGCATCCTGCTGAAAACTGGATGCAGTACTCCAGATGTGGCCTCACCAGTGCTATATAGAGGGCAATAATCACTTTCCTCGATCTGCTGGCAGGGCTTCTACTAATGCAGCCCAATATGCCGTTAGCCTTCTTGGCAACAAGGGCCCACTGTTGACTCATATCCAGCTTCTCATCCACTGTAATACCAAGGTCCTTTTCTGCAGAACTGCCACTAAGCCAGTTGCTCCCCAGCCTGTAGCAGTGCATGGGATTCTTCCATCCTAAGTGTACAACTCTGCTCTTGTCCTCATAGACTCATAGGTCAGAAGGGACCAATATGATCATCTAGTCTGACCTCCTGCACAAGGCAGGCCACAGAACCCTACCCATCCACTTTTATAACAACCCCTAACCCAGGACTGAGTTATTGAAATCCTCAAAATTGGTTTGAAGACCTCAAGCTGCAGAGAATCCACCAGCAAGCGACCCATGCCCCACGCTGCAGGGGAAGGCAAAAAACCTCCAGGGCCCCTGCCAATCCGCCCTGGAGGAAAATTCCTTCCCGACCCCAAATATGGCGATCAGCTAAACCCTGAGCATGTGGGCAAGACTCACCAGCCAGCACCCAAGAAGGAATTCTCTGCAGTAACTCAGTTCCCATCCCATCCAACATCTCCCCGCAGACCATTGAGCAGACTTATCTGGTGATAATCCAAGATCAATTGCCCAAATTAAACTATCCTATCATAACATCCCCTCCATATACTTATCAAGCTTAGTCTTAAAGCCAGATAAGTCTTTCGCCCCCACTACTTCCCTTGGAAGGCTGTTCCAGAACTTCACTCCCCTAATGGTTAGAAACCTTCATTTAATTTCAAGTCTAAACTTCCTAATATCCAGTTTGTACCCATTCATCCTCGTGCCTACATTAGTACTAAACTTAAATAATTCCTCTCCCTCCCTAACGTTAACCCCCCTGATATATTTATATAGAGCAAGCATATCCGCCCGCAGCCTTCTTTTGGCTAGGCTAAACAAGCCAAGCTCTTTGAGTCTCCTTTCATAAGGCAGGTTTTCCATTCCTTGGATCATCCTAGTAGCCCGTCTCTGGACCTGTTCCAGTTTGAATTCATCCTTCTTGAACATGGGACACCAGAACTGCACACAATATTCCAGATGGGGTCTCACCAGCGCCTTATATAACGGTACTAACACCTCCTTATCCTTGCTGGAAATACCTCGCCTGATGCATCCTAAAATCGCATTTGCTTTTTTAACAGCCGTATCACATTGGCGGCTCATAGTCATCCTGCTATCAACCAATACCCCAAGGTCCTTCTCCTCCTCTGTCGCTTCCAACTGATGCGTCCCCAACGTATATCTAAAATTCTTATTATTAATCCCTAAGTGCATGATCTTGCACTTTTCACTATTGTATTTCATCCTATTACTATTACTCCAGTTTACAAGGTGGTCCAGATCTGCCTGAATAGTATCCCTGTCCTTCTCGGTGTTAGCAATACCCCCCAGCTTTGTGTCATCCGCAAACTTTATTAGCACATTCCCGCTCTTTGTGCCAAGGTCAGTAATAAAAAGGTTAAATAAGATTGGTCCCAAAACCGATCCCTGAGGGACTCCACTAGTAACCTCCTTCCAGCCTGACAGTTCACCCTTCCATACGACCCGCTGGAATCTCCCCTTTAACCAGTTCCTTATCCACCTTACAACTTTCATATTCATCCCCATCTTTTCCAATTTAACTAACAGTTCCCCATGTGGAACCGTGTCAAACGCCTTACTGAAATCGAGGTAAATTAGATCTACCACATTTCCTTTATCTAAGTAATCCGTCACCTTCTCAAAGAAGGAGATCAGATTGGTTTAGCACAATCTACCTTTAGTAAATCCATGTTGCAATTCGTCCCAATTACCATTGACCTCTATGTCCTTAACTACTTTCTCCCTTAAAATTTTTTCCAAGACCTTACATACTACAGACGTCAAGCTAACATGCCCATAATTACCCGGATCACTTTTATTCCCTTTCTTAAAAATAGGAACTACGTTAGCAATTCTCCAGTCATACGGCACAACCCCCGAGTTTATCGATTGCTTAAATATTCTCGCTAACGGGCTCGCAATTTCACGCACCAGTTCCTTTAATATCCTCGGATGGAGATTGTCCGGGCCCTCCGATTTTGTCCCATTAAGCTGTTCAAGTTTGGCCTCTACCTCAGTTGCGGTAATATCCACCTCCATATCCACATTCCCGTTTATCATCCCTCCATCATCGCTAAACTCCTCACTAGTCTTATTAAAAACTGAGGCAAAGTACTTATTTAGATATTGGGCCATGCCTAGGTTATCCTTAACCTCCATTCCATCCTCAGTGTATAGTGGCCCCACTTCTTCTTTCTTTGTTTTCTTCTTATTTATGTGTCCTTGTTGAACCTCATCAGATTTCATTTGGCCCAATCCTCCAATTTGTCTAAGTTACTCTGGACCCTATTCCTACCCTCCAGCATATCTATCTCTTCCCTTGGTGAATCCATGTTAACTGTTCCTGATCACCTTCCTCTCCTCAAAGTGCTTCAAGATGGATTCCTTGAGGACCTGCTCCTTGATTTTTCTGGGGACTGAGGTAAGGCTAACCGGTCTATAGTTCCCTGGATTCTCCTTCTTCTCTTTTTTAAAGATAGTCACTATATTTGCCTTTTTCCAATCACCCAGGCCCTCTCCCAATTACCACAAGTTTTAAAAAATAATGACCAATGGATCTGCAGTCACATCAGCCAGCTCCCTCAACACCCTCGGATGCATCTGGCCCCATGGACTTGTGCACGTCCGGCTTTTCTAAATAGTCCTTAACTTGTTCTTTCATCACTGAGGGCTGCTTACCTCCTCCCCCTACTGTACTGTCCAGTGCAGCAGTCTGGGAGCTGACCTTGTCTGTGAAGACCGAGGCAATAAAAGCATTGAGTGCTTCAGCTTTTTCCACATCATTTGTCACTAGGTTGGCTCCCCCATTCAGTAAGGATCCCATACTTTCCCTGACCATCTTGTTGCTAACATATCTGTAGAAACCCTTCGTGTTACCCTTTGCATCCCCTGCTAGCTGCAACTCCAGTTGCACTTTGGCCTTCCTGATTACACCCCTGCATGTTCGAGCAATATTTTTATACTCCTCCCTAGTCATCTGTCCAAGTTTCCACTTCTTGTAAGCTTTCTTTTTGTGTTTAAGTTCACTGAAGATTTCTCTGTTAAGCCAAGCTGGTCGCCTCCCATATTTGCTATTCTTTCTGCACATTGGGATGGTTTGTTCCTGTGCCTTCAATAAGGTTTCTTTAAAATACAGCCAGATCTCCTGGACTCCTTTCCCCCTCATATTAGTCTCCCAGGGGATTCTGCCGATCAGTTTCCTGAGGGAGTCAAAGGTGCAGGTGGAGGAGACAGAAGTAGCGTTGGCTCTGGTGATGCGGCCTTTCCTAACTCTAGCGATTATTTACGTCTCCTTCCCAAACTCCCTCTCAAACTCCCCTCTTTGCGGTCCCCTGTTTGCTAGCTCCCTTGGTCACTTAGCCTCTAGCTTTTAAGGCCTTCTCTCCTAGGTCAGCCCTACCTCCTTATTAATCACACAGGGGTAGGGTGATCACAAGGCTCATTGTGACTGATCAAAAATGATCAAAGATGATCAAAGACTGATCCAGGAAACAAAGGCTCCAAACAGTCCCCAGACACACAATCCCAGCTGACCCAGAAACTGAAAATAACTGAAATAACCTGAAAAAGAGAGAAAAACACAAACATCCAAACAAACTCACTCACCCCAAAGTTAGTACTTGCACCTTGTTTGTTCAGCCTCAGGCGGGCAATCATCAAAGAGGCATTAGATGAGGATTTTTCACATTCTTTATTCAGTTTAGCCTCTCAGACATGCCTGACTCTCCAGGTTTCAAGCGCTGTCTCACCTGCAGACTTTCAATACCAGTGACAGATGGCCATGCACAGTGTGTCCGTTGCCTGGGGGAGAGACACTTTACCCGAAGTCTCCCCACTGCAAGAAACTGACAATGAGGACAAGGAAGGCTAGGGAGCTCCAACTAAAACGCTTAATAATGGAGAGTTCCCTCCGACCTGCCTCCAACCTTGAGTCCAGGACACCTCCTTGCCAGTCCTCACCTGCAGCTGCCTCAGATATGGGGTCGTCTTCAAAAATGGCTACTAAGGATCCTGGTCCTAAAACAGCCACAAAAGAGCAGTCTCACTCATTGCCACACTGTGATTCGCCTCCTAAAAAAAGATCTCTGACCACAAAAACTGCCCCACTACTGACGGCACTGAGAGCACCAGACCGTGAGGCACCAGGACCATCTGGTACTGAGATGTCCCAAGGAGCAAAAGACTCCGTGCGATCTAGCTCTCACAGGAACAAAACTAAGCCTCCTAGCTGGGCACCAAGGGAGCTGAACAAACCTCAGGCACAGAACAGCACCACGCCGCCATCTGCTGCACCAATACAATATGGCAAATCTATGGCACCAACAACGCTTCCTCTGGTTCCCAACCTGAGCTTGCCTTTGCTGCTGGTACCAAGCCTCCCGGTACCGTCACAGTTTGTCAGCCAGGCGGACCTCCTCATTACTTCTATCCTGGGAACTCTGTGTTTCAGCACCAATGGTACCTCAGCCAGGTCAGGGCCAAGCTTTTTAATTACACCTACTGGCTTGGCCCCTCCTCTCTCCAGTGATGAATAGGAGGAAGTGGAGACAGGAATGGGCAGCCCTCGCCACTCCTCTCCCAAACCTGGGCCCTTGCAGCTGCTGGGCATAGGCTGCAACCCCCACAATGGGTGCCCCCTCCCACCGCAGTGGGCATACTGGGATGCCTGGGCATTATACAGAGCCTAGAACATCCAGCCCTCCGATCCACCCAGGTCCAAGATGAAGCCATTGCCTCTGCCATCTGCTCTAGCTTCCCCAAACTGCTGAAGGAGGAAGCTAAAGAATCTCTGAACAGACCAGAGGGTGACACCCTCCCACCTACCCACACCTTTTCTTCATCTCCATATGAAACAATAATGCTGCCTCGCCCCACATTGGGAGATTATTTCAAATCTTTTCAGGATTTGTTTAAAAGAGTAGCTGATTTGTTAGACATATTACTGGCTGAGGTACCAGAGACTCAACAGAAGTTGACAGATATGCTATAAGCTTCTCCGTCAGCCGAGATAGCACTACCCATTAATGCTGCCATTATAGACCCAGCAAAAACCGCATGGCAGACACCAGCCACAGCTCCACCTTCTTGTAAAAGATCTGACAAGAAGTACTACGTGCCAGCTAAGGGAGCTGAGTTTTTGCTTACCCATCCTACCCCAAATTCATTGGTGGTAGAGGCAGTTAATCAAACAGGGAACCAATATCAGACCAAACCCACCCCCTATGATAAAGACTGGAAATGTCTAGACCTCTTTGGCAGGAAAGCCTATTCATCAGCAACCCTCCAGTTTCACATAGCAAACTATTCTGCGTTACTGGCCAAGTACACGCACACCATTTTTCCTCAGATGTCATCTTTTATTGAGCACATTCCAGCTGACAAAAAGGAACAATATAAGGCCAGTACAGCTGAAGGTTTCCTTAACAGCTCTGCAGGCTTCTCTGGATTCTGCTGATACAGCAGTCTGCTCCATCGCCACATCCATTATCATGCGGAGAGCTTCATGGTTCCATCTCTCTGGCTTCCCCAGGGAAGTTCAGATGACTGTAGAGGACTTACCTTTCAAGGGGCTAAAATTGTTTTCAAAGAGCACAGACGTCTCCTTACACACCCTAAATGACTCCTGTATGATATTAAAGACACTCAGAATCTATGTCCCTGCGAACAAAAAGAAACAGGGCAGATTCTATAAACAACAAATTCCGCCCTGCCCCATACACCCAGCCTCAAGGACATTATGACCAATGCCGCGAGCAACACCAGATGAGATGCCGTCAAACGCAGGAGCAGTTGTCTACGTCTCAGGCATCCACTTCCAGGCAAACGTTTTGAAGTGTTGGTCGAGGACACGAGAACCCCACATTCTCCAACTCCAGGGTCACCTCTAATTTCCAGCCCATTTGTGGACCGCCTTACACCTGTTTACACAGTCTGAAGAACCATCATCTCAGACAAGTGGGTTCTAGAAATTAGATAGCTGGGCTATTCAGTCCCCTTTGTTTCCATCCCACCTACCCACCCCCCTTTTCCTGTCCCTCTTCAGGGACCCATCTCACAAGTACCGGTAACAGCATGAAATAAACCATCTCCTGCAATTAGGTGCTGTGGAACCAGTACCAGTTTAGCACAGGGGTTCAGAGTTTTACTCACATTACTTCCTCACTCCAAAGAAAACAGGTTGATGGACACCCATTCTGGACTTGCACAAACTGAACAAGTTCGTGAGAACACAGCGCTTCAAGATGGTAACGCTAGCAACCATAATTCCAGCATTGGAGAAAGGAGATTGGCTTTGGGCCCTCAACCTACAGGACTCTTACTTTCATGTCACTATCCACCCGGCACACAGGAGGTTCCTACAATTCACTCTAGGCAACCTTGTCATAAACAGATAGTTAAGGATTAATGTCTCTTTCACCTGTAAAGGGTTAACAATGAACCTGCAACACCTGACCAGAGGATCAATCAGGAGACAAGATACTTTAAAATCTCGGTGGAGGGAAGTCTTTGTTTGTGTGTTCTTTCTTTGTCCATGTTCTCTCTGGGTTCTGAGAGGGACCAGACATGTAAGCAGATTCCTCCAATCTTTCTGAAAAAATCTCTTCTGTTCTAATTTTAGTAAGTACCAGGGAAAAGGCGAGTTTAGTCTTTTGATTGTTTTCTGTATTTGTAAATGTGTATTTTGCTGGAAATATTTTAAACTGTATTTTCTGTGGAGAGGCTTCTCTCTAGCATCTATAAGCTGAAAGACCCTGTTTTTTACCATCTAAATTACAGAGACAACTTTTACTTTTTTTCTTTCTTTTTATTAAAAGTTTTTCTTTTTAAGACCTGTTTGATTTTTTTCCCTTGTTGAAGCTCAAGGGAATTGAGTCTGTACTTACCGGGAAATTGGTGAGAGACAGGGAGAAAGAAGGGAGTGGGGAAGGGGGAATCCCTCTGTTTAGATTCATGGACCTTGAATCTGTCTGTCTCTCCAGGATATCCCAGGGAGGGAACGCCTGGGAGGGGGAGAGAAGGGGGGGAAAACCTGATTTCTCTGTGTTGCGATTCAAGGAATTTGAATCACGGTGATCTCCTAGTGTACCCAGGGCAGGAAAGATCTGGGAGGAAGAAAGGAGGAGGAGGGGAAATGGTTTATTCCCCTGTGTTGTAGACTCAAGGAATTTGGGTCTTGGGGTCCCCAGGGAAGGTTTTTGGGGGGACCAGAGTGCCCCAAAACACTATATTTTTGGGTGGTGGCAGCTTATCAGATCTAAGCTGGTAATTAAGCTTAGAGGAATTCATGCTGGTTGTGACGTTATTGATATAAACTGGGACCATATAGAACATGGTTTGCAACCAAGGTCCTGTAATGGTGCCAAATCCGATGTAAAGGGGGTCATATAAGGTGTCCAAGACCAGGTTATGGGTTACTGGTTATGATTATGCTGTCTGTATGTCTGTATCATTATGTAGTTGAAGTTATAAGTATTGACTGTATACTGTCTGTATTTCAAATTGGTGCTGCAGTTCTGGGAAACACCCCAGACAAGTTGGTGTTAGCTCTGCTTAGCCTGCTTGATGGCCCATTAAGGACCATCAGCTACACAATTGACCCATTGAGAGGAGGCAGATACGCCTTGTGACTCAGCAAAGTATGCAGGGACTTGCCCATGTGACTGCAAACTCCATTTTGCTTTAATTTTCCACAATAAGAACAAAGAAGTGTTCTTACACCTGGAAGTGCCTATATAAGGCTGATGCCTCATCTCCATCTTCTCTTCAATCCTGCTTCTTACCTCTGGTGGGACTTTGCTACAAGCTGAAGCTCTACACAAGGGACTGATGACCCATCCCAGGGGGGGATGTTCTCTAGAGACTTGATTTGAACCTGCAGTTTACTCCATCACTCTTACAAGCCTGAACTAAGAACTTTGCCATTACTGTATGTAATTGATTCCATTTAACCAATTCTAGCTCTCACCTCTACCTTTTTCCCTTTATGAATAAACCTTTAGATTTTAGATTCTAAAGGACTGGCAATAGCATGATTTGTGGGTAAGATCTGATGTGTATATTGACCTCGGTCTGGGGCTTGGTCCTTTGGGATCAAGAGAACCTTTTTCTTTTACTGGAGTGTTGGTTTTCATAACCATTCATCCGCAGGACAGGTGGCACTGGTGGTGATACTGGAAGACTGGAGTGTCTAAGGAAATTGCTTGTGTGACTTGTGGTTAGCCAGTGGGGTGAAACCGAAGTCATTTTTGTCTGGCTGGTTTCGTTTGCCTTAGAGGTGGAAAAACCCCAGCCTAGGGCTGTAACTGCCTTGTTTAAGCAATTGGTCCTGAACTGGCACTCTCAGTTAGGTCCCGCCAGAACTGCATCGTCACACTGGTACCCCATCTTTTGGTCTCTAAGGTTCAGATTGGGGAATTATACCATGACATGTCTGGTCCCTCTCAGAACCCAGAGAGAACACGGACAAAGAAAGAACACACAAACAAAGACTTCCCTCCACCGAGATTTTAAAGTATCTTGTCTCCTGATTGGTCCTCTGGTCAGGTGTTGCAGGTTCACTGTTAACCCTTTACAGGTGAAAGAGACATTAACTCTTAACTATCAGTTTATGACATGCTCCTATACGCCTTCCGCCCCAATCCCGCTGTTAAGCCATGTCCTATAAAAGATTAGACAAGACAAATCCAGATTCCCAGGTTCCCATACCTGGACCAGATGGCTGTCAGATCACCACAAATCCTTCCCCTTCTGCCTCATTTGCTGACACAGAATGCAGGATCCTCCGTCACCCCAACATTTCAACTCTTTGTCTCAAGGTTTGATTAATACCTGGCTGACAGAACGTGAAACTTGCTGTTCCAAGGAAGTTCAAGACATTCTAATAAACCGCCACCATCTCTCCACCCATAAAACATATGCTCACAAATGGAAAGGATTTTCCACCTGGTGCTTAGACAAGCAGATCACTCCACAATCGGCCCTGTTACTCACTATCCTTGATTAGATATTGACAATCAAAAAATCAGGCCTCTTGACTAGTTCACTCAGAGTACACTTATCAGCCATCACCACCTTTAACAAAAAGGTGCAAGGAGTCACTGTTTTGACCTATCCACTGACTAAGTGCTTTCTCAAGGGTATAGAGAACACTTACCCCACATTAAGGGACCTGATCCCTATGTGGGACCTCAGCCTTGTTCTCCATGCCCTCATGGGCAAACCTTTTAAACCACTAGCAATCTGCTCATTCCTATACTTATCCATGAAAGGTCACCTTTCTAGTAGCTATCACATCAGCATGAAGGTTGGGATAGATGGGTGCATAATGGCACACCCACCTTATACCACATTCCTCAAGGACAGAGTCATCCTATCCCCACACCCTAAATTCATACCCAAGGTTGCCTTCCTCTTCCATCTCAATGAACCCATTTACTTACCTGTATTCTTTCCCAAGCCACATACCGACAACAGGGAGGCATCCCTTCACACACTAGATGTCCACAGAATGCTGGCTTTCTATAGATAGGGAACAAAAACTTTCAGAAAATCATGTAGGCTATTCATATCCACAACAGAACAATCAAGAAGCCAAACCATTTCCAAACAGAGACTTTCTAAATGGATCTCTAATTGTATCCCTTTATGTTACCAAAATTACAATCTGCAAGCTCTTTCTAGACTTGGCACACACTCCAATAGTGCTATGTCCACATCCATAGCCTTTCTCAAAGATGTACCCAGCACGGATATTTGTAAACAAGATACCTAGGCATCGCCCCATACTTTTACCAAAAATTATGCCCTGGAACAGCCGTCAGCTGCAGATGCTCATATTGGACTATCGGTCAGTGCTCTCCACTGTACATACATCAACTCCAAAGCCCGCCCTCTCCACTGAGGGCCACTGCTCTTCAGCTACCTAAAGAAAAGGTTACTCACCTTGTGCAATAACTGATGTTCTTTGAGATGGTTGTCCCTGTGGGTGCTCCACTACCAACCCTCCTCCCCTCTGCTTCAGAGTTTCAGCTCGATCCTCTAGGGTAGAGAAGGAACTGGGTGATGGTTGGCTGCGCGCCCAGGGTTACCACTCAGAGTGTTGTGAGACTAGCTGGGGCACTGCTACCAAAAGTCTCTGACTGGAAGTGCGGGGGGCCAAGACATCTAGCATGGAGCACGCACAGGGACAACCATCTTGAAGAACCTCAGATACTGTACAAGTTGAATAACCTTCTCGTATAATTGTGCCACAGCTCTGGTGTCCATTCCACCTGTCTTTGGGGGATCATATTTTCTTTCTAACAGCAATATGTATAAAAGTAAGAAATTGACAGCTTGGCATGACAATATTAAGTATGAAAACCAAATTTCGTAATATTCTGGAGTAACAGGGGAGAGAATTTATCAGCTGTCACCACCTCTAACAGCTGTGTTATCCCCACTTCACATCTGTCAAGGAAAGCTTGGCAAGCTGTGATCAGCCTGCAGACTTTCCACTGTGCATATCCTCTGCATGTATTTGATCTGGGCAGGCTAAAGGGGAAGGACCTAGGGAGAAGAAGGTGCAGGCAGATATAAAAGGATACTGCCAAATACTTTTATTTAGCTGGTTAGTATATTATTTTTTACTCTCCACTGTTTGTAATAGAAGGTTGTGGGGGAGGGAAATGTCCTGGGCTGTCAAACATCCTTTTACATTTGACTTTTTCCCTGTTCTTTTTGTTCCTGGTGGCACTGAAATGATCTTGACTAAATGTAGGTTCTAGTGCAGAGGAACACAAACATTCTCGCCAAAATAGCAGCTAAGGGTGAAGTGGTTGGGTTCTTTTGGCAGCAAACAGATTTTAAATACAGAATGCTGAACTGTGCCCTCAAGTCTGGACCCTGCCCCTTTGCATCATCCCAGCAGTGCAATGGCACCATAGAATGTGGGAGAATCTAAAGTATTATTTTCACCCATCTGTATGCTATGTGTCTTTGTCCTCTGGGACAACATAATTGTGATGCATGATGCTGCAGCATGCCACAATATTTACATCTTCATTTAATGGCACTGTGTCTTGGTGTGATGTGTCCTCAGAGATTGATATAATATAATGGCAGTGTCACACAACATCTGAAATAAACTTGGGACTCATAGCTGTTCTAGAAAACAGACTTCTGGAGCTCTAGATATTCAGCGGAAAATCAGAATGATCTTTCGCCTTTTGAAATAGCAACTTCTGTAGTGCTCTTCTTCTCACTTGACTCAGATCACTATCATGACTGTTAAAATGCCTGTCTTTTTAGCCGATAATCTGTCCCAGATGCTTACTGTATTTTATGAGGCACCTACGTATAAATAGTAGGTACACAGTATCTCAACTTACTTCCTGTTCTGCTTTTATGACAGTGGTTCTCAACCAAAGATATGCATATCCCTGGGGGTACGCAGAGGTCTTCCAGGGGGTACTTCCACTCATCTAGATATTTGCCTAGTTTTACAACAGGCTACATAAACAGCACTAGTGAAGTCAGTACAAACTAAAATTTCATAGAGACAATGACTTGTTTATACTGCTCTACAGACTATACACTGACATAGAATCATAGAATATCAGGGCTGGAAGGGACCTCAGGAGGTTACCTAGTCCAACCCCCTGCTCAAAGCAAGACCAACCCCATTTCATCCAGGGATGTACATGTAAGAACAATATTTATATTCAGTTGATTTCTTTTATGATGGTAAAAATGAGATAGTCAGCAATTTTTCAGTAATAATATACTGTGACACTTTTGTATTTTTATGTCTGATTATGTAAGTTTTTAAGTGAGGTGAAACTTTGGGTATCCGAGACATCAGACTCCTGAAAGGGGTACAGTAGTCTGGAAAGGTTGAGACTCTGCTGTATGACACTTGCCTGTACCCATTTTGTTTTTCAAATGCAGCAGATAATTTGGTTTGTGTTCTTGTGAATCTAATGTTCTAAAACACTATCAGTAAACATTGTCCTGCATATTTCAGATGTCTTGTGGTAAGTGTTTTTATATTACTCAGTTGTAAGGCTGAATCTATCAATTGCTTTCAATGTGCCAATCTTGATACATTGTGTCAGAATATTGTTCATTCTTTTAACCTTTCAGACTATTTTTATTACAACAACCTTGAGCAAACACAGTCCAAAGTAACTTAAAAGACTTACCAGTATGTGGGGTGGCTGGGGTCCTGGGCAAGGTGTGTGTGTGTAGAGGGGTGGCTCTGGGCCTCCGGAAGGGGCGGGATCTTGGATGGAAGGGGCAGGGCTGGGGGCAGACTCCCCCAGGCAGCCCTTTTAAATTGCCAGGCCTCGGGGCAGCTGCCCCTTTTGTGCCCCCTCACACCCCATCAGCAGCCCTGCCAGTACAGTTGGCTGTGTCCCGGCCCATACCAGCAGCCACTTTATCACCAGACACACTGGCTTACTTTCATCTCTGGGACAGTCCTGATATTCAGGGCTTTGTCTTATATAGGCGCCTATTTTCCCCACTTTCCTCCCCCCTGCACCCAATTTTTCACACTTGCTAGCTGGTCACCCTACCTACCCTACCCCTACTTCCTGTGCGACCTTGGCAAGTCATTTGACTCAGTTTCCCATCTTCAAGATGAGGTCATAATATTTTCTTTTCTCCCACCCTTTGTCCATTTTTGTCTCTTCAGATTGTAAGTCTTTGAGGCAGCAACCGTCTCTTACCATGTGTACACCATGCACTGGTCTCTCCTGGGATCTCCTGGCACTGCTGTAATACAAATAATAATTATAAATGAATAATTAAAGGTTGCTTGTTTCACACAACAAAAGAATAAGGAAAATGAACATATCACAGAAGCATGCACAAGGCTACTAGCCATTAAAATAGGTGTTGCTGCACCAATTTGTTATTGTCTGTCTTATCCACACTGTTTCCTACCACAATCTTAAACTAAAAGAACTCCATGCATGCAGTGTGGAGCTCACCATTACCTCCCAGTCATTTCCACAGACACAACAGAAGCAAGACACTGACTGACATGGGGGAAATTTAGCTACTGTGGAACATATCTATGAGATTGAGATGCCCTTTACATTTCAAAGCTCTTCCTGGGTGCAGAGTTCAGGAGCCATGTTGTTCTCAGTGCTCAGTACAGACTGAGAGGGAACATGGTGTCCTCGCTCAGGAAGACTGTCTTTGTTCTTTATACAGGTCCTTCGGACTCCAATTATTCTATTAGTTCTTTGTCTGCAGAAAAAACAGAACAATCACAAGTTTGTTAACATAATAATCACTGTCATGTACTAACCCCAAAGACTAGCACTAGTCTCTGAGAGCTAAAAACTGGGGGAAAGGTGTGCCCAGATCCCTTCCACGTTATCCATACATCAGAATCCCCAGGGTCCCACTGGCAAGACAGTGTAGCTACCCAGCCACATGCTTATGTGTGTAAAGGTCACAGTGGAGGCCATTGTTTTCTTCCATGCTAATACCCACAGAGGTTCCCGTCCCTCCAGTCCCATCTCTTCTAGTCCCTCCTCAAGATCCACTTTTTCTCAGATGGTAACATGAAGGAATGACCCAAGATCATGTAGGGTAAGATCAACTGGATAGAGATGGTTTTATTTACTTGTTTTTTAAATGTATATAATGTAGGTTCATTAAAAATGTATCTGTTTTTAAACACACTCTCTCTCCTCCACCCTTTGCAGTACTGCCAGTTTTATCATGAGTCTCATAATATTTGGTGTTTCTTGAATCCCCGACTCCCGGAGTCTTGAGAATATGTGAGAATCTCAGCTTTATTTTTTTAATAAAAGAAAGTTTCTTGCCCTCATGGTTGCACAGAGAAGTTTGAAAATGGGATCTGAGTGTAACCCAAAGATTAAAAAATCAGAAAGGTAAAGGAAAAGAACTAAAATTGTATATTTTAATCTCATGATTTTTAATGCCAGTCTCAAGATTTTGAAAGGCCTGAGTCATGATTTATGAGTGTATGGATTGGCAATACTGCATATGTTTCTTGTTTTAGATATTAACCTTTTGGGGGGTACAGACTGCTTTCCTCCATGTGCATGGTAGTAGCTGGAAAAACAGCATTTGGCCAGAAAGAGCCCAGCTTTACTGCACAGTCAAGGACTAGATATGTATCAGTCAGTTTGGTGAGTCATTAAGCTTGATTTGACCAAGATGCTCTTGAGGTAGAAAAGACACTGAAATTGCCCTGGGACTTTCTTAAGGATGGGAGTTCAGCATAAGCACCTTCTGGAAGAGACTGACCATGATTCTGGTCACTACCACCTCCTGCCAGATTTTGTCACTCATCATCTGGTACCATATATCAGATGAAGTAACAAAAATAGTTTGAAGCTTTCCAGGCTGGTCCCTGTGCACAGGGATAGGTTGTAAATCATTAACAATACTTTGAAAAAGAAGTACCCTCAAATCCCACACTTTAATGCTTAATCCACCAGCCTTATCTCAAGATGCAGTAATAGCAACGTTTCCCCATCCTTTGTGATAAGCAGCAGTGCAGTTGGAAAATAACAGCTGTGACAAAAGGCTCTTTTTTGTGAAGTTCTATTTTGCCAGTTTGGCTTCCATTTTGCATTTGCTGTGAGATTTTTTCAGTGTTACCAATTAATACTGCAGTATGAGAGGGGTAGCCGTGTCAGTCTGGATATGTAAAAAGCGACAAAGAGTCCTATGGCACCTTGTAGACTAACAGAAGTATTGGAGCATGAGCTTTCGTGGGCGAATATCCACTTCCTCAGATGCATGCATCTGACGAAGTGGGTATTCACCCACGAAAGCTTATGCTCCAATCCTTCTGTTAGTCTATAAGGTGCCAGAGGACTCTGTCACTTTTTACTGCAGTATGGAAATTCCTCGTGTTGAGGGCAAAGGTAGCAGATTGTCTCTTGCTAGATGTAATTCATTTTGTGCCTTAGCCTGTCTAAGTTTGTCCTTTCATGATTGTGTTATTCTTTTATACTCTTCCTTAGCAATTTGTCCACGTTTCCACTTTTTGTAGGATGCACCTACTTCACACCAATGAGGCAAATTCAACCTTACAATTAGGCTTGATTTCATTGGGTGCAGAATCTGCTTGAGCCAGAACTGAATTAGATCTAATATGTAAAGCCTTTAGGGATCCAATATTTCTCACATACCAGAGTAATTTTTTAAAAAGTACTCATTAGATTTTTCTTTTTTTAATGGATTGGTCTAGAACCCCTCTCGCAGTAAAGTAGTGCTGCTACGCTACTGGAATGGCTGTACTTACACACTAGCCCTATGGCCAGAAACCCCAGAAGGGAAAGAGCTCGCTACTCCCTCTGCTAGACTCTGCTCAAGGGTCCTGAGTGCTCTTGGCTCCTCTCCTGTTGGGGCTTTGTGGTGAGAGATGGATGCCTTAATGGCAAGAAGTGGTGCAGAGAGCAGCAACAGCAGAGTTAAGTGGACTCTGGTGAGACCCCACCTATCCAGCACCCCCATAAAGCTGAATCACTAAGCTGGGTTAAGTGGTGGTGCCTCCAGGCAGGACCAGGCAAACAGCTCCCTTGGGACTAGGAGTAGACATGTGAAAACTGTTACATGGACTGCACTTATTTGCTGATCCAAACCATGAGGGGGGTTTGGTGGATGGGTGAGGTGGTGTGGCTAAGGGACCTGTGGGATATTCTCTCCGGCAGGAGGAAAGGGAGTTAGATGGATTAGTGCCACACTTACTGGTAAGGTGGGTATTTCATGCTTTATTTGGATATAGATTCTGTTGCTGGCTTTTCCTGAGTTTATGACAGTGTTCCCTTTCCCCTAATGAGTCCCTTATTTATACACAGTCTCCCAGTTCCTGGGAGTGGGGAAGTTCTGCTTGTTAAGAGCACATAGCGAGGTTGCATTTTGTTTTCCTAACTGTCTGGGTAGAGGTTCAACTTGGTTACTTATTTGACAAGAGGGACCCCAGATAAATTGCTGCCTTTAGCCACCTGGCAAAGAGTTACACACAGACTGGGAGTAGAATCTAGCTCTGTGATATCAGTGCAATCCCATTTCAGGGTGATTCATGTAACTCACACTAGAATTTTTACCCATGGGGCTTTATTCTCACTTACCCTACAGTCACTGTGAATAAGCTGTAGTCACCTTATCCAGTCAGCTGGAAATTCCTTAAGTATAAAGAGAATCCCCATATGTCATGAACACAACAGGTCTCTCTCCACCTCCTTTCCCCCAGCTCCTGACATAGGGGCTATGGCACAGGCATAAGGGGCCTACTCTGCCTATTCCCAAATAGCCTGAGTGACCTTGAATAGCTAGTCTTAAATTAGAGCAGCCTGATGCTGCTTTAAGTGGCACCAGAGACTGAATTAGCCCTTCCTCAGCCCTTGAATGTGGGGACCACAAAGGTGGTTTAAAGTTACTTTTCACCGCTCTGCTCCTTACCACCATTGTTCCTGTACTGAGCAGAATTCAGCTAGAACAGAAAATAGGGCCTGTGGACTTTAGGCCACCAGTTTTCCAGAAAAGCTGTCTGTGATTAAAATAGGGACAGCTCCCCTGTGCCAAGGCAGGTTCTCACAGGTGAGCCAATTAAGGGGGCAGGGCTGAAGCTGGGCTATAAAGGGTGAGAAGAGGCCTCAGTGAGAACAGAGCAGAGCTAGATGGGGGAACTACAGAGTGAAGCTGCAATCCTCCCTGAGGTGTGGTTGGGTAAGAAGGCCCAGCTAAAGGTTTTGTTTATCCTTTGGGAGAAGGCAGGCCAGGCCTTACTTCTTCTCCAGCTGTTCAGAGAGATGGAAAGAGCAGCACCGCAGGGAGCAGGGACTGTGCCCAATTTAAGGTTGCGTGAAAGATTTCTTTTGTATTTGTTTTTTTCAAACTTTGTGTTAGTAAACAACCAGTGATTGGAAGAGAGACGGCGTGGAGTTTCAGGAGCCCTGAAGAAGGGGAAAACAGAGGTGGGGCTCTACAGAGGCACTCTGGCCACAAGGGGATGCTCAGATAACTGCCACAGTGTTATATTCTTAAATTGTATAGAGGAGGAAGAAACAAGTGAGTTGCAATAAATCAGGAAGTCTGTAAGCCATAGAAAAGGGGGCAGTTCCTGATGGCCGTAATTGCTTCAGAGAAGATGTGGATGAAGTGGCCCTCATGCTTGGCAATAAATTGTAGTGATCAGCACAAAACATTTGATCATATTACTTTCCAGTTGTTAACATGATAGGGCTGACATAGCCAGGGAGAATATACTATAGAGCAGGGCAGTTCCATATTGCTCTGTATTGTCCCACAGACTAGAATCAAGTTGCTTTGGTCTGGAACAGAATGTTCCATAGGGAGCTACTTCCCACTAGCTAAATTATACTGGAATCGTTATTCCAGAAAGGCTATGTGGTCAGCTTCCCCTCTGTAAATAAGGCGTAACCTGAACTAAGCCCAGATCACCAAGTCAGCAAAAGACATCCTGGCATCCAAAAGCAATAACTCTTCATATAGAGCTAAAGTTTGCCTTTGGATCTAAGTCTATGATGCCCCCTAACTGCAGTAGGAATCACAGAGTGCACATGGAAGCAGAATTTGGCCTCCTAATTTTCTTCAGACTGTGTCTAACACAGCTGTCCACTTGAGGGCACCATTACTGCACACACGTACAGCTGCTGAGAGAATGTAAACCTTTCATTTAGGGCTACTACTATAGTGCTTATATAGCAACCTGAGTACAGACAAACAGGATATGAGCCCTGCATCCAGGAATTTACATTCTAAATTACTAGTTTTTGCTGATTTTTTTAAAGACATGAAAACTATAACTGAAGGCACAGAAAACTGCCATCAACATAGTATGTATAGCTGGATTACAGACTATTCTTCTTTATTTATATGCTAGCACACTGTGGTTATGGGATTATTTTAGATATTACTTTGCAGCCTATGGCTAGTGCTATGTTCTAGGATTCTTTTCCAGGACTGGAGGCTTCTGTTTCTAAATGACACATGTGGTGTACACCTTCTAGTTTTATTAACTACATACCACTGGGACAATGTAACTTCCCGAATCAGCTTTCTCTCTTGCACCCTTCCTAAACTGTGATGTTGATGTTAACCATATTGTGCTGCTGTCTTTAGCTTATTATCATTAATACTGTCAAATAGGCTGTAGCCAAATATTTTCTCTCACTTACAAAACTGCAGTGATTTTGCATCACCAGGGCCGGCTCCAGGCACCAGCTGAGCAAGCTCCTGCTTGGGGCGGCATTCCGCCCAATCCTAGGGCGGCATGGCCGCTTTTTTTGTTTGTTTGCTGCTCTGGCCGCCCTGTAGGGGGCAGAGGAGAGGAGCGCCCTGCAGCAAACTTGGCAGGGCAGCCCGCGTCCTTCCCCTCCCTGCGACTGAGCAGCGCAGAGCGCTCCCACAGGCGGCGCGGTGGTCGGGGCCGTGGGGTGAGCTCCCTGCTGAAGCCCTGGCTGCCCCTCTTCTCTCCCCCCCGACCCTTCCCCCTCCCCCCTACTAGACCGGGCGCACTCTGCAGCACAGGGCACCCCCCCTGCACCCTGGCTCCGGCCGCCCTGTAGAGTTTTTTTGTTTTGTTTTTTCCCCTGCTTTGCCAGCCACGCCGTTGTCCCCCCCTGCTTTGCCACTCCGGCCACTTCGTGTTTTTGTTTTGTTCCTCCCCCCCCGGCCCAGGCTTTGCCGCGCCACAGGTTTTTTTTTCACCTGCTTTGCCGCTCCGGCCACACCAATTTTTTGTTTTTGTCCCCCCCACCCCCGCTTTACCACTCCGGCTGCTCCGTGGGTTTTTGTTGTTGTTTTTTTCCCCTGCTTTGCTGCTCCAGCTGTGCTGCAGTTTTTTTTGTTTTTTCCCCCCCTGCTTTGCAGTTCCAGCTGCGCTGGTTTTTTTGTTCCCCCTATCCTGCTTTGCCGCTCTGGCCATGCTGTGTTTTTTGTTTTTTTTTCCTTGCTTTGCCTCTCCGGTGCTCCCCCCTCCCCGCCTTTTTTTTTTTTTGCTTGGGGCGGCAAAAAAGCCGGAACCGGCCCTGCTTATGGCCACAACTTCTGCTGCCTCTGCATGTAGGGCAGAGACATGGAAGGACTGGACCGGCTTTCCCTGTCCCCCTGCCGCCAGGTGAGCCTCCTATCCACAGGGTGCTCCTGCCCTGTGAGGTCACCTTTTCCTTAATTAGCTCCTGAGGCTTCTTCAGTGAGCCCAACTTGCCACTAAGGCCTTCCTCTGAAGGAGAGCAGGGAGAGACTTGGGCTCTAACCAAACATCCCCAAAGGTTGGTGTGATGGGCCCCAGGGTACAACTTGAAACTGAGTTACCACTGTGCCCCCTTAACTCTCCAGCCTGGACTGTCTCTCACAATGCCTTGCTAGTGACAAGCAGCAAACCCCTCCAGGTCCTGTTAGTCACCTTATTTGTCATTGTCACTGGAAAACTATCAATAGAGACTCTCAGAATTATGACATATTTCAGTAACAACCATACAGCAAAATCTCATAAATTCATACACACTAATGGTATGCTTAGTCTGACAGAACAATGGGTTTCAGCAGATTATGACCTCTTGTATGATATCTTACTTGGCCTGCATTGTATGAAATATATCATAATTATATGCCAGCAGTGACTATGGGGATTCCAGGGTGCTGCTTTGAGGTACAGATTGCCACAGTTGGGATCTGCAAACTCACCCAACCAGAAGCTTCTCCCCACCTCCAATAATTAGCATCTCATCTCTCTGAAGCTCTCCTCTTGCTCTCAAGGCCTCAGGGTGGGGCTTTAATTTACTCTTACAGCCTGGAGGTGACTGAAAGGGGTCTGATCTTTAACACAAGCACCTGGGAAACTGGCACTACTTACCTGAGTGAAATTACGCACATGCAGGGCCTGTATGTGTATCTTATATACTCCTTCAGATTGAGGACTAAATGGAAAATGGTCTTTGTATCTGTGAAGTTCTTGCCTTTTTGTGTCCCCACAGTCAATAAATCAATGTGGTTTGCACAGAACCATGTCTGAAAATAGCTAATTGTGTAGTGAATATGGGGCCTTGGAAAATCAAGTAAGTCAAGATTCCATTCTGGAGTCTAAACTGGCCCCAGGTGCTCTTATTCCATTGGGAGGAATGGGGAGCAGACACAGTTTCTCTTCTTTGGATGATTTGTATTGGTTGGTTGGAGGCAGTTTTTTTCAAGGTTGGGTTGACAGTGCAGAAGTCAATTGGTTTGTGCTGTGATTGCCAAGTCTGTGTTGGGTACTGCTCTGGCTGCTTTATGTGATCCTTCATAATACTAGGAAACATGTTCCTCAAACCAAATAGCTGCTTTAAAATCTTATAGCTGGAGCTAAACTTCTGTAGAAAGTATAGGTCTGTACAATATCTGGCAAATAACCATCCGACTGAATTACTATAAAATAAATTCAGTTTCACATTACTGCAGTGGTTACCTGCTGGTTGTGGTTGTATCCTGGTGAGAGGATGCAGCAGTGTTGCAAACTCTTCATGTTCAAATATGGTACAACTAAACAGGTTATAATTTACAAGAAAAAATGATTTACTTCTCCAATTACCTCTCTTCTCCATTCCCTCTTTCTCTTTTCATTTCCCTCCCTGGAAATGAATACAGAGGGACCAAAATAGGGACAGCTTCTGATTGATCAGTGCAAATATTCCCAACGTGATTATAATCTATTAGCTGTTTATTTATAACAAATTTGAACAGTGCAGAATGCAGCAAAAATCCTTGCTTTTGCATCTTCAATTTTGTCCCTTCTGTAAGAGCTGGCTGGGGGCAGGGGAGGACTTTGCTGAATATTTCAGTTTTAACTTCATGCAAATTGTCCTAACACTGCCATTGTGTATACATCCACCCACGGATAGTCAGAAGAAGAGATGGAGACAACAAAATAGTGGGGAGTAGAGGAGTTGGGAAGAAGATAAGAATGGCACTGCCCCACCTAGCTGCTTAGACATGGTTGGAGGGGAAGAAAAGTTTTCCTTCCTCTCCTGCACACAAGGTAACCCTCAGCAAGTCTGGAAGAGCATTACATATTGATGAGACAGCAGCTAGCCAAGGTAGTTACTAAAAGCACAGGTATGTGGAAATGAAAGTGCCGCACTAGCCCCAATCAATGGCTACATGGATGCCCTGCCTCACATATCTGCCTCTAGCCAGTAGGAATCTTTTTGTTTTTTGGACAAGCTCCGGTGGGAACATTCAGTTTGCCCACTTGAGCTAATTCATGTTGTCTTTTTTAAAAATGTCACTAATCTCTGTCATTTTGTAGGATCTTGAAAAATCACAGCATAAACCTCTGTTTTTATAGCAGGGAGCTGATGAACATAAGTATTAAAGCTCAACCTTACTGTGCATAGTATTGTAAATATCCCACCTGAAAGAATGAATCCCCACATTTTAACCCTCATGTCACTGACTGTTTTGACAGATTTTCCCAGATCCCAACTTCCCCTTAGAATTTCTTGGTGGCAAACCTAGTGGGAGCGATCACAGTCCTCCCTTCCTCAGCAAAATAATGTGGGTCACCATGAGTATGGAAAGCATAATGAAGAACTGAAGTTGCATTCTGAAACTGACCAGGTGTCTGTCTGTGTGGTATGCTGGGAATCCAGGGCTCACAGGTAAATGGGTTGTACTTGCTTTTCCCTTTTTAAAAATATGTATGTTCTCCTCAGCAAAGATGCTTAGGAAGGGTAGCATGCAAAAGAAATAATATGAAGGAAAAGATCAGTTCTTCAAGTGGAAAACCAGTGAGAATCTCTTCTCTGTAAAATAAGAATAGTAATATTTCCTTTCTCCCCACTCTTTGGCTGTCACATCTGATCAGACTGTAAACTTTTCTGGGTAGGGACTGTCTAATACTGTGTATGTGTGTACAGTGCCTTGCACAATGAGACCCTGGTCTCTATGTCATTAATACGAATCTAGCCAATTTCAGATTTCTTTCCTTTTCAGTGAACTCTATTCAAATGGACTCTATGAATCTACTCCTATGGCCTGCCCGCAGTACCTTTTCAAAATGAGAAGGATAGCCAGGCTTGTGATCTCTAGCTATCACAGAGCAACACAAGATTCAGCTAGTCAGTTGGTTCATGATGACCTGGGACAAGAATTCTTTAGTGTGTCCCTTTCAGGACCATATGTATTTTAGACCTCCAGTTTACACACCAGGGCATTTCTACGCTTAAAATGCTGCATCAGCGCAACTGCAGAGCTTAGCTGAAGACACCTTAATCCACCTCCCTAAGAGGCAGTAGCTATATTAAGGGAGAAGCTCTCCTGTTGACATAGCGCTATCTACACAGGGGTTATGATCAGTTTATAACACTCGGGGTGTGGATTTTCACACTGCTGAGCGATATAGTTATTCTGACATAGCTTTATAGTCTGAAGCCAGGTCTACACTGTCTTTCTTCTGAATGAGAGTCTACCTGACCTCTCCTTTTGTGGTCCATGAGCTCTGCCTAACATCCTTCAGCTTCTATATCTCACAGTATCCTGTGCCAATACTGCCCAATGGGCCATTATCTTGCTCTCCATCTGAGAGAGGAAATAACTTAGTACAATTTTTAGGTTTTTCTTCACTCACACCCCAAGTCAGACACCTTCTAGAACTCTGGGTTAGGTGTCCTTTATTAGATAGGTACAATATATGGCTACTAAACTAGGGAGTTCTTGTTCTGTTTATGCACAGGGGATTTTGCCTGTCTCTAACTTTCATTTTGAAAAGGCATTTGGAGCAGGTCAAAGATACCGAGCCATAGTGTCTCATTTGAATAGTCTACTTAAAAGCAAATAAATTATAAATTGACAGGATTAATCAACGATGTGACAGGGCTTTTTCAAACAACGGGGGTTTCTTCTGTGGGAAACACATGAGATGTTTCCTGTAGAAGGAATGTATGAAGAACTTGAGGTAATCACAAAAGGAGAAAATTGAAGCCCAATTTAGTGAGCTTATTCATATCTTGCTGGATGAGGAAAAAGTGCTTTTGGAAGATCTTCAAGCTGAAGAACAGAAAGCCATTGCTATCATGCAAAACACAAAGAAAGACCATGAAGTGAAAATGAAGTTACTGGAAGAAGAGAGAGCAGACATTCAAGAAAAAATGTCTGTCTCATTCACTGGAGGTACACTATTTAATTTTTACTTTATATCTGAATCCCAGACTGTTTTGTCTCTGTGTATTGGACTTTGGCTCAACAAATGAATCAGTATGACGGTCAGCAAAACCTTAGCAGATAGGTAAATATGAAAGAACATTGACTTTGGAAGATATACAATAGTTTAAATATTTTAGTTGAAGTCCTTCTGCTGCCTTGTTAGAGATGTGCAGTGAGAGGTGCAGGTTCCATGGAATGTCAGTTTTTTTTTTTTTTAAAGGGGACTTCCAAGCAACTTTGTGTGTTATGTTAGAAATCCCTGTGCTGTCTAGATTGGGAGATTCTATGGTGACTCGAGAGCTAATGAAAGAGATGGAAAGTTAAGCAACCGAGAGGAGAATGAATTTCTATTCTAATTGAATAAACCTCTTCTAGGGCATGCGTGTGCAGAAATACCTATTTAAATTCAGTATCAGTGGTCTATTTGAAGAGGGGATGTCTTGTTAAGGATTCAACAGGCTCTCTTGATGAAGATTTGCGACATTAACAATATACATGTCCTGTAGATTCTCCAGGGGAGACCTGATATTTCTTAATGACAAAAATCAAGCAGGGATGAAACTTAACAGATGAAACATCTAGGCTGTCTTATACATAAGGAAGCTAAAAATGGCACAAACCCAGTTTTTTAGAAATCTTTTCAGATCACCTTTAAAGAGTGATCCATGAAAAGGTCTGAGTTTGAGCTCATGTGTTTCAGAGGCATAGTGACAGACTCCAAACTAAACAGCTGTTTTTCACAGCTATACAAACATTATTCTATATCCAAATAAGCCTGCCCAGACAACGGTACTATGACCTCCCATCAAATAATGAAGATTGGAAATAAAGCAAACTTTTGATATGATCCCACAGTACATTTTGGTTTGTGCCAGCTGAGTGCACCATTTCTTCTTTTAGGGGCTGGCAACTTGTTACTTTAAACACTGGCTGACCTAATTTATCAAATCTATCTCATTTTAAATTGGCAGAACTAATTAAGTTATTCTTGAAGAGGCAGGGGACTGGGTATGGGGATACTGATCATTATTTTTCTTCCTTTCCTATGCTCTGGACAGAGTGCGAAGTGACTCTTTATATTGGTTGTCTTGCTCCAGTTAGTGATGGAGATCGCCCTATAATTGCATGATTGCTGATCTTTGATATCAATGGTACAGGGATCACTTGAGTCTTGACTTACAAGTGCCCATAGAGGAACATCAATCTCTTCTGAAAAATGTCAATAGGCTTTGCATGTTCCACTTCTGTGTTTTCATTAGATCCCACATTAGCCTCTTCCTTGCTCATGCAGTATGAGAGCGCTGTTCGGTTCTCCAGACTTTAGCTTGCCCAGGTTCTGCTGCCAAACCACAGTCCCAGGAGAACATGAGTCCTGACTCTCTGGAGAACTTTTGTTGGCATGAATTGTTGCTATTTTCCTATAATACAAATTGGCTCCAGGATGGAAATGATAGCACCTACTGCTCAGTGTGCTTTAATTTAAGGATTCCGTAGGCCTTGAAGGAACTGCTGTAATGGTGACCAGGGGCCAGTTAGTGTCAGCATTACGTAGTCAAAATGGGAATGACTGGGGAAGTGTGGACCCAGATCAATCTCAGTTCTTTGGGGGTCTCCTTGAGACATCTCTTGCCAGGTTTCAGCACAGTCTTTGTGTCCCGTCAGATCAATTCTCTGTTCTCCAAAAGGCAGTGGAATAATTTCTTCATGCCCTCTCTTCCTCCTTGTTGACTGTTGGTTGGGGAATGTGGAAGCCTGCCAAGGGACTAGTGAAGACAAGAGAGGTCACAGTAAATTTCTGAGCTGAAGAAAACTAACTATATCTATTTATCTCCACTGTAATCTGGGAATTCTAAAGTTGGCAGCTGCTACAAACCCTGCACAGCCATTCTCTCGCTTGCTTTAATCTAGAGCAGGGTGAAATGTTTTTCTCTGCCCACAACAAACATATATGACTGTTTTTAATTTCCTTTGGTTCACAGAATGTATATTCCACTATCTCAATGTTAGTGAACCTTCTGTTAACTCCAGAGTCCACAGTGTGCTGCAGTGACTGGCGACTTCAGAGAAGGGCTGAGTGATTGGCGGGTGTCTGGAGTTGAATATGAGGCTTTCAGTGGGTTCCGTTAGTTCACCTTATCCCTTAAAATCAAAAATAGTTGTAAAGTGCAGCACCTAAGTCAGTGCAACCACAAACTTCAGTTTTGTTAAACAAACGTGGAATTTGTGCTGGTGAAGGCATTAGCTCGAGAGCTCTGGTAAACGAAGAGTCCTCCATCTTGTCCCCTTCCCTGCCTAGTCTCTTAACGTCTGCCTCCCTGCACTCTGTCCCTGGGACTTCTTTCTGTGGTGGAAATGGCACTGTCATTTCAGAATTGGGGTAGAAAGAGCCCAGTTCTGGACCTTCTCTTGCCTATGGGGCAATAGGAGCTGCTGCAGCTCCAGATAAACACAGATGTTGGCAGGACCACCTGGCCAACCCCTTCTTCTATCACCACTCAGTGACCGTCTCTGCCTTCATGCCTGCCTGACCCCTACATGTACAGAGCAGGGTTCAGAAACCCTTCAGAGCACTGGCAGTCAAAATCAGTACACTCTTAATAGTCTTGATTTACACCACTGCTGGACAGTGCCTGCAATTTCAGCTGTGCCCTTATGCAAATTGGAGCAGGTGACAACTCTACTGCCTACAAATGTGCCAACTAGAACCAGTTATGGTCTTTGACATGTGGAGATAGATGAATGGTGACCAGGGCTATCTATCTTAGCTCCGTATAGGGCCCCCATCACTGCAGTACCTGAGTGCATCACTATCTTTAATGGATTTTTCTCCTCTCAGTCCCACCTGTGAGGCAGGGAAGGGCTACCTCATTTTACAGATGGAGAACTGAGCCACAGAGAGACTAAAATCACACAGGAAGTCTGTGGTGGAAGAGGGAATTGAATCTAGGTTTCCTAACACCCAGCTTGCCGGGCCATGCTTCCTCACCATGTTGGGCCCTAAGCATCCATCAGCTATTAATAACTTTCATTCATGATTGTGGTGGACAGAATTTGACTTGGTTACCTTCAGGTGAAAGGCTGTGGTCCCAAACTTTCAAAGCTGGGTGCCTATAGCTGGGCTCTTAAACCTACTGACATCAGTAGGCCAGGCCATTTCTATTTAAATGCCTAAATGCGGATTTAAGAGCCTTACTTTAGGCCGCCAGGTTTAAGAGTGTTGCCTCTGTGTCCCATTACCTATTTCATGAGCTTTCTAGTCTAACTAAAACTTATCTTTGATGTTGAGGATTGTTTTTTTTCTGCAGTCATCTACCAGCACTGCCCAGTTTCAACAAGTATAAAGTCATTCCTCATTGGCATAAATTCAATGAACCAATCTAATATGCTGCTTAGAAAAAAATGTTTGCAGATCTCAGTCCAGGTCCTGTCCCTTTTTTTTTTTTTTTTTAAAGAACACTGATTTGCTAAAATGCATCCTGACTAATACTTAGCAACTGTCTTAAACATTGCTAAGAGAAATTGATCTGCAGGTATATGTAACACTGTATGTATGTGATAAGAACTAATCCAGTACAAAGAACTTTTGAGAGAGTTTTATAGAAGAAAAGCATGAGCAAGTCAACTATCCTGCTTCAGCAGTCTTGCCATTGCTGAGACCAAAAGGGTATGTAAGGGGCCTCTATCCCTCCCTACAACCAAATGTGTGGGACTGTGGCTTTGTTCCCTGGCACACTGGCTAGCAGAGAGTAGCTGTACCCTGAATAGTAACTTCCTTTACGCCTCAGAGCAGGAGGGAGAATTGGGGAAGGAACTTCAATTTTCTCAATTCTTTCAGCCTCAATTCTTTCCTGCAGCTTTTCCTGCAATAATGTAACTACATGCAGCCCCCCGCCACTCCCTGTCCCAGGCTAGTGATTGGGTCACAATCTAACTGATAATTAGTAAGTAACTATATTACAAGTCCAAAATGAAGCATGTTTCTGAAATGTAACAAAGGCCTTGGAAGTTAAAGCAAATTCATCACAGGAGGGCAGTGTTCCATCATTGTGACTATCTTTAGCCTTTTCAACAGAAATTCCGTAGGGATTTCTACTTCACTTGGTGGCATAACATCTTATCTGTTCACTTCTGTTGTACCAATCTCATACATTTTTATTTATTTATCTTGGAAGGGTTTTATGCTTGTTATGTATGTTAGTTTCTCAATTAAAAACTTTTCTAGTGCAAAAAGGAAGAACATGGGGGGCTGTCTGTAAGTGAGGGTAGGTCTATCTCCCAAGATCTGTGAGAGTGAGGGATCATCTTTCAGGATAAGTTGTAGATCTTTGATGTTGCGCTGGAGAGGTTTTAGTTGTGGGCTGAAGGTGACAGCTAGTGGCATTCTGTTATTTTCTTTGTTGGCCCTGTCCTGTAGTAGGTGACTTCTGGGTACCCTTCTGGCTTTGTCAATCTGTTTTTTCACTTCAGCAGGTGGATATTCTAGTTTTAAGAATGCTTGATAGAGATCTTGTAAGTGTTTGTCTCTGTCTGAGGGATTGGAGCAAATGCGGTTGTATCTTAGGGCTTGGCTGTAGACAATGGATCGCATGGTGTGTCCTGAATGGAAGCTAGGCGCATGTAGGTAAGTAGGAATGTAGTTTCATTCAGTTTTCTAAATATAGTTGACCTAGATTTCTGCTACTTACCCCTCAACTACTTACTTTGGGATTGCGTGAGGATTATAGTGCTGTTCCACATGCATAAGACTCTTCTTTTTTTGTTCCGAAAGACATTGTTTAAACAAATATGGATTTCCCTGCCAGGAAGACTTTTCATTTTAAATGATTTAACTTAATGAATTATAGTTTAATGAGAGTGTGGAGTTGTTGACCACTGTAGAGCAAATTTCATGGGTAGCGTGGTATGGAGGAGCTGGGTGAGTGTGGAATGGGCCACTACAGGGTGGGGAGTAGGGGGTGGAAATTCTCCGTCACTCCCAACAGAGCAAATTTTGCAGAAATGGATGTGGGACAGTAGTGGTAATTCTGATAGCAAGTATCATGGCCTTGCTTTGACTTTAAAAACAACCTACAAATTCTTAGACAACTGCCTTTTAATACCTGTTCTAGGCCTATGATGTTAATAATTAAGGATCAGACTTAAATGTTATATGCCAAAGGCGGTTTATCACTAGAAAATCTGGGCAGTTCTCATGGGCTCACTTCTTGTTTTCAGTTGTCAGTGAATCAGATGGGCAATTTTCCCTTTTCTTCTGTCAATAAAACCATGTTTATGAGTCAGTGTTCCGGGAAAGGGCTCCTGAAATTGGACCCGATGGTGGTTTTAGCTAATGCTTCTGTAATGCCTTTAATAAAGAACCTTTAACAGCACAAACAGGTAGGTGTTAATTACTTCTGTGGATTTAAATGACATCTGTGTGTCCAACCCTGTATGGTACTGATTGCACCCAACTCCCGTGGATTTCAATAGGAGATGAGGGTGCTCAGCCTCTCAGGAGATGTGCTCTCTGCATTGTAGGATGGGGTCCTGGAATTACAGTGACTGGTTCAATGCCATGGCCAAGGGTGTCTCCGTTCCTTCCTGAGGCTGAGTCCTAGTTTGTGTTACTGCTCCTAGTTAATGGATTTAGGATTAGCGTCACAAAGATACTTAGGTATGATGCTGCTGAGTGTCACAACACTTAACTTTTAGGTGCCTGGAAAGTCACAGGAATTCACAAAGCCTGCATTACACAGCTGGGCTCCCTATACAGTGAATGGGGAGAGAGAGGCACCTTCCAATACCATTCACAAAAGCCAACATGCTTGGTGCTGTGGACTAAACCCTGATGCTCTCATGGAGATAGGAGCCTAAATCCAGGCTCTAGGGAGATCCCTATCTCTGCTAGCAATCTGGAGCCAGGAGCCCGCTTTGGAGTTAGTCGCCTAAGGCAATTTATTTTATTTATTTATTTGCAAGGAGGGGGGTGGTTGTCCACAGTGCAATAGCTTGAAGAATCATTTGGGTGAGAAAGAAAGCATGAGACTGACACTGTAGCCTAGGGTCAGGACACTCACCTGAGCAGTGGGAGACAGAGGATCCAGTCCCTCTGGGCTGATGACACCTTGTTTTTTTACAGTGGAACAGCTTTTTCAGGAGAGACAAAGGGAGCCCTACAACAAAATATTCTATAGCTCAATGGGTAGAATGCACTCCAGTCAGGTGGCTGAGCCCTGTTCAAATCCCTTCCACCCACCACGCCTTCAGGCAGTGGTGCAGATTTGAACTGGTGGTTTCCTACTTCCCATTTGGGTAACTAACCATTGGGCTAAAAGTCTTCCTTCCTCTCCTCTACTATTTTCTGTGCACTTGCTTAAGGGGCCCAAGCTGGTAGGTGGCCTCCGAGCAGGCCTATCAGATCAGGCCCTGCACACAACTTGGCTGGCTGAACAACTATCCTCCCTGGCTCATGAATCACTCTGTGGCTTAGGCAGGAGACTGGAGTCTGAACACTTAGTGGGAGGTAGTGGTGCACATGCCCCCAGGCAGAAACGTAGGTGCCTAGGGAACTTCTACTGCAAACGCTTAGGGCTCCAAGTGCTTTCAGGTGCCTACAGCAGTCATATGGAGTTCTGCGAAGTGCAGTGGAGCCTGAAATTGAGACTTAGGTGTGTAAGTCTGGGGTTTAAGTGCCTAAGTACAAAAGGCACCGACTCCATGGGTGCTCTGGGGCTGGAGCATCCACAGGAAAAAAATAGTGGGTGCTGAGAACCCACTGGCCACAGCTGTTCAGTGGCGCCATTGCCAATCAGCTGTTTGGTGTCCCGATGAGCTAATCAGGAGCATGACCAAACAGCTCTTTGGTGGCTTGGGGAAGGGTTTGGGGGAGAGCAACGGGCAACCAAGGGCCTCAGGAAGGGTGTGGAGCAGGGAAGGGCAGGAAGAGGCAGAGTGAGGGTGGGGCCTCAGAGAGGGGGCAGAGTGGGCGCAAGAAGAGGTGGGGTGACAGCAGGGCCTATGGAGAAAGGGTGGAGTGGGGGTGGAGCACCCCTGGGGAAAACTAGAAGTTGGCGCCTGTGCTAAGTACTTTTGTGACTCAAGCTCTTAATCCTTCAGCTCAAGTGGTAAATATCTGCTTTGTAACTAACTAGAGGGCACTGGTTCAATCCCTACCAATGATCCGCACAGAAGAGGGTGGAGGCTGTTGCAATTAATTTTATAAAAAACCTTTAGAAACTATTCTTGGACCATCTTAAAGATGGATCGCTACCATGAGTGCCTCACTCTTGAATGAGGATTTATGTATCTAAATAGTTAAAACAAATAAATGAATCAAAGCTTTATTTTTATTGTTACTTAGTGAGAAGCAGGTGACCCAGGTTCTATGCTCGGCTCTACCACTGACCTGCTGGGTGATCTTGGACAAGTCACTTCAACTGAGGGATAGCTCAGTGGCTTGAGCATTGGCCTCTTAAACCTAGGGTTGTGAGTTCAGTCCTTGAGGGGGGCATTAAGGGATCTGGGGTAAAAAACTGTCTGGAGATTAATCCTGCTTTGAGTAGGGGGTTGGACTAGATGACCTTCCGAGGTCCCTTCCAACCCTGATATTCTATGACCTCTCTGCCTTAGTTTCCTCATCTGTAAAACAGGGACCTTGGTTCATCAAGTGCTTTGAGATCTACGTTGAAAAGCACTATATGAGAGCTCAGTATTATTACTATCACTGTCTCTCCCATTCTAAAGAGCTGAAGCAGGGGGCTAGCATTAGCATCGCTACACTCACCTTTCATCTCTAGAAGCCAGGGTTCATATGTGCCTTAGACCAGACAATGAACATGGGCTTCTTATCTGTTTAAGGATAGACACAACTGACCAAGGATAGACACAACTGACCATTGCTTTAATTTTGAAATTCATTTGTTTTCATAAGAATGTATAAGGGGGCATTTCTCTGAATGCATCTTTTCATGATGCTGTCTCTGAATGCCCAGAATACATTAGCCCCTTGTAATAAAATCAAGACACTGAAAAGGCCATTGGTTACATGGGCTGTGTTTCTGGTCTCATACAGATACAAACAAGCAATAAAAACCTAACTCCCTGTAGGTAAATTGTATCACTGAACATACATTCAGAAAGGCCTTGACATGAAAATGAAGAGAGAAAAGAAGCAGGATGTTTTGGAATGTGCCACCTAATTAAAATCAGAGAAGTGACTGTTATCACATAAAGAAATTGTCCACTCCAACTCCAACCAACATATAGAAAGTGATGGGTGGGAGTGGCGCTGGAATCAGAGAACTGTGCTTTTTGAGCTCTTTAGACACATTTTAATTTTGAACCATTCTTCAAGGTTGTTCACACACCTTATTGCAGTTCAACCGTTCCAGACTACTGGTCCTTTTCAGACGTCTAATTGTCTTGTGTACCCCAAGTTTTACCTCACTTAAAAACTACTTGCTTACAAATCAGACATATAAATACAAAAGTGTCACAGCACACTGTTACTGAAAAATGGTTTTTCTTCTTTTTACCATATAATTATAAAATAAATCAATTGGAATGTACATATTGTACTTACATTTCAGTGTATAGTCTATAGAGCGGTATAAATAAGTCCTTGTCTGTATGAAATTTTAGTTTGTACTGACTTGGCTAGTGCTTTTTAATGTAACCTGTTGTAAAACTAGGCAAATACCTAGATGAGTTGATGTACCCCTGGTTGAAAACCATTGCCTTAGTGGCATGTCTGCTAATCTCACTAATGGTCACTGTCCTGTCAAGGAAATTGAACTGTGCCCTGATAACAATTGACCAGATTTTGGAGAAAAGAGGCTAAAACAAGATGAGAGAAAAGAGGATGTGGGCCTCCAGGACATCCATAAAGTGTGACCAGATCCAACTGAATGGATGTCTTTAATTCGTGCCTGCAGTGAGCATTTGTCCACAACACAAACCCAGCACATAATCTGGTATGGTTCAATGCAACCCTCAGGCTTTGCTCAGGAAAAGGCCAGAATGTGATAGTTGGAGTATTGCAGGCCAGGACGGAGTTGCGTTGGAGAAGTTCCATTGTGAACTTGGCTGAGTGCCTGCCCATACTATACTTGACTGTAATCAGTATTTCTCATGTCTTCATAATCACTAAATCCAATCAGTGTTTAAACACACAGGAAAGAAACTTTCTTACTAGAACAAAGTTACACTCAGATAGAAAAAAGCACCGTTTGTTTTATTCCCCACTCAGAATGAAGAATTGGCTTATTGCAATTGTTTTTGTCATGCCACCTTTTTCATGAAACTGGTTTTAAGGATTGCATTTTCAGAACTTACACTATTAAAGTAGGCACATACTATAAGAACTTCCCTCCACATGGTTTTAAATGACCAACATTTGAAAATATTGCAGCTGCAAAGACTCTGGTCTATGGAGGCTGAATAATAACATTCAAAGTCTTGATTAGCTCTAGAATGTGCATCCCTGGGCTATGTTTTTACATCTCTGGAACCTTCAGTCTCTATTGATTGCACAATATTGAGGGTTATTAATGAGTAACCCAGGATAGAGACTGATAACTGATGTAATCTGCGGTCAGCCCCATTCTAACCACCGCCATCTCAAAGGGAGGTTGTTAATGTTCTTCTGATAGATCTTTTTTGCAGCAAGGAAATTTATACTGCAAAGGTTCTTGATGGAAAGGCTGGTATTTGTGCTGAGCATTTATGCATTCTTGTGCAATGCAGAACAAGCGCCATCGTAAGTATATTACTTATTAGTTTTCTGCTTAATGACAAATGCCATGGGACAGAAAGCATAGCTGGCTGACACTCAACTCCCTATCTCCTTCTCGTGAAACCCAGATTCTATAGTCTTGTATTGCTAGTATTTTAGGGAGATAAGCATCCGGATGAAGATGAACTATCTATAACTCAACATATATAAGATGGAAGTGATACCTGTTGACATATGGAAGCATTTGGGGGAATGGATAGTATATGGAAAGTATTGGTACCATCAGTTGAAGATACATGTTTTCAAGTATAAAATACACAAATTTTATAGCGTTATTAATGCACTGCCTGGTATTACCTCCAGATATGTAGGCATGAGCCTGTCTAATCTTGCTCTCTATTAAACTGGGCATTGGTAGTCATTATTCGCCTACAAGGTCCACCCTTTCCCCCTTTCTGTGTGAGATGAATTTGGGGTAGGACTGGTTATGGTGATTCAGGGTGGCTGAGAATTATGGGGAAAGAGTTTTGATTTCTATTGTTTTATGTTGTTGCTGGGTTGGTTTGATCTGGGGGAATTGAGAAGTCTGTTGTTTAGTGTCTTTTGAAAAGTTTGCACTTGATGGATGCTTTTTTAATGTCTGTTTAAAAAAAAATCCACAAAAGTCAGTAAATAGTCTATTCTATCTGGTTTTTAGATTTCTTATTACTGCACCAAATGTGGTACATGTGGGAGAACATGAGACAATAACTGTTCAAGTACACGGAGCACAGAGCTCTGTCAAAGTTACAGTATATTTCAAGGATGAGATAAATAGTGAGCTACTATCAGACATGACTGTCTTTACCCTCAGCCAAGAGAACAACTATCAGGAAATGAAAAAAATTATGGTGAGTCTACAGTCATGCTAGTAACCAAAAGCTGTCATTTAAAAATCTGTCTGGAGTCATGTCATCATCATGAGCTGGGAATTTGTGATATCAGTGACTAGACAGGGTCAAAGCTTGAATAGGAAAACTCAAGCACTGTGTGGAGTGGGTATTGCTGGTTCAGTTGGTGGCACTCTGTTTTCTGAGTCTATACTACTAAAGAAGTGCCCCAGCATGGTTTCAGTGGGATCTTTGTGATAGGGTGACCTGACAGCAAATGTGAAAAATTGAGACAGGGGTAGAGGGTATATAAGAAAAAGATCCCAAAATCAGAACATCTGGTCACCCTACTTTGTGATGATAGGTGCTATCTTCTATGCAGTAGGTAGACACAAGTTCCTGATCACTTTTGATTAATAAAGATTCCGTGACTTTTTCATGAGAATGGGGAATGGAATATGGGCCCTGCTGCCTTGGCAAATCACTTCCCAGTTCCATTTAGAGAAAGTGGTCGTCTTCCCTTTTATTATTGAGGGCTTGTCTAAACTTAAAACTCTACACATCACAGCTGCACCACTGCAGTTGCACTGCTGTAGTGCTTCAATGCGGACACTACCTATACCAATGGGAGAGATTCTTCCGTCAGCATAGGTAATACACCTCCCCAAGAGAAGGTAGCTAAATTGACAGAAGAATTCTTCCATTGACCTAGCACTGTCTAATGGGGACTTAGGTTGTTTTAACTCCACCACTCGGGGTGTAAATCTTGCACACCCCTGAGCAACATGGTTATACTGACCTAATTTTCTAGTGTAGACCAGGCCTAAGATTGTGGTAGCACCCAGAGTGTGATGGGCACTTTCCATACCTAGGGGTAGAATGTATGGTCTTCTAATCTGAAAATGTACGCTATTGCTGTGAGCTGTTAAGGACCTGCTGCATTGCACCCCAAAGCCTGCTTACTCTTAGTGGCTGTTGAAATGAGTCCTTAAAGTTCAGGAGAGTTGAGATCTGGGGTTTTGTTTTGGAATATTGTGGAGACAGGGACATGCTGCAAAATTCCAACTTGATCTGAATATCCCCTAAATTTCAGATCTGCAGCTTTGGTTTGATCTCCTTTCTAAGCAGGACATTTGGTAGCCCTTATTAATATGCATCAGACAACATTCTAACCAAACTTTGAATAAATAAGGGAATATGGGGTATATTACAACCACCAAATGGCATGGTAACAAGAAAATAATATGTAGTTAGGCTAAAAAGTAATTAAGTTTTAATTATATTTAATTTGAAAGGTGTTTTACTTTTTCATAGTTCCATGGCAGCGAATTAGGAAGTGAATTGCATTTCTAATGCCAAAGAAATAATAGTCCAAAAATAGAAATAAACTTGAGTACCATCTGTATAAAAATGTTATGAGCCATACAAATGGTATCAAATCTTCAACTATTTCATGGATACTTCAGTCGGATAAACTTCTTAGGCTAGATTCTCAACTGCTCTAAGTTGGCATAGCTCCTTGGAATTCAGTGGAGCTACATTGAATAACACCAGGGGAGGATCTAACACTGTTCTTCCATTATATTCAGGTCAAACCTGATTTGATGCCTGAAGATATGTTCAAGAAAAGACGAAAACCGTATGTTCTCCTAGTCACTGAAAGCAAGGAGCTTTTTAAGGAACATCCTCAGCACACTCGCATCCTCCTGTCTTCCAAGAAGGGCTACATTTTTATTCAGACAGATAAACCTATATACACACCTAGTACAAAAGGTTAAAAAAAATAGTACTACTTTTCAGAGGTTAAAAATACTCTATATCATGTGGTTGCTGTTAGGGAAAAAAATTAATGGCAAATTCTTCACTTTATGGCAAAAACCTCACTACTCCCCCGACCCTCTATGTGCGTCCAACAGCTGCAGTAGACTCTAGGCACTTGTACTTCAGTAAACTCTGGTCTGCTGCATTGTTACATAGTTCTGTGTAATGGCACAAAAGGGGAAAGAATTTTTTTGTTCCTTCTCCTAGCCCTTAGACATTCATCCAGGGTCCAAGTAGAATCTGGAACTTCCTCCTCAAGCACACAGCAATGACTCTCATCCGAAAAATATTAAAATTCAGGGGGAACTTACAGAGCTTTGTGACTCGCAGTATATCCCCTTTTAGTGATTGTAAAGTGACAAAATATGAGACTGGATTAAGTGATAACACAGGGAGCTCAACCTTATACGCATTTGAGTTGCAATGGTTAAGTACCTGTAATGATACTGTTGTGGAACCAAACTTACTCTATCTTTTATAAGAGATATTCTTAAAGCAGCAAACACATTTATTCATATTTATCTTGCTTCATACAGTATAACCTGGAAAAGACAGTGGTAGGGTTTTTTATTACGTTTCTGATTATTTGATTTGCCTTCCTGAATTGATTGACTCAGTTAACAACATGAAACTAGAACTAGAATGTGTATTTTAGAAAGGTAAAATGAAACCCTCAGCTTTACCATTTTATTATATAGTCAAGTACAGGATCTTCACCTTGGACAATGCAATGAAACCTGCAAATGAGAAGATTCAAGTCATTGTACTAGTGAGTATGTAAACTGTGGTAGGTATTTCTCCAGGAAGTTCAAGAGTGAGACTGGTTCCAATGATGGTTTTTGAGGGTGCAATTGCACTTTCATTCACAATTGAAAGAATCTGGTTAAAAAAATTTCTTGTGCAGAGGTGGCTTCCAAGACCTCCATCAAGAGTTCCAGTTAACTGATGTGTTTTTGTGGCATGGACATTTGTCCTTTAAGAACTGAGTAGAGACCATCAATTTATTTCATATGGTCATTGGGCAGCTATCCGATGGTGACAACTTTCAGTCATTATTAGGGCTGTCAATTAATTATAGCAGGGGTAGGCAACCTATGGCACGTGTGCCGAAGGCAGCACGCGAGCTGATTTTCAGTGGCACACTCACTGCCCAGGTCCTGGCCACCGCTCTGGGGGGCTCTGCATTTTAATTTAAATTTAAATGAAGCTTCTTAAACGTTTTAAAAACCTTATTTACTTTACATACAACAATAGTTTAGTTATATATTATAGACGTATAGAAAGAGACCTTCTAAAAATGTTAAAATATATTACCGGCAGCGAAACCTTAAATTAGAGTGAATAAATGAAGACTCGGCACAGCACTTATGAAAGGTTGCCGACCCCTGAATTATAGTTAACTCACATGATTACCTCAAAAAAATTTAATCACAATTAAAAAAATTAATCATGATTATCACACTGTTACACAATAGAATACCAATTGAAATGTATTAAATATTTTGGATGTTTTTCTACATTTTCATATATATTGTATTCTGTGTTGTAATTGAAATCAAAGTGTATACTATTTTTATTATAAATATTTACACTGTAAAAATGAAAAATAGTACTGTAAACAAAAGAAATAGTACTTCTGAATTCACCTCATACAAGTACTGTAGTGCAATCTTGTTGTGAAAGTGCAATTTACATATGTAGATTTTTTTTGTTACATAACTGCACACAAAAACAAAAGAATGTAAAACTTCGTAGCCTACAAGTCCACTCAGTCCTATTTCTTGTTCACCAGTCGCTAAGACAAACAAGTTTAACATTTATGGGAGATAATGCTGCCCTCTTCTTGTTTACAGTGTCACCAGAAAGTGAGAACAGGCATTTGCATGGCACTTTTGTAGCTGGCATTGCAAAGAATTTACATGACAGATATGCTAACATTTGTATGCCCTTTCATGCTTTGGCCACCATTCCAGAGGACGTGCTTCCATACCGATGACACTTGTTAAATAAATAAGGTGTTAATTAAATTTGTGACTGAATTCCTTGGGGAGAAATGTATATCCCCTGCTCTGTTTTATCCATATTCTGCCATATAGTTCCTGTTATAGCATTCTTGGATGATGACCCAGCACATGTTGTTCATTTTAAGAACACTTTCACTTCAGATTTGACAAAATGCAAAGAAGGTACCAATGTGAGATTTCTAAAGATAGTTACAGCACTCAACCCAAGGTTTAAGAATCTGAAGTGCCTTCCAAAATCTGAGAGGGATGAGGCATGGAGCACGCTTTCAGAAGTCTTAAAAGAGCAATACTTTGATGTGGACACTACAGAATTCAAAATACCAAAAAAGAAAATCAACCTTCTGCTAGTGGCATCTGACTCAGATAATGAAAATGAACATGCATCAGTCTGCACTGCTTTGGATTGTTATCGAGCAGAACCCATCATCAGCATGGATGCATGTCCCCTGGAATAGTGGTTGAAGCATATGAATATTTAATGCATCTGGCGTATAAATATCTTGCGATGCCAGCTACAACAGTACCATGAGAACACTGGTTTTCACTTTCAAGTGACATTATAAAAAAGAAAAGGGCAGCATTATCTCCTGCAAGTGTAAACTAACTTGTTTGTGTGAGTGACTGGCTGAACAGGAAGTAGGACTGAGTGGACTTGTAGGCTCTACAATTTTACAATGTGATTAATTTTTTTAATCGCTTGACAACCCTAGTATTACCAAATTGTTTCAGACTTGAACCTGTAAGTAAATGAGAGAGGCTCTGTTAGTTTTCCCATCCCAGGTCTCATGAGGGGGGACTGTTTAAAAGTATATCCTCAAATATAAGGTAAAGAACAATAATTGTATTAAGACATTCAGCATATGGCTGATTGAGTAGCCAAGGACTAGTTCTGTGCACCATCATGTTGGAACCTTGGGTCCAATTTCTTCCTTCCTTCCTAGGCCAGAAAGGGCAGGGAGGACTGTCAGGGCAATTTACTGTGTCATTTAGCAGTAATTCTTCCAGTCAGAAGAGGAGTGGTGTTTACAGGCTGTGAAGAGAATCTGATATAGTCTTTCTCAGTCTAAAGTGGAGTATGGAGGTCTGGCAGAAAAGTGGAATCCTAAAGAAAGGAAAAATTAGAGCAATCTTGCTCGTTCCCCTCCCCAGGATCTAGATGCAAACTTCAGCTAATGACACAACTGTTTCATTCTGAGGATATGAGCTGTATTTTTGTTTTTGTTTTTTTCTCAATAGAATTCAAAAGGAATGGTGGTTAAAAAATTAGCATTGCAGACAAAGCCAATGACCAGTGGACATTTTGTGATACCTGACATTGCAGAGTAAGTTACTGTGGCATAATCTTCAATGTGTCAACATATCAAAATTACTACTATTATTATTTGGGAGCATCAGAAATTTCTTCAACTAAAAGTGACTAGAGAGATACACAGTCTCTGTTTGGAAACAATTTTCCCTTCCTCACCAGTGTTGTTTAGTTTTGCCATCCTTTGTTAGAGCAGGGAGGTAGGACGGCGTGCCCTTTCCCCAGTGCAATTCAGAGAAGTTTGAGAGAGATCAGGTGGATTTTAACCATTTTATTGAATACTACAATAAGATCTAAATATATGCTTCTAGGCTACAATTACAGCAAGTAAGGAAAATCTCATTCCCTGCTGGGTGGTCTGGTAGGGCATACCGGCTATGGGCCAATGAACCTGTTTCTCTGTCTAGAATCTGTCATGCCTCCATCACACAGTACATGGAGAAGCTTTTAACGCACTCATATATATCCTAGCCTACTCATGTGCCCTGTCACATGCACATGCACAGCATGACTATACATGCCAAGCCATGGCTCCCCCTACTGCTGGAAAACATGAAACACATACTAAAAAGATAAACCTTAAAAACAAGAAGGGTAAAGGTTCCTCACCCTGGGGACAAAGGGAGGGGCGCTACAGTCCCGTAACAGAGGAAGGAGATGTTTCTGCTTTGATTACATTCAAGCACAGCTATGACATCCTTTTAGAAAATGACATTTGGCAGGAAATGATGGCCCAGTCTTGTGTGGCCCTGAGATCCTGGTGGAAGACACCTTGATCCTTGCAAGAGCCAGCTCAACCGTTTAGTGCTTATATGGTGTGGCTATACGTATTCTAAATTATTAAATCCCCAGTTCAGCAAACTGCTTAATTGTAATCATGTGCTTAAATCCATCCCTCTTCAGTATAGCATTTATGTTTAAGCATTTTAGTACAAGCTTGAATCCCATTGACTTCAATGAGACTTAAGCATGTGCTTAAAGTTAAACGTACTTAAATGCTATGCTGAATTAATTAGAGCTCATAGCATGAAGATTGCCTTTTGCGAATATACTGTGACTGTCTTCTTCATATAGGTTTTTAGGGGTAATCTGTGTTCCATGTAGTTTGCAACATGGCTAATTTATTGGCTTGTTCCTCATGCTCTCCCAAAGTGTCTCTTTCAAACCAGACTTCAGTACTTCCAGAAAAACATTATGGGCTTCCCAGCAGCAAATGGAAAGTAAAAAGAAGGAAAAATCATTGTTAAAGGGTGAAACAAAGGAAGGAAGCAAACATTGGTGTTTGGTTTCAACTGCTGGGTGGTTGGTTTTTTCCTTATTCTATTTAGCAATACATTAAATATGTTTAAATTGCTTTTGAAAATCTATTGAGTAAGAGAAACTTTCTCCTTTCTATTTAATCTGAACACTAGTCCTGGAAACTGGAAAATCCTGGCCTGTTTGATGGGTTATGAATGTCCAATAGTTCAGCTGAATTTGAAGTTAAAAGCTATGGTAAGCTAATGTTTAACTGGGAGCATGAGTACGTGAAGTTCTGACTATATCACAGCGAAATATCTGGTTGTGCTAAGATATTAGATCTTCTAGATAACTGGGGGCCAAATGGGCTTGATAGGCAGTGACCCAAGTAGGATGTCATGTTAACCATTCTTCGACCAGCGCTTTGTGGGATTATACCTCAAGGAGGTGTAATCCCTCGCTGTGTTCCCTGGTGCATATGATAGCGCACAGTCTCTACCATCCATTAAGATGATGATGGTTACTCACCCCAGTGTGTCTGAATTGCTGTGTGGGCCAAGTGCAGTGGGGTGGGGGGAAGAGGGAAGTGATTGGAGGTAGCAGGGCAATGGCTCTACCCCTCTAGAGTGCCTTGGACTCAAAGAAATGCACGGAGAAACAGTCTTGACACTCAGCTGAGCCAATCCATGTGCAAGGTGCTTGAATTGAGAAGAATTTGCACCCTCTCATCCCTATGCACCCATATAGGGGCCAATCACGATCTGAGCCTTAGTGAACTGAAGGATTTTATAATGAATGTACTTTGGTGAGGAACAACCGACTCTAAGAGTATCACTCAGCCAGTGGGCCTGATTCTGATCTCTCATATATTTTACATATGTGAGATCATTGACTTTAGTGGATATAAATTAGTTTTTGTGAGATCAGGCTCCTGTCCAGAGTCTATCTGTCTCTATGCCGTTGTAATATAGCTCCAACTACTGGTTAGCCAGAGGGCTATCAAAGATTGCTCTGCTTTTGCCTAAAGCTTAAATGGAGGCTTCAACTTTCTCTGCACACCTTTCAGTGCAGGAACAAAGAGCTGCCAATTTTTCCGAAGCCTTGTGCATTATGAACTCTTGGGAGTTGAAGGCGCACTTGAAATGTGAATTCTTTTAGACAGGATCTTTATTTTTTGTGTTCTTTTGTGCAGAACTTCCATCTTTTGAAGTCAAACTTATCCCATTTGAGCCATTCTACCATATTTGGAACAAGACCTTTACATTTGATATTTATGCGACGTAAGTATATTTTAATGGCGTCTTTTTTACGAGAGTTGAGGATAAGAAAAAGTGAGCTCTGTCACTTCCTCCACTCCTTGTAATTAATAATTAAATTAATCCATAAGACAGGAGAGGAATGTCTAGTATAGTGAATGCTTACGGGAAGAGAGTAGGTTTAGAAGAGAAAATAAGAAAAGAGCAAGTAAAAAATCACTTAGAGAAGTTAGATGCCTCCAAGTCACCAGGGCCTGATGAAATGCATCCTAGAATACTCAAGGAGTTAATAGAAGAGGTATCTGAGCCTCTAGCTATTATCTTTGGGAAATCATGGGAGACGGGGGAGATTCCAGAAGACTGGAAGGGGGCAAATATAGTGCCCATCTATAAAAAGGGAAATAAAAACAACCCAGGAAACTACAGACCAGTTAGTTTAACTTCTGTGCCAGGGAAGATAATGGAGCAGGTAATCAAAGAAATCATCTGCAAACACTTGGAAGGTGGTAAGGTGATAGGGAATAGCCAGCATGGATTTGTAAAGAACAAATCGTGTCAAACTAATCTGATAGCGTTCTTTGATAGGATAATGAGCCTTGTGGATAAGGGAGAAGCGGTGGATGTGATATCATTTGATACAGTCTCCCATGATATTCTTATAGATAAACTAGGAAAGTACAATTTAGATGGGGCTACTATAAAGTGGGTGCATAACTGGCTGGATAACCATACTCAGAGAGTAGTTGTTAATGGCTCCCAATCCTGCTGGAAAGGTATAACAAGTGGGCTTCCGCAGGGGTCTGTTTTGGGACCGGTTCTGTTCAATATCTTCATCAACGATTTAGATGTTGGCATAGAAAGTATGCTTATTAAGTTTGCGGACGATACCAAACTGGGAGGGATTGCAACTGCTTTGGAAGACAGGGTCAACATTCAAAATGATCTGGACAAATTGGAGAAATGGTCTGAGGTAAACAGGATGAAGTTCAATAAAGATAAATGCAAAGTGCTCCACCTAGGAAGGAACAATCAGTTTCACACATACAGAATGGGAAGAGACTGTCTAGGAAGGAGTATGGCAGAAAGAGATCTAGGGGTCATAGTAGACCACAAGCTTAATATGAGTCAACAGTGTGATACTGTTGCAAAAAAAGAAAACATGATTCTGGGATGCATTAACAGGTGTGTTGTAAACAAGACACGAGAAGTCATTCTTCCGCTTTACTCTGCGCTGGTTAGGCCTCAACTGGAGTATTGTGTCCAGTTCTGGGCACCGCATTTCAAGAAAGGTGGAGAAATTGGAGCGGGTCCAGAGAAGAGCAACAAGAATGATTAAAGGTCTTGAGAACATGACCTATGAAGGAAGGCTGAAGGAATTGGGTTTGTTTAGTTTGGAAAAGAGAAGACTGAGAGGGGACATGATAGCAGTTTTCAAGTATCTAAAAGGGTGTCATCAGGAGGAGGGAGAAAACTTGTTCACCTTAGCCTCCAATGATAGAACAAGAAGCAATGGGCTTAAACTGCAGCAAGGGAGATTTAGGTTGGACATTAGGAAAAAGTTCCTAACTGTCAGGGTAGTTAAACACTGGAATAGATTGCCTAGGGAAGTTGTGGAATCTCCATCTCTGGAGATATTTAAGAGTAGGTTAGATAAATGTCTATTAGGGATGGTCTAGACAGTATTTGGTCCTGCCATGAGGGCAGGGGACTGGACTCGATGACCTCTCGAGGTCCCTTCCAGTCCTAGAGTCTATGAGTCTATGAGAGGCAGTTCAATTGTTGGCAAATGCATCTTTTGAGGCCCCAAGTTTGAAGACTGAATGCTTTCAAGCCGTATGAGAAGTCAAAATGCACTACTTGGAGTGGCTTGACGGAATTAATAATTGTATGTTGCTTAATTTGACCATTTAAATAACCAAATCTTTTTTTAAAATGTTTGTTTTCTAGATTAGATGCTTAGATACTAGGTTGATGAGGGCCACATAGGTACCTAAATAGACAGATATTAGATTTTTTACATTGTTATGGATCATATATCATATACTTCTCATAATTCTTGTTTCTGTGTACATGCTGCAGGTCATCTAACATCTGATCCTGTATAAAAGAAATCAGTTGGAGAGTTTCCACTAACTTTAATGGGAGCAGGCTCTGGTTTTTCTCAAGCTTTTCTCCTTCAGTCTCTCATATTCTGGTCCTTTTTCTCTGTCTCTTCTTTCTTGAAACATTGCGGTGAAATGCTGCTTCTGTGCTAATGAGATGCCGTCTGATAAATAAGGAAACAGGGTTTGTGGCTTTCTTTATGAGCTGTAAAAGAGATGAAGATGAGAGAGAATTTCTTTCTGGATTGCTAGATCAACAAGTCCCTAAGACAATAAAATTAATTATTTTTAATTAAAAGGTAGATCAGCGAGTATAAGAGTTAGCAACATTCTAAAGCCCAGTAACTTATGATTTAGATAGAGGTGGACCTCAGCTGTTAGTTCAGACCCAGATCTGAACTTTTCCCAAAGCTCAGTGGTGTTTGGATCTGGTAGCTTGATGTGGGTCAACTTCTAATTTTAGAATAATATCATCAACTTTAAGTCCCCTTGTCATAAACAGATAGCTAAGGGTTAATGTCTCTTTCACCTGAAAAAAAAGTAACCTGAAGCACCTGACCAGAGGACCAATCAGGAAACAGGATTTTTTCAACTCTGGGTGGAGGGAAGTTTGCATCTGAGTTCTTTGTCTTCTGTCTGCCTCAATCTCTCTCAGCTATGAGAAGGATTTTTCTATTTCCTGCTTTCTAATCTTCTGTTTCCAAGTTGTAAGTACAAAGTTGGTTTTTTGTTTTGTATTTACATGTCTATAGTTGCTGGAGTGCTTTGAATTGTATTCTTTTTGAATAAGGCTGTTTATTCAATATTCTTTTAAGCAATTGACCCTGTATTTGTCACCTTAATACAGAAAGACCATTTTTATGTATTTTTCTTTCTTTTTTTTTATATAAAGCTTTCTTTTAAGACCTGTTGGAGTTTTTCTTTAGTGGAGGATTCCAGGGAAATTGAGTCTGTACTCACCAGGGAATTGGTGGGAGGAAGAAGTCAGGGGGACATCTGTGTGTGTTAGATGTACTAGCCTGACTTTGCATTCCCTCTGGGTGAGGGGGGAATAGAGATTGACTCTCGGTAATTCTGTTCTCCAGGCTGGGAACGGGGAGGGTGGAATCCCTCTGTTTAGCTTCACGGAGTTTGCTTCTGTGTATCTCTCCAGGAACACCGGGGGGGGGGGAAGGTTTATTTCCCTTTGTTGTGAGACTCAAGGGATTTGGGTCTGGGGGTCCCCAGGGAAGGTTTTTGGGGGGACCAAAGTGCCCCAAAACACTCTAATTTTGGGGGGGGGGCAGCAGTACCAGGTCCAAGCTGGTAACTAAGTTTGGAGGTTTTCATGCTAACCCCCATATTTTGGATGCTAAAGTCCAAATCTGGGAATAGGTTATTGACACCCCTCCACTAAGCAAAGAGTGATCACGATGAAAACAGATGAGCAACGTTTGCTATTTATTTAAAAATAAGTAGCATGAATACAGTTTCTTAGACATTATGTTCTCATGCACAGGTTTCACGCAGAGACTAGGAGAACCAAGAGCAGTTTAAATCTAGGTTCTATTTTACCAAAACCCTGAAAATTCAATGATTTCAGAGAAATAGTTCGGTTTTTAGGCCATCTGTAGTCTGAATTGGAAATACTGGTCCTACATTAGCGGTTACTGTAGGGTTGATCCTTTATGCAGAGAGTCTCAGAAATGTGATGTTTCTTTAATTGCTATATCAATCTTAGGCACTTATATGCCCCATCACTGTAGTATATGAGAACCTCATAATTTTAACACGCTTGTAAGGTAGGGCAGTGTAGCAGGGTTGACACCTGCCTCTCTCGAGCACCCCTTCTGGTTGGGTGTGTCCATGGTCTTTAAATCAGTCTAGCCCTGGTATGGGGCTGTATCCCAAAGCTTCCTCCCTGGAGACACTATCTTCCTGCAGTCCTCCACATGCTCAGTCCCTACTCAGTGTCCACAGCTAGACAGGAGCTCCTTCATTGCTTCCCCGGTCCGTGTTAGCACACTGTCTTTGGCTCAGACCTAGTAGCCAGCCAGCAGCCTCTCGCTCCCTCCAGTCCCTGCCATCCATTGTGCTGCAGTTCCCTCAGCAAGGCAGGCATGCAGTCGTTTCTTCTCCAGCTTCCAGCAGCAACTAACTGCTGCTCTGTTCTGCAGCTCCTTTTATATGGCCCTCCTGGGGCCTGACTGGATGCTTCTACCCTACAGCCACTCTAGCCTGTTTGGAGGACCTCTGCATTGCTCCTTTCCTGGGATGGGTGTGGCAGAACCCTGAGGCCTCCAGCAGGGGGCCTTTGGGTCTAGTCCACCCCTTCACAGGCAGAGTCACGGTTCCAGGGTAACTGCATCTGTATTCCCTGTCGGTGATCTCTCAAGGGCACCCACTTAAGGTTTCTGGCTCCCACCATCACCTCTTTTGAGTGGTGATCTACATGAGTCTCCCTTCTGACCAGAGTTTTAAGGCTGCACTGTGAGGCAGCAAGCCAGTCTGCCTCAATGCCAGTCCTTGTGCTTTGCTTTCTCTCTGAGGGCTGTGACCAGTGTATTGCCAGCAGATACTGGTTACCACACAGCTCCTTCTAGGCAAGCATATTTATTCTTTAGAGAGAAAACATATATTTAAATTATAAAAGCTCTAATCTGCATGCTCAAAACTTATCAGAAGTCACCCATCAGTCTTCTGGGGCCCAAGTAGGCCAAAGTCTTTCCAACCCATTTGCAAGATGAGATCGTTGCACGGATTCAGAAAGAAGGCCTTGTGTGAGTTAATGCTAGTCCTTTTGTACTAAAAGACCTTTCTTTGTTTCCTAGTCTCTGGAAAACCCAGTCTGAACTAGTATATACAAGACTCTCCAGGGTAGTACATCTCTACGGTTGTTTAGTCTCAGTGACTCACCTTAATCACTCCCCACTGTTTTTTGGTTCCTATAAGATCTGTGGTAACCCTCCCCCCATGGAGTAGAACACAATGATACATAAACCATACAGAGAATGAATAGAGACCCCACAGATACTGCATGGGGTTGCAATATCGTTCACAGGCAGTGCTATGGCCCCCTTTTTGCAGATGAGGAACTGAGGTGCAGAGACCAGATCTACACTACCAAGTTATGCTGGCAGAGCTATGTTGACCAGGACTGTGAAAAAAAGCGCACCTCTGACTGACATAGCTATGCTGACAACCTCCAATCCCCATGTAGCTATACCAACAAAAGGAGTCCTTTTGCCAGTACATGTTATGTTCTTATATCCTGTGTCTCCACCAGGGGGCTCTGCTGGCATCTCTATACTGATGTAGTTGTATCGTTAAAGCCTTTGTAGTGTAGACTAGCTCAAGGACTAAGTGAAGCATCCAAGGTCTGCACTTTGTATATCTACAGCTTTGTATACGAAGCTGTCAAAGATTATCATATGTATAGCACTAGTTTCTAGAACTGTATTTCAGTTCGAAATAATCGATTACAAAGGCACAGTACTAACTTATTGCTAGGTAAAGAGACTTCCATTTCATGTTCATTAGCAATTGCACATTAGACTGTCTACTGTGTGAATATTACTGTAATTGTTGCTTCATTCTTTTTCCTATTAAAGGCACTCTTATGGAAAAGGGATAGATGGTATTGCATATGTGCGATTTGGCATAATAGAGGAAACTGATAAAAAAATCTTTCTCCCAGGCCTGGAACAACAGCCTTCAGTAAGTACAACATATTAGAAATGATTGTATTTGATTGAATATTGAATCATATTAAATATTAGTTCAGTGGAGCTATGCCATTTTATACCAGTTGAGTTCAATATTTGTTGAGATTCCTGGAAATGAAATATCAGTGGCCTTAAAACACTGGCCCTTGTAATATTACAGTCAATTTACTAGAAGTGCAACATAACCTTTAAATCTAATACCATTCAAAGCACCAAAGGCAATAATATTTTTCCACCTTTATTTTAGATACAAAATGGAAAAGGAACAGTCACATTAAGTACCAAAGCTTTAGAAGAAAAAATAACAAAGAACATTGCTGCTTTGGAAGGGCATTTTTTATATGTCTCTATTACAGTTATTGAAACTGCAAGTAAGTAAACTAAGCATTTGCTGATGTAATCTACAACATTTTCATTGATCTTTTCCCAGTACAGTTCTCATTGGGTGAAATCTTGGTCCATGGAACTTCTTTTCGCTGCAAATTAACACAGGTCCTTATTTAACTGTTGTCCACACACATTATGTCTATGCTGCAGGCTTTATCATGTGTTCTTATCCTTGTTTTACGCTCACCCCTCACACCACTGTCCACACACACAGTATCCTAAAGCATGTGCTTATATGTGCCTTGAACCCATGTGTGCTTGCACAGCTGGGGGATAGGTTAAAGCCCATATTTTGCAGTAAGGCATGCTTCGAACTGTCCACTTTGCAGTGAGGATACAGCTGTAGCCAAGTTTGTGTTCTGATAGTCCTGCAGCGCCATACCACATTCCTGGGTCCTGTATGTTCCAGCTCTTCTTCCTAGTGTGATGGTGTGAGACTCAGCCCTGCAGCACCTCCTGCTGGTGTCTTGGGAATTAGCTCGTTTCCAGCCTTGAAGCACTCTCTGCAGGCCAGTGTCCTACTGCTGCTTGTCCCCCGTGTCCCTCCCTGGACTCAGATGCCCCTTTATCTGGGGTGCTACCCCCTGGCTGTACACCCCTCAGTATCAGGGTCTCCCCTCCCCGGGGAACCTCCCACCCCCTATCCCCACCTCACCTCAGTGATAGGCTACTGCCAGTCACCAACTAGCTCCTGTTCCCTTGGGCAGACTGCAGTATAAGCCACTCATCACTTTGGACCTGCTGCCTGTCTCTGCAACCCAGTTGCCAGCCTGGAGCTCCCCAGCCCCTCTGGCCTTTCCTCAGCCCTGCCTTACTCTAGGTGCCCTGAGCTTCCCATCAGCCAGGCCCCTCTCTCTCTCTGTGAAAGCAGAAAGAGACTGTGTGTCTGCTCCTGGCCTCCTTGGCTTTTATAGGGCCAGCTGAGGCCTGATTGAGGCATGGCCCAGTTGCAGTTGCCTCCCCAATCAGCCTATTAGCTGGTTTCCCTGCCACAGCCCTCTCCCAGGGCTGTTTTAAGCCCGTCAGGGCAGGAGTGGGGTAACCACCCCATTACACTAGTCACTTCCTACTTGCCTCCCATGCACCAGAAGCTACTTGTCCATCAACATTTAACTCTTCGTTCTACTCAGCCAGCTCCATTTCCTGCTCAGCCCAATTCTGCAAAACAGCTCTATGTTACGCTCAACACCCAGCGGGCTGCTAGGTAGTCAAAGGAGCAAACCACAGTTCTGGTTAACCAGTGGTGTGAGCACAGCAGGGCATCATTTTGGGAGCAACACCAGAAATATCCACTTGTCTCAAAGTGCAAATAGGACTGCTGTTCAATGCAGGCAGTGCAGTAAACATCTAAAGACCTTCTACTGCAAGGCAAAGGATAGCAAATCACCATTTACCTGCCCCTGTTAGGAAGGAGTTTGACTGGGGGCTCCCCACAGTCCCAAGCACAGAACCCATAGCCCTACATGACAAGCTTTTAAGCAGGGACTTTAAGACCAGGGGTATGGCACCTTAGCAGACACGGCAGAACGTGGGGCGGAGTCAGAGGAACAGACCATGGTGCTGAAGCCTTGGATCAGGCCCCACAGCTATATGGGCTAAGGGGTATCCCAAGGCTATGTTCCAAGATCTGAGCATACTGCAGCACTAAAGGCCATGGGATATGCCCCAGCAGTCTTACTGCCGCACACAAGTGAGTACAACATCAATGTGGATGCAACAATTACAGTGTGGCTGCTCTCACTCATGCTAGGGTGACATGAGAGAATTAGCTGGAGTGTAGATCTCCTGAGTTAACTCTGTAGTGAAGAGATACCCATGGAAGCCAATGGCAAAACTCCCATTGACTTCAATAGGGCCAGGATTTCATCCATCATGTTTTATGGTCTACTTAGCACAATTGAAAGAGAGCTAGATAATATATATGTTCATACTTGCCATAATTTAGTCTGAGTCATAACATTATGGACACAATTGTGCGTATAACGGCATACACAGCTGATGAACTTTACTCAGCAGGGGCTGACCCTGGGAGCACACAAGAGGCAAATAGGTATTATAAAAGGGTTTCTTTCCCCCTCTCCTCACTATCCACACTGAATTTTTGCTAGGAATGTATTGGCTTTTTTGCAGCAAGAAGGAGACCTGGCCAAAACCAATGAATGATAATGCTGGATGGGCAGGAGCTGATTGTGAAGTTATCTTAAAATTTTGAACCTGCAGAATAAAATATCGAACAAGCATAAAAGCATTAGAAGTATTTGCCAGAAAAGAAAACTCTCCTCCCAGAATGTGAAAAACCTATGGCCTGGTTCTTCCGCCATTACTCACACTGAGTAAGGCCTGCTTGAGTACTCCCAATAGAACTAATTGTAGAGAAAAGAACTACTCAAAGGGAGTGAGAGTGGTGGCATCAAGCCCAAAGTAAAAATTGAAACTCTCAAAGGGCCAGAGTCCACCCTCCTGACACTCAGTAATACCTTTAACCGTAAAGAAATATCACCTGCCTGCTATCAATTCACAGAAATGGTAAAAATGCCAAGTGTTTTCTTTCCCCCAAACCACTATCTGTACCATGTTCCCTTAGCAAGGACAGTAAGAAGGATGTGAGCAGGGGGTGTAGGATGTTCAGAAGGGAAGGGAAAATTGGGTTGTATAGGTGTGTGGGAGGGTGGAGAGCAGGAAGGCTGAGAAGTACACACTGGCAATGCAACCCAGCTTCATTGGCTGTGTGGATTAGCTGCTTCACAAGACTGAAGAGCAGCCTGAGCATACTAGAGAATCCAAGGCCAAGAAAAGTGATATTCCATTATAAACTAAACCGTGAGTCTTTGGAAACGAAGGCTTAGCTTCATTCATTTCTGTTGTACTTTAGTTTTCTTCATTTGTGGTTGCATTTTTAACATTTTGTGTGGGAGTAAAAAATGTCTTGGACCATAAAAGATGTTTGCTATTAATAGGTGGTGAAATCCAGGAGGAAGAACTCAGTAGTGTGAAGTTTGTCAAATCTCCTTATACTATCGACCTGTCCCACACCAAACAATATTTTGTGCCTGGGGCACCTTTCTCTGTTGTGGTAAGTCACGTTTAGTTTGCAGTATCTGCTTTCTTCCATTAAAAGAAACTCATCTAGCAGCAGTTCTGCCCATAGAATTCCCAGCTTCTTCCATGGGATTTCTTTGTGAGGAGTACCTGGCAGGTGTAGGCCCAAAATGTTGCTGGCTATCTCTGTTCATTTTCTGGTTCTATCTTTTTGAGTATGTAGAGCCATAGCAGGTGGTGGAGAGCAGAAAATATAGAACTTCTCTTTAAGAAAGGAACTAGGGATGCAAAGGTGCACCTCAAGCCTTCAAAAGCTATGAGACAGTGCTCCCTTCCCCCTCAAAAAATCATGAAATTGCCTTACAAATCCAGAGATTTTTAAAATAAAAGTTGGTTTCTTTTCATTTGTCTTCTGTCTTTTGAGCTGTCAGGGTTAATATTTTCAAATTTTTCAGCACAGCTATCATGGCTAGAAACTTAATGTATGCATGTGTGTGTCTGTCTCTTATGGAAGCGGAAATTCTCATATAATCACTTGTCTCCAAGCCCTAAGTGATTACATATGCTACTCCTGGGAGAATTCTGCACCAAAAAATTAAAATTCTGCAAAATTCTGCATATTTTATTTGTCAAAATAACACAATATAATCATGTCAGTGACAAATATTTTGATAATTTATTTTAAAATACCTGTCAACAAGTATGTCTGTAACAATACAGACAACAAAAAAGGTTCATGAAATGTTTTTCTGACAAACAGACTCCTTACTAGGCATATGAGTAATAATTTATTTAATCTACAATACAAAATGTATTTCCCACACCCCTCTGAAGCAGTGCAAAGGCTTGGGGGAATCAGGGGTAATGGAGGAGCTGAGGGAGAGGGAAGTAATTGCTGGGAATGAGGCTGGGAGTGAAACTGAAGGGTTGCTGGGTGTGGATGGGAGAAGTATGGAACAGGGTTTTTTTGGGGGAGAAAGGGATTGTTAGGAAGCTGAGGAGCCTCCCCTATGCAGACCTTGGCTGACCCCTAACCTTTCCCAGTCAGTGAGACACATCTGCCCCTGTCCCTATGTGTCTCTGCACCACCCTGCTCTCCCCATTCCCATGTGTCCCTGCCCCCAATCTCCATGTAGGCCTGCCCCCCCATTCAGCTGCCCCCCATATGTCTCTGTATCCTCCTGTCCCCATGTGTCCCTGCACCCCCACTCCCATTCAACTACCAGTCCAGGCTGTTCTCACCACCAGCCCTTCTGAACCACAGTCTATGTGATCCCCCAGCAGCCTCATGTGACACTCTCTGTCCATCCCTTGCCTCCTCACCTGGCCCCATAGGCAGGGCGCTGTGAGGAACACACCCTCTGCTCTCTCCCCATAGGCTGTTGAGTGCTACATCAAGTGAGCTGGCTGCCTCTGTTCTGATGCCAGAGCAGCAGTGGTGAGCTGAAGCCGGTTCACACCCAGTTCATGTGAACTGGTTGTTAAATTTAGAAGCAGGTTTAGAACCGGTTGTTAAAGGGGGGGGCAAACTCTCGCCCATGGGCCACATCCAGCCCGCGGGACTGTCCTGTCCAGCCAGCCTGAGCTCCAGGATGGGGAGGCTTCCTCCACCCCTCCTCCACCTTCCCCCCTTTCACAGAGTCTCAGTGTGCCACGCCGCCAGCGCTCTGGACTGCTCCTGGGCAGCTCCTGCCACTCTAAGTGGCATGGTAAGGGAGGGGGCTGTGAGCTCCAGTGGGCTACGTGGCATCCATACACACTGCCCTGAGCAGCATGGTAAGGGGGCCAGGCCGGGGCTGGGAAGAGGGGTTGGATAAGGGACAGGGAGCGGTTGGAGGGGGCAGAGTTTCTAGGGGGGGCGGTCAGGGGATGGGGAACGGGGGGTCTGTCGGGTGGTGGTGGATGGGGGGTCAGAGCAGTCAGGGGACTGGGAGCGGGGAGAGTTGGGTAGAGGGTGGGGTCCTGGGTGGCAGTTAGGGTGAGGGGTCTCAGGAGGAGGTGGTCAGGGGATAAGGAGTGGGGGGGTGATGGATTGTGGGTTCTGAGGGGGGCAGTTGGGGCAGGACGTGGGTGGGGGTCGGATGGGAGAGGGACAGGCTGTTTTGGGAGGTACAGCCTTCCCTACCCAGGCCACGATACAATTTTGCAACCCCAATATGTGGGGCTGGCTTTAGGAAGTTCAGGGCCTGATTCGAACAGTTTCAGTGGGGCCCCGGCAGGGATAAGGTTTTATAAGTTTTTTTGTTTGTTTGTTTTTAAACCACGTTGGGCTTGTACTCACTGGCGGCACTCTGAGTCTTCGGTAGCACTTCGGCAGCGGGTCCTTCACTCACTCGGATCTTCAGTGGCACTGAAGGACTGACCGCTGAAGTGCTGCCGAAGATCCAGAGCGAGTGAAGGACCCACCACTGAAGTGCCACCAAAGACTCAGTAAGGAACCAGTTGTTAAGATTTTGGCAGTTCATCACTACAGAGTAGCCTCTGGTGAGTGAAAGGCATAACTGCAGTGCTTCTCCAGCAGAATGTATTTTCTGTGAAGAAAACAAATCTGCAGAGCACATGAATTCTGCACTTGTGCAGTGGCACATAATTCCCCCAGGAGTAACATGTGCTTAGGAGAGCTCTGGCACAACAGGAGATCTGGGTGTAGTTGTATGATACTAGCTGATAAAAAGACGGTGTCACCTCCTGCTTCTCCCTCCCAGTGGTCAAATTTCCAAATAATTTTGAAAGGTTCATATTTCCTAGTGGTTTAAAATATCTTTCCTTGTTTTAAGATTTTATTTTCACCCTGTCATTTGCCTGTGGAAATTTTCCCCAATAGGCATCTATAGCTTCTGCTGATGGTTCTCCTGCTGCTGACGTGTCTGTTACTGCAACTCTTACCCGAGATAGAAAAGACCCAAAGAAAAAGACTGCACTTTCTAGTAAAGAAGGTGTAGTATCCTTTGAATTCAACATTCCACGTGCTGCAGAGAAGCTACAAATAATGGTAAAAAAAATTGTTAGACAAACTTTTACAATGTTGTTACGGAAAATGAATGTCCAAAATATTTTTGATGGAAGCTGCAAGGCAAATGCAGCATGATTCCTTATATAAAGTAGGAGCCTGATGCTGCAAATTGTTATGTACTTGAATAGTTTCACTGATATCATTGAAACTACTTCTGTGTTTTAGGATCGTTTGCGTGGGCAAGCGTTGACTGACTCAGACCCTAAAGTTGTATTGTAAAATAGTTTATATGGTTGGCTAGACTGTAATCTTCTCAGGGCAGGGATCAGTTCTTTATTTTCCCTGTACAGAATCTGTGGTGCTCTGTACAAATGTTAAATACTAATAATAGTGTATTTGTACTCGGTTTGTGATAGGTAAATTTTGTCAAAATATAGCTTCCACTTTCACACAATTGGCAGAAATGGTGGGCAAAATCCTGAGGTCACTATGCATTTTGTTCTTGGGCAAACTCCTGACCACAAAGGATACATCTGTACTTGGGCTGGAGGTGTAATTTTTATCTTGGGTAAACGTACATGTGCTAGCTTTGATCAAGTTAATATGCCAAATATTGCAGTTTAACTGCAGCAGCATGAGTGGCAGGTGAGCTTAGCCACTTGTGTAACTACCTAGGGCCTCAGATGGGATTGTACTCCAATAGATAGCCTATCCTGCTGGCTGTGCTACTGCAGCTACACTTTTTGTAGCATGCTAGGTCAATAAAAGCTAGTGTGTGCGCATCTGTAAATTGTACCTCTAGCTGCAGTGTAGATGGATCCAGAGTCAACCTCTGACATCATTGAGGCTGCATGCAGGTGCAGGGGTCTTCCTGCAGAGTCATTTGTAGGATAGGGCCCTAATAATAGACATGACTTGATGCATAGCAAATGAGGAAAAACTGGGGTGAGAAAGGATAGATCAGTAAGATCACACAGCTACTTAGCATAGTCATCTGTACATTTGAATGATTGTTAATTTTATTTTCAAAATACTTATTATTAAGCCACTTATTGTGAGTGTCATAGAGCAAGCTACTCTAGCAAAATATCAAAGACAAATATAGCAACAGCAAAATAAGCAATGAGAGAGAATCGGGTTATAGAATTGTTGTTCTTGTTTTGAAATCACCAAGCTCTGCAAAAAGAATGAGGAGTACTTGTGGCACCTTAGAGACTAACAAATTTATTTGGGCATAAGCTTTCGTGAGCTAAAACCCACTTCACTGGATTCATGCAGTGGAAAATAGAGTAGGAAGATTATATATATAGATATACACACAGAGAACACGAAAAGATGGGGGTTGCCATACCAACTCTAGTGAGACTAATCAATTAAGATGGGCTATTATCAGCAGGAGAAAAAAAATTGTAGTGATAATCAGGATGGCCCATTTCAAACAGTTGACAAGAAGGTGTGAGTAACAGTAGGGGGAAAATTAGCTTGGGGAACTAGTTTTTACTATGTGTAATGATCCATCCATGCCCAGTCTTTATTCAAGTCTAATTTAATGGTGTCCAGTTTGCAAACAAGCTCCTAGACTTAGTGCATTATGGTAACTCAACTCACCCTCCAGTGTTTTTCAGGTGACACGGTGATACATGAATTAACAGTGGCACCTGATATTGTCTCTTAATTGGCATGCTGTTTGCTCTGTCCTTTTCTTCACAGGTGAGGGCTGAAGAGGGGAAGCCTGGCATGGAATCAGCCGGACCCAAAACCACTGCTGAGAGATACCAGTCTGCTACCCAGAACTACCTTAGTATCAGTGTTCCACACGCTGTCATAGCACCTGGAGATACTTTACTTATTACCTTGAAGGATGTCCACCGGTCCAGCAGCAGTAACATTGACTATTTCTATTACATGGTTAGAAATAGGACTGTGACAACAATACTTTACTTTGTGTTAGAACAGATCATTTTGCAGTTTATAAATCTACACAACTGACCTTTTTCAGGTTGGGAGAAAAGCATATTAATGTAAGATGCAGCTTCGGAGGAGATCTAGTGCAAAGAGATCCATACACATGGTATTTTTAGATCTTTTGTGACATCCATATATTTTAATTGAAGTGAAAGGTACCAGACTGAGAGCTTTGGAAACTGAAGTCCTAGGGAAAAAAATTCCATGATCTCCTGATTTTCCTAAGTTTGGGCCAAATTTATGCCCACTTCTACCAGATCTGAATTTGGTCCTTGAAACTACAATAAGCCCATATTTTTCTTTTTTTAAATTTAGTCTTTATAGTCCTGATTCTTATTTACACTCAGGCTCCTTTACATCACTCTTTCAGTGTAGAAGGGCCTTAAAGTCAGCAAAAAAGTGTATGTGCATAAATGAGAATCAGACCCTATGAGTTTAAAGTGCAATCATATTGCTGGCGTCCTTTAATGCCTTGCAGTGTCTCTTCCAGATAAATAGTTCTCATTTTACAAGTAAAACTATACATCTTTAAAACTCACCTGGGATTCCAAAGTCTAGCTAGTCCTTTCTAGCTAGTGCATCTTTACCTGCAACTAGAGCTGGCCAGGTTTTTTTTGACAAAACATTTTCCAGTGGAAATGATCTGTTGAAACTGATGCTTTTCACAGGAGAGGGTCAGATTTGATGAATTTCCTGTTTTGAAATATTTTTTGAAATGTCAAAATGTCCCATTTCAACATTTTCAAAATGAAAAGTTCCAGTTTTTTGGTTCCAACTTGGATTTTTTGTTGAGAAATGTAAGGGTTTTTTAAAAAATGAAATTATATAAATATTGAAATATGTTTCAAACTTATCTGAAGCAACCCAAACTGAACATTTTTTTGGATTAACAGTTTGCTAAAAAAATGTTGATTTTTGGCTTTTTGTGCTGATTCAGGATGGAAAATTTCAAAATCTAAAACGTTTCCTTAGGATGGGAAAATAGTTTCCTGTTCAGCTTTGACTGAATCTAAGAGTATGTCTGCACTACAAAATTAAGTTGCTCTAACTAATGTTGGCATATAGCCGCCTCGGTAATTGCATAGTTTGTGCATGTCTGCACTTTGCTCCTTGTGTCGGCTGTGTGCATCCTCACTAAGAGCACTTGCATGATTGAACTGTCAGTTCGGTGGCACCGAGTTCTTCAGATACAGATGAAGAAGTTGGTTTTTTTACCGATGAAAGCTTACACCCAAATAAATCTGTTAGTCTTTAAGGTGCCACTGGACTCCTTGTTGTTTTTGTGGATACAGACTAACATGGCTACCTGTCTGATACTTGAACTGTCAGTGTGGGGAATTGTGGGATGGCTTCGGAGAGCCAGCAACAGGTGATGTAAGCAACACGGGCCTGATTTACACCACAGCATAGGTGCCGACTTCCCTTTTGCAGAGTAGGTGCTTGACCCCCACCCCCACCTCAGGCCCTGCCCCAGACCCACCCCTTCCCCACTCTTCCTGTCCTGCACCACCCTCACCCTGCCCCCAAGTCCCCGCCTCTGCCCTGCCTCTTCTCTGCCTCATCCACTCCTCCCTGCAAAGTGCTGCCAAACAGCTGTTAGGTGGCAGGGGGATGGGAAGCACTGGGAAGGAGGGGGAGGAGCAGGGACGCAGTGTGCTCTGAGGAGGGGAGACGAGGAGGGGTTGGGGGGAGCTTGGCTGCCGGTGGGTGCTAAGCACCTGCTAATTTTTCCCCATGGATGCTCCAGCCCCGAAGTACCCATGGAGTCCGCCCCTGTTCATTACAGAGTTAGGTCAATGTAAGGCAGCTTAAGTCAACCTAACTCTGTAAGCGTCTCCACTAAAAAGTAGCTCCCACCAATGTAACTCGCCCGCTACACTGACTTAATAACTCCATTCTGCGAGAGGCATAGCGCTTAGGTCAATGTAGATAGACACTGCATTGCTAACATCGGCTGTTGCTGCCTTTCAGAAACTGTTCCACAATGCCCCACCCTGGTAGTTAAATCAGCACAAGTTCTCCTGGTGAGGACACACACTATCAACACAAGGAGCATAGTGTGGACATGTAAAATAAATTCAATTACTGCGCTGGCTATACATCAACATCCACAGTGTCTACACTGACACTGCATCGACCTAACTACGTTGACATTGACTCTATGTCCCTTGTGAAGGTAGAGTTATTAAGTTGGTGTACTGGGCAAATTACATTGGCAGGAGCAAAATTTTAGTGTAGACACTTACATAGATAGGTCAACATAAGTTACCTTGTGTTGACCTAACTCCATAGTGTAGCTAAGACTGGAACTTGATGAACAATTCTCTTCATGATGCACAAGCCAGAAAACAATCTTGCTCGGTTTCTTACAACTTTTATTGACTCTGCAATGCTAACAAGTATAAAAAATATTTCTTTCACTAAAGTAAGCAGATCTGACTATGAATCCACTCAGGGAACAAATCAGTTGAATGACAAATATGTTCATTTTTTTTAACCATAACTGCATTTTACAGCTGATATTTTCAAAGCTTTGCAAAGCATTTGGACACCCAATTACCATTTAATTTCCATGGGAATCAAGTGTCCAAATCCTTAGACAGTTTTGAAAATCACAGTCCCAAGGTTTACAAGTAAGATGTAAAAAAGAGACAATTTTATGCCAGAAAAGCAACGAGAAATCCGGTTGGCACCTTAAAGACTAACATTTATTTGGGCATAAGCTTTCATGGGTAAAAACCCCACTTCTTCAGATGCAATTTTATATCAGGATTAGAATACCTGCTCCCCAGAACTACCTGGGCACCTTACTACCCTTGAAGTGCAATATCTGTAAGAAAGTTAAAACCTGTCTGAAAGGAGAAACTCCATTAGCTCATTTGTGATGCTCTCTGTTCTACTATGGCCGTTTTAATGGCAAAACCTGTAGGTTTTTTTTTTAAGACTTATGGCCAATTGACCCTATGTTTTCATTGTGTCCTGTCTCATGACTTTTTCTGTTTCGAAAAGTCTGGCTTCAGTTCAGGTAAAATCTTTATCAACTCTGCCATCTAAGGGTCTGATTCTGTCTGTCTTACAACTCTCTCTAGAAGTGATTCAATTGAAATAAATAGGATTACTTGCAGAGAAAGGAATTAGCCAATGTAACTGTGACAGAATCAAGAATAAGAGCCAGACTCTGATACTCTTACTCACACTGAGTAATGCCTTATCCTGTCAGTGAAAGTCCTATTGCCCCTTCAGCCCGATGTAAAAGAGCCAGTGTTCCTATAGCCTGCTGAAAGACAGCCACAAGACTGCCTTCTGAAGTCCCTTTTGCAAGGTTGGATGCAGGGGTGTGCTAGGGATAGAGTTGGAAGTGAAGGAGTGTGTTAGGGTGGACTCCCAGCACACACATGTGCAGAAATTCGGGGCAATGCTGCAGTTCTAAGGGCAGCCTTGGGATGCTACTGTAACTTAAACAGGCTACCAGGACTAAGTTATACCGGGGGACCTCTCCAGCCCCGGGAGTTGCCCAGGATCAGGAGGGCATGACTCCATGAGGTCTCCCATGGAGCTTAGAGGTACTACCCATAGGCCATGAGATGCGTACTGTTCCTCTTTGAGGTGCAGCACCCAATATCACGTTAGGAGTAGTACCATTGATTTCAATGAGAGAACTTATGGAGTTAGGTGCTACTAAACCAGAATAAGTTATCAGAATCTGCCCCTAAGTGACATGATTATTTAGTTTCGTATTCCCTTTATGTAATACACATTCTGTCATGATTGCACAGCATTTGATTTGTTCTGCATTTGCTTTTGAATTGCAGGTGCTGACAAAGGGGAAAGTTGAGGTTATGGGAAGGGTCCCGTATGCAAACAAAATAATCACCCTGGATGTTACTGAGAAAATGGTGCCTGCATTTCGCTTTATTGCTTACTACTTCATTAAAAATCAAGGCCACAGTGAGATTGTGGCTGACTCTGTGTGGCTAGACATTGTGGATGCCTGTGAAGGAAAGGTAATGACAAATAAAGCAATATTTATAGAGAAACAAAAATAGAAAAAAGATGGATAAGGTGGGGATAGCTAGAGGTTGAGCCAAAGATCTATCCCATATTATAAAAGTGACAAAAAAGCAGTTTCATACGGGTTGGTGTTTATTTATTAATAATCTTTTTTGGTAATTCCACCATTACCGCCATCTAATTCTGAATACACAAAGGAGCTACATTAGAATGGCCCTTGTAGTAACTTTTAAAAGCCTAGTATTTGAGGGATAAATTCTGCTCTCATGTACTTGATTTAGACCTGTGTAACCAAGAGCAGAATTTGGTCCATTAAGTGAAAGTGGAAGGCGGATGTGGGAGAAAGAAAGTGACGTAGCAAATTGTTTAGTTTAATTAACTTTGTAACATAGATAAGCTGCACTTTCACTCTTTTCATTTCACAGTATTTTTGATTTTTAGCTTGCTTTGGAAAGATATTAAATGCAGCTGATACTGTTTAAGGCCCTGATTCAGCAAAGCATTTAAGCATGTGCTTAAATCTAATTGAAGTTAAGCTCATCCTTTTCTGAATCCCTAAATATTTAAGGTAAAATTCTCTTCACACACACCAGCTTCCAAGGCTCTTAGTGGGTGTTGCCCATATGTATCTGAGGGCAGAGTCTACGTTCTTTAAGGTTCTGGTGTTCTGAACTCTCATTGTAGCAACTGGAGTAAAGGACAATCAGCACGGTTTAGGATCAGCCCTTTTATCTTTGTCTGCCAACAAACATATACCACAATTGACACTAGATAAATATTAGTGGTGTGAAATGCAGAAAGCTTAGATAGAAATTACCTATATTGCTAATACCCCCACTAATATCAATGCTGATATTAATGCTAATGAGAAATATAAAATTCTGTTATTTAAAACATTTTGGCATTTAGATAAACTGAAAACAGACAGAGACACATATGAACCAACGGAACTGGTAAATTATCCATTGACACAGATCATGCAGGAACTGTTGCCTTAGCTGTGGTTGATACTGCAGTTTTCATTCTAAACAAAAGGATAAGCTTACGGCCAAAAAAGTAGTGTGTTAAAAAGAAAATAGCACGTGTCATTGAGTTAAGTAGTATTCATAGGAATAGAGAAATCTGAATATAATAAAATGAGTAGTAATCAAACATTATTCTAGACATTGCTTATTTGGGAAAATATTTTTCTTATTTATTTATGATGCATTTATAACCAATTTGCATAGGATTTGACAAAGCAGAATAGACTCGTAGCCTATCCACTCTCATATGGGCAAAATTGATGTTGCAGAGGAAGGCCATAACTAAATTCAATTATGCCCTTCTTAAAATGTCAGATTCCTTTCAACTCAGTGCTGGGGTGTAACCAATACTTCTATTTGCATCATTTCTGCATATGGCCTGATAAAAGGACATGACATCGCTATTCAGAAAAGAATCACTAGTTTTGCAATAGCGCACCTTCCTTCAGTGCTATTATATTTTGTAGGTCTTTGAAGCAATGAACTCATATGATCTTGGATGCTCAGTGGGCGGAGGTGCTAACGGTGCTCAAGTTTTCAGTGATTCGGGTCTGGCCTTCATTTCAAACACCATTAAATCACATTTTCGGCAAGGTAAACAAAGACCATCTTCCTTTGCTATCGAAGTGTATTGTGGTAGAATAAATTCACACTGAATTTCTGGGGTTTGATTTTTAGACCTTGTATGGCACTGTATTGTTGCTCTGTTCAGCAGCCTCACTTCTGTGTGGTCTTATTATTTCCCAGTGTTCATTTTCCCATCTTATACTGTGGGTTCATAGCTCATATGCAGGTGAAACAGGCTACACTCTTGAGACTGGTCATTTGGCATCTATTGTAGATTGGACTGTGTGCTGGGGGAAAGGCACTTGTAAACCAGCTTTGCAGATCATGCATCCTCTGGCTGCCAGGCCGCAGGCTGGTGTTGAGGAGCAACTTAGAGCAGCCTCAAGTATTATTTTAACCAAACTCTCTTGCTCTGTTTTCCTAGGCTATAAGTGTTCCCCTGCTACCAGAAGACAAAAAAGATCATTGGATTTTCACAAGCAAATTTCAGGAATTGGTATGGCCATTAATCTTCAGGGGCAAGAGCCAGAGGCTGCTGGGGCAGGGCGGAGAGGACTGGAGAGCTAGGGACCAGAGCCTCAGGGGTGGATGGAGGGAAGGAGAAGGATGGCAGTGCGGGGGGGGGGGGGCAGGGGATGGGACGGATTCTCGAGCTGGAGCTTACCTGAGGGAATGGGAGTGGTCTCAGTTATAGAGACAGGCGCTAAACTCTGCTACGTTACAGGGTGTAATCAGGCTAAATCTATTTATTCTTTTTTAGAGGACATGCCAATGCTAATTGTATGCCATTCCAATGTATCACCCATTATGTTTATGTTCTGTGTGTGCCATAGATTTCAGAGGAAAGCCATTTTAGTAATGATTTTATGGTTAGAAAATGTTTTATTAATACCGCTTTTCCTTCCCTTCTGCTTCAAAGCCAGGTTGCCTTCGGCACAATATATTCCAAATGAAAGAAGTATTAGTGATCTAAATATATATGATCTGAAGAAAGCATTTTCAAAAATAAATTTTCCTATAAGTCTGTCACATGAAGGTCTGATATCTTATGACCTGTCACTATAAGAAACAAATACTTCATCCAAGGGTTTTCCTAACTTTCTGGAACTGGCTATCTATTCCAGGAATAAGAATAGGATCATGACTCACTCCCCACAAGATCTCTAACCCACACCATGGCAAGTGAAATTTTGAGCCATAACCATACTATACATAACAACTAATTATGTGGTTTTTAACAGTGATTTTAAGGATGTCTAAAGTTTTATAGATCAACATGCTGGAAGAATTTGTGTAACTGATTAATAATGGCTCACATAACGCTGAATTGGGGATTACAATCTTAATTCTTTTTTATCTCTACGCAATCATAATACTTCATTTATAATCTTCATCATTAGAGAGAAACCTGATTTACAGAGACGAGAATGAAATTGAGATGGGAACTGTCAAAACTGATCCATCAAAAGCTGAATATTCCTCTTTCAAAGACACCCCAAATCTTCTGTGCTTCTGGCTAGAGCAAGCCAATTCCAGAGTGCTGACACAAGGGATGTCTGTCAGCTTGCCTTCCAACAGCCCCGTCAGTCAACATCTTAGCTGAAAGGACTGGCGATCCACCTCTTTCCTGTTGGTGGGTCATCAGAAAAATAGTCCTGCTGCTGGATTTGAAGTTCTCTGAGATGCTGACTGTTGAATTCCTGATGCTCCCAACTGGCATCTCTTCTCTTAAAGTTTGAAAGGAAAGAACGCTTTTCCAAATTTCCTCTTTGCGCTTGGGAAGACCAGTTTCTAAGTGTTCTTGTGAATAAGTTCTGCCCTGTTTTTCATGTACTGAGCAGTCATATTCTACTATGATAGAGAAAAGTTCAGCTCCTCTAGGTGCCCCCAGATGTCAGCAGCATAAGCTACGTATGACTCCTGCTGAACAGGGCCGGCTCCAGGCACCAGCTTATCGAGCAGGTGCTTGGGGCAGCAACTTGGGAGTGGGGTGGTACTTTCAAGGATTCAGCAGCAATTCGGCGGAGGGTCCCTCACTCCCGCTCAGAGTGAAGGACCTCTAGCTGAATTGCCGCAGATCGCGATTCTGGCTTTTTTTTTTTTTTTTTTTTGGCTGCTTGAAGCAGCAAAACCCCTGGAGTTGGCCCAGCTGCTGAATTATTGAAGCCGTTTGCCAAGGGAACTCAATCTTCATTCAGGGAAACTTCTGCTCTGTAAAAACAGTTGTTAGCCTGAAACTGTGAAACCATGAGACATGAGGTGCAACATGTTATATCTGAGTGACCACACCACTGTTCTTACTTGTCTTTGCTCTGGTACTGTATATGCAGGTTGAGATACACCAGTGAGATACACCACTCTCACTGAATGTGGGAGTCTTTGACTGCTTCTGAAATATCTCAGATGAGCATTTTCATGGCACTGCTTTGTAGAGGAGCAAGCCTTCTTCAATAGCAACATCAGAAACATACCTCACGAGCGCTAGAAGCCATCCAGTACCAGAGATACCAGTTGACTTATTATGTTGAATTGTTAAATAGTCCTTTTTCCTGTCTTTTGAAAGCAGTTGTTCTCATACATTCTCAGCCACATCACTGATACAATATCGAATAGTCTCATTTTACAAAGGGCCTCTTTTCAGTTTGGTGGCTGATTCATCTAGTCAGGCTTCCTGCATAGCACAAAATAATTCCTAGAGCAGATCTTTTAGAAAACATCCAATCTCAATATAAAGGTTGTCAGTGACGCAGAATCCATCACAACCCTTGGTAAATTGTTCCAATGGTTAATTACCCTTACTATCAAAACTAAATGTTTTATTACCAGTCTGAATTTGTCTAGCTTCAATTTCCAGCCATTGTATCCTGTTATATCTTTCTCTGCTAGATTGGAGAGCTCATTATTAAATATTTGTTCCCACTGTAGATGCTTATAGATTCTAATCAAGTCTCCCCTGAGGCTTCTCTTTTTGTTAAGCTAAATAGACTGAGCTCCTTGAGTCTATCACTATAAAGCATATTTTCTAATCCCTTCATCATTTTTGTGGCTCTTCTCTGAACCCTTTCCAAGTTATCAACATCCTTCTTGAACTGTGGGCGCCAGAACTGGAGACAGTATTCCAGCCGCAGTCACACCAGTGATCAATACAGAGGTAAAATAACCTCTCTCCTGCTTGAGATCCCCCCGTTTATTCATCCTAGGATTGCATTAGCCCTTTTGGCCACAGCATCGTGCTGGGAACTCATGTTCAGCTCATTATCAACTGCAACCCTCAAATCTTTTTCAGAGTCAGGCCATATAATTTTTGAACCCATATTCATTGGGCAGGGAAGTATAAGATTTTCTACACTAGTATAATCCTTATACTGTTGTGTGATCAAGATAAGATTCCTGAAGGGCATGAGTCTTGTCATAGCCAGTTTGAATAATCAAGTCTTGCTGATTGTTCAAGGCTTTGAGTTTTCTCAGGAAAAAACCCTCAGGTTCATCTTTCAGTGACAGTCATTTTGAAGGCTTCTTAGCCTCAACTGCTAGCATTTCATATCGCACCACACACTGTGATATCAAATCAGTCACTGTAAAACCAATTGTTTCATCCTCATGTTTTCTGTTACCTTTATGAGCAGTCCTGAGAACACCTCACTTGCCATTGTCTCACTCACAAAACTTTTCAACAAGGCAGGGTCCTTTCCTGACTGACTAGAAGTCCTTTCCTTTGGCTAGAAGTGATCTCTAGTAAAAATGGAATGACATAGGCAACGTGATCATGTTAGGCTCATTGGGCCTTCATGTTAACAGCAGATGCACTGTTCCAGCTTGGTGGTATGTTTTATCATGGTCTGTGTGCATGGGCATGAGCACTTGCCCTTCCTATGGTCAGGGGCGGTTCTAGGCATTTCGCTGCCCCAATCATGGCAGGCAGGCTGCGTTCGGCGGCTTGCCTGCGGAGGGTCCTCCGAAGCCGCAGGACCAGCTGACCTCCCACAGGCAAGCCACCAAAGACATCCTGCCTGCCGCCCTCGCAGCGCTGGCAGAGCGCCCCCTGCGGCTTGCTGCCCCAAGCACACACTTGGCGTGATGGGGCCTGGAGCCGTCCCTGCCTATGGTACATCATAAATAACAGTGCAGGTACAGGTCTTTTATTTGCAGCCGCTCTAGTGGCATACGGCACTCACATTCTGCTCAAGACTACACTGAGCATTAGTCTAGCTTTGGGTTGCAGTAATATGATGGCCTTAAAGGCAGCATGCCAGTCATGACAAGACTTATTATGTGTATCTAATTGCAAATGTATTACATGTCCTTTTTTTTCCCTCTGCAAAATGTTAGTCATGTTTCAATTACATTTTTGGTACAATTTTTCATAACATTGTTGAATCTTCTCTACAACCCTCTTTGGGACTGGATTTTATGCTTTGAGAAACAATACCCTGTACTCTAAGAGAGTGTGGCTTCTCAGCTCTCCAAAAGGGATGGAGCATTCATTTCTAGCACTCTAGTTATGAGATATTAGAACTTACCATTATCACTGGATCAGAATGGAAAATGATGAGTGTAATTTTCACTCTTTATCTGAGCCTGGATGGGAGGGAAATGGGAAGAAATGTTTTTGTGGCAGGTACCTTTTTTTTAATTAATGGTCATTGAAAAGCTATTCAAAGGCTAAGCATATTGGAAACATTCTCAGTGGAAATGGGCTAGTAGATAGATTACAGGTGAGGATGTCAAAGTATATGTTTAGTTTATTAAATCATTCTGTTCTTTGTTCCGGCGAAAGCAGAAATAAAGGAACATAATCCACACAGAGGAAGATAAACCTGATAACTGAAACTCACAATCTTAAATTTTTCTGTGTAAGAAAACAAGCATTTGAAAAATGTGTCCTAAATAAGAGTCCAATTCTGCTCTCATTCAGTCGGCTGATCCTGCCCCCAGTGACTTCATGATCTGAACCCGAAGGAAAGATAAGATTGTAAACCCTTTGGGTGAAAGCCCCTTCTTCACATTCTGTTTTAGTACAATGCCTAGATGGTTGGAGCCCTGGTTCATGATAAGGGCTCCTATGGCTACTGTAATAATAGTGAAAAATAGTAATAATGACATAGGTGAAGTACATAAGTATGATTGAATATCTCAAAATTTATCAAAGCCTCTGCGACACTGACGTCACTGTCATTTTGTTACAGCTAGCAAATACCAAGATCCTGCTCTACGAAAGTGCTGTCAGGATGGAATGAAATTAAATCCAATGAAGTTTTCTTGTGCCAAAAGGCTAACTAGAGTTACTGGCTCAATCAAATGCAAAGAAACTTTCAAGTACTGTTGTAAGAGGGCTCAGAGCCTCAGGAAGGAGCTGGAAAAGAAGAGACTAGCTTCTGCACTGGCAAGAAGTAAGGAATTTTGCCTTTTAGTAACATACCATTTTTAAACAGTGAATTGTATACAGTCATCTCTGAAGAATGAGTTGTTTTAGGGCTGCAAGGTAGAGAAGAATCACATAGGTAACTATTGTTCATGGGGACATTGCAATGCCTGTGGCTTTAGCCTTGCTAATCTCATAAAACCTGTAGCAGTTTGTGCAGCTGATTCCCCAAGCATGGGGTTCCAAAATGACACTGAACTTCAAATATAATTCAGTCCTGCAAGATACTGAGCACTGACTTAGACGGTCCTGTCCTGCAATGTGCTGAGCACCTGATACGTCTGTTGACGTCAGCGCTCCAATAGTTGCCCTTGTAGTTTGTTACCAATGGTTTCTAGGCGGTACATCTGTGTTCATGTCAGACTGTGAAAAGAACAGATCTAGCTCTGTCCGAAAGTCGAGCTCAGGTGTTTGGGCCATAAGATGTTGGGTTACATTTATCAAAGAGCGAATGCACTGCATGAAGGAGGACAATGTATCTGATGTAATTCTCCATTATATGCACACACGTATACATATGTCATGGCTGAGTAGGGTGGGATTTTGGAAAGTGCATATTATTGGTTAAACTCTGCTCCCCTTGAAGTCAGTGGGGGGTTTCACTGAGAGCAGAATTAGGCCAATGATGGGAGCTTTTGAAACCCCCACCTGAAATGTTTAACCACCATTGTTTGTTGGTGATTTATGTGTAATTTACAAAGTTCCACACCCCTTTCCTCTCCTCCTCTCACAGACCTCTCCATACCTTCCTGCATGCTCCCATTTACATTTTCAAGGTCTCTTCTCTAAACGTATTCACCATACCACAAATACTGCCTCCCATGCCTTTGTGGGATGTGCAAACAGTGAGATCAAGGAAAGCAATCCAGGAATTCTCCGTATGTTTTTGGCCCTCATTTGTTGTGCCATGTTGATTTTAGTTAGCAGGTGCATCGGGGCGGGTATTGTGAGCCTGAGTCCTCCGTGCCCTGCACCTTGTATAGTCACTTATACCTGTGCAAAGGAAGGGTTAAATGCTCCCAGTAACACTTTGCATGGATCCTCTCTAAACGCCTGTCTATGGCTACAGGGGATGCAAAGCAGTGGAGAATTAGGGCCTCTGAAGTCAAACAGGTTGTGTAAAAAATTTCCTTTTTTCTGTTTTGAATTGCCCACTTTAAAATGTCACCTTGTTTATGTGTTATGAGACAGGGAGACCAGAAGCTCCTAATCCACCTTCTCTGCACCGTTCGCTTTTTATATACTTTTATCTGTCACTTCTATTCATTTCCTTCTTAATCCCTGTCCCTATCTTTTCAGTCTTTCTCCACATGAATTTTCCCATTTCCTAACCATTCACATTGCCTTTCTCTGACCACCATCTAATTCTGTAATATCCTTTTTGAGATCTGGCGACCTCGACACAGTATTCCAGATGAGGTTGCACCATGGATTTACACAAAGGGAGTGTAATAGTCTCCCCGTAATTCACCATCCCATTCCTTAGGCAACCTGATATCTTGTTTGCTTTTTTGACTGCTGCTGCGTACTGAGCGGATGTCTTCATTGAGCTGTCCACAATTTCAATTAAAAAGTTAATTTCTTTACATGAGTTGTATACCATGAGCCTGATCCAAAGCCCACTGACGTCAGTGGATGGATTCCCACTGTGGTCTACTGAGTATGCCCCTGGTTTCTGTTCCCAGCTCGAACACTAAGCAGCTGTGTGACCTTAAGGATTTCATTTCAGCTCTCTGGGCCTCCCTTGCCCATCCCACACAATGTTTAAACTATTTTGATTACTAGCAGGGAGAGGAACTGCCTCTCACTGTGTATTTGTACAGGGCCTAGCACAATGGCAACCCAATCTCAGCTGGGGTCTCTAAGCACTCCTGCCATGCAAATAAATAATAACAATAATTATCATCATCATTTCTGAATTAATTTCAGTGCACTTTGGATCACACCTTGTGTACCCAAGCACTCTGAAAGTCTTCCTGCCTGCTGACTGTATGAAATTCAAGCAGAGAAGTTTTTTGCATTTGTCTCCATTCTTCCCCTTGGGCAACCAGTTTCATTGTACAATTCTGTGTGTCATGACTGATCCCATTCAAAGCATGATTTCTGTCACCAGTGTTCTCTCCTTCTCTTTTCATGCCTCATCTATCACAGTGATAATGAAGAAATAAGGGGGAATTTTTTTGGTTGACAGCATATAATTCCCCAGTTTGGAAGGAAGAATTAACCTTTTGTTCAGTGTCAATCTTTATCTGTTGTCTGTTGTCTTTCTGCATTTTTTTTGCAGTTTACAAGATCAAAACCAGTCAGTCTTTTCATTCAACTATTCAGCATATTAATCCTTTTGTCTTGTCTCTCTGACATCTGATTATCCAAATCAGTGTAAGGTTATTGTCCATAGGTTTCAGGGAAGACTCCCAATTTCTGTTTTCCAGTTGGTGACGTTCCAGAAGAAGATGTGTTTGATGAAACTTCAATCAACTTGCGCAGTGTCTTTCCTGAGAGCTGGTGGTGGGAGACAGTAGAAATAAAAAACCCTGGACAGCATAGGTACTGTATTATTTGACCAGATGAATACACCTACATGTATATAAATATACCCATAAAGTCAGTGTTCTGTTGAATCTATTATAGAGGCATTTGGATCTGCTTGCTGTGTCTCTTCTCCACAAATGACATTTTTTTTCTTGTCAGTCTTCAAGATTTAAGGAATTAACTTGTTTTCATTTCATACATTCTTCTTAATACCTTATCTCTTGTCCCATTAGGATAACAAATGCTATTCCTGACTCTATAACTACTTGGGAAATTCAAGCAATAAGTATATCACCTCAAAAAGGTAAAAAACCCTATTGGTAAACTATTGGTTCACTCTCTACTGATGCATGGTAAACTATTGGTTCACTCTCAACCTCTACACCAGGGGTCGGCAACCTCTGGCACACTTCTGGCACACGGCTCACCAGGGTAAGCACTCAGGCAGGCCAGGCCAGTTTGTTTACCTGGCATCTGCAGGTTCGGCCAATCGCGATTCCCACTGGCCACGGTTCTCTGCTCCAGGCCAGTAGGGCAGCAGGAAGCAGCACGGGCAAGGGATGTGCTGGCCGTGGCTTCCCATCGCCCCCATTGGCCTGGGACTGGCAAACTGCAGCCAGTGGCAGCCATGATCGGCCGAACCTGCCGACACGGCAGGTAAACAAACTGGCCCAGCCCGCCAGGGTGCTTACCCTGGCGAGCCACGTGCCAGAGGTTGCTGACCCCTGCTGTATACCATCTTAAAGATGTGTACTAGATCATCTAGAAGTTATGGGCTCAATACAGAAAGTACAGAATGGAATTTTATGGCCTGCGTTGTGCAGGAGATCAGACTAAGCAATCATAATGGTTGCTTCTGGCTTTGAAAATCTAAGAACCTTTTAATTTTAGCTTCCAGTTAGACAGAGGGTTGTGGTAAATGACAATGATAGATAAAATGCTTAGCACTTTGAACTTATGACTCTTTCACTGTATTTAGTGATGACTGCATTCATATTAAATAAGTCTGGGGAGCAGATGCAAAAAGAAAATTCCAAAGGAATCATATTCAGATTTTAACTGAATATGTGGTACATTACCATTAATAGATTTGTTGGTTTTGAATAATAATACCTAGCACTTTGCATCTGTAGATTTCAACATGCTTCACAAAAGAGATCAGTGTCATTGTACCCATTTTTAAAGATGGGGAAACTGAGATACAGAAAGGTGAAATGACTTCCATAAAATCACCCAAGCAGTCCAGTGACAGATATGGGAATAGAATCCAGATCTTCTGAGTCCCAGTCCTATGCTCCATCCACTAGGCAACATTGCCTCATACATGCAGAAGAGATCATTCTAGTGTGCTTTCCTGTATAACACAGACCATAGAATTCCACTCCGTTAGAGTCATAGTCATAGAATTTAAGGCCAGAAGGAGCCATCAGATCATCTAGTCTGATCTGCTGTATAGCACAGGCCACCAGCACCCACACATTCAACTCAGCAACAGAAATAAGACCAAAGTATTACCGCCCAAAGGTCATTAGACTCTTATGTGCCACAGGCAGAGAATAGGAAGGACTGTGCTGCGTCAGTGTCCGAGGCCCCAGCAATGGCAGGGAAATTTGGGCTCAATACAGGAGTAACTGTATTGAGCCCAAATTTCCCTGCCATTGCTGGGGCCTCGGGCACTGATGCAAATTCTCCACAAAGCATTTTAAGAACATGGGATTTGCCATTCCAGATAAAATCAAAACCATTGATGTATCCTGTTTCCAAATTTGCTGAACCAACCACTGGCCCAAACTTCATGGCTTCAGAAAGAACAGAACAAATTCGCAATATACCCAGCCAATTGTTCAGTGTTGGAGGCAGGAGTAAAAGTTTCCTCCTGACCCGGCAGATGATCAGCTTATGGTCTGAAGCATACAGTGTGATTACCATTATCAGTATTCTAGCTTGCACAATCACAGACATAAGCTGCCATAAGATATTGCTACAGAGACTTTTCTTCCTAGTTTGTAAACAACCAAACTCAGTACCATTCTTTTGCATTTATTGTAAAAGCTTAGGAAATTCAGGCCTTTTCATAAGTCTCCCATGGATGCCAGCACTGGGTTTAGGTAGCACTGCTGTACCAAATTAACATACCTTTTAACTAACGCATTATTGTAGACCCCAAAAAGATTGTCTGCACGGACCTTTGAGCCCGTGCAGAATCCCACTGATTTCAGCAGGACTCTGCACATGAAATGTCCCTTTGCAGAATCAGGACCGTTGTCATTTAGGCCTTGATTCAGCAAGGGGTTTAACATGTGTCAAATATAAAGCCCCTGAGTAGTTTCCACTGGTGTAATGATTACAGCAGTGGAGCATGACTGTGGAGGACTACCCAAGAAAAGTAATAGAAAAGGCCTTTTCTAGGAACCTCATTCACAGTCTGTTCAATATTTTCAGAGAAAAGAGATTATTTGGAAAGAAGTTCAACAAACTTTGTGCTATTTGTTTTAGTACTGTGTGGGGTAAATTCTGTCATCCCTTTGTGCAGGTAGAGAGCCCTGCCCTTAGCAGAACCAGTGTAGTTGTCCATGGGGAGACTACACTTCTGTGTGCTACACAGAACACAATTTCACAGCTGCCTCCCTTTATGAAGCTCTGGATGGGAACTGGAGCCAGGCCAGGAGTGGAGAAGGTTCAGTTTGGTGCATCCATGCCTGTGCAATCTCCATCTCATAGGTTATGTAGAGCAGGCATGCAGTCATGGTTGTTGAGCTGATCTGCACTACAGCCTTGGGGAAGGAATCTGTCTCCTAGACCTCCCCAGGACTTCCAAAACTAAGCTGGGCTTGATGCAGGATAGATTTGGACATAGATTTGTTTCTGAACATCAAGAAAGGAGCACAGCTATTTGTTCTTTTTTAAATGTAACATCTTAATAAGTACCTAAACTAACAGCACTCTGAAAAGCTAACATACTGTGGTTTTGCTGGGTCTGAACTCCAGTTTTCTCCTCCACCAGGATTCTGCATAGCTGACCCTAAGACCTTTACGGTTTTCAAAGATTTTTTTGTATCAGTAAGGTTACCATATTCAGTTAAACGGTATGAGCAGCTAGAAGTAAAAGCAGTTGTCTACAACTACCTCTCTGAAGATCTCAAGGTAATGTTACTGTAGTACATTGCTGAACTGTATGCTATACACATCACCCAACCACCAGTCCTACTTCCTTTATCAAGTTTCAGCTACGTTGTCTGAGTTGGCCATACCTGGCTGAGGTCCTCTGAGCTTTGTAGAAAGAAGCAGAGCTAGGATAAGGGAAGACTGTTGTCTTTCCCCTGCTCCCTCAAGCTTCAGGGACTAATTAATTGAAAATAACATTAATGTTTATATTGCATGTTTTCAAAGCAATGAACCAATATTCACTAATTTATCCTTATATCCCTCCTGTAGGCAGGTGAGTACAGTTAGCCCCATCTTGGAATAAGCTGCTCAGTCTAAGTGTTTTAGCTGGGAGGCAAGATGGTCTAATGGACTGGGAATTAATAGATTGCAGTTCTGTTCTTGGTTTTGATAATGATTCATTGTGTAGCCACAATGAGCACTTAGCTCCTCTGAACCTCTGATCCATTTGAGGTTTGCTCTTCATTGTTTATATCTGTTGGATATCTATTTCCTTGAGCCGTGGTGTAATAAATATTATGACAAGCATTTCCTTGTTCCAATAGGTTACAGTGAAGATGATCACAGTGGAGGGGGTGTGCAGTGCAGGGACATCGACAAAGGATGTGCAACAGAAACTAACTGTTAAGGGAAACTCAGCAGTGCCTGCCTATTTCTCAGTAGTTCCACTCATTGTAGGGGAAATTCCAATTACCATTACTGCTTTTGACCCAATTTCTGGACACAGCGATAGTGTTATGAAGAAACTCAAAGTTGTGGTAAGTATAACAGCATTTGATCAGCTCAACCGTGGAGCAGGAATTTAATAGCTCTCTTTCTATCTGTCTCTGTTTCATTAAATAAACACATAATTGTGTGCATGGAACTCTCAGGAAGAAAATAGAATTAGAAAGTAGTGACTAGAATGCTTTTAGCACAGAGAAGAAACTTCATTCTGGGATTGACCTATGACTACAATTCCCTATTTATAAGGTGGGTGCACAACTGGTTGGAAAAGCATACTCAGAGTAGTTATCAATGGTTCACAATCAAGCTGGAAGGGCATATTGAGTTGGGTCTTGCAGGGATCTGTCCTTGGTCTGGTTCTATTCAATATCAGAAGAACATAAGAATGGCCATAATGGTTCAGACCAAATGTCCATCTAGCCCAGTATCCTGTCATCCGACAGTGGCCAATGCCAGGTGCCCCAGAGAGAATGACCCGAACAGGTAATCATCAAGTGATCCATCCCCTGTTGCCCATTCACAGCTTCTGGCAAACAGGCTAGGGACACCATCCCTGCCCATCCTGGCTAATAGCCATTGAGGGACCTATCATCCATGAACTTATCTAGTTCTTTTTTAAGCCTTGTTATAGTCTTGGCCTTCACAACATCCTCTGGCAAGGAATTCCACAGGTTGACTGTGCATATGTGAAATGCATAGTCCTGCTCAGTGCAGGGGAATGGACAAGATGACCTATAAAGGTTTCTTGTAGTTCTACATTTCTATGACTATTGTAGGTAAAAAGAGTTCACTACTGAATTATCCTGAAAGAGAGAAGAGTTGACTACCTCTGATGTAGCTTGAGCTACACCAGTATGATTGGTTGTTTGCTCTTAAAGAAGGAATCCAATTGCTCTGGCAACCATCAAAGGAGTGGCCTCATAGACCAGCCAATCACAGTTGGTTGGAAAACAGGGTTGGCCTAACTAGTGCCAAACCTCCACCTAGGTTGCATATAGTGCTACATGTGCAGTTGGGAGGGTTTGTTTTTATTCCATGAACCTGTGGCTGAAGATATGCATAATGTTCACCCACCTATATGCAACATTTGTGATGGTGGTAACTCCTAGTAGTCCTGGCATTTGTTCCTAGCCAACATTAATGGTTGTACAGCTAAGTAGCATACCTGAAAAGAAAGCTTCCTTGGATGAATCTTTAATCTCACTGCTTTCTTCACTAAAGGTGGGAGGGGATGCCATTTTCAAAAGTCAATCTAGCTCAGGGTTGCCCAACAAAGGGTCCCTTTGGCAACCTACCAGGAGCCCAAGGCCACACCTAATTTACATATAATGGGACTGATTCTGGCTGTGCTCACCATTAATAAGCAGCTGTAGCCTCAGGGATCAAGATAAAGCACTGTATGTTGGAAACCTGTAGTTTCTACTGGCCACATCCCCATTAAAATGGAGGCAGCCTTTATTATTTATTTATTTATATGTTCACTGCTAATAACATGCTTGTTGCTGTACAAGACACAAAGATAAAGTCAGTTCCTACCCCCAGTTCCTACCTCCCACCTAAAAGACATAGAGAAGATGGGAGACACTGGGAAGTCAGGAAGGAAAGCAGTCATTTGTGGTAACTTTCTGTCTCTTTGCTGGAAAAAGCATTATTGGCCTTATATGGCCTTCATTGCTTTAGTATAAATTCAGGAAGTCTGTGGTAGAGTAGGGAACTGAAACTGTGTCCCCCAAATCCTTGGTTGGTACCCTTCTCAGTGACCCATCCTTCGTAGTGATAATGCCCAGCACAAGGTCTTCCATATTTAATAGACAATCTGGAATTTTGCAATGTCATGATAACAGGGACCACATTCCAGGTAGTGAGATCAAGAACACTGAGACATTAGAATCATAGACTCATAGGACTGGAAGGGACCTCTCGAAATCATCTAGTCCAGTTCCCTGCACTCATGGCAGGGCTACATATTATCTAGACCAGTGGTGTGCAAACTGCAGCCCACAGGCTGCAACTGGCCATTCAGGGTAATCTGCTGGTGGGGCGCAAAAGAGTTAGTTTACATTGACTGTCTGCAGCATGGCTGCCCACAGTTCCCAGTGGCTGCAGTTCACTGTTTCCAGCCAATGGGAGCTGTGGGAAGCGGGGGCCAGCACGTCCCTGCAGCCCCTGCTGCTTCCTGCAGCTCCCATTGGCCAGGGATGGCAAACTGCAGCCACTGGGAGCTGCGAGGGCCGTACCTGCGGATGGTCAGTGTAAAAAAACTATCTTGCGGCCCACTGGCAGATTACCTTGGAGGGCTGCTTGTAGTCCATTGGCTGCAGGTTGCCCACTACTGATCTAAATCATCCCTGTTTGTATCATATCACTCGAATCAAGGCCATTAGTTGTCTCAGCTGTAACTTGTATGAACTTTGCACAGTCAGCATCTTCTAATTATTTTTTTTAAAAAGAATTGATTAAAAGAAAATTAAGACGTAGCTCCTTTATTGACACTTTGCATAGTGTGTGCGTAAAACATCTCTCCTATGGACTGTAGATGTAGGTTTCACGTGCTAAAAATAAATGTCAAAGCTTCACATTTCTTGTTTATAAAATGTTTCATCTGAAAAAAATGACTCTTTTTTTCTAACAAAAAAACAAGTAAATATCAGTACTCAGTTCAGCTGGTATATTTATGGACTTGAAATGCTGACTCTAAGTACCTTTTATTGTATTTGATCAGAAATCTCTATCCAAATGAAATTATTGCTGCCATCTACTGGTCCAATATTATGTTAGTGGTGATACGTTTTAAGCAGTTAAGTCCTCAGGATGCAATCATTTCGCAATGGGGTTGACCTATTTTTTTTCTTTATTGTGCAGACTGAAGGCATTTTACGGACAGAAGAAGAGACCATTTGCATTAATAATAATTGTAAGTTACAAGAGGGGCTTTATTTTTTAAGACTTCCACCATTTTTAGTCTAATAATCTGATTTCAAAATACTTTTCAACTATCTGGGCTAGTAGGATCATAGGAACTGCCTATGGGAATCCTAGGCCCATATACTTCTGGATTCCATCTCTGACAGTGGCAAGCACCAGATGCTTCAGAGATAAGTGTAAGAACCTTATTTAAAGTGACATTCCTATCCCCATGCTCTGTTACATGCCACCAGGAAATAAGCTGAAATATTTGATTGAAATATTTCTTGTATGCTTTTAGTAAATTTTTATCCTGGGCAATTGATGTTTGTTGTCCCTTTTCTGTGGTTCCATGTTCAGAATAATTGTACTGCCAATCCTTATTTACCAAAATGACAGTGACTAGCATGCAACTACAGTTACCTCCATAAAATATTTCCTCTTTCCTCTGTCACATGTGAATGTGTCAAAGTACTAAAAATTAATATTGATAAAATTTCACTCCACATTGACAGACAAATCATGTTCCCCTGGCTAAGTGAATAGTCTCATTAACATAAATGAGGCTGACTGTTTGCAGAAGAAAGCATGCACAAGTTGGCCTCTAGATAAGCTATGATAATGTTCTGCTCTCGGTTCAATTGGTTAACACTAGAGCTGGGCAAAACGTTTTAGGATAAATAATTTCTTCACCAAAAAATGCAGTTTTGGGTCTGCTGGAACTATTTGAGAATTCAGTATAAATTTGCTGAATAGTTTGAGCCGAAAACAATTTTTGAGCTTGCACGTGGGAGACCCAAGTTCAAATCTCTGTTCCAATGACTACGTATGTTGTACAAACTGTAATGGCTTCAACAGGAGAGACTGAGAAAGACCCATCCCAGTGTATCCTGTTGCCCAGTGGTTAGGGCCCACACCTGGGAGGTCTGAGACCCAAGCTCAAGTCATTGCTCTCGATAAGGCAGAATGGGACTTGACTCTGGGTCTCACACATCCCGGTTGAGTGCAGCACTTCCTCTTCTAGTTTTATGACTGGAGTTTCCAAATTTCCTTGTTTTTAATTAAAAAAGAAATGGTTAAAAATATTTAAAATCTAAATAAAACAGTTAATTTGACCTGAATCTATATATCTTTTGTTTTGCTAAGAAAACCAAAAATTTTCCATTTTGATCTTAAATGAATTATTTTAGGGTTTGGGGATTTTTTTTGGTTTGGCCAATGAACTAAAATATCGATTATCAAGACACACAGCTCTTGTTGTCAATGAAGTTGTTTCTTGTGAACAAAATGGAAATGTGGTAAAAAAAAAAAAATCTAAAAAAATCCAGTAAAATCCTGTCTGACAGCCATTGAGAGACATGCAGAGTGTTAGTGAGTTATAGATTGGAATGGTCAAATGTACTGACCCTCTGAGCTGCTTATGATAACCTTCAGAGGTTTGAGAGCCAGGCATGCTGACAGGGGCTCCAGCTCCAAGCCCCCTAGCCCCTTCCCTGCAGGGCAGAAGCCCCATGGCCCAGCAGGCATCTCCCACGGAGCTGAAGTCCCAAGGCCCACCACCCTGCTGCTGGGCAGAAGCTCCAAGTCTCTGTCCCAGTCTGGTAGGCGGAGAATGTGGTGGCACACAGTGAGCCACACTTTAACTGTAAAAGTGCCGTATGTGACTCTCAAGCCGCAAGTTTGGTCACCCCTGTTATAGATTATTGTAACAGGCTCTAAATCCAGTGGCATTATTCAGTCCATGATTTTTAGTATCTAGCAAAATTATTAATTTAAGCTCCCAGGTTTGTCTTTTGAAAGTGTTGTGCAGATTTCTTTTGAGGATGAGAAGAGGTCTATGATAGAGTGATCGTTTTGTGAAAACTATTCACCCATGGTTGATATGGTCTTTTTGTCTTTTATCATGTTGTGTGTGAGTTCCTTCAAGGGCATAGTGATTGTCTGGTTTCACCCACATGGTTGTTATTGGGGGCTGTTATTGGAGCATTTAGTGCGTTGGATGAGGTACACCACATGCCATGATAGGCATGTGTAGGACCCTTGCATCTTGAAAGGTGTGTTGTGGCTGGCATTGATTATCGTAGCAGTGGAGATATGTCTATAGGTTTTGTGTCTGGTGCTGCTTTGAGTTGGTTTGTCCTGTTCTGTGGGAAGCTTGCTTCAGATAATGAGCTTGGAGAGGTTTGGGGGTTGTTTGAAGGTCAGAAGAGGGGGTTTCAGAAAGATTTCTTTTAGGATGTGGTCCCCATGAAGTATCAGTTGTAATTTTTTAATGAGATCCCATATGGTTTCCGTCATGAGGTGATAGGTGACAACTAGGGGTATTTGGTTGGAGAGGGTTTTATTTCTGTACTGAAGCAGCTTTCTTGTAGGGCATTTGAGTAACCAGTTCCATGATGCAATCTACTCTGATGGAGACAGGGCTGGCTTTAAGCCTATTCCACCAATTCCCCCGAATCAGGCCCCACGCCTAAGAGGGCCCCGTGCCCAGTGAGAATCCCTTCCCTGGCTAGAGGTGCCTTTTTAATTTTTACTCACCTGGCGGCACTTCGGGTCTTCAGCGGCACTTGGGCGGTGGGTCCTTCGCTTGCTCTGGGTCTTCGGCAGCACTTCAGGGGCGGTTCCTTCAGTGCTGCTGAAGACTCAGAGCACTGTCCGGTGAGTACAAGCCCCACGTATGTTTTTATGTTTTTTGGGTTTTTTGGTCATCCCTGCAGGGGCCCCGTCAAAACTGTTTGAATTGGGCCCCGCACTTCCTAAAGCCAGCCCTGGATGGAGAGAGACTTTCACTGGAAGACTTTCATAGCCAGGAAACTGTTAACCCTTTGCTGACACCATACTGTCTATCAAGAATAATTCATCCACATCTTTCTGTGTCCCCGATCCCTTTTTAAAATGATGTTCAAAATCATTTCTTCATAGCTTATAACAAATTTCTCATGTTAGCACTTACTGGCCCTTGTTCAGCAAGGTGCTTAAGTATGCATATCACTTTAAACAGCTAAGTAGTAACATTGAAATTCCATTGCAATTACTCAGGTGCTTAAAGTTATGCACATGCTTAAATACCTTGCTGAATCAGGGCCACTATTATCAGCTCTTCATGCTGCTTCTTGTCTGCCATTGATCTCAACTCTCACAACTTCCTAATGTAACAGTTCTGTTGTGACTGGTATGCATTGTGAGATATTGCTATGAAGGATATGTTTTTAAATTAAATTGTATTGGATAACACTTAAACAGTTCTCATGCACATCTTCTTTTCTAGTTAGAAGCCTTGTTCTTGATCTGAAGAAACCCTCTGATATGATACCAGAGTCTGAGAGCCATGTCTTTATGAGCGTGAAAGGTAAAAATAGCCTCCAGAGATTATAATGATGGCAAATGATATGTGAACTGGTGTATCAGGTTCATAAGCTGATCTCTGTAAATATGAGTCACAATTCTTTCCTGGAGTTCCCCTGTCATTCAGCAGGAAATATTCTGCCGTTGTTTGGACCAAATCACTGAGAGAGGCAGAACCAAATCTAAGCCATGCTCTCCTCCATCTACTCTCTCCATAGCGAATGTGTATATATAATGTGTGTGTAAAAAACATATAAAAATTATGTTAAAAGAACATTAAGGTTTCAAAGTCAAGCATTCAGAAGTTAGGAAATGCCGGAATCATGTGCATTATGAACAGTCTTTAACTACATGATCACATACTGTTTTTTCCATGGAAGCCCTGCCTCATTCAGTGCATAGACTGTACAGTACTCAATTAAGGAGCAGCAATTCAGCATTTTTTAATCTTCGTTGGTCGGTCACAGAATTTCCATTGCTGTTCAATCCAGGACGTTTGATAACTTGATTGTCCCTTAGCAGGTAGACTTCTCTGCCACAAAATACTGTGCACCTGTCTGTAGCCTTATTCATGAATGGGTATATTGATGAATCTCTTAAACTGCATTGGTTAAAGATTCAGTCTCCCGAGGTCTAGAGTATCAGGAATATTATTATTATTGTTAGGAGACCGTAGGAGCACACAAGAAACAATCCCAGTTTATTACAAGTTCTTTTAGTAACAAATTCTCTAAGCAGATAAACAATCCCACAAATACTAAAATACAATAGCAGATACAGAGAGAGTGCAAAATGTTTAGCCCTATATGACCAATATCACTCACATCTCCTGCTGGGAGACCTTGGAGTGTCAGTCATTATTCTCCTCCTCATTGTCGTCATCACCACCCGTGGTTGACATCTTGGCATCTCCTCGAGCATTTATTCTCCCCTTACCCTACACAGACCAAGCAACACCTTTTTTCCTGAGTTATGCTTGTGCCTACTAAGGCTCATATATATGCATAAGGCTGTCAACATCTTTTTTCTTATTTCCACTTCCACACCCCATAGTCTTACGGGTGCTCCACTTTTCACAGGTTATCTTGGTAGACCAGGTCTACATTACAAACTTACGTCACTTTAACTACATCACTCGGGGATTTGAAAATCCACACCCCTGAGCGACAAATTTATAGCAACCTAACTACCGGTGTAGACAGCATTATGTCGATGGAAGGGCTTCTCTTGTCAACATAGCTACTGCCTTTCATGGAGGTGGATTAACTGTGCTGATGGGAGAAGCTCTCCCGTTAGTGTAGTAGCATTTTCACTGATGTGCTACAGAAGCACAGCTGCACTGGTGCAATGTTTTAATGTATATTAAATATTTCCTGCCCTTAGTTCCCCTTATTCTGAATAACATCTATGCAGACAAGTCTGGATGGTAACCTGCAGTTCTTGCAGAATTTCTCATGAGGTTACAATTGGGTGTCTTGCGGTCTAGACCACTGTGCCCTTTTAAGGAGTCTGATTTGTTCTGTATATTCCAAGTAGGGTGACTAGATGAGAGGAAGAAAATATCAGGACACATAGTGGGGGGGTCCGCTGGCGGAACAACAACAAAAAAAGCTGAGTGCTGCTGATGGAGCAAAATATCGGGACAAACACCTAAATATTGAAGCAGTCCCGATTTTATCAGAACATCTGGTCACCTTAATTCCAAGTTTCACCTCACTTAAAAACTGCTTGCTTACAAAATCAGACAAAAAATACAAAAGTGACACAGCCACACTATTACTGAAAAAGGTTTACTTTCTCATTTTACCATATAATTATAAAATAAATCAATTGAATATAAATATTGTGTTTATATTTCAGTATATAGCATATAGAGCGGTATAAACAAGTCGTATGTATGAAATTTTAGTTTGTACTGACTTGGCTAGTGCTTTTTATGTACCCTGTTTTAAAACTATGCAAATATCTAGAAGAGTTGATGTACCCCTAGAAGACCTCTTTGTACCCCAAGGGGCACATGTACCCCTGGTTGAGAACCATTGGTCTAGACGGATACATTGTGGCATATTTTCTTAAACATTTTTTTACTTTTATCTTGTAACTTTACTGGTACAGGGTTATTCCTGGGTTACCTACTTATGTTAACCTCCTTAGGCCTGAGGGCTAGTATGGCTAAGCTGAAATCATACAGGCCTCAGCCTGTAGACCTGGCATTACAACCTTACTTTGCTTATATACCTAATACATATTTTTTGCTCATAAATACTTGTCAATCTTATACTCCTATGATCCTATCATGCTTAAACCTGTCCATTATGCATTAATTATATTTAATCACAACAACAAATACTCTATTAAATGATTAATTAAACTAATTGACTACACATAGCTCCCACACATCATTTGTGGATTCTCAGCTTAACACATTCACGTGGATTATTACAGGCACAATGAAATCAATGCTTCTTGTTGATCCTGGCTTCCTGAACTGGTGCATATCCACCTACCTCAAATTTGTCATGAGAATTCTTTGGGAGTTCCATTGTATTCAAGGGAACAAGGATCTTCCAATACATGAAAGCCTAAATAATATGTTGAGATTCTGTTTCAAAACCAGAAAACCCTTTTGGCTTGCAATACAAGGTACATTTACACAGCGACAAAAGACCCGCAGCGCAGCTGCAGCTTGCCCGAGTCTCAGGCTGTGTGGCTATAAAGTTTCAGTGTAGACCCTTCCCACTCATGGGGTCTCAGATCCCAGGATTCAGCTCAAGCCCAAATGTCTACACTGCAATTTTATAGCCATGCAAGCTCACTCACCTGACCTGGGCCAGCTGTGGGTCTTTTATTGTAGTGTAGAGATACCCCAAGAGCTTGAAAACTTGAGGTGAAAAGTGGACGGATGCCAACATCCGAAATACACACCAAATCGAGGATCATGTTGAAGAAATAAATGGCTTTTCACTCCCATAGAAAATATGGTCCACTTTGAATTGCATGCACACATGACATGGCAGATGTGCCTACTTTCTCCATAAATGGAGACTGAGAGATAGAGATACAATCCTACTTGTGACTGTGGAAACAGATTTCAAACTATGGAACACCTCATCAATCAATGTGTCAAATGATCTTATCTCAGTAAAGTCTCTGCAATCCTCTCCACTTCACCTGAAACAATCAATTTGATTGCCAACCTAGATTTAGGTATCTTTAAATTGCTTGTTTGTAACCTAGATGAAAGGAGAAGAAAAAAAGAAAGGAGGGCTGGAAGGGACCTCAAGAGGTCACCTAATCCATCCCCAGTGCCGAGCTAGGATTAAGATAGCTAGATCATCCCTACATGTTTGTCTATTATAGAATCATAGAATCTTAGAATCATAGAATATCAGGGTTGGAAGGGACCTCAGGAGGTCATCTAGTCCAACCCCCTGCTTAAAGCAGGACCAATCCCCAACTAAATCCTCCCAGCCAGGGCTTTGTCAAGCCTGACCATAAAAACCTCTAAGGAAAGAGAATCCACCACCTTCCTGGGTAACCCATTCCAGTGCTTCACCACCCTCCTAGTGAAATAGTTTTTCCTAATAGCCAACCTAAACCTCCCCTACTGCAATTTGAAACCATTACTCCTTGTTCTGTCATCTGCTACCACTGAGAACAGTCTAGATCCATCCTCTTTGGAACCCCCTTTCAGGTAGTTGAAAGCAACTATCAAATCCCCCCCTCATTCTTCTCTTCTTCAGACTAAATAATCCCAGTTCCCTCAACCTCTTCTCATAAGTCATGTGCTCCAGTCCCCTAATCATTTTTGTTGCCCTCCACTGAACTCTTTCCAATTTTTCCACATCCTTCTTGTAGTGTGGGGCCCAAAACTGGACACAGTACTCCAGATGAGGCCTCACCAATACCAAATAGATGGGAATGATCACGTCCCTCAGTCTGCTGACAATGCTCCTACTTATACAACCGAAAATGCCATTAGCCTTCTTGGCAACAAGGGCACACTGTTGACTCATATCCAGCGTCACATCCACTGTAACCTCTAGGTCCTTTTCTGCTGAACTGTCACTCAGTCCCTAGTCTGTAGCAGTGCATGGGATTCTTCTGTCCTAAGTGCAGGACTCCACACTTGTCCTTGTTGAATCTCATCAGATTACTTTTGACCCAATCCTCTAATTTATCTAGGTCTCTCTGTATCCTGTTCCTACCCTCCAGCGTATCTACCACTCCTCCCAGTTTAGTGTCATCTGCAAACTTGCTGAGAGTACAATCCACGGCATCCTCCAGATCATTAATGAAGATATTGAACAAAACTGGCCCCAGGACTGACCCCTGGGGGACTCTGCTTGACACTAGCTGCAAACTAGACATAGAGCCATTGATCACGACCCGATGATCTAGTCAGCTTTCTATCCACCTTATAGTCCATTCATCCAGCCCATACTTCTTTAACTTGCTGGTAAGAATACTTTGGTCTTTCAAGCCTCCAATGACAGGAATTCTACCATCCCTAGATAACCTATTCCAGTGCTTAACTATCCTTATAGTTAGAAACTTTTTCCTAATATCTAACCTAAATCTCTCTACAGAAAACAGTTGCTTTCACTACAAAACCCTGATTCATCTCCAGAGTAAAATCCGTCCTGTGTACTCAATGAGGCAGGGGTTCTGTGGAAAAAATAGTATAGGATCATATAATTAAAGACTGGATCATAACGCATATTGACAGAGGGACAAATTAAGGTTGCATGGCTAGCTGATTTTTGTGTAATTTCCTATTTAAAAGAAAAAAAAAGCAAACAGAAAAAAAAACAGAAATTCCATCATGTGGCATCATATTGACACCAACATGGGTCATCAGCAGAGTTGGAACTTTTAGATCCACTGCACCAGACCTCTGCCATTTGAGCTACCAAAGTAACTGAAAGCAGTAGAAGTTGTCATCCTCTGTGTGGACCAGTGCTAGAGGGGAAAAGCAACACACTTTGCCAAAGGGTTTCACTGATATCTGCTGACAGCGGAGGAATGGTGAGACTTGGGAATCATGGATTCCATTACAGCAGGGATCAGCAACCTTTCAGAAGTGGTGGGCCGAGTCTTCATTTATTCACTCCAATTTAAGGTTTCACATGCTAGTAATACATTTTAACATTTTTAGAAGGTCTCTGTCTATACGTCTATAATATATAACTAAACTACGGTTGTATGTAAAGTAAATAAGGTTTTTAAAATGTTTAAGAAGCTTAATATAAAATTAAATTAAAACGCAGAGCACTCTCGACCGGTGGCCAGGACCTGGGACAGTGTGAGTGCCACTGAAAATCAGCTCTCATGTGCCATAGGTTGCCTACCCCTGCGTTACAGGCTCTGGAGGGGAGTTTTCCCTAGTGGGCACAGAGTCTTCTGTCCATTTGCTCCCAGCTTGACCCCTTCTTTCCAATCCCCTCCAAATGTTCCTGTCCTGCCTCTTTCCCACCCCTGGTTCCTTGTCCCAGTTGTGTTCTCGATGCCTAGCCAGTTCCATTCTCCATTCCTCAGGCTTCTCATCCCAGCCCTAGCCTCCTTGCCCAGCCAATCCCAGTTCCCATCTCCTGGCTTCTTTCTCAATCTGTGTCTTCACCCCTAGCATCTGGTCACTCCATACCCTCATTCCCCATCCCCATAAGCTCCAGTCCCAATCTCCCTCCTTGGGCTCCTTCTCCAATGTCCAGCATTTCCACCCCATCCAGCTGCTTGTTTCACTCTCTTTGCACGTCTAATCTTAGTTCTCCCACTTCACCCTGGCTCTTCATCAGACCAGCCTCTCTCCCCTACACCTCTTCCCCTGGCCCCACTGGTTCCCAGTTCTCATCTCCTTGCTCAGCCAGTCTCATTCTTCTTCCCCAGTCTCCTAGACCAACTACTGTCTGCTTCCTCATCCACTGGGTCCTAGTGCCCACTCCTTTTTCCTTCCTGGCTCCCATCTCCTTGTCCAGCTAGTCTCAGTCCCCGACAACTGTCTCCGAGTCTCAGTCTATTTGTCATAATCTCCTCTGCCCCCGTCTCCAAGTCCTAGTCACCTCGCCCATCCAGTCCCAGTCTCCACTTTACCCCCAACTCCTGATCCCAATTTTCCCTCTCCTGCCGCATACCCTTCAGCCTCCAGTTCCATCCTTCCCTCCCAACATCATTGTCCCAATGAACTCAGTTTGTCTCCCCCCACCCCACACACATCTCAGGTCCAGCTCTTTTCTCCTCTGCATTCAGTTATTCAGTTCAGGTGGCCTCCTGGGCCCAGTAGGAGAGTCTTGAAAGCACAGGAGAGACAGCCTCCATGCTCACACTTCTAGTGCTTGGGCCTGGCACAGCTGGGAACTTGTGACACTTTCTCAGGAGGCACATGACTGTTACCCCACTGACCCCAGTGAGAGGAAGACTTGATGGTTCTGGGTGTCAGCTCCATGACACTACCCATCTGTTAGCCACCCAAACAATCTCCTCGGGGCTCTGTCAGTCATAACTTTGCCTTGCAGTTTAACAAGAGGTATACTCCAATACTCAATCATCTTTGAAACGTTCCATTGTAGTATCCAGCTCCTGTCGCTGGACACTCTCAGAAATTGCCAGATTCGCTATCCCCAGTGTACACTAAGAGTCAGTTCCTATATAACATCACAGCACTGAGATAGAGCTACAGTAAAAACAATCATAAGTTTACTATTAAAAGCTAAAATGTAGAGGACAGTGAGTAAGGACAATGGAAACAGGAATGGTTTCATGTAAAACAAAATCATAAAATGCCAAGCTGAGTCTACACTTATCAGTGATTACCTTTCCTATATAATCAAATAGATTCCCTGTTTCTCCCCCCACCCCCCACGCCACACCTGAAAGGTTCAGTCTTATGCAGAGCTAACTGGTTTCTGACAAACCAGGATCCAAGCATTCATGAAGCATCTTCCCACTGCCAGGGGTTTTCCTCAGTGAATGGATAACAAAATGTCTCCTTGCATTCATTTTGTATTCTTCAAAGTTCATTTTTTGCCCCCAGAGACAGCAGAAACCCCTTGTGGTTTAGTCTCCAGTGTCATCCCAACCTCTTGTTGACTTCATGTTTAAATTGGTCTCGCACTGTGTTGGCTTATAATACTTAATGTACATGGGAACCAAGATGGACAGATGAATATATATTCTCACTCCTGCCTGGAAGAAACCTGTTTTTTTCTTTCGTTAGTGACAGACTTTAAAACATAGTTTCAATACATATACACAACATGTTTAAATACCATCTGTATATATATCTCATGATGATTATGAGGATCAGTATAAGATAAGCCTTTATTAGAGGCCTTACATGACATTCTTTATGGATAAATACTATAAAAATTGTCTGCTAGGTGCAATGAGTTTGTCAAGCCTGCTCAGAGATGCTGATACAGAATACTAAACCATTCGCCAGTTGGCATGGAAGTGTGCTTAGGGTCACAGAACTGCAATTTCAGGGAAAGTCCTGCTCAACCCTGGACTGGCTTATGCCCAGTCCAGATGGAATTTTCAGGGTATAAACTGAAGATATAACAAATGTCTACTGAGCATGTGCAAACTATGATTTTTCAAAGGCTTATAACTTGGCCAAATTTGGGCTGATTTTTCACAGACATGGCAAAAGGCATATCACTGACACAAAGTCTCCACCACCCCCCTCTGCACACACACCCCAAATTTCAAGTTACTGCTCCAAAGCCTGGGGAGTGCTAGAACTTCTGAAATAAAAGCTGGTCAGAAATTTTTAACGTTATTCCCTAGCCTTGTTCTTGGAAATAGCTGAACTGTTGTGACTGAAATTAAAAATACATAAATTAATCAGTCTGAGGCAGACACCCAGCATGGAAAAGTTCAACCAAGCAGTTAAAGTTAAGCGAAGTTATAAGCAACTGAAAACAGGATCTTATAATGGGAATTGTTGGGCAACCTTAATAATAGGCAGTGCTACTAGCCCCACCTATAATCAGTTATTTTAGGGTTATGTTTACTCTTATTTTTTACCCTTTCCAATCTTTTAATACAATTATTTTGGTCTGTTTTTTTGCCAATATAGGGGATATAATGGGCGAGTCCATTCAAAACTGTCTCAGTCCAGCTGGAATTGATAAGCTTATCAAAGTGCCCATTGGTTGTGCTGAGCAAACTATGGTGACAATGGCTCCAGCAACATATGCCATTGAATACCTGGATGCAAGTGAACAGTGGATCAACTTTAAACCTGAACGGAAAGAAGAAGCCCATAACATGATTGCACAAGGTATGTGAAGGCTCTTCCTCCTCCCCCACCCGCCCCCCAAAATAACAAAACTGTTTTTACTTGTTCTCTCTTTGCATTGTAGACATAGGGATAAGCTTGATTCTAACTAACTTGCAGAACTATTATGGACGTTTAGCAACCAGGCACAAAATCTACACATTTACCTGCCAGGATGATAATGAAAGAACTAATGAAATTCCATACACTTATAAAATCAAAGGCAAAGGTGTAAGCAAATCCACAGCTCTCTGTGAACCGATGAAGATCCAAGTCAATGGAGTTGTGTCAATTTCCACCAGCTGAGGCTCTGACCCAAAGACTCTCTATGGTTAATTAGAATTCTGCAAACCTTTTCTAATATAATTAGGGGCTTCTCTTCCTTTCAACTCCTGTGCACCATGGAACTCCTAGTGATATGAATGCTACTTAGGGCTTCTTGCCGTGAACTAAGTGTTCATGTAAAGTTGGGGTGTAAATCTACTCTGCACTAACCTGCTGTGCACTAAGTGTCCATGTGGACACTGCTGCCACACAGTATCTGCTGGGCCAGACATTTACATAAATATATAGTATGTGGTGTCTTTTAAATTAATTCAAATGTGGCTATAAAAATATCCCCAGCTCTTAAAATTCCTCCAGCTTGTTACTTGTTTTATTGATGATCTGAAGCTACTTTTCCCTGCTTTCATCTGGTAGCATCATTTGTCACAAGCCCATGAAGAAAGCTACAGCCCTCCATCACTGGATGCCAGTTCTTAGGTAGACTATAACCCCTGCACTCATAGCAGTTCCCTTTGAAGTTTTTACAGGCCGTCATATAAGACTGGGCGTGAAGTAAGACATTGCAAACCTTACTACAGAGTTGTCATTGTGCAACATGCAGAATAGAATCAAACCTACGGTTTCTCCCCTTAAATAAATAGCTATTAAAAAAATATTCTCATTATAAGAATTATATGGTGGTGAAACATATTCCTGTTGTGTCTTTATTACAACAGAGCTTATATATATGATTACCAACTGTACTTGCTTATAAGCCAAACACACTCTAATATGAATATTGAAATTGATCCATCCTAGAGGACAGATGAGGTCCCAGAAGACTTGAGAAGGGCAAACATGGTGCCTATTTTTAAAAAGGGGTGAAATGAGGACACAGGAAATTATAGCATAGCCAGCCTCACTTCGATACCTAGAAAGATACCGGAGCAAATTATTAAACAAGCAATTTGTAAATGTGTGGAGGGTTATAATAGGGTTATAAGGAATAGCCAGCATGGATTAAACAGGAACAAATCATGCCAGGTCAACCTAATTTCCTTCTTTGACAGGCTTACTGGCCTAGTGGATGGGGAGAAGCAGTAGATGTGATGCTTTTAATAAGGCTTTTGACAGTGCTGCATGATACTCTCATAAGCAAATTAGGGAAAGATGATCTAGATTTAATTACTATAAGGTGGGTATTCAATTGGTTGAAAGGCCATATTCAAAGAGTAGTTATCGATGGTTTGCTGTCAAACTGGGAGGGCATATCTACTGGGGTCCTGCCGCAGTCAGCCTTGAGTCCGGTACAATTCAGTATTTTCATTAATGATTTGGGTAATGGAGTGGAGAATGTGCTTATAAAATTTGCAGATGACACCAATCGGGAAGAGTTGCAAGCACTTTGGAGGATAGGATTAGAATTCAGAGTGGAGAATTGGTCTGAATTCAACAAGATGAAATTCAGTAAAAACCAGGACAAAGCACTTAATTTAGGAAGGAAAAATCAGAAAGCACAACAACGACGAAATGGGAAATAACTGGCTAGACAGTAGTGCTGCTGAAAAGGATCTGGGTATTATAGTGGACTACAAATTGAATATGAGTCAACAATATGATGCAGCTGCAAAAGATGCTAATATCTTTCTGGGATGTATTAACAGGAGTGTTATGTGTAAGACAAAAAAAGTAATTGTCCCACTGTACTCAGCACTAGTGAGGCCTCATCTGGAGTACTGTGTCCAGTTCTGGGTGTCACGCTTCAGGAAAGATGTGGACAAATTAGAAAGTCCAGAGGAGAGCAACAAAAATGAGAAAAGGTTTAGAAAACTTGAGCTATGAAGAAAAGTTTTTAAAAATGGTCATGTTTAGTCTTGAAAAAAGTAGACAGAGGGGGGCATGATAACAGACTTCCAATATGTTAAAGGCTGTTATAAAGAAGACAGTAACTAAAGGAGTAGTTAAGCTCTGGAACAGGTTTCCAAGGGAGGTTGTGGAATTCCCCTCATTGGAGGTTTTTAAGAAGTGGTTGGACATGCACCAGTCAGGGATCACCTAGGTTTACTTGGTTCTGCCACAGTGCAGGGGGCTGGACTTGATGACTTCTTGAGGTCCCTTCGAGCCCAACAGTTCTGTGATTCTATGTCAGCTGACCATAGACACAAGTATATATGAATCTAGTAACACTAGTATGGCTAGTCCTGCCTAGGGATCCAGCCCTTGTGCAGGACATGACACACCTCAGCCAGGTGAAGGTGAGCCAGTGGGGCCATTAACAGCAGTTCCTGCCTGGGGATCCTGGGTGTGTTTGAAGGAGGAACTTTCATTCTAAGCCCCAGATTTTTTTTCAAGTGCTTTTAACTATCCACAGAACTTAGCCTAGGGCTGGAGTTCTTTGTGTTTGTCTCAGCTCAGTTGTGACAATGAAATATGGGAAATACAGAAAGATTCTTCACAGCAGTTTTCGGGTTACCCACAGGCAGAAAGAAAACTGCTTTTTGCACCTTACCCATAGGCAATTGGACAGTTGTCTGATGGCTGTCAGCTGAAGACTTGCTAACTTCCTGGGGTCTGTGGCAGCTTGAGGGCTCTATACCAGCTAGGAGGCAGAGACTGGTAGGAAGCAAGGATATCTCAAGACTGCTGGCCAAAATTTTAAACACTATGTGATGATTTTAAGATGCCTCACATTTTGGGCATCTTGCCTGAGACACCTTAAAGAGCCTGGTTTTCAGAAAGTGCTGAGTGCCTGCCCTTTAAAAATGGATCCCTTTCAAGGTACCTTAACATGGGCACCAAAAAATTGGGGTACTTGAAATCACTAGTGTTTTAAAATCTTAGCCCTCTTTTTCATAGACTTCAGTGCCAGAAGCCAATCCATGTGTCCAGCCAGTCATCATCTTATTCTGCCCCATCTTCTGTTGGTAGATCTCAATTCCTCACTCAGCTTAGAAGCCAACGGTTAACTCAGGATTTGTCTACACAAGCAAACAGGGGTGTAGATCTACCCGCACACTAGCCTGCTGCACAATATGCATCCATGTGGACCTTTGTGTGCTTTGATCTACTCTTATTTGAAGCAGCGTAGGTCAGAAGTGCGCTATGGAACGTTTAGTGCATGGCAGCAGAGTCCACATGAACGCTTAGTGAGTGGCAGCCTAGCACAGAGTAGATTAACACCCCAGCTTGTGGCAAACTAAGTATTTGTGTAGACCAGGGATGGGCAAACTACAGGCTGCGTCTGGCCCCTCAGACCTTTTAATCTGACCCTCAAGCTCTTTCTGGGGAGCGGGGTCTGGGGCTTGCCCAGCTCTGAACATGCCGTGGCTACACACTATTCCCAGCAGCAGCAGCATCTCCCTACTCCAACTCCTATGCATAGAGGCATCCAGGGAGCTCCACCTGCTTCCTCCGTACAGCTCCCATTGGCAGGGAACCATGGCCAATGGGAGCTGTAAGGGCGGTTCCTGCAGACGCGGCAGCACACAGAGCCATCTGACTGGCGCTGCGCCTCCACGTAGGAGTCAGAGGGGGAATATGCCGCTGCTTCCAGGAGCTTTGAGGGCAGTGCCTGCGGACTGGGGCAGTGCACAGCGCTGCCTGGCCGTGCCTCCGCATAGGAGTTGGAGCTGCTTCTGGGAGCTGCTTGAGGTAAGTGCCACCCAAAGCCTGCACTCCAGATCTTTTCCTGTGCTCCAACCCCCCCACCCTCTGCCCAGAGCACCCTCCTGCACCCCAAGCCCCTCATCCCCAGTGTTAGAGGGCTTATTCCTTCACCCATTCACTTCCCTGGTCCTTCTCACATAAACAGAGAGCAACAATACCTGAAGTCAGAAAGTGCAAACAATTCAATGTTTATTGGGGTGAACTTCCAGCAAGCACGATTCCAGTTTCCTTCCTCAGTGTCCCCCTTCCCAGCTCTGACACCACAGAGCCTTGTCTGTGTCCTTGTTCCCATACCCATTCCTCCCCCCCACCCCTTTATCAAAACATGATTCCAATTCCCGCACTCCCATTCCCCCCCTTTAGTTCTTGATTGACTGCAGACTATATAGTAAAACTGCTTAGCTATACCTCAACCAATCATTTTACTGAAATTTAATTAACCAATCCTAACGTATTGTAACATGATTATCTAACCAATTATATCCCACCACCTTAATTGGTTTACACCCAACAAAATTATTTATACAGCAGACAGAAACAATCAGAGAACCAGACAGAGATTATACAGACAAAGAATAGGGAAGTGGAGACTACAGTGATAGAACAATACAGAAATGAGGATTTTACACCCCAGCTATTGATAAATGAGTCTTGACAGACAGGATACTACCAAACTACGTTTTCTTTAAATCTTTTAGGCTCTTCCCTTTCTCTGGAGGTGATAGGTATTATCAGAACAGGATTGTATTCCTAATAGCCCAATAGCACCTTATTTCAATGTGACTAGTTTGGAATGTAAGGATGTGACCATACACTTCCCAGCTTATGGCTGCCTCTGCTGCTTAGCCGAAGGCCTTAGCCTAAGAACAGAGCCTCAGACTGTCACAGTAAGAGAAGGCCCTTACACAGATAGTGATTTTGATTCTTTCTTTTATACCTCTATAACTAGCTAAGTGCTTAAAAATACACCTACGTTTTTAAAGTATAGGCCTTTGCAGAGAGGCCTGAATATCTATATCCTAACACCCAGCCCAACCCCCGAGTCTACGCCCCCAGCTAGACCCCTCATCCCCTCCTGCATCCCTACCCCAGGCCAGAGCCCCCTCCTGTACCCTGAACTCCTCATTTCTGGCCCCACCTCAGAGCCTGCACTCCCACACAGAGCCCGCACTCGAACCCCCAATTTCATGAGCATTCACTGCCCACCATAAAATTTCTATACCCAGATATGGCCCTCAGGCCAAAAAGTTTGCCCACCTCTGGTGTAGACAAACCCTTCCCTCGCTCCAGTGCCTTTACACTGGGTCAAAGAACCAGAATAACCCAAAATGCCTCAGATGCAGCAAAGGCTGGCCACATGCTGGGAGATGCTGGAGGTGAGAGGGGTGCCGGGAGGCCTGGATTGTAGCATGTGGGGCTACGGCAATCCAGGCAGTGCTGTGACCCATAGGCAGCCAATGACAGGCTGCCATAACTTACACTGGTCCAAGGGCTGTTTGTGTTACATCAGGGCCTGCTGAGCATCCCAGAATTGGGAGAGCACGCAAATGACTTAAAGCCACCATATCCACATTCCTCCATGGGCTATGAGTGCTGTGTTGTGCAGCACAGAATCTCACCCATGAAGAGTAATGATAGAAAATACATTTTTGTTTGGCAGTTAGCTGAATGGAGTTCTTTAGCCTTGTGTATATCTGTTACCAAGGGCCTCATCAGAATAATTTGTTCCCACCATCATTGGCTTCTGTGCATCTTAACAATGAATTAGAGTGCAATGCAAACCTAAAGTATGTTAGAATGTGTTGCACGCATCTGACTGGAAAACAGAAACACTTTGAACCTGAGGTGTTTGGTCAGACATTGTTTCATTTTCTTAGTAGTTGTATTTATCTAAAATCCCCCAAGGAAATGTGATGCTATTCTATTAGTGGTGATTAATTATTATTAATAAAACATAGTTCTACTGTGCCTTTTATCAATAGATCAGAAAGAGCTTTACAAGATTGAGTATCATGCTCACATTAAAGATGGGAAAATGAGGTGCAGAAAAATGAAGTGATCTGTTCAAGTCAATGGCAGAGCTGGGAATGGAGCCTAGATCTCCTGACTTCCAGTTATGTGTACTATCTGCTGGACCTCACAGCCTCTTTTGTGTCTTATTTCAACCCCTTGTGCAGTTGCTTAAGAAAGTGGCAGTACTTGGGGATGGATTTTCAGGGACCCACCAGGCAGAAATTCCTTGGTATCCACAAATGCTTGTAACAGTGATGCCCTTATGCCAATCCAAGTAGACCCATCAAGGTAGGACTTAAACAAAACTCATGCTCCCTTTCCTCTACTTTATTCCAAAGGGCCTGCTGTCGCAATCTCACACACACACAAACACACACACACACACACACAACTTTTATGAGGAGCAAACAAAAGTAGTGGAGGGTACTTCCATGTTAATCCAGGTGTAGCATGTAAAGGCCCAAAGTGCATAAATACAAGTCCATGCACAGTAATATTCTTACCCAATATATCTGATTGCTTGTTTATGCAGGTTACACAAGACTTCTTGAATTTCAGAAGGAGGATGGCTCTTATGGAGCATTCAAAACAACTCCCAGCAGTACATGGTAGTGTATGCGTCATAATCTGCCTTAGTTGTTGTTTTATATTCTAAAATGCCCGTGTTGTCACACATAGTGCATCAGAAATTTAGTTCCTGGCTTTTGTGGTCAAATTGCGCCCATATACTTGAGTGCATCTAATATGTACACAGATAAATTAGCTACATACACAGCATGTGAGCATGCAAAATAGGTATTTGAAAATATATGGATGCAAGTCTGTGTGCCTAAACTTTGATTCTTTGGCTTTTATGGCCAAATAGTTTTTATTATTAATAAAGTGAGACAACTTTTTTTTCTGAACAACTTTCAGTGAACAGCTAATGGTGATGTAATTATGTGGGCATGTGCAAGCATTGTTTAATAATAAGAGCAGGCACCTGGGCGGACACTTCTATATATGTTTAAAACTGCTTATACTGGTGGGGTGAAATTAAAATGAAACACTTACTGGTAAGGGGTCCCAGCTCTGGGCCTCAAGTGAAAAAGGCGGGGCCTCAAGCAGAAGGGGCAAGACTGGGGGATCAGCCTCCCCCAGCCAGCCCATCTGCACTGCCTGGCCCACGCCGCCCGGAGTTCCGGTGGCAATTTAAAAGGGCCCAGGGCTCCTGATGGAGGGGGCAAAATGGGCAGCGATGTTAAAGTGCTTTAACATCAGCTGCTTATGAGCTAGTACCAGCTTCTTACAGGTACACCATACCAACCAGTAGCAGCCCACTTTCACCCCTGTATATTGGTTTATTTTAAACTTATCAGTGCAAGAAGAGTATAAACACAGGGGGTTATCTGGTATAAATAAAGCAATAGAAATTCACACTGCTAGTTAAACCAATGCAACTTGGTGTGTAAACCAGGCTTCATTGTACATGAGGCTGTCTCTGTCTTTCTCTCTATCTTTTTGTATATCTATCTCTATCTTTTACACTCATGAAAAACCAGTGTCAGAAGAGAACTGGGCCCAGTGTGGTAGTGAGTAGTGTTGTACCCTAAGGTATGAATTGCACTGAGATTCTTCAGTCTTTCTGAATGCCTTGTAAACACCGCTACCTCTATATAACGCAACCCGATATAACACGAATTCAGATATAACGCAATAAAGCAGTGCTTTGGACGGGCAGGGCTGCGCACTCCAGTGGATCAAAGCAAGTTCAATATAACATGGTTTCACCTATAACGCGGTAAGATTTTTTGGCTCATGAGGACAGCGTTATATCGAGGTAGAGGTGTATCTTTCGGCATTGCCCTATAATTACCACTGACTGGTCAACGTTATACATAGCAGTAGCTTGTGCAAAATTGTATCAGAATCTTCTGACATACTAATTAGGACTGTCAATTAATTGCAGTTAACTCACACAATAAACTCAAAAAAATTAATCACGATGAATCCAGTTTTAATCACAATAGAATTACTGCTGGAGCCCTGGCACATAAATACCTAGCAATGCCAGCTGCAACAGTGCCATGTGAACACCTCTTCTCATTTTCAGGTGACCTTGTAAATAAGAAGAGGGCACATTATCTCTTGCAAATGTAAACAAACTTTTTTGTCTGAGCGATTGGCTGAACAAGAAGTAGGAGTGAGTGGACTTGCAGGCTCTAAAGTTTTACATTGTTTTATTTTTGAGTGCACTGTAGACTTTGTATTTTGTGTTGTAATTGAAATCAACATATTTGAAAATATAGAAAACATCCAAAAATATTTAAATAAATGGTATTCTATTATTGTTTAACAGAGCAATTAACCGTGATTAATTTTGTAATTGCTTGATTAATCATGATTAATTTTTTTAATTGCTTGACAACCCTAGTACTAATTCGTGTTAGCAAACCACAAATATCAATGAGTTTAGAAAATGAAACCAGTTTCTTTTATACAGGCTGACTGCATTCATTGCTAAAGTGCTCACAAGGTGCAGAAAATACATCAGTGTCGAAGACCGTTACATACACAAAGCTGTTTCCTACTTGCTTGGACAACAGCAGGCGGATGGCTCATTCCGTGACCCTCACCCAGTGATGGACAGACTTATGCAGGTTGGTCACTGAAAATGATAAGAACCTGTTCCCATACGGGCCAGATTCTCAAATTCTGTAAATCGGTGTCACTCTATTGAAATCATTGGGACTATACCAGCTGATGATGTGGCTATGTGTTTTGTTTTGTTTTGTTTCCCCCTGATTCTGGACTTTTATCTTTTGCTTCCCATATAATTGTGTGTGAGGAGGAAAAAATCAACAGCTCTTGCAGGAAAATATTTTTAACTCTTTAAAAGGATGAGTATTTGAGGCAGACTGGGGAGGAATTAAGACTTTTTCTAAAGGCAGAAGGTGCAGAAAAAAAACCGCAAAATGAGTCAAAACGCCTCACAGTGAGAGACTCAAGGAACTCAATCAGTTCAGTTTATTAAGAAGATAAAGTAGTGATTCAATTACAGTGTATAAGTACCTTCATCAGGAGAAGATACTAGGTACTAAAGGGCTCTATAATCTATCAGAAAAAGATATAAAAAGAACTAGTGGCTGCAAGCTGAAGCCAGACAAATTCAAATTAGGGATACAGCACACATTTTTAACCAGGACTGTGATAAACCATTCAGACAAACTACCAAGGGAAGTGGTGGATTCTCATCTTTTGATGTCCTCACATCAAGACAGGATGCCTTCCTGGAAGCTGTGCTTTAGACAAGTTATTGGGCTCAGTATAGGAGTAATTGGGGAACATGTAAAGGCCTGTGTTATAGAAGGTTAGAGTAGAGGATCCAATCATCTTTTTTTACTTTAAAAGCTATGAATCTATGAATGAAAAAAAAATACTTATACAATAGAAAAAGAAAGTGTGGCTGGGAGAATGGAGAAGGATGTTAGGGTGGGTGTATTAGCAACAAAAGTGTGACCGTGTGGTGGTGGTGGTGGTGATTTTTCATACAAAGAAATAAAATTAGATTTGCTCAATTTAATAATAAAACAAATGTATGCTTTAGAAGCTTTCCCATGATTAACCTTCTAGGGTGGAGTTGGGAAAGCTGAAGAACATTTGGCTTTGACAGCCTTTATAACCATCGCTATGCAAGAGGCCTTGAGGGCTTTCGATGACTCTAAGTCTTCTGAGGTGGTAAGAAGCCTGCTTTTCTTTTCTCCTTATATCTTTCATTCTCTTTTTACGTGCATTTGTTTTGTGCTGGCATGTGTACTGTGCTCGGTTTAGCGGCATAGAAATTCCTGAGCATGTCCTTGGCCTCATCTTCACTATTGAGGCTGTATTTCCACTGTGGCACCACCCTTACACTTATTGGGCCAGATTCAACTCAAATTTCTGTTGGGAGAAATACAGTCACAGCACCTCAGTGGCCACAAGTCTGCTGGGCTGGTGCAGTGCAAAACAACCACAACCTTTCCTCCACTGTGGGGAGACTGCAGATCCCCAAAAGCACATAGTGCAGGCCAATGTGACTGGAGGACACATTGATTCAATGCATCCCCTTGGCTACCTCTAGTAGCAAGTTTCTTTGAAGCCCCTAGCAGATTTTAAAGCTACCCTCCCACAGGTCAGAGCCAGAGGGAAGGTAAGTGACAGCATCAGTACTTGCTCTCATTGGAGTGAATCCTTTCTATAGTGCAAGAGGAACAGTGGGCCCAGGGAAATGTGATTTTACACCAGTGGAGGGAACCAGGCCATTGTCAGTGGTGTGCTTATGATACTTTGCTTTTCTATAGCTTCTTTCATAGGAAGATCTCACATTTAAATGAATTAGTCCTCACAATGCCCCTGTGAGGATGGAAGTGCTGTTATCCATTAAACAGATGGGTAAACTTGGAAGCCAGCACTATAAATACTGTTACAAAATGAAGCCAGGACTAAAAGCCATGTCCTTTGAGCTTCAAACACAATAATTATTCTGTAATCCATGGTCAGGTAATAAAATCATGGTTCTAGGTAGAAGCAGGAACAGAGGAATATAGTAATAGCCAGACTGAACAGTGGCCAGCACTAGATGCTTCAGTGGAAGGTGAACGAAACCTCCTAACTCTAATAATTAGAGACTGGCTTAACCCTTGAATCATAAATTTTAGTCTCTCTCCCACAGCCTATGTTAGAATCAACCTCTCTGTATTCTTGTTATCCATATTGACGGCCAATCCCTTTTTTAATCTTGCTATGTTTTTGGCTACAGTGACATACTGTAGCAATGAATTCCACAGTTTAATTTAGCATTATGTGAAAATGTATTTCTTTTCATTTGTCTTGAATTTGACCCTAGTGATAATAAATAATTAATAATAATTAATAGCCCCAGATCCTGAAGTCCCTATTCAGGCAAACTCCCATTTTTGTCTGAGAAAGGACTATGTAAAAATTGAGTAATAAACTCAGGATTTGGCCAAACAATGCTGTTTAGCACTTATCTGGCACTTTATAAATTCAGTGCATTGGACAAATATTCATCTTGAAGTATCTTGTTATTGCACATATTACTGCCTGCATCGTCTTCGAAGCCTTCCTCTCCCAGAAAATTAGGATCTGGTGCCACAACCATTGCAATCAGATGCTAAAGGTGCCTCCTCTTCTCCTCCAGAAATCAGCTGTATGTAGCAGGGAGTTTCTGATGAGAATTTTGTACTCCTTGTAAATGGAGCAATTGCAACTCAAATAGCCCATCTATTTTAGCATAGGCCAGCTAGTGCTCATATCAGAAATCATTTTATTCCCTGCCAAAATCTTCAACAAATATAATTGTTTTGCATTATTCTTAACCACAATTACTAGGGTCTCCTCACTCCCATTCAATTTAATTTAGAAATATCTGCATTGTGTTGTTATAATTCATTGGAACTCAGATCAGTGTTACCTTTTGCATTGGTTTTGTATCACCCTCCAAACTGATCCATATTTATTTCCACAGAAACGAGGCATTGAGAAAGCTGTCGCTTACGTGCATCGAGAACTCTCACCTCAGCTGAACTTCTACTCAGTTGCAATCTCTGCCTACGCTCTGGCTCTTGTGAAACACAATAGCTCAGAAGCCAAACGAGCAGAACAGATTTTAAGAGAAATTTCTACACTCGATGCAGGTACTAATAATTATTCTTACATGGTGATTTGATTTATAAAGCACTCTTCCTAGCCAAAGTCCTTGTGTGCTGTTGCAACATAATTAAAACAAGATGAGGTGCAATAAGGCCAGTGTGATTAAATGTAGGTTATATGCAGATTATTAATTCTAGACCTATTGGAATAATAATTCTACCTTTAAGCTATCCCCAGAAACAATCTTAGCACAGCACTGAGTTGGCATTGCATACCTTAGGATCAGTACTCTATAACAACTGGGTCAGTACATTGTGATCAATGCACTATAATGGCTGGGATAAGTCAAAACTCTGTTTGGAAGCTGGTTTTTAATAACCTTTGCTTCTTATATTGTCAGAGTGGTGGTGGCTTTCTTTCTTGGGTGGAATCATTACTATGAAATAAATTACCTATATTTTTCTAAATTGAGCTAAATTGAAGCAATTTTTGGAAAATACCTTCCCCGGATTGATTCAAGGACTGAGTTATTGTTTCAGCAATGCAACAGCGCTACTGGGGAAATGGTGAAGATGCAGTTTCTATAGAAGCTACCGCTTACGCATTACTTCAGACATTATGCCAGAAGGATATCAAGTATGCAGAACCTATTGCTACATGGTTAATAGAAAAAAGGAAATATGGTGGTGGATACTGTTCTACACAGGTATCTGGCTTTCAGGCTCAATGGAATGTGTGGGGGGAAAATACTGTAAAATACCCTTATAAACTCTTCCAATAAATATGGAAAGATAAATATTTTTATGGGTCCAACCAGGCAGTCTTTTACAGCAGTTCAGGATCATAATGTTATGGGGTGAAACTGGATTTTCCATTGGTAGAAAGTTGCTTATTTTGATTGAAGCCCACAGTCCTGAGGTCCTTAAGTAAACGCCTGAGAATTTGGCCCTCAGAAAAAAACAATATGGATTAGTGAGGGTTCCATGACTTCAATGGAGCTACGAAGATTTATATCCATTGGAGATCTGATCCAAAATGTTGATAGAACAATATGGAAAATAAGATGAATGGATTGAGGTGGATGAGCAGACATGTGGAGACTTCAAAGAGAGAACCTCAAAGGAACAGAGATCTAAAAAGGAGACATCTGAATGAGGAGTTACTTACAAGGAAAGGCATGTGACTAGAGCACTTTGCTATTGCTGAAAGACTCCAGTGTGGCTGGTATTCATTTGTGTTTCAATCTCACACAGGATACAGTGGTGGCCCTGGAAGCTTTGTCACAGTATAGCATACAGACTATAGAAAGCGATCCCACCATTCTGAATCTTGCATTAAACCTACCTGGAAGGCACAAAAAGCACTATTTTAACCTGAACAGTAACAATGTCCAGATTCAGGAAGAACTACAGGTACTCAACCCTTTATTGTTCTAAGTTGGGATATTTCCTAGTTTGAGAACAGAAGGAATGTCTTCATTTCTCAGCAACCTTGATGTACTTTGGTTGCAGCCATTTTTCTGTGTAATAATAATATTTAACATTTATAGGCACCTTTCTGCCTCTTCCAGATGTTCAGATTGCTGCTTTCCCTCCAATGGGAAGGACCACTGCAGTCATCTGTCCATTCAGGGTCATCTTAGGGGAGGGAAGAGGCAAGATATGTCCTTTGCTCTGACCCACAATGCAATGGGGCCTGGAAAAATGATCCCTACTCCTGCTGCAGGGATCACTTTAGTGAGGTAGGAGAAGACATGCCCCATAGTTCCTTGAATGACAGTTAGGGAACTGTTACAACCCTGCACTAGGGTGGGGGAACCCCTATTGTCCCTCACTCATGGCAAACAGGGAATACCTTCTAACGTGGTTGCCCAGATTCCAGACAACAAGCAAGACTCTCAGGAATCACAGTAAAAAGACAACGTGAATAGTGGCCAAAGTGTTAAATGTCTGCTGTTTGGTTTGGTTTGCAGTTTGACCTCGGAAGCAAAGTTGAAGTGACGGTAAAGGGCCAAGGAAATGGGACACTGAGTGTAAGATGGAGCTTGAAAACTTATAAGTTTCATTTTATTTTTCTCTTTCAAAAAGAAAACGGTACTAATTCACATCTGTAGGGGCCTGCCCTGCCATCACTTCCAATTACACACAGTGCAGGAAGGAACCTCAGGCAGCCTCACCCCTTCTCAGATCCTGCCGAACAGTAACTAAGCAAAGCAATCACTACCCCATACTGCCTAAGACCCTGTCCTTATGCATCTCTGCTCTCCCCCAAATCCCTGGCAAATAGATGCAGAGAGCCCTGAAGGTCACAGATTTTGTCTGTTTTGGACCCGGCTACAGGGAAAAATTCCAAAGTCTATGGAGCCTCATGGAGAACTGCCTATTAGCTATTAATTACACTTAAATTACTTCAGTTTGCGCACCTCCACTGAGTGCTGTTGGTAGGGGACGAGGAGGGGGTGTTTGAAGTGGGTATAGGGTGACCAGATGTCCTGATTTTATAGGGACAGTCCCGATTTTTGGGTCTTTTTCTTATATAGGCTCCTATTACCCCCCACCCCCATCCTGATTTTTCACATTTGCTGTTGGATCACCCTAAGTGGGTAGGTCCCAGGCCATTTAGGTCTTTGAATATTGCTCATCAGTCTGTCATTGTTGTATCCACTACAGTCATCAGGAGATAAACTGTACCTATAACTACATTATGAGCTATGGGTGTGAGTCCCCTGCTCATGCACATAGACTCGTGATAGTTCTCATTGAGCTATCACAAGTAGGGTAGCTGCTATAGCACTGGTAGCTGCATCAGAGGCATGGCTGAGTCATACCAAGTACAAACCTGCCTAAAACTAGTTTCTATGGAATCTCTCTCACTCTCCCTGATCAAATGTAACTTCCAGTATGTGCACAATCAGATGAATTGCTGCAGACCTGTTTGGTTAAATTCTTTGTTATTTAAAGGAGCTTTTAGGATGTTCTCTTTTTTTTTTCAGATACAAAAAATATATTATTCTGTTGAAATGGAGAACACCACATGTAATGACTTGATTCTGGAAGTTGAAATGGAAGGGAACGTCAAATATTCAAGTAAGTGAAAAGAAAACAGAACAACTGTTTTTAATGATGGCAAATTTGGCTAAACCTTGATAGTATCCTATGACTTTTTAGCTGATTAGATTGGGAAAAAAGAAAGGTATCTACTATAGTGCCTTCAGGACAATTTGTATTTTTATTACATGTAGTAATATTTTAAGAATTGTTTTATAAGATCCCAGTTGACTTTTTGGAGGGTGCTTAATAAATATACTTATGTTATTATTATTAGTTATTACTAGAGAGCAAGGGTGGCCTTCTTATGTTATTATTATTAGTTATTACTAGAGAGCAAGGGTGGCCTTCTTGGCCAAATGACTTAATATCTCTGTGTATTATGGTTCCCACCCAAAAAGAGTTAACATTTCCTGTGTCTGTCTTTTAGCTATTTATTATACTGAAGTCACTTCAGTTGGAGCACCTCCACTGAGTGCTGTCTGTCTTTTTTCCTTAGATTGTTAGCTCTTTGGGGCAGGAATTGTCTTTGTGTATTTACAGATGGGGCCCCAATCTCAGCTGGGACTTCTAGGTGCTACTCTCATACAAATTAAAAATAATGGTGATTATTGCAGGCATTTATTTGAAGCTTCAATTTCAAAGATACATGAGATAATGAGACTGAGAAAAGTGAAGTTTATAAAAGCAGTGGAGGTGGCAGGAGTCAGCACGGATCCCTCACAAAGTGCAAAAAGGAGAGCAATCAGCAAGCTTTTCATCCCAGTCTGACAGGGTCTGATTGTGTCTAACACCTCCAGGTGCTCTGGATGCTGAGGAAGAGGACTATGATTATGGGGAGGACCATGCGACGGAAACCAGAAGAGATGAGCCCATGAGCCAGATAGAATGGTTTGACATCCGCAGTAGAAGGAAGAGAGAGGTGCCTGTTCCCGGTAAAACAGAATCATTACGTTACAAAGTCTGCGTCAGGTAGGTTCAGGACTAGGTTAACTCTATTAGTGAGATTACACTCTTTTGGTTAGGAAGTCTTGGTCTTATACATCTTTCTGCCATTTGTTGTCTTTCTGGAAGCACACGTTCAAATCCCAGCATGGTGGCTCAGCTCTTTGTCTTGCAAGACAGTAAAGCTGATTTCCATGCAGTGTATGGGGTATGAGCCATTCACACCAGATCTTAAGCACCAAGCTCCTGTCTGCTCTGCATAACATTAAAGAATAGTTTGTCTGTCTGTCTGTTTGTTTTAATGTAAGATTTTGCCCCAGTGTTCTTGGTCAAAAATTAACTCATCCCTTATATCCCCATAGTTGTATTGTATGCCAACTATTCACCTGGCTGCTGCCCTCCACCCCAGAGGTGGTTGCACTTAAGCATATATAAACAACAGAAACTCAATAAACGACACCAAAGAGAAGAGGAACCTCAGTGGGATTAGTGTAGTTTGCAGATCACGGAGTGTTGGTGTGTGCCCTGTGTGAGTAACCTCCCTCTCCCTGTGGATGTCACACATTCTCCCCCACTCCCTCGCACTCATTAATGCCCTGGAAAAGAACTAGTCTATTTACTATTGGCTGGCGGGGCTTCTCCAAAGATAGACCAGGTTCTCATGCTGTTGTGTGAAGAGCAGAGGGGAAGGTCTGGCTCTCAGTGCCCCTGGCTCTTTTGGAACCATGGGAATGAAGAGAAACTGGTAGTTGTGTAGTAGAGGCACTGGAGCCCAATGGGTGAGAAGGGCCTTTATTAAGGCTGCTGTTTCACTCCCCTCCTGTTTAATGGTGGCTTTTAAGCAATGGCAGCTCAGAGTTTTAGGCAGGAGTTTGTAACTTGCTTTTGTTCTGTAGCTATAATGAATGAAGAAGATGGCTCCTACCATCCTAATTTTCAGAGAGGGGATGTCTTGTTGTTTGCTAATCCAAAAGCAGGAAAGGGCAGAGCTGGCAGAACATAGTGTCCTATACAGAATAGGGTTGCAGCAGCCATTTTGCTTGCTCCCACTGTGGATTAGCAAACAACAAGACATCCCCTCTTTGAAAACTAGGATGGTAGTAGCCATCTTCTTTACTCACTATGGCTACAGAGATGACAGCATCTCTCCAAAAAGCAGTGCAGCATTATGAATGGGACAGCTGGGGTAGGTACCTTTATATACCCATTGCTTGGGGTGGCACTCTCCAAGGGGTGGCACTCCACCTCCCCTCTTCCCCCCCCCACACTTTTTTTTTTTTTTTTTTGCTTGGGGCAGCAGAAAGCCGGAGCTGGCCCTGGCCAGAGCCCTGCCTCTGGAGAGCCAGAGCATCGTCCCCTGGAGCCAAGCCCGGGCTGCAGTGGCAAGAGGGGTTCCCAGAGTGTGAGAGGAGCTGGGGAGGGAGGGAAGCAGGGCCCGAGATGCAGGGAGGGAGAAGGGGTCCTGCTGCTGCCACTGCTGCTGCCCTGAGTCTCCCCAGGGCGGCACAGTGTTTCCCCGCCTGAGTGGGCTGTGCAGAGCGCCACCGTTCTGGGCAGTGGGTGCGGATCCCAGCTCATGCGCTGATGGGGTGAGTGTCTGGGCAGCCCAAGCTGCCAGGGAGCTGCCACCGCCCCCTCATAGCCCCAGACCCAGCCTGCCGTGCACCTTCCCCGCCTCTGCCCCGCACTGCCTGCCCCAGGCCCCCACAGCGCCAGGGACAGGGAGAGGCAGAGCTTGGCTCCGAGTGGGGCAGTGGGGAATACTGCCCCGCCGGGGGACCCCCACAGCTCGGGCACCTGGGGATCAGTGTCCATCCTCTCAGCTCTGCCTCCACGAGGCTGGGAAAGCAGCTGTCAGCGCCTGCCCCTCTCAGCCCTTGCACCCCCCATCCTGCTCTCAGCCTCTTCATTTGTACCTCCCCCATCTCTCCTTCACTGCACCCCTTCCCCTTGTACTCTCCCTTCACCTGCACCTCTCCCCTTGTACCCTCCCTTAGCCCTCTCCTCCCGCACCTCCCCCTTCCCCTGCACCTCTTCTCCTGCAACCCTCCTCATACCCGCTCTCCTCCTCCACCCTCCTCTGTGAGTACAGCACACCCTGCTTCTCTGCCAGTGCAGAGCCCCCAACACCCCCACACCCACTCCTCTGCCTGAACCCTCTTTACTAGATCCCCATCCCTTTCCGGGTACAAGTTTGAGGGTTAGTCCCTATGCCTTCCATGTGCATTTGGAGTACTAAAGCTGGGCTTGCAGGGGATGGGGGGTGAGATTTATACTAAAGTGAAATAAAAATAGGAGAAACGGTTTGATCCGCACTGCAAGTGTAAACAGGGATTGCTGTGGTGAACAAGGAGGTTGTGTTTTTGGGTGGGGGAGAGCCCAGAACTTGGGCAGCAGGGGGTGCAGTGGGGGAGGACACTGGTGGGGAGGGGAGAGCCCAGGACTGGGATGGGAGGCAGCCAAAAAATTTTTTGCTTGGGGCAGCAAAAAACCTAGAGCCGGCCCTGCCCTGAACTGTGTTACAGTGCACTGCACACTTGCAATCCAGTGTGGATTTAAGGGGTTGTGGTTTACCACAGCATGAATTATCGAAGAGCCACTGACATTTGTAAAACACATTGTAACAGCTTCTGATGAGAGGCACCATGTAAATGTAACATACAGTCATCATCTTCAAGAAATCGGAGACGGCTCAACAAAAATAATCCAACTCTGAAGAATTTGGGAACGGAGAGGAATTAAAGTGCATTAGAAAAGCACAAAAGACAGTTGCATATTTAGGAATTTAGTCTCTAGACATAAATTTTAGCTATTTACTTGCCTAGGTAGATAAGTTTAAATAAATGGCTTTTAGGAAAGCTTTGGATTGTGCTCATTGGCAATAGGAATCAGAATCTGTTTCATCATCACCAGGCAGGAATGGTCAGGCTCTTCAGAAGTCCCTCTTTGTAACAAAATGTAAATGTACAATGTAGAGAGACATGATGGGGGAGGTAATATCTTTTATTGGACCAACTTCCATTAGTGAGAGAGACAAGGTTACACAGAAAGCTTGTCTCTCTCTCTCTCATCAATGGAATTTGGTCCAATAGAAGATATTACCTTACTCACTTAGTGTTTCTAATGTCCTGGGACTGACATAGCGACAGCAACACTGCATATGTTGTACAATGTAAGCATTTACTAACAGCAATTTTCCCTAAAAGATCCGCAGGTCCCAATATACCAAAGATGTCTCTAGTTGATCTCTCACTTTTAAGTGGCTTGGAACCTGACACAGCTGAACTTGAGCAGGTGAGGAGCATTTCTTTCATTGACATCTGTAATTTAATTTATTATTTTTGCGCTGCTCTTTGGAAGTCTTTATTTATCACAAGAGCTGGTTTTTAGCCCCAGGTATCTCAAAAGTTTGCAGAATAATTAACAGGAAACTGAGAATCGGGACAGACATTTTCATTATGGAAAGAGGGCTGTCGATCAATCACAGTTAATTCACGCGAAAAACTAAAAAATTAATCATGATAAAAAATTGTGTATTGTTAAACAATACAATTCAATTGACATTCATTAACTATTTTTGATGTTTTTCTACATTTAAATTATAACACAGAATACAAAGTGTACAGTGCTCACTTTAAATTATTATTTTTGATAAGAAGAAGCAGGCAGCAGTATCTCCCATAAATGTAAACAAACTTGTTTGTCTTAGCAACTGGCTGAACAAGAAGTAGGACTGAGTGGACTTGTAGGCTCTATAGTTTTACTTTGTTTTGTTCTGAGTGCAGTTACGTAACAAAAAAAAATCTACATTTGTAAGTTACAAATTCATAAAGAGATTGCACTACGGTACTTGTATGAGGTGAACTGAAAAATACTATTTCTTTTGTTTATCATTTTTACAGTGCAAATATTTGAAATAAAAAATAATATAAAGTGAGCACTGTACACTTTGTAATCTGTTGTAATATAAATCAATATATTTAGAAATGTAGAAAAACATCCAAAATATTTAATAAATATCAATTGATATTCTATTGCTTAACAGTGTGATTAATACAATTAATTTTTTTAATCACAATTAGTATTTTTGAGTTATTGTGTGAGTTAGCTGCAATTAACTGACAGCCCTAGACACATGAGCTGTGAATTGCACCACTAGCTCACATAGTGTAAACATACCCTTAGTTAGGGATTGATTGTTTTTGTTGATAGGTGGCTTGTTTGATGACTACTGGATTTGTCCTACTAGACTTTTTTTTTTTTTTTTTTTTTAAATAGTCCCTGGCTGGATATGGTGTTTGGCTGCTTGAGTCAACTCAAATCTTAATATTTTGTATTCTTTTGTCTTATGACCATTAGATGCTCACAATGTGCCCTTCATAAATGGATTAAATAAATAAAATACAATCAAAATGAGCAAACAGGCCCTCCATATACTCATTCAGAAAATAGCCTAGGTCCTCCACCACATAAAGGAACAGCAGACCAAGGAACTGTTCATTCTGAGTAAGAATCAACCAGTCCAGTACAATACACAGCTAGGCAGTTTAAGACAGCCAGCAGAAGCCAAAACAGATTTTAAACCAAGGTAAAAATGATGTTTCTGTTTTTGTAGTTGGTAAAGTCTGCAGACCAATACATCGACCACTTTGAGTACAAAGAAGGAAAGGTTATGCTCTACTTTGGGGAGGTGAGTGAATCCTGTATGACTTTTCCAACTTCCGTCAGGTGATGCTATAAAGAAGGGAGTATGTTCAGAGGCATATCTTTTAAATCTGTATATTGTTGGTACTGTTGCTCAGATCAATGTAGTTCACCCAGACACCGGACAACAGTGTACCATCATGAATTAATTAGAGGACATACCCATTCTTTTCCAAAAGTACCTTTAGGCCTTTGTAATACTCAGAAAGGTTAATACCATGTTCTAGACCAGGACTTTGGAACAAAGTCACAGAGCCCCTAATGAATCCATTCAAGCCAGAGCAATTGCTAACATTTGTGAGGCCCCAGGGCCTGAATCCTGCAAAGCAATTATGCATGTGCATAACTTCAGGCATGAGAGTAATCCCATTACAGACAGTGTGTTTCCATGTGTGTAAAGTTAAATATGTGCTTTGCTGGATCAGGGCCCATGATAAGACGTCCTCAAATTATCTGCCTTCTGGGTATCTACAATGCCCCTGACATCCCTGTGGCATCACTTCACATGGTGACTGCTTCCTTCAGCCATTTGAGATGCTTCACATCCTTAAGTGACACTCAAGCATAGATGTTACTCGCAGGTAATTTACACAGAAAGCAGCAGCAAGAAAAGAAATAATTAAGGACAAGGGATATGTTAGATATGTTAGTACTGCTATGGCTGACAAAGTGATTGTGTTTATGTGGGGATCATAAATAAATGTAACAGTATGTAAATTAAGTGTAATGGGGTCAGCACCCACCTCTCGTGCATGCCCCCTTTTCTCTGGTTGACAGTGCCTGCAAACATGGTTCTTTTCACTGCAGGGTGGGGCACCCACCTTTTGTGGATGGCCCCCTTTCTCTTGGTTAGGTATGAGCCTGCTTTTGGTTTTTTGTTCTTTCAGTGGGGTGGCAACCACCTCTCGCAAGCACCACCTGTCCCCCAGCCAGTGGTTCTCTCACCTGGCCTTCAGCAGCCTGGCCTTCTGGCCGAGCTGCACATGCTATCCCCGCTTCTGGGATATACAGTCCTGAGTTCTTATCACAGCCCTGGTTTGGGGCTGTAGCTCTTCGGCTTCTTCCCAGAGGCACTGCTTTCTTCAGACACCCAGCTGTGGCCCGTCTCGGTACCTTCAGCTGGTTCCCATTTCAGCAGCCCTCCCTGGGCTCAGTCTGCTACCAGACCAGCAGGGCACATCTCGGTGCCCTTGTCTGGTCTGGCCAGGTCTTGTGCTCAGTCCTCTGGGCTCAGCCTGCCCCCACTGACTTTTTGATAGCTCTACTGCTACTCTATCCAGCCAGCCAGTCTTTGGCAGTCTTCACGGGGCTCAGTTCTGTCTGGTGAACTGTCCGCAGTCCAGCCACGCACCTGATCCTCCCTCCTCAAATGCCACACAGCCACTGAAGGCTCTGCTGTGCTGCTTGCCTTTCATTGGACCCTTATTTAGTGGCTCTCGCAGCCCTTCTGGTTGGTCGCTCTTCTGCGGCCACTCTAGGCTACCTAGACTAGAGGACTTCTCACAGTTCTGTTCTGGGAAAGGGTGATGCAGGACTGCAAGGCCTCCAGCAGGGGGCCTTGGGACCTAGTCTACCCTGCTGCAGGCCCTGTGCAGTTACATACTTAACATGGATCTAAAGCTGTCCCTTAGTTCTATAAAATAACCAATGCATATTGGCACAGGACACTGGGATGTTAGGGCCTGATTCAGGAAAGCCTTTAAGCCTCCATTCCTGTTCAGGATGACTTCAGTGGGACTTAGGCACATGCTTAAAATAAAGCAAGTGCTCTGATGATTAGGGATACTTCCCTGAGTGAGGATCTCAGAAAGAGAAGACCATCGATGCTGTACATAGCCAATAAACCTGCTTATTCTTTAATAGCAAGTCTTTAGCATATTGATTCAAAGCTCCCAATAACCTGGGAAAGAACAACCTTATGCATTTGTGGCTGAAACAGACAGTTAATTCATCCATGCTGTCAGAAAAAAAGTGTTCAGCAGAACCAACACTACAGACACGAATAAATTGTGGAGTGGTTGGAGAGCATGAATTATCGTTTTGTAATAAATGTTATTTGTGTTTGCTTTTTTTCTGCAGCTCAGTAATGGATCCGAACCAGACTGTGTGTCGTTTGGGGCTAAGCAAATCAATCCCATGGGTCTAGTACAGCCAGCAAACGCCATCATTTATGATTTTTACAACCCTGGTAAGCTGACCCAGTAGTACAGAAAAAATAAACATGAAACTATTTAGAAAGGGCAAGATGCCAAGATTGAATTTTCCCCTTCTGACCGTTGAGAGGAAACCCTAGTATATTGGAATTTGATGAGTGAATCAATATTTTTCTAACAGTGCTTAATGAAAAGACTCCCCTCTGAATAATGACTGGTAATGTCACAGCGAGAGCACACTTTAACAGAGACCTTCTCAAGAAGTGATCTCCTGGTTTGCATTGATTGCAGGGGACTGAAAATACCTAATTTTACTTGTATGAGGTTTTTAAATGAACTTTTCATGCTTGTGTAAAATTAATCTCCATAGATCACAGAGCCATAGGCGCCAACTCCATGGGTGCTCCACAGGAAAAAATTAGTGGGTGCTCTGCACCCACCGGCAGCCAAACTCCCCTCACCCACCACCCCCCTCCTCCTCCAGGAGGGGAGGAGAAGCAGGAACATGGCACACTCAAGGGAGGAGGCGGGGAAGAGGTAGGGCCAGAGCGGGGATTTGTGGAAGGAGTTGGAATAGGGGCAAGGAGGAGCAGAGTTGGGGTGGGGACTTTTGGGAAAGGGTTTTGAATGGGGGTGGGGAAGGGGCGGGAAGACACAGAGCTGGGTGGGGCATCATGGAAGGGATGGAGTGGGATGGGTGCAGCGGGGGGGAGTCAAGCACCCATGGCAAAGAGGGGAAGTCGGCGCCTATGCATTGAGTATGAGCAGCAGTAGACCAAGCTTCCCTAAATTTGTCCCTGGGATCAACTCTAAGGACAAAGGCCCTGGTTCTCAAAGGTATTTAGGTGCCTAACTCAATACATTAAATGGAAGTTAGACATCTAAATGTCTTGAGGATCTGGGCCAAAAAGACTAGTTCAGTCTCTATGTTGATTCAGACCTTGACCTCTGATGGTACTGTTAGCACAGTGATCAAGTAGCGCCATACATGGTGGTGGTATTTGTAGTGTGGATCGTTATCAACTAGAAAATGTTTAATTGATGAATTTGCATCAGAACTTTTATTTTTCAAGAAACAGTAGATGTTTTACATAATGTTTTCTCCTTTAAGCTTTCCATTGTGGATCTGTCCACCACTGAGCTTTGTTTATTAGACCAGTGCTTCTCAAAATGGTGGTGGTCTGCAAGCCATCAGCTGCCAGTCCTTGGCGAGTTTCCTCATAGGAAGGTTGAATAGGTTTATAATATGGCACTGGTCCCTGGCACATTGGAAAAAAAAATTGCTGGTCCTCCACATCAGATAGCTTGAGAAGCACTTTATTAGACCATCTCTTTTCCTTTACAACATCCAACCTACAAACCAGCTAAGTACTCCAAAGCCTAGGCTTCTTAGAAGTCCTTTATAGAAAGGAGACACTTCAACTGCAAAATATCATGAGTTTTCCAGTAGAACCTAGAGTCCCCAATCAGGATCGGAGCCTTGTAATGCTAGGCATTCTACAGACACAAACACAGTAAAAGTATTTCATTTATACTTTTTGATTTCTAGAAATGGAACCAAGTTGCAAAATTAAGATCTATCTACAGATTTCAAAGTTTTAGGGGGAAATGAAGTTTGTTTTTGGTATGGTCTATTCTAAAGCTAGGTGCCAGTTGCAAAATCCAAATCCAGAAGAATTTAGAAACTTCAGCACTGTTTGAATCTGGGGCTTTGGTTGAGATCATATATAGCAGCTTTCTATACACTATAGAAAGATATGGTGCATTTCTTATTCTCATCTAAATATCAGAGATTTCATTTTAACTGCTAAAATAAAGGAGCCTGGGGGTGAGGAAGAAGAATATTGGGAATTGTAGCAATACGCAGACAGAAACTAGATTAAATTACACTTGCTTGGCTCTATGACTGATATTTGGAATGATCAGATTTATGAGCCAAAATACAACTGAAGTTCTGATTAAACCAGGATAAAGCTAAACAGTCAGTGTATGGTACTTGATGGGTGAGAAATGAAAGAGAGACTATTCAAAGAAAGTCAGAGGTGGCTGTGCTCTCTGTGTAAACATCATCAAACCAGAGTGAAGATAGTGCCTCTCAAGTTATGTCTACGCTGCAAATGAAGTCATGACTGGAGCCTGGTAGGCACACCAACACTAGCTTTCATCTAGCTAGCATGAATAACAATAGTAGTGAAGACATAGAGGCATGGTTCTAGCAACCTCAATACATTCCCAGAGCCCCCAACAGGCTTTTACTCAAGGGGCTAGCCTGTTTTACCACATCACTGGTATTGTAACCTGTGTTAGCTAGAATAAAGGTAGCATAGGTTTCCCTCCCTGTGCTACAGTCACACCTTCATTTGTGTTGTGGACATGCTCTGAGAGTCAATGGCCTTCTCAGACCAATATAATATAGGGAACAAAGTTGTTGCTATCTTCTCTGTAAATGCCATGGCAGTGAACTATATTTGCAAAAGAAAGATACCCTGATGTGAGGTTGCTCAAAGTCCCACTCCTTGTGAGACTTAAAAGCAGTAAGGTTATTAAGTTCTATTTCTCTTCTCTCTTCAGACTGCCTCTGCTAGCAGATGAGGATAGCAGAGAACAGGCAAACTTCAGACCTCTAAACTGCAAGCAACCACTTGGAGCCCAGTCTAAACCCCCATCCTGAGATGTTTAGATTCTGATCTTCCCCACCTGTCATAATTCTGAGCACAATGAAAACATTGGGCTAGACCAATTTACACTATCTGGCCCAGAGATAGAAAGATGGCTTATAGGACAAAGGTCCTTAATAGACATTATTTAAAACTTGTAAATTAGTGTTGACTGCATCCCTTTTTAAATAGATGTTTTATGTGATGAAACAAACCAAAAAAACAGGTTTAAAATTAAACACATTGTTCAGTTGGAATCCAAACAATGAGTTTCCATCAATATTATAGAGTTAAGGGACTGCAGTTGCTCATTCAGGTTGCACAGAAGAACCTTCAGTGCACTGGGGGCATTCTGTTGCAAAGCTGAACTGCAACTCTGCTCATTGTTGCCTTTTCCAATTTAGGCTGCTTGAGAATTAAATTATTTTGTTTCCTTTCTTTAGGGAGAAAATGCAGTGTATTTTACAGTGCACCCAGACAGAGTGCCATGTTATCAAAACTGTGCCATGCAGAGGTTTGCCAGTGTGCTGAAGGTAAGGTATTGATAAATGTGATTGAATCAGTTCCAAATGAATTCATTCCTTCATAGCAGCCAGCTGTTCATTTTTGGGCCAGAAGGGACAATTATGATCATCCAGTCTGACATGCAAAACACAGGCCATAGAACCTCACCCAGTAGTATCTGCACCAAGACCATAACTTCTGTTTGAAAGTTAGTCAGTCTTGATTTAAAGTTTCAATATGATAAAATAATTCATCACATCCCTAGGTACATTGTTCCAATGGTTAGTTACCTGCAGTGTTAAAAAATTGTGCCTTATTTCAAGTCTGAATTTGTCTAGTTTCAGCTTCTGATCATTTGTTTCTCTTAGGATAGAATGGGACTGTTGAATATATTTAAATTGTTCAATCTAGGTCCCTGTCCACAAAGAAGAATGACTTTCAGTAAAGCCATTGCAGCGGATACACGGGAAAGCTTTGCATGCTACCACTCTGTTGTAGACTATGGTAAGGCATGAAAGATATTTGTCAATGTCTTTTAAACTTGGTGTTTCTCTGTGTGAACCTTTTGCCAGGTGCAGCCAGCAGCAACCAGGAGTGGGTTTCAATATCTAGTGTTCCTTTCCATCAATACAACACAGAACTGGCTTGAGCCCCCACCCAGAATCCTGGGAAAATTACACACCACCCATGGTGCCTCTGAGAGGCAATACTTCCCCACTTGGAAGCATAGAGGCTGAATGTATAAAAGAAATGTTTAATAAAAGGAGGGAAGTGACTCAGTGTTAATTTGAGAAAACACCTCAAACAGGGTTTATAAACCTAAACCCTGAGCAAAAGACTGATCCCAAGTAAGTTGGGTAGTGTCCTTTTCCCCTCAGGTTCTTAAGTCCAGCAACCCAAAAGTCTCTTTCACTTACCTAATCTGTCTTTGCACCCCACTCACAGTTCCTTTTCTTGGTCAGTGCAGACCCAGAGTTCAGAGGTGCATCTGCAGAGTTCACCTCCCACCCTGGGTGGAGGAGGGAAGTAAAGGCACCTTACTCACTCCGCTACTCAGGGACTCACACGCTGCCCATCTCTGCCAGACACCCTGCGGCCAGCTGCCCTTCTGGCCACACCTTTTTGCCAGCCACCCTGTGAGCCACTCGCCAGTTGCTCCCAACAACTGCTTCTGCTGGCGACCTGTTCGCTGCACCTCTCTGCCACCCACCCTGCTGGCTGCGCCTCTCTAGCTCACCAGCCACTCATTTGCCAGCCAATTGTCAGTCATCTTCTGCTACCATCTGCCTCTCTGCTGTGATCGCTGCACATCAGTCTCTTAACAATTGTCAGCTCTTTGTAGGCTGTTCAGAAACACTACCCCATCTCAAGTGATTTCAGCTCTGACTGAGCATTTAAAATAACAAAGAGGCTCTTAATGTAGCCTATTTAGTTCTTTTTTTGAACAATTGGGGTAACAGGTTAAACAACTCCAGGAAGGACCCTTGGAGGAGGGGCCACATCTCCAGACTAGGAAGCATATTCCCACCCCTCTACTTTTACAGGGCTCTGGCATTCGAGCCCCTGGCTTAATGAGGTGTTTTCAGCTGAGGGTGACCCCCTCATTTGAGGCAGGTTACGCACAGCCCTGTTTCCCTGTATTCCTACAATAATTACAACTTTGGTAACAGTGTTTCACTACCCCTGCATTCAGTACTAAAGTGATTTGTAACCCAACACCAGCCAAAGTTGATCGTTTTGAACAATACAGCTCTATCTGCTGGGTATCTAAGCTGAGTAGGTGTATTCATGTAAAAACAGTTTGCTCTAGAAGTCTCTCCCCTTCCCAGTTAGCTGTCAGGGGAGAATTCATTCAGTTCATTTTGACCCTTATATCTATAGTGGTAAATTCTCTCTATAATGAACCTCCCCTAAACTGAGCAGAGTGACTGCTTGGAGTCTGTCTGGGATGGGGAGATGAGTGGGTATTAGGGCAGTCATTCTGGACAGGGGAGAGAAAAGGAGAGGTTTCCAAGGAATCTGGGCTGGGGAGAAGGGCAGTGAGTGGATGATGAGAAGTCTGGCTGAGTGGGGGTTGGGGCTTAAGAAAGAATGCATACCAGTATGTTACTCTGGTTCAGAGAAGACCAGTGGCATTGGAACTTCTGACCTTATAGTCCCTGGTGTTAGGTAATAATAATAAGGCCCATTTCTTATATAGCAATTTTCATCAGTAGATCTCAAATAGCTTCACATTCTATAACGTATTTTCCTCAAAACACCCCAGCAAGGTAGGGAAGTGCTGTGCAGATAGGGACAAAGAGGCTGCATGACTTGCCCAAGGCCACCCAAAATGTCCATGAGTAGGGAATTGAACCTTGATCTCCCATAGCCTAAGCTAATGCCTCAGCCACCAAACTATCCTTCTCTTCTGGTTGGAAAGGGGATAGCAAACAGTAGGTGACTCCTTCTAGCATTTCCTTCCTTCCCAAACCTGCTGAGCCAGCTAAATACCTCTTCATGTGTTTGGCTGACTGGCTCCTCTCTAGGGTATGCAGGGTGCAAGAGATACTGGAGGAAGAATGTGGCTCAGCAGCTTTAGTGGTGTGCACATGAATGCAGTGGTAGGACAAAGACAGACCTTTCCCAGTGCAGCAGTCCAGGAAACCTACTAATATAGTCTGGTCTATCTCCCAGTGGGAGGATAATGTCACATTTGGAAAAGGGGGTTCAACCCCACAAACTCCTAATTGGTGTCTGCCTTGACAAGTACATACTTTACCAGCTGTCTTTCAGATTTCCAGCTCTCTCATGTACCACTTGGTAGCACACCTGCCTCTGTGCTGGAAACCACTTAAAGTGTATTTGATTTTCTTTTCTGTACTCTATTTAATATTTGCATCCGTCCTCATACAAATACTATCCTGTTGCAGCATATAATGTAGAGATCCTGGGGATGACCCAGAAGAATGCTTTTGATTACTATGAGACCAAAATCCAAAGAATCTTAAAAGTCGGTAAGTATAAACTTTGTATTCATTTACGGCAAAATCTGGCCTTCTGCTAGGGAAGTAATTTTTTCTACCAAACTGGTGGCATTCTAAGAACAATAATACTCATTCAATAGTTCCATTTTCTATCTTTTAACAGAAATGCCCAGGCCGTTGTACTAGAGAGCTAATGAAAAATCTGTTTGTTTTAAAGGCAGGATTGAGATAGACATTTGCTAGTAATTAGGTACAACCATACTAACAATGGGTGAACAGGAACAGGTTTCAAGTTGGAATTCAGTTTAGAGTAATCACCCCAAATCAGAATAGTTATACAGGCCATCCAAACCTCTCTGAGTCTGTAAAGTAAAGCTGGGAATCTTATGAAAGCAGGACTGGACTTCCACTCCTGTCCCAGCTTGGAATACCCAGAGGCCTGCCTTTCTTATGCTGTTTCAGCACATTGTCAGCTCCAATCCCAGTGGGAGACAAACATGGTGAAAATAGATCTAAACATTTTAGAGCCTCCAAAAGCTTTGGTTCAGATGAACCAGCGAATCTTTCCAGAAGACTGAAGGAATAAAATGCTGCCCCCTAGGAGCAGTACATATTCCCTTTCAGGGAGAGAAGTCCAGTGGAGAGTTTTATGATTAGATATTTTCACACACATGTCTTGCATACCAGTTTGTCTCTTTCAAGGGAAGACACTGGTCTTTTCTTTTCTTGGTGGACAGGATTTGTTACTTACTGGATTTTACCATCCAAGAAGAAGGTGGTTTTGTTTTACAGATAGTGGCTCAAATATTTCTCAAAGTTTCTAGACCCTCGTTTAGTGTGATAGAGTTGAATTGTATTGGGTTAGAGAATGGTTAGACCTATCTGGTCCAGGTTAAGGTTTCCTGTCTTTTAAAAGCTTCTCTCAGATTCAGTTGATCATTCTCATGTGATAGTATGAGAACTCTCCACAGTATTTGCTGCTCAGAGCCAATGGATGGATTATGAAGTCCAGTTAGCTGGTGAACTAGACAGAGTAGCTCTTCAAGCTTGGATTTTGTATCTGTGATGACAGAAGAGAAGAAGATTGTCTTTGCTTCCATTGCTGCAGTGGAGCAGTCCTGCAGAAGACTTTGTGCTAATGGTGGGTGGGTTCAAAGCAGGTTTTGTGCACCACCATTCCAGTCCCCTGCCTACACACTTCCATTTACCTACTTCATCAATAAACCAGGACAGTCTTCACAGTAGTTGTGGGGGGAGAGGGTGGATAATATCCTAGGGGAAGTTCAGCCCTTGTGGACATCAGTTAGTTGTAGTAGCTTGTCAACCTCTTGGTCTTGTAGCTGGGAGGTTTGCCTTCCCAGAGCAAACTGAAAAACATAAAAGTTCCAAAAACTTCCATGGTCAGTCCTGCCTTGATGGTTCATTCCCCTGATGGGATGGAATGAAGGCACTCATCTTTGCCTGAATGAGCAGTAGCCACACCTGGATGAGCAGAACTTTTGTTATGTGCCCAGTGGTCCAGTTTTTAGCAGATGATCAGGTCCTGGGTGTGTGGGTCCAGAGAGAGCTTATGTGAACCCAGTGGTTTCCAAGTGCAGCAGGTAGAGTAATGCAGTCCTTGGCATTGTCTATATGAAGGGTGAGGATGCTAGGAACAGTGTTAATTCTAGGAAATCTGCAGGGTCTTAGCCAGAAAGTCCATAGACTGCAAGGTTCTCTTTGCTCTTATTCTCCCAGCCTATTATGGTGATTTCTCAGATAGTTACAGTCCCCCCATGGATTTGAACACTTATCAGACTACAGCATGAGTCATACAGTTACCTACAAGCCATAAGAATTTAAAAAACTGATGGCAATTTAACTACAATGGGCCTGAGGCAAAATGACATAGTTGCTCAAGTAAGCAAGCCCAATCCATCTTTGTTTTCCTTTGCATTCCTAGCTGTAAGGGAAATTGGGTCCCCTATGTGGCATACATGCCTTACAAGTCTTGTACTACACAACAAATCTGCAGCACTTGCTGTATTACTCAAGGGAGTAATGCCCATGTAGGACAGCATATATTACTGAACGGCTTTTTTCTTTGGATTTGAAATAGTGTATGTAAAATTGATGTAAGTTTAAACTAGTGAATAAATAAAATTTTCTTAGAGTTGGGCTTCAAGGGTTAATATTGTTTTACGACACACTGAAATCCTATTAGCTTTGAAATATTCAACTTTAGGATTAGATTTTGTATAGGATAGTTCAGTGGTTAGAATATTGACCTGCTAAACCCAGGGTAGTGAGTTAAATCCTTGAGGGGGCCATTTAGGGATCTGGGGCAAAAATCTGTCTGGGGATTGGTCCTGCTTTGAGCAGGGGGTTAAACTAGATGACCTCCCAAGGTCCCTTCCAACCCTGATATTCTATATCCAGAACTTTTCACACTCCAGATATCCCATAATACTTTATAGTGCAGAGACTGTGTAAGAAACCAGGAGTCACTATGAGCACAGCAATATCTTGTAAACAGTTTGGGATGGCTTTTAATTGTTGTTAAGATTTGTATATGTGCCATAGTTATGCCTGCTATTTTGCATTGTATTCAGAAGGGGAATTTGGCCAGCACAGTGGCGCTATCTGCTCTTTTCAAAACATGTCATGAGACCTCTAAATTCCATCTGAAATGTTGCTAGAAGCAGGTAGAAGTGACCTTACTTATATGTCCTACCCAAGTAGTAAAACAGTGCAGCACCACTACCAGTAATGCACTGCTGTGTTAGCATTTTTGTGTTCTGTCATTCTAGTCACTCTTGTATCTGGGCACCTTCTCTCTCCCCCTAGAGGTAGGTTCTTAACCCCAGCAATGAACTCAAGCCCAAGTCCTGACGTAATATTGAAATCCATGACTTTCTGGCCCAGAACTAGAATAAGATCATCTGACCCATTTTCACACAGAGATTAGTCTGTTTGCCAGAAGTTGGGAATGAGCAACAGGGGATGGATCACTTGATCATTACCTGTTCTGTTCATTCCCTCTGGGGGCATCTGGCATTGGCCGCTGTCGGAAGACAGGATACTGGGCTAGATGGACCTTTGGTCTGACCCAGTATGGCCATTCTTATGTTCTTCTTGTGATCCCTGTTATGTCTGGGAAATGAATGTCTTATGCAATAGTTTCTGAGAGAATAACATATCATAGTGATTTTCAACCTTCTTTCATTTACGGACCCCTACAAAATTTTGAATGGAGGTGCAGACCCCTTTGGAAATCGTAGACACAGTCTGCAGGTCCCCATGGGTCCACAAACCACAAGTTGAAAACCACAAGCATATTAGGATGCATCATTGTAGGGCAGGTCAGCAGCACTGGAGATGTAGATTTTCTGATTCTGCCTGCTACACTAAGCACTGAAACACCAATGCCAGCATTCTCTCTGTAGCTAACATCACCAATGTTGAGGTGAAGATTGTGAAACGTCAACTTCGCTGGGCTGGTCATTGTGTATGGATGACTGATACTAGTATTCTGAAGCAAGTCCTCTTTTCTCAACTTAATCATGGCATGAGGACTTGCAGGGCACTGAGGAAACATTACAAAGACACCTTGAAAGTATCTTAAGAAGAGAGGCATTGACCCCATGATCTGGGTTGAGCTGGCTAGCAATAGACTGCGCTAGTGCCACATCATACATCAGTCCTCAGCCCGTTTTAAAGAGAATCACCTAGCTCAAAAAGCTGAGAAGGAAGGAGCATGTATAGCATCCTGGCCAGCAGCTGTGCTCTCTCCAGGCAGATACCAGTCACATATGTGGGAGAACCTGTAGAGCATGGATTGGACTCCTCAACCATCTCAAGTCTCATCAATGACTTTTCCCCCTGGCAGATGACATCCTCATATCGAGGGATAACCGATGACAACCATATTGGTTTGCGTGTTTTGAAGAACGAATATGAGCTTAAATCATTTTTAATAAATGACTGCTTTGGTTTTTCAAAGAGACAAGGTGGATGAGATCATATATTTTACTGGACCAATTCCTGTTGGCGAAAGAGACAAACATTTGAGCTTCACAGAGCTCTTCTTCAGATCTGGGAAAGGTACTCAGGCTTGGTCTATACTAGAAAATTTGATTGGTTTAACTATGTCAGTCAGGGGTGTGGAAAAGCCACACCACTGAGTGAGGTAGTTAAGCTGACCTAGGTCCCTGTGTAGATGGCACTAGGTAGACATACGATTTCTTCCGTCGACCTAGCTACCACCTCTTAGGGATCTAGATTACCTATGCCAACAAGAATCCCTTCCATTGGCATAGGTAGGGTTTACACTGAAGTCACAGCTAAATACAAGGTGAAACAGATTGTTAAGCACAGAGAGTTAACACATGTTGCAAGAAACGCTTCAAAATAAAGTGGCCAGTGAACACCTCTGCAGTCATAGGACAAAGGTGAGTTAGTGGATTGTAATGAGCCATAAAACCAGTGTCTTTGTTTTTTAAAGGCTTTTCTTCCTAAATCTCTTCATCTTTATACAATTTAAATAAAGGTTCAGATAGGTTTTAAAAGCTGTTTATCAAAGCAACAATAGACTTTTAGTATCCTTATTAATGTTTGTTATTGACCTAGGTCTGAGTAGTGGCTCTCTGCTCTAAATTGTGGCCCTTAAAGGTAACTGTGTTAAGAAGAAAATTTGTGGTTGTTTATGAATGGAAAATGGGTCCCTGACCCGACCCTGAGAGTTTTAAACGGGAGGGTTTGAACCAGGCCCACCAATTTCTCCCCGCAGCTGCTTCCCACTGCTTTCCTTGGATGTAAGCCGGCTGTGCTCTGTGAAGCTACCATCCTTTCTCCCATTCACCAGCAGCAGAGGGCTGGGAGGAGAGAATAGCTCTGGGTTTTCCATTGCCTGCTTCTCAGCTGGGCTGTAGGACCCCCAGTAAGAGCAGTACCAGAGCCTAAGGGAGCACCCAACAAAGGAGGACAACTTTCCTCCAGAAACGTGGCCAGGAGAAGGGGAATAAAAGAGAAGAAACTGAGACCCACTTCCAGAGTTCTCAGGCCCAGCCCTCATGCAGGTTACAGGGGACTATTCTAACTGGTGTCAGGTAACACCTCTCCTCCTCTAGGGACCGCACATCACCTGAGGATAGTAGAGCACAGCGCACTGCAGCCACTCACCATCCCCGCTGCTCTCCGGTTGTGGTGAGGGAGGCATGGGAACTATCCCTGCCTGATCTGTGCCTGCTGGGGAGTTCCTTATTCCAGAGGATTCCACAGCAATGTCCAAAAGGAGCAGAATTTTGAAATAATATGTCAGCTGTAAGGATGACCTGAGGGTATGTCTATACAGCAAAGAAAAACCTGTGACTGGCTCATGCCAGCTGATTCAGGTCACAGGACTCGGGCTGCGGTAGGGTTGCCAATATTGTAATATTTAAAAACCGGGCTCTCCATCACCAGTGCTGGAAACTCCCCTGCCCTGCCTCTTCTCCTGAGGCCCCACACTTGCCCTGCCTCTTTCCCTCTCCCCTCATCATTCACTGCTTTTTCCCTCTTGCTCCCCGCTCCCTTCTGCCTGGGTCGGGAAGGACTCACCTGCAGAACTGGGCCTGGAAGCTGCAGCCACCCAACGCAGGTAGGAGGTGGCCCCGGCTGAGTAGGGGTTGGTGGTGGTGATGACCTGACATCTCCCCGTCTCCCTCACCCACAGTAACTGGACTTTGGGTGTCTGGTCAGTAGATCTGTCTGGAAACTGTCAGGTCCCCTTTTTGACTGGACTTTCCAGTTGAAAACCGGGCATCTAGCCACACTAAGCTGTAGGGCTGTTTCATTGCTGGGTAGGCTTCAACCTGGGGCTGAAGTCCAAGCTCTAGGACCCTTCCATCCCACAGGGCTCTAGAGTCTTGGGTCCAGCCTGAGCCTGGAAGTCCACACAGCAATGAAACAGCCCTGCAGCTCAAGTCACCTGGCACGGGCCAGCTGTGGGATTTTCTTTGCTGTGTAGACATTCCCTGAGTGGCCTCACAGATCTAGGTATTTGTAGGCGACTGGACTAAATAACCCATCTAAGTCCCTTCCAGTTCTACATTTCTATGATTCTATGGCCCCCATCAGCATATCTGAGCACCTAAAAGGAAGCATAGTCCCTGCACAAAGAACTTCGTCTAAATATTGACATGTTCCCATGACTTATTTGCTCCCAGTAATGTATAGAACTATTTGCTTTGCCCTTTTTATGAAGAAGATGGTTGCTTCTTTTATCTGGAAAGGAAAGATTTACAGTCTAGTACAGTTCTTCTGTCTGTGAGAAGCTCCTGCATGGCAGGAAGCATTGTCTAGTAGTTAGAACAAAGATCTGGTATCCTGGACTCCATTCCCAGCATTTGTCTTTGACTTTCCTTGTGTTGTTGAGTAAATTATTCATCTTCTATGCACCTCAGTTTGCCCATCTGTAAAATAGGCATAGCAGTCATGAACTATCTCTCTGGGGTGTGTGCAAATGAACTGATTATTTGAAATCACTTTGTGGTACTTCAGGAAGCAAGATGTTCCCCGTCAAGGTGTGATTATAGCCTTTACTTTGCCTGGTAGTGAATGCAGTAGTTAGTAAAGCAAAACCATTTCCGAGTGGCCCATGATGCCAGCCTCCATCATTCACTGGTTACACTTTCAAACAAGCACCTTTGCGCTTTTTGCCAGTGTTTCCCCTCATTCTTGAGAGAAGCTTCCAGTGAACATCTGCAAAGCTATCTCATTCTCCTTAAAATTCCTCTTTGCTGTGATGCCTGCAATAAACTTGATAATGAGAATAACTGTGCAAAGACCACTGCCTATCATGCTGACCAATATTGTTTCATTTCCTTTGACTTCATTGTCCAGCTGTGTGCATCTATCTTGTCTTATACTAAGAGTATGTCTACATTAGAGCTGGAAGTTGTAATTCCAGCTTCAGCAGACATACTAGCGCTAGCAATAAGTGAGGTAATGTGCTAAATAGTGACTGGTAGCTGTGGCAGCATGAGTGGTGAGAAGGGCTCGCTGCCCTGAGCACGTATGTATGGTCTCAGATGGGGTTGTACTTGGGGTGTTCACACCACTGCAGCTACACTTTGCATTTTTATTGCACCAGCTTGGTTAGAGCTAGCATGTGTCTGTGAGCTGGAGTTCACATCTATCAGCTCTAGGGTGACCAGACATCCCGATAAAATAGGGACTGTCCTGATTTTGAGGAGTTTGTCCGGCGTCCCTACCAGAGTATAGTCGGGATGCCATTTGTCCCAATATTTTGTTTCCTGGTCTTCGGCAGCAGTTCGGTGGAGAGTCCTTCAGTCGCAGATGGTCTTCGGCAGTATTTTGGTGGCGGGTGCTTCTGTCTCTGGCTGCAAGGTTTATTATCTCGCACTGAAATACCGCCAAAGACCGTCCGCGACTGAAAGGCTCTCCACCGAATTGCCTCTGAACTCCTGGACGAGTTAGTGTAAAAAAAAAAAAAAAAAGCCCCCTCACCCCCACCCCATGGCGGTCCAGATATTTTCCCCTTAACATCTGGTCACTCTGATCAGCTCCAGTGTAAACGCACCTTAAGAGAAATTCCAGCTGAAATTTTTCAGCTAGCTCCATTGGGAAACTAGGTTTTGGAACAAAGCACTGCATCTGATCTATGGGATCCTAGATTTCTTGGTTTGCCAGTAGAACAGAGAGCTGTAGAAATTGATACATTTAAGTATTCTAATGGAGTCTACTGCAACTGAGACTAAGTAATTTAGCAAACGCTCGGCAGACAAAGCCAATATTAGTGTTGGAAACTTAAGCTTTATTTCTTAATTGTTTTGGGAGGTGCGAGTGGATAAGTGCTCAGGGTTGAGGAGTCAGTAACAGTTTATTGCATTTCATTATTAGATTTCCACATAAAATCCCTCACCATGTATGTGCAGTGGTGACAAGTGGAATGCAATGGTGACAGATATCCTATGTGCCTGAGGATAAAGTGAGCACTGTCAAATATTTATTAGTAGCAATCAACCCTGATAGTGTTCAGTGCTTTAAGAGGTGGTTAATAAAATGCTAGGACAAAAAAATCTGTTTCAGATTTGAAGAGTATGTGATAAGAGGTAGACCTGGGGTTCCCAAGCTTTTTGCTGGCATCACCTCATTTTAATGAAGTCTTTCTGTCCAGAACACTAGACTGCCTAGAGGACACCATTTCAAAGAGCAGATGGCATCCTCCACACAGAGTGACTTCACACGTACCTTATGTGTGAGATCATGCTGCATAGAGGATGCTGTACATGGGAGGTCACACTACATGGCACAAAATGGTGGCCTATGCACAATAGGGATAGCAGCACTCCCAGCTGCTGATGGTGTGATCGCAGTTGGGGTGCTGACCCACAATTTGGGAACTGCTGGGCTAGACCCTCCAGTGCCCTACAGCCTGTGTGTCATTTACACCAGTGTCGAGTGGCTTTAAAAAGCTACTAAAAGTGAATGGAAATGATGTACACTTGCTTGGCAATGGTGTACATGACTCCATGGAGTGCAAGATACTGGACACTTTGTCCCTAAATGTTTATTTTACTGTCAAAAAAACATAGTTCTTACTGTGAACACTACAGACTTTTTCTCTTTACTAGTATCAGACAGAAGCGGTTTATGGCGCTTGCTTTGTTTCCACAATAGCTGGTGACGAAACCATCCAGATAGGTGATCTCCGACAGTTTTTAAAGCGTTCATCTTGCGAATTAAAGGTGGAGGCCGGCAAACAATACCTTCTGATGGGGAGAGATGGGCAAACCGTTGACTGCAACAACAAGTAAGTAAAGTGCCTCCTTTATAAGCAATAGTGACTGATGTTGCAAGGTCTATCAATAGATACTGAACTGTGAAGCGACCTGTGAGTCAGATGTGCCAAGATCTATTATCTTCCAGGGAAGTCTGAAACTGAGTACTTTTTTTTATTAGAATGCTCTTTTTTTAAAGGATTGAGCCAAATTTTGAGGCCCTTATTCAGGCACTGATTATGCTGCCCTCATCCATCTGCAAAATATGCAATGGCACAGATAAAATGGTCATTGCACTGTAACATGCAGCTGCTTGACCCAAGCAGGTAACAAGCAGGCCCAGTTACCTATTCTGCATGCACAGCTGCATGTTTGCATGCATAATTACCTGCCTGTGCTGAGTATATGGGGACAGAACAACTCTCAAAATCAAGGCTGCTTCCATTGCATGAGTTTGCTTCAGGAAGGACTGAGTAAAATCTGTGGGCCCAGTTCCAGGACAACTTGTAGCCTGATCCAAAGCTAATTGAAGTCAATGGACAGGCTTCCATTGTTTTCAGTAGGCCTCGGATAGGGCCCCAAAGCATTTCTCATCATGTTAGAGGCTATTCCCTATGGTGCTTTCTCCAGTCCTGTTTTAAATAGCTGAAGGCATAGCACTATGGCTTTCACCCTCTTTCTGGTTGGCTACCACCTAACAGCTCTCACTGTATGTCTCTTGAGATTCTGGCTATATATCTTTACTCCAATTTTATCCTGTTACTCCTCTGTGTACCCCCTTGCACCACTGTAGCAAGTCCTCTTGCTGAACTGGGGAGTTTCAACAATTCTGGTTTGTATGATTTTTTTCATTTCCCTTCACAAAATTTTGAACTCCCAAACTCAGGATGAAATTTAGCCCAGTCCACCACATTTACCTTGGTTTAAACCCCAAACCATAAATCATCCTGGGACTGCCCTAATCCAAAACTTGTTCAAATTTAAGCAAACCTATTGGTGAGCCCAGATCAGGTTTCATGTTTGCTGCAAAACCTGAAACCAGGCAATGTTCATCTGGCCTAGGGCCAGATTCACAGCTGGTGCAACACCATTGACATTACAGTTGTTAGCCCAAAGATGAATCAGACCCCCCAGGGTTTATACTCTTCACATACTTTAGGCAAAGCTGTCTTTCAACATTAACTAACACCTCCTTTGTTATTGTAATTGTTACATAGGATGCAGTATTTCCTCGATTCACAAACTTGGATAGAGGAGATTCCAGATGGTAACACATGCAAAGCCACCACTCGCCGAAAAGCTTGTGCTGATCTCCGTGATTTTATGGATGAGTATGAGATAAACAAATGCAGCTTTTGAATCCTGGTGTCACACAACATACCCTATACCTGTTAGTGCTACTCTTTCCCTGGGCTGGGTATGGCCCATAAAGCATTAAAGTTCTAGGAACATGTAACAGAGCTTGTTTTGTTATTGTGTGTGTATTTCTATGAATAACTGCCTGCTCCCTGGATGGGATTTATTACTGTGTGGGGATAGTGTGGCAGAAATGTCAGCTAAATTATAATTTCAAATGCACAAATCTTTCCTTGAAACAAAGACTATGGCCTGGTCAACACTAGAAGATTAGGTCAGCATAACTACATTGCTCGGGGCTTAAGTTGCTTTGGAGACACACCTTAAAAAATCTTAAAGGATATGTCCCCCCAGTCAGAGACAGAGAAAACTGGTCCCAGACAATAGTTGCCGTTGCCATTAATTGCTGTATTTGTTGTCCGACTCTAGCTTGTATGGCAATAATTAGATGTGCTAGAGCTGCACCGTTGCAGTGTAGACAAGACCTACATGGGAAGGAGGGCGAATAGGCCAGAACAGCTACATCTCTCAAGGGTGTGGGTTTTTCACGCCCTTGAGAGATGTAGCTATACCAACTGTAAATTCCTAGTGTAAACCAGGCCTTAGACACTGAGGAAATACGGCCCTTAGAAATATTTATAATGGATGATTGCACCAGAATGCCCAGAGAGGCAGATATCTGTGACAGCCAGTTAGGGGAGTAGATGTTTGACCCATACATAGAAAATAAACACATCTTGGTCAATTAAAAACTTGGTTAGTGAAGTCTGTACAGCAAGCTGTATAGCTCAGTAAGTCAGAGCATTTTAAGCACCTCATAGGGCTGTTCTCTGTCTCAGCCTCAGCCCATCACAAAAAGGTTACTGCAGAATTAGAGGTGGTGGAGGCGTTCAGATGAGGGTGATGAGAATGATATTGGGCATGGAAAATCACTCAGGAAGCTAGAATGGAAAGGAGGGGAGAGAATGAAAACAAAAAATAATGACTGGGTTAGAGAAGGTAAATTGGGAGCTTCTGTTCTCCTGTCTCATAACACAACAAGGGGACATTAAATTAAAAAGGCAGGCAATTCAAAATTGATAAAAGGAAATACTTTTTCACATAATATGTAATTAGACCGTAAAACCTACTGCTGCAGGATATCATTGAGGCCAAAAGCCCAGCAAAATTAAAAAAAAAAATTGGCCATTTACATTGTTAACAAGAATATCCAGAGTTTTTACTGTTAATGCTAACACAAAGTTTTGGAAGCAATGCTAAATCTCTTGCTGCAGGGTCTTTATACCTTCCTCTGAAGCATCTTGTGTTCGCTGCTATCAGTAACAGGATCCTAGACTAGTTGGATCTTAGGTCTGCTCCAGTCTGGCAATTCCCACATTCCTTTCACATACTCTGGCAGCAGTAGCCGACTGGTGGCAGGCAGAGACACCTCTCAGTTGTTCTCCCCTCTCTCTATTTTTTTTAAGTCAGCTGCTGTGGCTGTGAAGAGAAACTTCAAAATGTGATCAAGTGGCAGAGTTCACAGAGACCTGATACAATAGCTCTTTGGTGTGATCTACCCTATCAATGTCAAAGGATGCTAATTCATATGACAGTTATGATACTTTACAGTATTGACTATTTTGCTGCCCATCACACCTTGTGTGAAAGGAGAGAAAGCCTCCTATTACAAATATCTACATCAATGTGTCCCAAATATGGGGGGCATGGGGAAAACAAAGGACTAGCTGGCTGCAGAGGCAGGAAGAAGATGCATACATTAAAATGTGTAGGTATTTAAACCCACATGGCTGGGTTCATTTTCCTGAAAATAGGCTTAGCTTTTGAAAGTGCAAGAAATGCTGCTCTAACCACTGGAAATACGTGCTCTTCCTTTTATTGTACAGAGTGCTGATTAGTTTGGATGCCAAATACCATATAGGCCTGGTTCTGATCCCACTTACACTTGAGGAAAACTCCATTAAAGTCAATGGAGTTACTGCTAATTTACATCTGCACAAGAGCAAAAGGAGGTGCTAGATCCACCAAGAGACTTGTGCTCAGCTTTGCAATGCCTACATTTTGGGTACTGTGTCATCCAGTAGGAACTGTAGCACTGAATTAGGGGCTCAGGCTCCCTATGCACAACAGGGGAGAGAGTTTGTTAGAATGGGGCCCATCATGCTGAGCAAGGAGTCACCTCAGCCAGGCATTAGCATGTCCCAAGGAGACAGGGGTGATCTAAACCCCTGAGCCACTCAGAAAGCCCCTCTGCTTGGGATTCTCAGACATTAACCCTCTCTTGGAATTAGGGGCCTAAACTGATTTTTGCAAGAGGGAACCCCCCAGTGGTCAGAGCACTTCTTCAGGGTGTGGGAGACCCAGGTTCAATTCCCCCATCTGCTAGCTGTGGAGCAGTGATGCAAAATTGGGTTGCCTACCTCTCAGGAGAGTTCTTTAACCACTGGGCTATGGGATATTCTGGTGCTGGTGTCTCTGTCTCACCTGCTAAAGCTGTTCCGCTGTGCAGAAATAATTAAATATGAATTGTGACAGACACAGAGTGAAAATAACTCTCTAGGGCCAATGGCTGGGCATTCCCTTCAGGAATGGGAGAACCAAGTTCAAACATATACTCTCCGTTAGTCGGGAGGGAGAACAGAACCCAGGTCTCCCACGTCCTGCCTTTGTGCCCTACCACCTGGCTAAAGGTTATGAGAAGGCCATGCTATTCTCTGAGGACATTGTTATTTTGTGTGGATTTAAATATGCTCAATGCATGCTAACTGGATTGGCCCTCAGTAGGTGAAATAGATGGAGGCCCACCAAATTTGAGAAGCCTGCTGGGGCTTAGGTGAGAGAGAGAGGTTTAAGGCCGGTGGCATCTAAATGTTGGATATAGGCACCTAAGTCCTTTTGTAGATGTAGCCCCTAGTCTATAGGAGCTACATAGACTTACAAATTACTTGGTGGTTCCAGTAATGATCCAGGAATACCTCCGGGTGACATTCTTCTTGCCACTACACTGGTATTTTCAGCTGAGTTGCTACAAATTTACCTCAGTGTAACAGAGCAGGAGCTGGCCTATTTACTACATACAGTAGTTGTATTAGCTTTTAGAGGCAGGCTGCTGATGAGCAGATAAATCACCACATACCTGCTAACCGAGTGACTCTGTAAAATCAAGTAACATCAAAAGTGAGCATCTCAGTTTAAGTTAAATCTGTATTTTAACAAAGTCTCTTCTATTTTTTACCTAGAGATGAGTTTGAACCACAACATTTGGATGTCTGAATTTTGAATCCCTGAGAAATTTGGGGGCATTCAGATTCAGTGTTCTGACTTGTGATTGTCTCTGTGTAGTTAACCCTATTCCTGAGGCAGAGTATCAAAGTGTACTTTCAACATTAATTCTGATCATCTGCAGAGGTTTGCTTTTCCTGAATCCCTGTAAAACTCTCGGAACTAAAGAATTCAGTGTAAAAAAGCCTTGGTCCCCATTTGGTTTGGTCCTATTACTGTTAATAAAAACCCTGCAGCATATTCATGGGCAGAGGAAAGACAATGGTGGAATTCTTCTCAGTAGCCAGTGTGGTCAAGGTCTGCAAGTAGCGCAGCTGCAGGGCTAATGGAGACTCGACCAGCACCATGGAGGCCTGCTTCAGTGCTTCGGAAGCATTCCTTTCTCCTTCTGCTGCTATGATCTAAAAACGTGATAGAAATGGACACTTTGGTGGCAATGAGGAAAAGTCACCCTCCAATTGAAGCAAAAACAACAATGTGGAGGTTTGTCCTTCAAAAGATGTAGAGGTTATAGATGTACCACATGATATGAATGAGAGAAATATTACTGTGGCTCTCACCTGAGCTCTAGCGTCTCGTGTTGCTTCAGCTTCAGCAGCCATAGCTCTTTGCATCTCCATAGGGATCCTGACGTCTTTGATTTCCACACGTGCTACTTGGATTCCCCATTTACCAGTGGCATTATCAAGGATAGACTTTTTTTTAAAAAAAAGGACAATTAATATCAAAACCTATACTATGTGACTTAAATGACAAATCATACTAACCAAAATGGCTCAGATATCGACTACACTCAGAATTCCAAAACAATTACAAAAGAATAATTGAAATAAAAGAATAAATAGGAGGAAATTATGATCTGCATGGGGATATTTCAGGGGTAGATCAAGTGGCTAAAAAAGGTCAGATCAATTATTAGTTGAGAAATATTCTCTCAGATCTGTGATGTGTTGGAGGGGAGATGATGCACTTCGGCAAGTCATTGTGCTATTTTTCTAGTATCAGTTCTGCCCGATGGGAACAGCTTTGAAAGAATATATTTACCTTTATCGTGATCAGAATTAAAGACCTACAGGCCCAAACCTACAGACACTGCCTTGAGTTAAATTCCTCATGTGAGGAAGTGCTTGCAGAAACAGGTGCAAGAGTGGGAGCTGTTAATAAGGGACCAAGAGAATCTGGGAACATAAAAAGTAAGTACCCTCATGTAAAAGAATAGCACTCAACCCTTCATCGCAGATAAGCCACTCTGTTGTCCGCTGGAGCCAGAGACCCTCAGAAGAGTGCAAGTCACATCCTAAAATTGCACTGTACTATTTGCCATCAATACACAGAATCAGTATGATGCATCACAATGCCTAGCACAATAAGATCCTGGTCCATGACTAGGGCTCCTAAGCACTACCACAGTCAAGACCATTGACTGTTCCTTATTACACATTGATACAACATCACGTCATATCACTTTTCTCACACACACATTTTTTCCTGGCTGTTGGAAGGGATGTGGAGGTGAGCTGTCTTTTTTTGGTCTGTCTCTGTTCCTGGTATCTAAGAGGAAACAAGATCTTTTTTCTCTCCTCTACTCTCTCTTGGCTGCCAGAGTGACACTCACTGGATTGAGAGGCGGGTATGTAAAGAGGGAGAGATTTAAACACTGGAACAGTTCAATCCAGTTCAGGTCAATTCAATACATTTTATTGACATGACATGAGAGATGGGTGGTGCCAAAGTTTAATCAAGCATCTGCTTAAGATAATACAAGATGGCTTTACAAAAGGTAGAGTGTGCTAGACCAATCTGATCTTCTTTCAGAAGGTAACTGGTTTTCTTAGACAAAGGAAATTCAGTAGACCTACTCTACCTGGATTTCAGTAAGGTATTTGATACAGTTCCAATGGGAAATTATTAGTTAAATTACAGAAGATGAGGATTAATATGAGAATTGAAAGGTGGATAAGGTACTGATTAAAGGGGAGACTACAACAGATCATACTGAAAGGTGAACTGTCAGGCAGGAGGGAGGTTACTAGTGGAGTTCATCAGAGGTCAGTCTTGGGCCCAATCTTATTTAACATTTTTATTAGTGATCTTGGCACAAAAAGTAGGAGTGAGCTAATAAAATTTTCAGATGACACAAAGTTGGGAGGTATTGCCAATAGAGAGGAGGTCCACATTTTCAAACAATATGGTCTGGACAACCTTGCAAACTGGAGTAATAGAAATGGGACCAAACTGGAACCCTCACCCCCTCCCACACCCCAATCCTCTGTCCTAGCCCATAGACCTCTCCCACACTCAAACCCCTTGGCGCCATCCCCCAGCCCAGAGCTTGCACTCCCTCCCACACCCCAACCCCCTACCCTAGCCTGAAGCCCCCTCCCAACCCTGAGCCCCTCATTTCTGGCCCCACCCCAGAGCCTACACCCAGCTGGAGCTCTCACTTTCTCCTGCACCTCAAGCCCCTGCCCCATCCCAGTGAAAGTGAGTGAGTGAGGGGGGGAGTGAGCGACAGAGGAAGGATGATGGCATGAGTGGGGGTGGGGCCTCAGAGAAGGGGTGGGGAAGGGGTGTGGCCTTGGGCTAGAGGGGCAAGGGTGTTCACATCTCTGCAATTAGAAAGTTGGCAGCCCTAGTCCCCACCTCCGTGGCCTCCCACTCCTCTTCATCTCCTTCCCTGAGTCTCCCCTTACCCTCTCCTCTCCACCCCCTCTTCCGAGGCCCCCATACCTGCATCTCACTCCTCTCCACCCCCTCCCCGCTCACTTCTTTCTGACCCTTCCTGCTTCAAGGGCAAGTGATGGAGGGAGAGGGGGCAGAGTGGAGCAACTGATGGGCAGGCAAGGGGAAGCCTTGGAATGAGGGTAGGATCTCAGGGGGAAAAGGCCAAGCAAGACTGGGGCCTCAGGGTGGAGCACAAATGGGGCCACAGTTTGGGCACTGGTGGCCCCGTCACTTCTTGGTAGCTTCCAGGCATGGCAGCGGGCCTCCAAAGAGAGTTGCACCGCAGCTGGCATTTCTTGCCTGGTTTGGGGAGGCGTAGTCTCCCTAAACCTCTTATACCCACGACCCATGTTCTGTGGCCTGCAATGTGCAGGGGGTCGTTTTAACTGGCCATGTTGGTCTATTTTGACCATAAAGTCATGAGTCTAAGATAGAGCATCCCAGTAACTATGGATTTCTCCACCATTGCACATTATTGCTCATTTCTAAAGAAGTGGCAGGGAGCCCCACCTCAAGACTCTTTACTGTCTCATTCACTTCTCAAAAAGTTAAGTTCCAAGTGCCTTGTTTGCTTTTTAACAAGAGATTACTAATTTTATCAGATGAGCTGAGGAAACATCTTTACAATATTTCTTCCATATTTTGCAGTAGGTGGGGTATGAAACTGAAAGGAGATAATGAAAGATTTTACAATCACTTTTTTTTTAAAGGCCACTCATTTCTAAGATTATATTCCATAAAATGAAATGTTGTGCCCATCAATAGAACATTAGATGTGGATTTACCTGGATATTGTGGGCAATCTCTTCTCGGCCAGACAGGATCTGGGACAAGCTTTGGGTGCCTAGAACATTTCTCAAAGTGGTCTGTGCCAGCAGGTTGGTGGCTAAATGGACATCTGTGACATTAGCCACTGAACAGATAGCACTGTGGATTTTATAGTAGACCACTCCATCAACTTGGGTAGTTACAGAATCTTTTGTAAGAATCTATGAAAAACAAACATACAGAGATTAGATAATCATCCAGGACACACAAATCCCAATGTTATGGAGATGTTTGTTTCTTATAGTGAGACAAGAAGCCACTATAATTCAAAGAAATCAAGGTAAATTGATTTCAGTGGCATCACTCTGGATTTACAACCATCTAAACCAAAGCAGCATTTGAGAAAAGTATTTAAATGACTCGCCCAGTAACATTTTAACCAGTTGTGATGATTCTGAGTGCATTTGCCTTGGAATAATCATAGGCAGGTTCATGGAATTTAAAAATCATAGGCACAAGGACAGGAAGCAAATGCAACAACTGGATGACATGTTCTTAAATGGTCTGTGGAGTCCCTTTATGTAGGCATGCCAGGCCACATTCACCAGCGCTGGTGAAGGAAACTGTAAATCCCCTGTGCCCCAGTGAACAATTCATCTTGATGGAGCACAGGTGATGTTTCCACCACTGCCTTACCACCAGAATAGCTGGGAGGCATCTTTAGTTTGCAGTCAAGGGCTCCATAGAAGCTGTCATAAACAGATAGTTAAGGGTTAATGCCTCTTTTACCTGTAAAGAGTTAAGAATTTCACCTAGCCTAGCCGACACCTGACCAGAGGAACGAATGGGGGAACAAGATGTTTCAAAAGGAAGGAGGGAAGTTTTCCTTTGTTTAGAGTTTCAGTTTCAGCCAGAGTGAAAAAGATCAAGGAACCAGCCTCTTATCAGAGTAGTAAGTTTTAGAAAGGGATAAATAGGTTTATGTTTATTTTCTTTGTAACTTGTCTTGGTACCATTAAGGGGATTATCAAAATTGGGTATTTGGGTACTTTTTTTGTGTAACTAAATTTGTGCCCAGAGAAACATCCTCTGTGTTTTGAATCTGTTGTCTGTGAGAGTAGCTGGCATGCTAATCTCTTCCAGAGGGTTTTCTTTTACCTTTCTTTTCTTTAATTAAAAGCCTTTTCTTAGTACCTGTTTGATTTTTCCTTGTTTTTAGATCCAAGGGAATTGGATTTGGACTCACCAGGAATTGGTGTGGGAAAGGAGGGGAGATGGTTAATTTCTCCCTGTTTTCAGATCCAAGGGGTTTGGATCTGTGCTCACCAGGAAATTGGTGAAGTCCCTCAAGACCACCCAGGGAAAAAGGGGGTACTTGGGGGTTGTGGCAGCAATACCAGATCTAAACTAGTAATTAAGCTTAGAAGTGTCCATGCAGGTCCCCACATCTGTACCCTAAAGTTCAGAGCGGGGAAGGAATCTTGACAGAAGCCCTGCCAGAAGAGATCGCAGTGAGGATGTATTGAGTAAGAATGTTCCCAGGGTATTATGGCTACCTTCCTTCCTGTACAGACCTACTCTTGTTCAGAGCTGGCTCTCTTCATCCCTCCTGCATGTCATCTCCCCTATCCCCTCTTCACTACATCAGCTTCCCCTCCACCCCAGCTGACTTTCCATCTATGGAGTCTTTCTAACAGGGTATTACGCTGGGGGTGGGAAACCTCACTGAAACTGGTGGGCATAACAGTCACTCTTCATACAGGATAAAAGTAAGAAGCAGTTACGCTCCTTTATGGAATCCAGAGCTGAAACAATAGGGAGTCACCACCCAAAAATATAGGCCACGTGCAAGGCTGGAATTGGAGTTGAGCCATGCACTCTGAGAGGTTTGCCTTGGGGTCTGAATGAAATGCAATTTGTGTATGAGAGAGAGAGGAGGATCAGTACCATAGAAACACACAAAAAAGGCAGCAAGAAAGCCCCAGATGCAGTGGTGTCCCTAGCTTCTGTTTGCGAGAAGTTGGGAATGGGCAACAGGGAATGGTTCACTTGATGATTACCTGTTCTGTTCATTCCCTCTGGGGCACCTAGCATTGGCCTCTGTCAGAAGACTGGATACTGGGCTAGCTAGAGTTTTGGTCTGACCCAGTATGGCCATTCTTATGTTCAGTCAGAGGAGCATTTGTAGTATGACCCTGAGAAATGGCTAAGAGATGGAGCTTTTGCATAGAGTGCTGATGGAAATAGGCGGGAAACTATGAGCAAAGAAACGGTCTCCTGCTGTTTGACTCCTACTGTATTTAGGGAAACAGGACTTTGTACATTTTTTGTAAATAAACAGGATTGCATCAAAGAAATACCTGCCTCAGTCATCATTTTTTCCTCCTAATGGAAACAACCCACAAGCCCATGAATACTGATCACTTGGGTTAAAAAAGGGTAACAATTGATAAAGAAAACTAACCCCCGGCCCAAAAGCCGGGTCGTAATCAGGGTCGTAATCACATCAAGGCCTTAGGCCTCAATCATTCTAACATATAGTAAAGTAAAAACATTGATTTTCCATTAACTCTCCTGAGGCTCACTCACTGATTTTACTATACACCATTATTATAACACTATTATGTTATTAAATGCTGCTAACACTACAATCACCACCAAATGCTGCTAAACAATAAAAATGCTGCTATAAGGGGTTAAAACTGACATAAACTCCCTTAAATAACCCATCCATCACTCCGGAATAGACTAACAGCTGCTAGGTCATTATAGTTTATTAAGTAGCTCATGCAAGCATAAAAGATAACCCCTAATAACTTGGCCAAAAGAACAAACATGTATTTTTGGACCCAAGTTCCTCAAAATTTGCTTGAGAAAACAGCTGCTCAAACCGCAAGAGAAGGATAACCAGGGTGCCAAGGTCTTGGCAAAAGAAGGAGCTTCCTAAAAGGAAGTACAAAAGAACAGCTTAGCAATTTTTAGCTCTTTTTGTAATAATTGTTTTGAGAACATGTCATGTATCACCCAAATAAGGTAATGACAGATGTACAAGCTCATGTGATAATTTGCGGTTTTAGGCTTTATAAACACAGGTATCTCTGCTGTAAGGTAGAGCGACTTCCCTTTGCTAGGGGACTTTGTCGTCTCTCCCTGCATATATGCTTGTAATCTCTGATTAATCAATAAAGGAGCCTCAGGCTGTCTGATCAACTCAACTCGTTGGTGGTCCTTTCCACGACACAGAGTTTAGACTCAGCGAATCTGACACTACATAAAATAAGACCCTTGAGTTCTTAAAACCTAGGAGGTTCCTTAAGCATATTTACTCCAGGCCACAGGCATTTAAATTGTGGACGGAATATTTACGAACAATCTCTAGTAGAACACTATGTCATAAAGAACCTTTTCTCAAATCTGTAACATGGCAACATTGTGTCTCTATCACTACTGATTCTTGTTTCTCCTTTCTTCAGAAAAGCACAATAAAATGGCAGCTCTTCAAGTAGAAGCACAGTACTGTAGCTACATGTAAATAAACCTTTTTCCAGGGAGGGGGAGATTTTTAAAAATGAACTTCTTCGGCTAACATTTTCAACCCTGGATGCCTAAAGAGAAGGCCCTACATCCCTATGAAGGCCTGATTTTCAGAGATGACGAGCGCCTGCAGCTTCCTTTGACTTCAAGGTGATTTGTTAAGGTACCTATGTATGCATTAAATCACCTATCCATGGGCACCAAATGTGACATATTTGGTCTTTGCTCATTGTTTTGTCTGGAACAACCTTAATTTTCTAAGTGACTTCAGTGAAGGCTTTCGTAATGATGATAAGTTTTGAATCTAATCAGTTAGTTACCAGATCTACTTCTGACTAGGAAAAATAGTTACTCTAGTTTATTGCTTGATTTCCATGGATGGTAGAGAGAGGACTAATTGTAAAGGCTTGGTAAATTTCAGCTCTCTTGACTTCCCTCTCTCTCATCCTCTCATCTTTGGACCTCCCCACGTCTCCAGCTCGAATCTCACTTTTCCTCTTTTTCTCACCCAGAATGCTGAAAGTCAATAAGAAAAGCCTGCTTGACTTGCCAGGAGTGACAAGATTGTAACCTGAGCTGGTAGGGTTGTAGGCTCAATTAGGTTCCAGTGTTATTCTGGCGCTAGCATTTGGAAGTGAACAAGTACAGCAAATGAAGTTATGTCTGTACCGCTGCGAAAGGCTGTGAGACAATAAAACTGCTTTTTTAGTTTGACATGTTAAAAACTAAAACTGCTTTAGGTTTGATTTCTAGTTTAAATGACTATTGGGTGGTTGTTACCTCTTGTAGAGGAATGTTACTGGTGACAGTTCTAAGATCAACCCTGGCAAAAACATCCGTACACGGAAGGACCAAGATCAAACCTGCAAAAAAGAAGAAGAAAAGGCCAAAGCTGAAACACCTTTATCTGCAGGCTAAGCTCTGATCACATATGAAGCAAAACTCTGAAAATAACTATTTCTATTGTGTAATGAGAATGGCCCTCAAAGCTATACTGATATTTCATTACCACAGCATTTCTTTTTTCATATGAGGAGAAAGGAGTGAGGTTTCATATTTTTATATATATAATGGAAGGAAAAGCAGATGTCAGAGTTCCAATACTAATGTGGATTCAGTATGGTTGAGTAGATAGTGCACTAGACTGGGAGTCAGAAGAACTCCATTCTGTTCTCAACTCCGCCATGTGACCCTGGGCAAGTTCCTTCCTTTTTCTGTGCCTCTGTTTCCCCTCTCAAACTTTTGTCTGTTTAGATTGTTGGATGGTGGGTCAGGGGAAACTAGCCACATAGTGTGGCTCCTCCTTCAACCCCTGACCCTGCCCACTTTTTGGGCCACATGGTTTTGCAGAGGAAGAGAGATAAGCGGGTTCTTCCTCCATTCCTACTCCACGTTTGCACCGTCTCACTGTACCTTTTCCAATGGATTTTTTTCATCCGCATGGTGCAAAAGTACTTGTTATAATAACGTAGAGAGCATTCTTCTTATTAGTGATCGTTTCCTATGACAATAGCACCTGAAGGCCCCAACTATGATGCCAAGTGTTGTGTTAGGTATTGTACACATACTTAGTAAGAGACTGTCCCTGTCCCAAAGAGCTTACAACTTTAAATAGACAAGACTGATAAAGGGTGAGAGAAAGAAATATTATTATCCCCATTTTACAGATGGCAAACTGAAGTCCAGGGCGATTGAGTGACTTGCCAAAGGTCACACAGGAAGTCTGTGGCAGAATGCGGAATGGAATTCAGCTCTCCTAAGTCTCTGTCCAGTGTGTTAAGCACAAGATCATCCTTCCGCTTCATGTGATCTTTATTCTATTATAAAGCCAGGTTTAGATCTCAGGGCTGGTCTACACTGGTGGGAGGGGTATCAATCTAAGATATGCAATTTCAGCTACATGAATAGCGTAGCTGAAGTCGAAGTATCTTAGATCGATTTACCTCGGGTCCTCATGGCGCGGGATCGACGTCTGTGGCTCCCCATGTTGACTCCGCTACCGCCACTCGCTCCGGTGGAGTTCTGGAGTCAACAGGAGCACGTTCAGGGATCGATATATCGCATCTAGATGAGAAGCGATATATCGATCCCCGAAAAATCAATCGCTACCCGCCGATATGGCAGGTAGTCTGGACATACCCTCAGGATCTGCTGGCTTCCTCTCTAAACAGCAATATAAAGAAAACAAGCAGCAGATGCACAGGCTTATGGACAAAGAATTACTTTGGCCTTTTTACTGTGCCCTGGACAGATTCTTTGCATCACCCAATCTCTGAACAAGGACTTGAGAGAACCTCAGATGCAGAACAACTGGTTACAGTAAAAACATAATAAAACCTCATTTACTCACCTGGGCCCTTTGCTCTTTTAGACACTATACGTCCCAGCCGAAATACAACAGCACGCTCATATTCTTTGACAATCTAGGACAATATTTTTAAAATAGAGTTTAACACTAACACCACCCTTCCCTCTTGCCTGACCTTCTATTCTTCAGGCCACATGGAAATGACAAAATAATTATATTAAAAGATGTGTAGATAATTACATATTTTTGATCTTGGTCTCACTCTTGCTGTGGAACATCAGGCCCTGATACTGCAAATACTTATGCATGTGATCACAGGCGCTGGCTTCTTCCTTTCCCTGGGAGTGCTCAACCCCCACTCAGCACAAAGGGCCAGCCCCACTCCACACCTTCCTGTCCCCACACCACACCACCCCCTGCCCCATCTCTTCCCACCCCTGCTGTGCCCTGCCCCTCCTCTTCCTGGCCCCCCTGCCTCTTTCCTCCCTGTACCACCCCTCCCCCAAGTGCACTCCATCCCCGCTCCTCCTCCGCCTCTCTCCCAGCACCTCCTGCACACCACAGGACAGCTGATCATGGTAGGCAAGAGGCACTGAGACGGAAGGGGAGAAGCTGATTGGTGAGGCCATTGGTGGGTGGGAGGTGCTGGAGGGGTGAGGGAGGGAGCTTCACTGCCAGTGGGTGCTAAGCACCTACTATTTTTTTCCAGGGGTGGCCCAGGATGTGGACCTGAATTTGTATTTATTAGTTCAAATATTGATCAGTTTTTCTAGATCTCTCATCCTCAGCACCTCAGGAACATTCATTAATTTATTCTCACAATATCCTTGTGAAGCAGGGAAGTAGTATCCCTGTGTGAGAGCTGAAGGCCCAGACAATTTAAATGATTTGTCTGAGGTTATTCAGGAAGCCTGGGGATGAACATGGACCAGAACACAGAACTCTTGCATCCCAATCTTGAACCTTAACTACAAAAACTATGCTTTGTCCCATAACACGGGGTACAAACGGCTTTTGTCCTGGTGAAATATATAGGAATTGGAGCACTGAGAGAATGGTCTATTATTACTATCAGCTTACCTTCAAGCACATCCAGATGGAGAAAGGAAAGGTAATAAGCACAAACAGGAATGAAAGGGAAACCAGGATCCAGCCACAGGCCCCAATCCCTTCCTTCTTATCTGCTACAGAATGAAAAGACGGGAACCGTTGTCAGTTGCCTGGTCAATCTGCTGAGTTCATAGTAAAACATCTGGCACAACAAAGAAGCTCTACATGAGGAAAATGACAGGGCCTCCCAGGACAGTTTAGGTTTGAAACTTCTGGTGTAGAGGGCTGGCCCATTCACCTAATGCCAGAAAAGCTTTAAACCAGTGACTATCAAAATGTGTAGATTTGTGACTATCCCTCTGGGCAGTTCTTTTCACTCTCTGGTCCTGCTGCCTTTCATCAGCGCTCTATTAGTATTAATTAATTGTGTCAGGATAGAACCCGGAGACCCCAATTGCCAGGTGCCAGGGGTTTTTTTTAGCAGCGAAGGGGGTACTTAGGAGCAGAGCTGCAATGAGGAAAGGAAAAGCCAGAGATTTATTCACAGGAAGGGTGTGACAAATCCAGCCCAGCCAAGCCCCACACAAGAGGAGCAGCTGGAGCATAAGCAATAGGAACCAGGACAGGAGACTTGGAGGGGAGCCATCCCAGGGGAAGACCAGCAGCAGGAATCAATTTTTCAGTGGAAAGCGTGGCCGTAATTGATTTTTGTGGGCATGTTACTGAGAAGCTGAATGTTGCTGCCTCCTTCGCCTCTTCGCTCTATGCCTCTCCACTACTTGGAGAAGAAGACAGCTAGGGGCTCAGTACCCCAGAGCAGGATACAAGGTAGGCATGTTCACAGGCTCTGAGTGTAGATGCTGTTCCAGACAACCTGCTCCCACACTGGGCTGAACACAACCTGTGCTGAGGGCCTGCTCTTCCCCGTATGAGGACTCCTACACTAGAACTAAGGTCTTTTCCCTGCTCACTTGCTCTGCTTGGGATTCAAACTTCGTCCTGTGTAAAAACCTTCTCCTTGTATAACTTCTAAAATCTTTTTTTCCCCACCACAATCCCTGAGAAGAGAATGCTGTGCTCTGCAGTCCTCTGCTCCACATTTCTGAGGTCCTTGCTACAGATGTAATCATTTGAGAGGTTTGGGCCCAAAAGGACCTAGTTTTAGGCCTTATTTGTGTAAGAAATGATCAGTGGGTCAGGGAGATGCCTAGTGCAGAGAGACTACCCTGGAGTGGGACACCCTAGCCCCTGTCCTAGGTGACCACAGTAGGGTTAGGGGTTGAGCCCCCCAGGAATCCTGGGCCCAGCCTTGTTGGGGTTACAAGGACTCTGCCAGACAGGAGAGTGTAAGGGGAGTCCTTGAGGGCAGGGAGGCCTCTGGGTAAAGGAAGTGGAAGCGAGGACTCAGATCCTTTCACTAGCCCACTTCACCGGGGTAGTGCAGAAGCAAGGAAAGTTCCCCCCAAAGGCGGGACCATTCCCCCGCTTACATTTGGACCATCCTGCCTTTTCTGTTCAAGCTTTTTGCATGAGAACTGTGTGTGCATCTTACACTAATAGTCTACATTTGGGAGAGTTTGAATCCAGGCTTTTGTTCTGACCCATTGTAACAGAGAAGACACAAATCTAGGGGTTAGGTTCAGGTCAGTTGCCAGAAAAATATCATTTAGTCTTGCCACTGCTGGAACCTATGATTTGAGCAGTTCTCTTGAGTAAATTACCATGAAAAGAACAGGTATATATGGCTGAGGCCAGAGCAGGACCCTCAGGGATTAGTCTTAAAAACACTGTCTATGCTGCTTCTCCACCATACGTACTGCCCTATTCAGATTCACTTGCCATCACTGGAGTGTCAGGCTATAGCTAGTACATTAAGTAACAGGCAAGAGGATAAATGTTTCTTCCATCCACTGAATGTCCTACTCACTCTTATGATCAAATGCAATATGAACAAATGATGTTTGTATCAACATTGGTTCACTGTCAGCTCCAAGTGTGAAAGATTGCTCAAGAAGCAGGGCCATGTTTTAATCACAGAAGAATTTTACAGATGCTGAAAACAGGCATATTGTACCTCTTGGCCTTCATCATCCTCCCCACCTCCAACAATGCCATCATCCCCTCTCCCTCTGCCCCTTTTATACCCATCTAGGCTGTAGGTTTCAACAGAGCTTTTCTCTCTAGCTCAAAAGTTACTCTGATTTAAAATATCATGCATGCATCCCTGTTCACCATGCTGCCACTGTTGTCATTCACATCCTTCCTAAAGACTCTGGGCTAGCTCTTCCAAGGGATTTACTTAGGTGCCTATGGCCAACATTTACATGTTATCGAGATCCACAAAGGTCTCACTCAGCTGAGCCCTAATTTCCCAAATTCCCACTGGTAACATTTCCTAGGTGGCTAAGTTTCTGCTGATGGGTGCATGCAAAGCCTTCTCTGTCCTGACACCCCCAAGGTTCTCAGTGCCCTAGTACGATTCATAGACTAGATGTTCCCTCACCCTATCTTGCCAGGGCCTGATCTGGTAGGAGTTCTTGGAGCAGGCCTGACACACACAAAAGTCAGGTGTGGTGATGGCTGTTAGACCGCTCACCTGGGCTGATTACTGCAGAAGCAGGATTTGAATACAGCGCTCCCACCTCTCACATGGGTGCCCTAACCACTAGGGTATTAGGTACTCTGATGTGGGTTTCCCTAGGTCTTTCTTGTTGAGGCTGTTTCACTTTGGGTAAATAGCTAAATATTCATTAGGCTAGAAAAAAAATCACTTGACAGCCCAGTGGTTAGGACATTCACCTAGGACATGGGAGACCCAGATTCCACTCCCCACAGTTGAGCAGGAATCTGAAAGCAGGTCTCCCACATCCCAGGAGACAGTCCTAATCCCAGAGCTACTTGCTATCATGGTGGATGGAAAGAAGGTGCTCTCATTGTGTGTTTTTCTTGCTACAAAGGATTGACCTGAGCCTAACTCCAGGACTGTCCCTTTGAGGCCCAGGGCTTAGGCCACACTCCTCTCCTGAGCATTTCCTACTGGCTAGCTTTGAGCGCTCCCCATTCAGCTTGTATGAATTTCATTCTTAGGTGTCAGACTCTTCCCATGCATTGAATAGGGAGCCTAACTTAGGGCTGAGGATTCCATTGAATGGCAGGGTGCCTTAATGTTAGGCATTGCATGTCAGTGTGGCTATGCATATGTCCCTTTGTGGATCTAGCTTTCCCTACCCGATGCCCTCCAAAAGTGAGTTAATAGTAACAAATAAAAAAAAAAATCTTCCAAGTTATTTTCTCCTATGAGTTTCCCAGTGCCTGAAGTCTCTTCTGTGTCTGTCTTTTGAAGGGCCAGGCCTCTGGCACCATGACTGTTTTTATTTTGGGATCTTGTACAGAGCTGAGCACTATTGGTGCTTTGACCATCACTTTGTGAGAGACAGAACTAAGTGAATATAAGGCCACATGTTTTGGAGAGAAAGAAAGATGTTCCCTTATGGAGAAGTCCCATAGGATTTAGTAGAAAATACTACCCTTTATATAGGTTTATGGATCCCTATAGACTAGCATAGAGAATTATATCCCTATCCTAGTATTCTATAAGATGGTCTAAAACCCTATAGAACATTTATAATTCTTTATTAAAATCTATAGGACCTTTTCATAAGGATTATGTTGCTCTTGCTTGCTAAAACCAAAATGCTAGCAGCATAGCTTGCTTGTCCAACGTATAATCATCACACAAAATTAGTATCCATTTAAAAAAAAACAGGGGGCTGTTAGATGTCTCCAGTGATACATATGGAATATGGAGTCTTTTACCTATAGGTGCTCAGACACACTGACAATGGGTGCAGTGAAAAACCTAGAAAGAATGGAACTGGTAAATAGTTCCAGTCCATATTGGACCACTGACTGAAAGCTGTTACTTGTTCAGTTGCTTGATGGCTTAGGCGAAATGAGTTGGTTGTCTCAGTCCAATTCTCAGGAGCCTTCATTACAAAACCACCTGCATAATTGGCACCATTTGGTACCATCACGGTAGTGGAGAGATACTAAGGATTTTATGGATATGGACTCTGAATTAGCCTATCCCCTATATGGGTCAGTCCCCACATAAGCGTTGAGGCATACTGGCAGGACAGTGGGGAAGCTAGCAGAAGTGTTGTCCATGAAGATGGAGGAATCCAGGGCCAGCATTCTGAGGCCTTTGACCCACACTTAACTTCTCTCTCTCTCTCTCTCACACACATACACACATTTGTTGGGGTTATTTTGCAGTAAGAATGGAAGGAATACTTACCAACTAGAGTCTCCTTACTTTCTTTCCCAAGGGAGCCTCTCCCGGAATCCATCTCATTATAGAGAAATCCTTATCACCTCACAAGCCGTAATGAAGACACCCCCTCAAATGGCACACAGTTTGTTAAAGTGGCTGAGAAGAAAAACAGAGTGGCAGAAGAACAAGCTTTCACCTGTGAGTGATTCCTCAAGGGATTAGTTACCCAGGTGAGGGAAGAATGTTTACAAAAAACAAAGTCTGATGGGTCATGTTCCTCTCTGGAGTAACTCCACTGGTTTCAATGACTTTACCCCAGGGCTGAATTTTGCCCAGCACTGCAATTTCCTGCAGAATCGTCTCTGAGCATGATTTCTACACACATCAGCAATGAATGGCACCATTTTTAAAGCCATGGCAAAAAAGGAAAAGAAATCAAAGCTGGATTGTAAACTCTCCAGGGCAGGGATTGTTTCTTGAGCTGCACCTTTACTGTATCCAGTGTAATGAGGCCACAATCCCTGCCCTGGAGAGTTTACAATCCAGTTTTGACTTCTTTTCCTTTTTTGCCATGGCTTTGAAAATGGTGCCATTCATTGAATAGTGAATCCTCCTTCTCCTCTTGTTAGCTTATGAGAGACACCTTACAATATTAATTATTATTAAACATTTAACTCCTTACATTGCTGAGAATGACATGGGTCAATGTATATTTGCTACATTGTCCTGAGACTCATTGCTTCAGTACTGCATCAAATTGGCTGTAATTAGAGTGTGAAAATAAAGACAAAACCATTTACAAAGTGTGTGGGCGGGGGAAAGGACATAGGACAAAATTTCATAGTATGTTAATTCAATGAGCCATTTTCTCTCTCTCTCTCACTTAGTTACATTAATTATATTTTTATGACTTATCTTCTCCATCACACTTTACTTCTCCCTCCATATTCATTGCTTCCCTATTGCTGCCAATACATTTAATTACATTTTGCCTAATATCTGTTACATGTCCTCCCCGTGGATGGGCACCAGGCTGCTATATTGGACCCAGCCTTTGGATCTCAAGGCCTTCCACACCCACTGGGTTTGAGCGGCATCCAGGCATCATCTCTGGATCTGGGCTCTCAGGCACACTTCAGAGGTGCCCCCTCCTTTGGGGATGGAATCCCACAGGCCAGCTGCCCTAGCCCCTAAACCAATATCAACCTTCCAAGCCTCCCCAGCAGTTTATATATGCAGCCCTCAGAACTCCATCTCATTGGGCACTCTACGGTTTAGTTTAACTCTTCGGAGACACGTGACAGATAAATCAAGGAATACATAGACTTTGCAAAGGAACTTCTTACACATACCCCTTTACCTAGATCATGAGCCCCATGGGGCAGGGCCTGTCTTGTGTTTGTACAGTGCCTAGCACAAAAGGGCCCTGGGACTCCTGGACGCTATGGTAACACAAATAATAGCACTCTTAGCACAAGAGATATCAAAAACAACAAACACATATACCCTGTTCCTCTGCCCTAAGTCTATGCTCACCCCCTTCTGTGCGTGCTTCGGCCCAGTCTCTGTGAGGCAGGTAGGTTCCTCTTCCTCCAGCAGTCCTTCTGCTTGCTGGCAATTGTTCGGCTGGTGTATGTGGTTGTGAGGGAAAGAGAGTGTCTGGGGCAGAGCCTGCCCTTAAATAAAGTTTCATCCACCTTCTATCAGATGAGTCACTCACCATCTTCAAAGCCCTAGTGAGAGGTGTGTCACAGCCCTGGCAAAATGCCCCCTGCTGGATGCTTACCAGGCTATGGGTTTGGACCCATGTGCAGTTAAGCTCCCTTTGATTCCCCAAGTAGGCCCCAGTCACAGTGGCTGGCTCCAGCCTTTCTGGCACACTTCCTGGGCACAGCTTCTCTGGTGCCCCTTCTGAAAGGACTAACAGTGTACCCCCCTGTCTCCCCAGTAGCCTAAGCACACCCTTTCTGCAGAAGCACACGGTTTGTAGTTCATCTCTTCAGGGACAAATGAAACAAACAGACACAGATTTTTGCAGAAAGGTTTATAAAACCAGTCACTCTATATGGCACAAGAGATGTATGCAAAACACCTGCATGCTGTTCCCTGCATGAGTCCTCAGTGCTTGAACAGTCTTTGGGATTTGGTTCAGTGTTATTTCAGGGTTCTAGGTCCCTTTGTTGGGCCTCACTCCTCCAGCGGACGGCTTCTCCTCCAAAGCAGGGACTCTGACCCTGTAACCCCTGAAGTCTGTGCTCTTCAGCTACAGCAGGTCAGGCAATAAGAAAGGTTCCCTCTGCTTAGGAAACCTGCCCCCTTTGAGTTCCTATAAAAGTGACTTCTCGGCCTTCAGCCTTTACTGAAGCATTAAGCTGACCTAATTTAGGGTGGCATACAGCCACCACAGTAAATACTGCAGTGGTTTATGTCCACACTACGCGCCCTGTTGATGGTGCATGTCCTCATCAGGAGTGCTTCCACCAACTTAACACTGATAACTGGAGCACCCCTCCTCCACAGCTGAAGCCCCCCCATGCAATGCTCATAGCTGAAGCCCACCCGCCCTGGGGCTGACAGTGTGAATCTCACTGTGAGCAAGCCCTTTCCCCCCTGCCCGCCCCAGGTCAATGGGAGCTCCAGCTGTGAGCGTGGTGCGGGGCTGACAGCCAAAAGGCAATGTAAGTAATGCACTGTCTACACAGATGTGTCATCAGGGCTGTCTGAACACATACGCAAATCACGCAGCTGCGTAGGGACACCAAATTTCCTGGTGTGACATGCAGCTGTATACTGCTCCAGTCCCTGCTCCGCCCCATCCCCGCCTCTGCTCCACACCAGCCCCGCTTCCACTCCCGCTCCCACTCCCCTGAGGACTATAGCAGAGGTCAGGCCTACACGCACTGGCAGCGGTAAGTGGAGCGACCCGGCCCCAGCCCGCTCTGCTCCCCTGCTCCAACTGCACTGCCAGTGAGTTCTGGGGGAGGGGGGGTTCCCCCCTGCCCCCAAGCCTGGGAGCCCCGGTCTGGGAGAGCAGGCTGGTGCTGGGTCACTCCACTTCCCTCCACCCATGGAGTCGGACCTGCCCTGCAATCACCGGGCTGCAAGAGGTGGAGTGACCTAGCCCCAACCCGCTAGGTGCTGCCGGCATGTGCTGGTGGGGAGGTTTCCCCCCTGCCCCCAAGCCTGCTCCTGCCCCACTGTGGAGCCAGCCCCCTCCCCCCCCGCAACAGAGGCCTCTCCCCAAGGGGGGGGCTGTGGCTGGGGTGGCCCTGTGCATCACCATAACTACATTGATCTAAGCACTATGCCTCTTGAGGAGGTGGAGTTATTAGGTTGGTGTAGTGGGCAACTTATACTGGCTGGCGCAACGTTGTAGTGTAGACATTTACAGAGTTAGGTCGACGTAAGCTGCCTTACGTCAACTTAGTGTAGACCAAGTCTTAGTGTTTTTAAACCCCTGCTCTGGCTTAGCTGTCTCTAGTCTCTTCTCGGGATTATCCACTTCTTAAAACCCTAGCTCTCTGCAGACAAGCTGGAGAAAACTGCTTTCACCTAGGCAGTGGTGCAAGTAGAAATCATTTCTTGCCGGTTTTGCACTCATGGGAGGGACACATAGGATGACATGTGACCCCCCCATGTGACCCTCCATGTGACTCCTCCCTGCTCTGCCCCTAGCCCAGTGCCCCCATGCTCTCCCCATCTCCTCCAATACCCTCCTTACATGTCTAAAATTTTACAACTGCATCTGTTAAGCAGATGCAGCTGTAAAATTATGCTTTGGGCCCCTGGTGCCACCTGTACTTCCAGGTGTTATTGAGGATCCAGCAGCACCCCACATTGAAAGCTTCTTAAATGAAAGAAGGATAGAAAGGACAATCATCCCACTTTCCCTTAACACTCTATCAGTGCCTCCCTTATGTTCAAACTAAGCTTCTGCCAGGTTGCCTTTAAGTATTGCTCTCCTCCAGGCACTAGGAAAGCAAAGATGCTGAGCCATCAGGGTTTGATGGAAGAGGCATAGAACTGTGTGCGCCATGTACCTCTTGATAGAACTACAGCCCAAATTATTTTAATTAATTTCCTCAGCCTGACATACAGAAGGGGCAATCAAAAGCAGCTTGGCAGAACAGGCATGAGAACTCTCTCTGGACAGATAAGCAATTGATCAAAATCACATTTTCTGATTTCTTGGGACCAAATCCTGTTCCTGTTGAGATCAAAAGGAATTTTGCTACTGAGTTCAATGGGAACAGGCTTTGACATTTGGAGAGGAAAGAACAAAACCTCTCAAGCATGGGTGATGTTGCTTATACCACAGGTATCAAAGGCTGCTGACTCGTGTGAGAAAGTCAGCAGAGATCTGCTCTTTGTCCATTGCAAGGGAGAACTCAGCAATCAATGAGGCTAGAACAGTCTCTGTACCATATCCAACTCATAAGTCCATCTGCAAAGGCTCAAGAAAATATGAAGGGTGAAGGCTCCAGATTACCTTAAAAGTCCTCAGTTCCTTGATTATATTGCCTCAATTAGTATATATGTTCGTAGTCCAGAGGCCAGAGCAGGAAACTGGCCAGAGCTTCTGCCAAGTGCCAAGTAAAGGGAAATCTGCTCTTACTGTGAAAGATGTTGTTTGGCGTTGCATGGGCAAGTTACATGTCCATCACCCCCACTTATATTTTAGTTAGCACATTCACAAAAAGTCTATTAAGTGTAGACAGGCATTTTCCAGGGGACATTGTGAGTTAAGTGTTCCTTAATGGGCCATGCAATTTGACTTGTCCCTTCATGTGCTGGTTAAATATCTTTAGGCATTACCACCAGAGCAAACATATAATAAACATAGCTAATATGCGTAACTTCAGATACCAAGATGAATATACATGCATAGAAATAGCATAATTTTATGTAACTCTTCTGCCCCTCTGAATTGGCAGCAACAAGGGCCGGGTTCAGTATCGAGGGGTTCCGTTTCAATAACACCATGCATAACCCGCTCGAGCCCCCACCCAGTGACCTGGGACACTTACTTACCACACCCCCCTGGGCACCTCTAGGAGGCAATACTTCCCCTCTCACAAGCATGGAGTCTAAGTGTAGCAAAATCTTTTTAATAAAGGAAGGAAACAATGCGGCATCCCACTGGAGAAACACCACAAACAGGATTATAACACAGCCCATAAACAAACAAAAAAACTCACCCCCAGGTACATTTGACAATGTCCTTTTCCCCTTAGGGTCTTAAGTCCAATCACCCCAAAGTCCAACAACCCAAAAGGCTCTGGTCAGTGCCACCCCAGAATTTGAGAGTTTATCTGCAGAGTTTTACCCCCAACCAGCCTGGGTGGAAAGTGGGGGGAAGTCCACACAGGGTGTTAAGGGGCACCTTACGTGGGCCAGGGCCAACTGCTCCGCCTCTCCATGGAGTTCTGCTGCAGCCTCCACCACGGCCAGCTCCACCACACCAGCTGTGCCGCTCCTCCAGCTGTCCCTGCAAACCGCTTCACTCCGCTCACTGTGCCATGGCCTGCTCCAACACACCGCAAACTGCTCTGCTCTGCCAGCCACTTAACAATAGGTCTTCAGGCTCCCCCACTAGTTAACACAGCACTCCGTGATCTCAAATCAGCTCTTTCAGTGATTTCAGCTCTTAGTAGGGGAGCCCTGGTGCTGGTGCACCATTGGCCCAACATGAATTCAGCTCAGCAGTCTCTAGATGGACTCCTAATAGAATCAAAGATTAGCTCTACTCTTTAACATTGGAGAGAGGAGGACGTGCAATTGGTGTTCCAAGCCCTCAAAAGGGGCTCATACCATCAGGTACATACACCAGTCCCTAACCTCTCTCAATTCATGGGGTTTTGGAACCCATGTCCCATGTTTAGCAAGTACCATCCAAGTGAAATTGGGGATCCCAGAGCTGTTAAAAATCACCATCCCAAGCTGCTGTGGGGGTATGCTAAGTGGGGGGGTGGATGCCAATGCAAATTCTTGAAATTCTTTCCACACTCTCTACAATTCATCACCAGATGTCAGGGTAGCGCTCATCCTGACTCTGCTTACACTTAAGTACCAGCTATTTCACCTACATAACTATTCCCAAAAGAGATTCTGAAAAAGCACACCACGTACCTGAGACCTTATGTGCCAGCACCATCCCTCACTGGATTTTTTTTATCTGTTATGTAACAACAGAGATGAAGCCAGTGACATGATTCAGTTTAGCTTAAAAGGGTAAGGTTAATTTTAGCTATTCGGGTGTGACTGCACCTTTCGTCAGTGAGACCATACTGGCTGGCACACATTCTGGTTAATGGGCTTCAGTGTTCTTTTGCAGTTAACTTCTTAATGTTCATAAACCTGGTATGTGCTGAGGTGGTTTAAAGCACAACACAGGCTTTTAGGTTTGCAAATCCGTGAACCTCTGCCTATCTGAGATTTTATTAATTATTATTATTTTTGCTGGCCATAATGTGGGAGGGCATCTCCTCTGCCCTCTGCTCATGAGGTTATGTATGTCTTGTAGCACTCTTCTGAATACCGGTTGGAAAGAATTTTTTTTCACTATGTGTGGACTGATTCTTTTCTCTTAGAAGGCATGTAATTTTTTCAGATTCACACTGACTAACAGAGAAAACAAATGGGGCTGTTAAACTTTCTTCAAATTCCAAGAAAATTAAGTTCAGCTATATTTTCCAGTACAGTGATGAAATGGGTGTTTGTATATATAAACATCAACATGCTTAACTACTCACTTTCCCCAAAAATATGTAGTATTTCAGTCTGTTTATATGGAATATGGGAGTTGGGTGAGGAGTCATTTCAGCATATGTGTAACTTATTAAAAGACAAATTTTAAATAGAACTGTATTCTAAACTGCATGATGGTATTGTACCCAAATAGGGATAGCTCAGTGGTTTGAGCATTGGCCTGCTAAACTCAGGGTTGTGAGTTCAATCCTTGAGGGTCCTATTTCAGGATCTGGGACAAAAATCTGTCTGGGAATTAGTCCTGCCTTGAGCAGGGGGTTGGACTAGATGACGTCCTGCAGTCCCTTCCAAGCCTGATATTCTATGATTGCATTTCAGTGGGTAGTCAACTTCCTTTATAGGAACAGAACAGACTCCTGAAACTCTTACCATAGAAGGAGTCACATTGTCATCAATTAGCGTGACCAGATCACAAGTGTAAAAAATCGGGATGGGGCGAGGGGTAATAGGTGTTTATATAAGAAAAAGCCCTCGAAATGGGAAGTGTCCCTATAAAATCGGGACATCTGATCACCCTATCTTCAATGAGATTGATCAAATGATTAAGGGTTCACAGAACTAGGTTTCAAGTTTGTAAATTGTTCTAGATGAAACTGAGAATGCCTGAGCTGTCAGATCAGAAGGAGGGTCATTTGAATAAAGGTGGGCAGATGTGTGATAATCTTAGCTCCGTTGCTAAGATGAGGAATATATTTTCAGCAAAGTTCTTGATAGATTCCTGAGGCAACTGGTTTAAGGTTGTCAGGGTCCCAGACTACCTCACCGGGCAGCACATCATGGGGAGGAGGCGACCAGCCCTCTGTGGAGAAAGAAGTGGTTCAGGACTATTTAGAAAAGCTGGACGAACCCAAGTCCAGGGGTGCCCATCTTTAAAAAAAGGGAAGGAGGAGGATCCAGGGATCTACCAGCCAGTCAGCCTCACCTCAGTCCCTGGAAAAATCATGGAGCAGGTCCTCAAGGAATCAATTCTGAAGCACTTAGAGGAGAGGAAAGTGATCAGAAACAGTCAGCATGGATTCACCAAGGGCAAGTCATTCCTGACTAACCCAATTTACTTCTAAGAAGATAGAACTGGCTCTGTGGATGAGGGGAAAGCAGTGGATGTGTTATGCCTTGATTTTAGCAAAGCTTTTGATACGGTCTCCTACAGTATTCTTGCTGGCAAATTAAAGAAGTATGGGCTAGATGAATGGACTATAAGGTGGATAGAAAGCTGGTTAGATCGTTGGGCTTACCAGGTAGCAATCAATGGCTCCATGTCTAGTTGGCAGCCGGTTTCAAGTGGACTGCCCCAAGGGTTGGTCCTGGAACCCGTTTTGTTCAATACCTTCATTAATGATCTGGAGGATGGCATGGACTGCACCCTCAGCAAGTTTGCAGATGACACTAAACTGGGAGGAGTGGTAGATATGCTGGAGGATAGGGATAGGATACAGAAGGACCTAGGCAAATTAGAGGATTGGGCCAAAAGAAACCTGATGAGGTTCAACAAGGACAAGTGCAGAGTCTTGCACTTAGGACAGAAGAAGCCCATTCACTGTTACAGACTGGCGACCGAATGGCTAGGAAGCAGTTCTGCAGAAAAGGACCTAGGGGTTACAGTGGACGTGAAGCTGGAAATGAGTCAACAGTGTGCCCATGTTGCCAAGAAGGCTAACGGCATTTTGGCCTGTATAAGTAGGGGCATTGCCAGCAGATCGAGGGATGTGATAGTTCCCCTTTATTCGACATTGGTGAGGCCTCATCTGGAGTACTGTCTCCAGTTTTGGGCCCCACACTACAAGGAGGATGTGGAAAAATTGGAAAGAGGCCAGTGGAGGGCAACAAAAATGATTAGGGGGCTGGAGCACATGACTTCTGTGGAGAGTCTGAGGGAACTGGGATTATTTAGTCTGCAGAAGAGAAGAATGAGGGGGGATTTGATAGCTGCTTTCAACTACCTGAAAGGGGGTTCCAAAGAGGATGGATCTAGACTGTTCTCAGTGGTAGCAGATGACAGAACAAGGAGTAATGGTCTCAAGTTGCAGAGGGGGAGGTTTAGGTTGGCTATTAGGAAAAACTTTTTCATTAGGAGGGCGGTGAAGTACTGGAATGGGTTACCTAGGGAGGTGGTGGAATCTCCTTCTTTAGAGGTTTTTATGGTCAGGCTTGACAAAGACCTGGCTGGGATGATTTAGTTGGCGATTGGTCTAACTTTGAGCAGGGGGTTCGACTAGATGACCTCCTGAGGTCCCTTCCAACCCTGAGATTCTATGAGTGTCCAACGTTATAACCTTCACTACTTAGTTCTCTCACCCACAAAGCTGGAAAATGAGGCATTTGTTTTCTTTGTTTTGCTGCTCCAGTTAGCAAAATGCATGTTAGACTAGTTTGGCTGCAAAGAAGAATTCTATGTATACTGGCGACAACACCTGATACCTATCAGGCTGCAGAACTGGTCTGACATTGGAATCCAAACATCCTCTGGTCAGTGCAAGCAAAGGCATTCCTCTAATTATTTGGACTTGATGTGATGCAGTAAGAATGTCATCGATAATTCAGACCAATGGGGAGAAACAGAATCAAAAACACTGTTTAAATACCTTCCGTCTCACCCCCAATCCCGATCCTCCCCACTCCTCCCCTCTTGAGGAGTGACAGCACAATGCATATGCTAACAAAGTTTGTTAGCATATGCATTGTGCTGTTAAAGCCATATAAAGAATGAATGTCCTCCCTAGCTGGCTACTGCACCTAGGATGCAGCATGCCCACGTTCTGTTCAGGAAAGATCTGGTCAGATGTGATGGTTTAGTCAGAGGCAAACACGTAGGTGCCTCGCCCAGGGTCCTTAACACAAGGCAAAAGAGGCATGACCACAGCAAAGATAATCATCTGGTCTTAACCATATAGACATCATAATTGCAAACACAATTAATAAATTGCACATTGACAGACTCATCACAGCCCTGGAAACAAACTGGGAGAACCAGTTTGCTTTAACCTTGTCCTCCCATTCCCACCCTCTTTTTTAGCAAACTCCTTGGTCTCATAGGTGAAAGATATTCAAAGGTGATGGGCACCTGGAAGGCCTTGTTTCAGATTCAGTCATGGTCTGTTCCTACCATGGTATTGCAGTTCTGCTCCACACTGAAAAATACAGTCATCTAGAGAGAGTTCATAAAATCAAACTGGAATGTATAAGTTTACATAGATTCCCCAAACTATCACAATATCATTTGTTTGTTGTTGTTTTCCAGCAGTTCTCCAGTTGAAAGTAAAAGACAAATGGTGGGAATGATTTCTGACACTATTGCCAAACCCAAGAGCTCAAAAATTATCAGTCAGAACCCCAAAACTTCGGGAAAGCGGCTCAAAACAAATCAGGAGATTTAAAATAAAAAAGGTGATGGTGTGGTGTTTGGGCTGGCTTTTGAGTGTTTAACGTCTCCTGCCCAGCCTGTGTGCGATAAGGTAATAGTTTTTATTGGACCAATTTCTGATAAAAGATATTACCTCACCCACCTTGTCTTGCTAATATCCCGGGACCAATATGGTTACAACTACACTGCATACACGTCCTGTGTGGGCCAATTAGTGGAGCCCACACTCCCAAATGTATTGTGTAATGTACTTTTGGCCACGGCACGAGGAGCTCTCGCCCCACATGCCTGTTCCCAAACCTGCAATTAATCCCGTCCCTCCAGCAGAGCCGTCCTGTCCATAAAATGGCCCACTGCAACTGCCCTGGGCTCCGCGCTTTGGGTTTGTGTGTGGGGGGGCACACTTCAAGACACGGGGTCCAGGGCAGCCTGGTGAGTTAGTGCGCAACCTGATGCCAGCAGCAGCAAGTGACCTGGCCCCAGCCCACCTGCCTCACCCCACCCTGCTGGCTCCCAGCATTGCTCAGGGGAGGGGTCAGAAGCCAGCAAGAGGTGGGGTGGAGGTTTGGGGGAAGGGCCGAATGGGGCAGGCCTGGGCCGGCAGTGTCCCAGGCCCCATATTACCCACACACTTCCTCGGTCTTGTGTTCTGTCCCATCTAGTGGCACCGAGACCACTTAGAGAGAGAGAGAAAATGCATCTGCTCTACAGCCTTAACTAGTAGCCAGTTGGCTTTTAGCTCTTGCAGTAGAGGCTCATGTACTAAGCTCCAGAGGTCCCCGGTTAAATCCTGCCTGCCCGTGACCGGGGTCTGTTGGCGTTACACCCCCCTAGGGATGGCCCTGCCCTCCAGTTTCCCCCATCTGTTCAACCCACACAGCTCCATCTTCACTTCTGCTCCTCCTGGGGTTCTAACCCCACTGCCTGGCCTTGAGGAGGAAGTGGGGTGACACCCTGAGCTGCTGGACTCTTTAGCTCTAGCTGACTGTTGCCAGCCTTGGAAATCTGTGACCAACTGGGCTACTTTTGAAAGGCATTAGCTGACTTGGGGCAAAAGTTGGGCAATTTAACTGCTCCTCAGTTCCTTCTCTGTGCTGCCACCTGGTGGCCTTTCAAATGGGAAATCATCCAGTCACATGCACAGCTGCATCAAATCTGCCTTCCACCACAGCCAGCAGAAGCCATGCAGCACATGCTTAGGGCAGAAGGGGGGTGGTGGTGGAAAAGTAGGTTCATGCTTCCTGCGTTGCATGTTCCTGAAGCAGACACCACACAAGTAACAGTGTCCCAGAAAATGCTATTTTTTTCTGATTTTACTGAAAATAATGCTGTTAATTAGAAACAATATCTGCACAGTCTTTTACATGGTTGATAGTTGCGTAAAACCTATTAAAACATAACAGTAATAATAATTGCTCCCTGCTGCCTATTGAGAAACGCTGATGGGGATCATAAATATGTCCCTTGGAAGATGACTAAGCAGCTGGTATTTTTCTTTTCCCTGAAAGAGTGTTGCTGTATTTCCCTATGGGCAGTCAGAGATTGAGTTTGTTTTACAGTTTCCTGCCCAGTTTCTTTGGGAGAACGCATCTGAAATCATTACATATTTTTAAAGGTGCTAATAGTGGGAACCCCCGAAAAGCATGAAATAAACTATGAACATTATTTTGCTTGGGTGGGTATTGGAGTGGAGCAGCAGTTATGAGAGTCACTTGCTGTTTAACAGATGATTATTCTAAATGTGCTAAAACCCACGTTGGCTCACATGGTCTTAACCTTTACTATGCCTCATGGGTAGAGCTAGTGGTCAAATTAGGGGTAATCAGGATGGGGGTGTTTACTAGTGGGGGAGCTAGGAAGTGCTGAGAGAGCAGAGCTATGACAGGGGAAATTGGGCACCTTCCCCACCAGTGAGGTACTTTTTGGAGGAAAGGACATGGAGCCATCTATGCCCTCCTCAATAAACTCTTCAACAGTTCCTCATCTTGGCTACACCTTACCAGTCCCCGGGAGGTGGCTCAGAGGCTTCCCTCCTATCCACTGCTCCGTGACTAGGGGAAGGGACCCAGAACTCTCCTCCTGCCCCATGTTGCCTCCTGCAGTGGGGAAAAGTCCCTTTCCCCCAATGCTGCTCCATCTAGGGGAAAGGGGGAGGTTAGCCCAGTGCAGAAAAGTATGGAGAGGGAAGGAGGCAGTCAGAGCTGAGCAGTTGTGGATGTAGATGGGAGACATAGCAATGACACAGGGACACTGAAGAGCCTGACATGCCTCCAGTACCTTCTATGGCTGGTTTAATCCTTGTCAAGGAGAGAGAGGTAGTGAAGGCGGGGGATCAGAGCTGTGGAACATGCAGGTGTTGAGAAATTATTTTTAAAAGAACCAGGAAATTAATTGCCCAAAACCTTTGTTAATGCAACTATAAGATTGCTTAATGGGGCATTGTGCCTTTCCAGAATATCAGCTTTAGTTACGTTTAAAGCATCTGAAAACCAGGAAATACAAAGGTAAAGGTACACACCACTCCTGCAAGGCAATCTTAACTATGCCCTCTTTGAATGATGCCCCAACATGCCAACAACATACATGCTAGCATTCTTCCCTTATAAGTATTACAGAACATTGAGAACAAAGCATAGAGGCACTGTAGGACAACGTCTACAGGGATCAGCAACCTCTGGCACATGGCCCACCAGGGAAAGCCCCTGGCAGGCCAGGCCAGTTTGTTTACCTACCGCGTCCACAGATTCGGCCGATCGCAGCTCTCACTGGCTGTGGTTCGCCATCCCAGGCCAGTGGAGGCTGCGGGAAGGGTGGTCAGCACATCCCTCGGCCTGCACCGCTACCCCAGTGGCATCAGGGCTCCGGAACTAAACATGGAACTAAATATATTGTACTGGTGATCATTGTTGCTTGCATTAACAAAATCAAGGTTACTGAAGTTCTTTATCTAATACTGATTACAGTACTCTATGGTAAAATATTCACAAATCAGTAATTGATGTGGGAAAGAGTATGGGAAGCAAATCGACATTGACTCTTCTGGATAATTTTTAAATAGGCTTTTCCTTGTATTAACTCCTAAAGGAAAGCCTGCACATCTGGTGTGAACTGCTACTTTGCCTAAAAGACAATATTTGACCTTCACTTGGATGCCTGAACCAAGACATTCTAGTGCTTTATAGAATTCATCTCCAGAGAGTTTAAATATCTGCTGTATCTTTGGAAAACGGAACTAACTGAGGTGCTTCACATTTGAATACAGCTGGGCAGAAAGAGTCTCCCTACACGGGGAGTGAAGTGGGTAGCCAGAATCACATATTTTGTAGCCAAACCACAGCCAAATTTTCAAATTTTCTTTGTATGAAAGTATCATATCTGATGTCTAATATTTGTTGTAAAGCACTATAAGAGATTTTACAGGCAAACTCAATGACATAATATACCATGGCCAAATTTGGATTTGATGGAAACAGATACAGCAACTGCACTGTCTTCAATGGCGTCGCACCCACTTACACTAGATCCAAATTTGGCCAGTTGCATTAATGTTTCAGGACATGTACTACATATCCTAACCCCCAAAATGGTGCAGGCTCTATGTTTGACAGTATCTATCCTCACGAGCACACAATGCTTACCTTCCAAGATATGAATCAGAACACGAAACCTTATCTTCCTCCTCCTGAAAACTAACCAAGTGCTAGCCAGTAATACTTGTGCAATGAATTACAGTTTTGGGAAAAGACAGCTGAACCCACAAGATGACCTCAAAGAAAAATGACGCTGCTCAGCACACTCTAGAATAGGGCCCAAGCTGAAGAAAACATTGAAGAGACATCTCCTCTCCCAGCTTCAGTATCAAAGCGTGTAAGCAGCAACTGTTCTGTCTTGCTTTGAAAGATTTTCATAAACTGATACGTTATATTTCAGATATTTGAAAACAGCTGTGTCACTCTTATTGCTGTTGAGAGTTACATGCAGTTTAAAGTATTATAGAATCAAATAATGTATTTAAATGCTGGCCTGATTCAGACATACTCAGCAGGATATTTGTCGTATTATCGCACTGTTTGTTTTTAAGTAACTAAATTATGTTCAGCACAAAGTTCTACATTATACCATAGGATCTCTCATTTCGATTAATCTAAGATAAAACTTTAGGAATTTTTTTTTTTGTAAAAAATTGTTTATTCAAGTGTTTTATAAACTACTAGGTAAATAGTCACTAAAGCCTTAGTGCCATGAGTGTAAACTTATTTTAAAAAATTGTGTTAAAAACTAATACAGGAATTCCCATTAATGTTTTTAAAAAGTTCGTTCACACATTGAAAGAAAATACATTAGCAATGTCTTCCAGCAGAATCCATCTTTAAAAAAGTAAAACTCTAGGTGCAGAACTGTTCTACAGTATATCTTCTACAGTTTATTTTAAAATCACATGATTGCATATCATCATCTCTATTGTCTTTTAGAACTTGATCAAGAGTTTTTCTTAAAGAGATGATATTCAATGATGTGTTACACACTGCCACAGGTACTACAATTATTATGAGTGCACATACTGCATTTTACTTACAAAGCAAGACCTTTCCATATGCCGCGTCATGCCATTCCTAGCCAATGCAGTTAATTACCTTTAAAATCATGTATGTTTTCCAAGGAAAAATGCTAAAAATCCATAGCCCAAATTCTCCACTCACTTACACACTTGCTACTCCAAGGAATATAACCAAGTTTTGGTTACATACATTGTGAGAGCAGAATTTGGTCCATGACTGTAAACATTCACAGAAGCCTGCAGCAAACAGTGATGGATAGGTAGTCTATGTGCAATACAATTACTTCCACTAACATAGGGGGATGTTAAAGAGCATATCCTCGAGGCAAAATGAAAGGCTTGTTTGCATTTCTGTAAAGTGTTCCTCACTAGCTAAACTTTACTCAATTAAAAGTAACTAGTTCCTATCCCAGAATACCGTACAGCATCATTGTCTGGCTTTCTTCTGTTCTGACTCAGATAGAGAAGTATTCAGTTCAGCAGCAGGTCCACAACGTTTCATATGGCATTTTAAGAACCTGATCTAGTCTCCCCTCGACATACTACTGATACTAATAAAGAGTTACTCATGCATATGAAGGAGAGAATAAATCCCACGGACCTTGATCTGTGCACGTAACTCTTACTGATGGTAATGAGAGATGTGCATCTACACTAAGGATTGTCTACAGCTTTAAGTGTCTAATTTCAATCTAAATGTTCTTTCTACATTACCACACATACCATACAAATTTGAAAAGAATGATGGGTGAAAAATATCACATACTATTTAGAATACCGTTTTCCCCATACCGTTTGGCTGCCAATTGTTCTAATTATACAGGAAGTCTGTGTTTAAAGGGCCTGGTCCTATGAGGAACCAAACACCCATCTCCCCAGCTAAAGAGGAAGTTGAGGATGTTCAGCACATCACAGGATCACTCTCAAATTGTTTAAAAGCAAAAGTAATCATGGATTTGTTTGTAATCTGACACAAGAACAGTTTCCCAGAAGCTCTTCACTCTCGTCTTGCTTCTCTGTCCCAATTTCTGGGTCAGATCATGTCCCCATTGAAGTCAATGTGTATTTTGCCATCAACTTAATGGCAACAGGATCAGGCTTTGTCAAGCCACCACTTCAGTCTTCAAATATGTCTTGCTTGTCAAGAAAAAGATGATATTTATTGCCATCCACTCTGGGGTAGACTTGTCTGCAGTGAAAATGGTGTTCCTGGTGCAGAGGGATAGCTAGTAAAACCATCAGGCTGAGCTGGATAGTTCTCTAGAGCTGAAGCTGAATGTGCCTTCAAGAAAGAGAAAACAAGCAGGTTAGGAAAGAACTTTTAAAAAAGCAAAAAGCCATGCAGAGAACTATTCCTGTTCATGGTACAGAACATTTAACAAGAGACGTTTCAAAATAGCGTGTTGAGTGTGCTGCAGAGGAGGGAGACGGGAAGGAAGTATATCTAAGTGTAGGCAGTTCTTTAGCAACCCCTCAAGGATTGAACTCACAACCCTGGGTTTAGGGGACCAATGCTCAAATCACTGAGCTATCCCTTCCCCAAATCTAAATCTCAATCTCAATCTTCCTTGCTACAGAATAAGCCATTATTTCTTCTACCTTCAGTAGACACGGAAAACAATTGAGCCCCATCCTCTTTATGGCAGCCCTTAACATAATTTGAAGACTTTTCGGGTCCCGCTCCTGATCTTCTTTTCTCAAGGCTTAATATACAAAGCTTGTTGGGGGGGGTTTTAGCTTTTCCTCAGGGATCAGGTCCTTTTACCATTTTTGTTGCTCTATTCCATTTGTCCCTATCTCTCCTGAAGTGTGATACCCCGAACTGGACACAGTAGTCCAGCTAAGGCCTCATCAATGCCAAATACAGCGGGACAATTGCCTCCTGTGTCTGACATAAGATAATCCTGGTAATACACCCTAGAATGTTATTAGCCCTTTTTGCACCTGAATCACATTGTTGATTCATATTCAATTTAGGATCCACTGTAATCCCCAGATACTTTTCTGCAGCACTACTGCTTAGCCAGTTATTTCCCATTTTGTAGTTGTGCACTGGATTGTTCTGTCCTAAGTGTAGTACTTTGCACTTGTCTTTATTGTCTTTTTGATTTCAAGACAATATGTCACGTTTAGTTTGAATTCTAATGATGTCTTCCAAAGTGCTTGCCGCTTCTACTTCATTTTTATAAGCACTCTCCATTCTATTATCCAACTCATTAATGAAAATATTGACTCGTGCCCAACCCAGAACAGACCCCTATGACTCCCACCCCCAATACATCTTCCAAGTTTGACTGCAAACCATTGATAACTACTTCGAGTATAGTCTTTCACCCAGTTTTGCACCCACCTTACAGTACTTTCACCTAGACTGCATTTCCCTAGTTTGATTCTGAGAATGTGACGTGAGACTGTATGAAAAGCTTTAGTAAAATTAAGATATCATGTGTACAGCTTCCCCGCATCCACTAGACCAGTAACCCTGTCAAAGAAGGAAATTAGGTTGGTTTGGAATAATATGTTCTTGACAAATCCATGCTGACTATTCCTTACAACCTATTATCCTCTACCTGCTTATAAAAACCGATTGTTTAATAATTTGTTCCAGTATCTTTCCACGTATCCAAGTTCAGTTGACTGGTCTATAATTTCCCCAGGTCCTCTTTGTTCCCCATTTTAAAGAAAGGTACTAGATTTGCACTTCTCCAGTCCTCTGAGGTCTTAACCATCCTTCATGTGTTCTCCAAGATAATCATTAATGGTTCTGAGATTGTTTCAGCTAATTCCTTAACTACTTTAGGGTAAATTTCATCAGGCTCTGTCAATTTAAATACATCCAACGTATCTAAATACTCTTTAACCTGCTCTTTCCCTATTTTGGCTTGCATTCCTTACCCCTTGTTGCAAATATTAATTTTGTTATGTATCTGGCCACAATTTATGTTTTTAGGGAATAAAGCATAATAGGCATTAAACATCTAAACTTTCTTGATGTTGTCCATTATTAGCTCTTCGTGCCTGCTAAGTAGAGAACCTACACTTTCCTTTGTCTTTCTCTTGCTCCTGATGTACTCATAAAGCCTCTTCTTATTGCCTTTTATGTTCCTTTCTAGGTGTAACTCAGGGTTATGCCACAGCCACTAGAGAACACTAGGAAAGCAGTCTGATTCACAGAAGAGGGGTGGTTTTCCAGATGGCTTCATTTGAGACTGAGATTTTAAGAAGAGTTTCACTAATTTTCTAATCTTAAATCTTCCTTCACAACCTAATTGTATTTTTAACTATGATCTATATTTAAGTTATACACCTCTACCTCGATATAACGCTGTCCTCGGGAGCCAAAAAATCTTACCGTGTTATAAGTGAAACTGTGTTATATCAAACTTGCTTTGATCCACCGGAGTACGCAGCCCTGTGCCCCCCCGAAGCACTGCTTTACCGCGTCATAGCCGAATTCATGTTATATCGGGTCATATTATATTGAGGTAGAGGTGTAATTTCAGTGATCAAAGCATGCAAACACTGTCTTCTATTAGTACAATACATATGGGCATAATTTTAAAATCCTGTAGGTAATTCTTTGTTCCCTTATTTTCCATCTGTAGATCTTAAAGACTTTACAAAGCAAACAGTTTCTCCATCTGTAAAAACCAATGAAGCATAGATTACGTGATTTGCCTAAAATCACAAAATTAGTGTTAGGAACAGAACCCAGGTCAGTGCACTAGACCAAGATACTACAAATTTTACATGTCAGATCTGTCCCCTTCTTTCCTCCTCCCCACTTTTACAATGCCACCCATAAGAAAGGATTTGACACATCCATAGCCTTTAGAGAAAGTCAGCTGAAGTGCCATTGATAGTCCTGTCCCCAAGAGCAACAGCTATCTTCAGACAACTGGATGTTGGATTATCAGACTGTACTGCATCAGCCCTGTAGCCAATTCTTTAAAGTAAGTTGTGCTTTCTAAAAGCGGAGATTTGATATTGAACAATTAATGCTCCAGTGGGGCCTTAAGGCAGTGAAATATCAAGACATATGCCGCTTACCTGTAGTAGCGCTGATTGCGCTGCTGCACTATGCTGCAACTCCTGCAGGGAAGACTGTGCAGCACTTTGGGTAAATCCAGGGATACCAGGAAGAGACAAGAGTCCAGGGAAAACTGTATTTCCTGGGGTTTGCAGCCCAGAAGTCAAGCTGAAATAATCAAGACATGGCAGTCATTAGGAACACTTTCAACAATATTTTATCCTAGATTTCTTATCTTGCTAAGAGCACCAGGGTTTCTAAACCTCAGTTAACTAAGTTTCTCAAACAGCACACCTAAGCTGCCACCCACACAATGTTTGCATGTACAAGCCAGGACACTGGTACACACATGCAACTTGAGCATGCAAGCCAGTATCTTGTGTGCAGTTACCTGCTTGTGCATGAATATTTTGTAGGTGAAAATGTAGTGTTGGATGTTTTTCCTGACACAGAAAAGGCTAGGATATTGTCTGCTATTACCTAAGTATGTCATTGATACATATTTTAGACCCATTCTTGCAAAAACCTAGCATGTTGCAGGAGGTGCCAAGTACCCTCAATAGGGAGCTGAGGACACTCATCACCTTGCAGGATTGAACCTTATAGAAACTGGAATTCTGTACACTAGCTGCAAAATATAGACTTGCCTCCTCATTTAAATTCTAAAGACAGATGAAAATCTGCTGCTGAAGTAACCATTTAAAATATTAAAGTTCTTTTATAACTGTGCCTGGAAATACCATCTATGTCTAAAGTAAATAAATGTTTTGCTGAGAAAGAAATGATTTTAAACCTCCTTCAGAAACAGAAACATACCCAGCCTGTGCAACAAGTGCAGAGTTGAAGTTTGAGCTAAAGGCCGAGGCAAACCCTGGCAGGACCGGAGCCGGAGATGGGGCTGTGGCAGCTGCCGGCAGCGGTGCAACTGCTGCTACTGTAGAAGATGCCTGGAGGCCAGGGAAAGAAGGGAGAGCTGGAGTGACAGTGGGTGTGTTAGAGACAGGGAAACCAGGGAAGGATGGGTTTGATGATGCCAGAGGCCCCTGGGTGACAGAAAATAGGGAGGGGACGGCACTGGACAAGTTAAGCGGAAAGGGTGGAGCAGAGACTGTTGCTGAAGCAGTGAGTCCTGAGAGAACAGCTGCTGTAGAATTCACATGAGAAGCAGACACAGATGAAGCAGTTGTAGATGGAGTGGCTAACAAAGACCCTGGGACAGTGACTGGTGGTGTAAGTGCTGAGTTACCAGGAAAAGCAAAGTTACTGGTCAGAGACGTGAAGGGAGGAAGTCCATTAAATACTGGGGCAACTGGAGCAGAGGAAGCATGTGCGGCAAGGGAAATGGAGGCAAGAGAAGTGGAGCTGTTTAAGGGAGCACTCAAAGAGGAGAGACCTGATAATGCTGGATTAAGGGAACTAGGTAAACTGACTGGCACTGAAGTTGCAGAGGTATATGCACGCCCAAGTGCTGACAATCCTAGTGTGCCATGAGACGGGGCAGCCGAATGAGAAGGGCCTTTGAAGGCTGAGAGAGTAGGGCTCATGGGTTCAGTTTTGACCAGAACTGGAATACTTGTGGCAGCTGGCGCTGATGAAATCTGATGCTCAGGATTAGTAGGGCTCTCACCATGCAAAAGTGCAACAGAGGCACCACAGCTGACTGGTATAACAGATTGTGAAGTGGTTAATGGTGACTGAGTTGGCAATGCCGGGGGAGTGGAACTAGGATTGGCTACAGAGGGAGATGGAAGACCCGGGAAAATGGCCAGTCCTGGCGTGGAAGAACGTTGAGGTGTAGGCGTGGCAGATGGAGTATAACATTTGTTTACAGAGGAGGCAGGAGGCTCAGAGCTTTGATTAGCAAGAGCAGATAAAGAGGCAAGTTCACTTGTCACAGCAGAAGGTAAAGCACTGATTAATGAGGTATCATTTGATGTCAGAAATCCCTTTAAGACCGACAGAATTGGATTAGGCAAGCTAAGTGGGCCAGAGATGCTAGTGGCAGGAGAGCTAGCAATTGCAGAGGGAATGGGACTAGATATCCCTTGAGGAGTGGGGGTCAAGGACAAAGGGAGGCCAGCAAAAACGGATGACAATGGAGCAGGATTATTAACTGAAGCAATTGAAGAGGCTGCAGAAAAAGGAAGACCAGCAAATGGTGCAGAAGCAGATGCAAAAGCTTCATTAGAGGCAGGTGCAGCACATGGTGTGGAAGAAGCTTGTGGAGCTGGCGTAGCAGCAGGGATAGAAGTCAGTCCAGAGAAAACTGCAGGAACAGGGATGGAGGTTGCACTATGAACAGATGTGACAGGAACACCAGGCAATGAAAGGGATTTGATGACAGATGGGGTTGGGATTGAGGGCTGAGATGTATGGATGGAAGAGGAGACCTGCCCTGGGAAAACAGGAAGCACAGGAGTAGACATGCTCATCCCAGGGATGACTGCAGTGGCAGGTGCTAATGGATGGCTTATCGCCTTGACAGGGGATGGGGTAGCAACTGGAGTAGCAGCAGGTGTTGAAGGATTAGAACCATGAGGAGTAAAGAGCTGATTCGCTTGTGCAGAAAAAGCTGCAAAGAAACAAAACTGGTAAGAATACTTGAAACCGACAGAAATGTTTCAATTAAACACAAATGCATCTTATATAATTATAAAATATGATACACAAGCAGTAACTAACATATGTTTGTATATACACAATCTACATGGAAGGCTATGAAGATAAAATAGAGAGGTATCTACGTAGGTGATACATGCCCAGCAGTATACAGTAAGTAGACTACATGTTTCTATGTGTCTCCCTTCAATGGTTCTCTATTACATGCACTAGCAATTATGTCTAAACACTCTATAGCATTTACAACTTCTTCATGGGCTAGTGCAGGAGAGAGTTTAGATCTTCAAACATGCTCCCAGAGATCTCTCTATGTAAGACAGGTAAACCGCTAATTCCTGTCCCTAACAGCTAGCAGCACCCACAATAGGATGAGCATTCTGCACTGGTACCATTTTGCTCACCACATGAGCTCTATATGAAGGTTTACGCTAATTCTAGAACAGGCAGAATGCCAGGATTTTACAGAGGTTTGTTGGAATCCAGTCCACAACTGCAGAGTACATAATTTTAGGAGATTAGTTTTTATTTTATTGGTAGGTAGATTTAATTCTTTGACTGGTTCTGATTCTGTATATCACAATCTGGACAGCAGAGGAAGTGCATTACGAGATTCACGTGTGCTACAGGTGTACTAGCTAACAATGAAACCTGCCCATAAAAACAAAGTCTCTAAGAAACAGTTTGTTCCAACTGGGGATCAAATGTCCCATCTGCAAGTACCAATGCACTACAGCTAACGCCAAGAATTTCAGTTTATATCAACCCTACAAAGTAAAATAAAGAGGGACGCTTTCTGGAGGAAAGCAGGAAGGCACACGACCAGATTAAATGGGAGAGAGGACACTAAATCTATGTCTGAAAGCTGGTGTCTCAGAGCTCATTATGGATCTTGAAACTCTTACTAAATGTGAGTAGCCCCATCACCTTCAATGTGGGCATTTTCATGAGTAAGAACTATTTGACCTCAACACCCCAAAATTTGTGCTAAACTGTGTTTTAACCAATTTGGAGTGCTATGTAAATACGACATAGGGATTGAGCTCTTTAATTCTAGTCACTTCTATAGCATTTTTATAACACCTTGCTCTCCCTATAAATGCTATCATGTTCTTTGTTCCCATTACTTTTAAACACAATTTCCTTGCTCCATTGTGGATTAGAAATAAGGCATGTTATAATCACTGGTCGTTTCCCTTAAAAACCAACATTTATATTTTGTTTAGAAATGAACATTTTCTGTTTAACCATCAACAGAACACTGACCAAGGGGGCAAAACTCACTGCTTCTTTAACTCCATGTTATATCCTAAATTTACCTCTCCCCACTTTAAAACCTTAAGTTTTCCACCACTGAAAACTCAGCCTCAAGATCTTCGGATACTGTTTAAATTGATACAGGCAAATACTATTAATATTCTGAAACTTAAACATCTTAGATATTTGCAAACAAAATGAAAAAGGTTCACTTCTGTCCTTTTCTACAAAACCAAGATCTATGCCCCATGTCCTGGACTCTCTTTCCATAACCTCATCCTGAACTCCAAATTGAAGAATTAACTAGGGCTGTCAAGCAATTAAAAAAATTAATCGTGACTAATTGCACTGTTAAACAATAATAGAACACCACTTATTTAAATATTTTTGGATGTTTTCTACATTTGCAAATATATTGATTTCAATTACAACACAGAATACAAAGTGTACAGAGGTCACTTTATATTTGTTTTTGATTAGACGTATTTGCACTGTAAAAACAAAAATACTATTTTTCAATTTACCTAATACAAGTACTGTAGTGCAATCTCTTTATCATGAAAGTTGAACTTACAAATGTAGAATTATGTACAAAAAAACCGCATTCAAAAATAAAACAATGTAAAAGTTTAGAGCCTGCAAGTCCACTCAGTCCTACTTCTTGTTCAGGCAATCGCTCTGACAAACAAGTTTGTTTACATTTGCAGGAGATAATGCTGCCCACTTCTTGTTTACAATGTCACATGAAAGTGAGAACAGGCGTTCTCATGGCACTGTTGTAGCTGGTGTCGCAAGATATTTACACGCCAGATGCACTAAAGATTCATATGTCCCTTCATGCTTGAACCACCATTCTAGAGGACATGTGTCCATGCTGATGATGGGTTCTGCTCAATAACAATCCAAAGCAGCGCGCAGAAGGTTTTTCTTCTTTTTTGGTGGTTCAGTTTCTATAGTTTCCACATTGGAGTGTTGGTCTTTTAAGACTTCTGAAACCATGCTCCACACCGTGTCCCTCTCAGATTTTGGAAGGTTCTTCAGATTCTTAAACCTTGGGTCGAGTGCTGTAGCTATCTTCAGAAATCTCACATTGGTACCTTCTTCGCATTTTGTCAAATTTGCAGTGAAAATGTTCTTAAAATGAACGTGTGTTGGGTCATCATCCAAAATGGCTATAACATGAAATATATGGCAGAATGCAGGTAAAACAGAGCAGAGGTCATATAATTCTCCCCCAAGGAGTTCAGTCACAAATTTAATTAACGCATTATTTTTTTAACAAGCGTCATCAGCATGGAAGCATGTCCTCCGGAATGGTGGTCGAAGCATGAAGGGGCATACGAACGTTTAGCATATCTGGCAAGGAAATAAATTGCAATGCCGACTACAAAAGTGCCACGCAAATGCCTTTTCTCACTTTCTGGTGACACTGTAAATAAGAAGAGGGCAGCATTATCTCTTGTAAACGTAAACAAACTTGTTTGTCTTAGCGATTGGCTGAACAAGAAGTAGGACTGAGTGGACTTGTAGGCTCTGAAGTTTTAAAATGTTTTGGTTTTGAATGCAGTTATGTAACAAAAAAATAAAAATGTACATTTGTAAGTTGCACTTTCAAGACAAAGATTGCACTATGGTAGGTGTATGAAGTGAATTCAAAAATATTATTTATTTTGTCATTTTTACAGTGCAAATATTTGTAATAAAAAAATAATATACACTTTGATGTCAATTACAATACAGAATACAGTATATGAAAATGTAGAACATCCAAAATATTTAATAAATTTCAATTGGTATTCTATTTAACAATGAGATTAATTTTTTTTAATCGCAATTATTATTATTATTTTTAGTTAATTACGTGAGTTAACTGCAATTAATCGACAACCCTAGAATTAACTAATGATCACAGTTCTTGGCTCTGACTCATTAAAGTTGGTATTAGAGAAATTTAGGTTCAAGATAGCCAAGGATTGTTGTTGGTATTCTGGTTTTCAATGAGGATGTTGTCCTTTTAATTGTATTGATTTACCTGTGTATCTGTCGTAAGCGTATAACTAAGTGTGTCTTTAAGTAGCAAAATTCCTGAGCAACTACGCCTGGGTACAGAGGATGGAGACAAAACAGACAGAGAACATTCTCCTGGAATTTTTAATGTTAGCTCCTTTAACTTGCCCATTTTACTTTGTTTTGGTTACTTGCTTGTGTGCATAACAGACGACAAATTCAGCTTGAAAAAAGTTCAAGGTATTTTGTTTTTAGTTTCTGCCACATAAAAGGAATGGCACAAGTAGCAACAATAAAACATTCCCCACACACTGGATTTAAACAAGTTACAAGCTGTGAACATATTGTGCAATCAGCAAAATTTGGTGGTTGTGCATTCAAATCTCCCACTGTTACTTACATACACAAAAATCCTACTTGACCAGGCCCCAGATTAGATAAAAAGCAATTTTTTCAGCCACTGAAAAACAGTTGCTAATAATGAATTTCCATGCACAGCATTTCTAAGAGTATATTCCCTTATTTGTTTGCTATATTATCTGGACAAATATGCACACAATTAAAAATACAAAATATGAATGTTCATTCAAACTAAATTAAAAATCTTGAGGTTTAAAAATAATTTACAACTTTCTGAAAGGAATGCATTAAATTGCGTCAAAATATAGCAGATTTTCCCTGAATAACTGCACTTTACCTTGATTTTGGGAAGGTTTTGCCTGATTGGAAAGGTCTTCGTTTTCTATGTAGAGAACAACAGTTATTTAAGGACAGAACAAGTTCAGAAATAAGTTATCCATACTCACATTTAAAAACATTTGTTTATGCCAACATTTATACAGACAAATATGCTTTACCTGATCCCACTTGATTAGTGGTATATGGTGGAGGAGCGGGTAAGCTTGGTGCTAGGACACTGGCCATTGGAACTAAACCGGCATTGTTGTAAGCACCTAAAAAAAAACCAAACACCACACATATGCATCAAACAAAAGTCAATAAATACAAACAGATGATTTAAGAGTCGACTAGTCAGTATTATTCTGTTAAAAGGATACTTTCAAGGCTCTAAAATGTTCCCTTATTAGTTAAAGCAAAGCCACTTAACCCTCTAGGCTGCATAGGATGAGAAGCATGTGTTCCAATGTAAGTTTTAGTTAGGGCAGCTCTCTGATGGCTCATAAGACAGTATCAACGGGAGACTGAGATAAATGGATTTCTTGCTCTCTGAAGCAATCTGGGAAAGCAAAATTCTTGCCCCTTTCAATTCCATGCTGTCTTACAAGAAAAGAGATGGGAGAAAGGAAGTGATACGAAACGCATATGTGGGTCACAGTATTTATTGTTGTTGTTCCCACCCTAACAACTCCCACCCCAAGGCTGTGACAAACCTTGTTTCTGGAGGGTTGATAATAAAAAACCCACCAACACTGGCAAGGAGATTTACATAAGAGAGTCCTTTCTAGGTAAATGTCACACTTTGGAACCGTCATCCTTCAACATCTCTTTAAATGATAAGGTACTAAACTGGTATAGCAGGTGATTTTGAAAGATTAGGTATAGTAAATATTTCCTATCATAAAAATAGCTTCCTTATTTTCCTATAATGTATAGTAACTAACACACGCTGTTGTACTGTTTTAGCGCTTAGTTACTGCAATGAAGAGGGACGTGAGAGCTTATATAAAAATATGTATCCACACCCCCACAAAGAGTGTGAAAAGCATACACGCAAATTCACATATGTAAGATACAGACAGCACCATCAACACCACTCAAAACAGGGAAAGGAGCTTTTGCACATCAAGTAACTGCCGATATGCACACTTTTCATTCATGATACAGGTGTTAAAACTCCTTGCATGACTGTTTATGGCAAAAATCTAAGGAGCAGTTTACATTCACTGAGGGTGTAGGGATATTAAAGAAGGTACTAACAGTGATTCCCCCAAGTGACAGTGACCCCCTCCCCCAGTTTCACCAAGCACAAAAATCTTTTAGTTCTTCTGTTAAAACTTGTAAGCTCCTATCTGCAGAAAACACTGATTGTGTCTGTCTTGTGAAAGATACTCTATTACTATGTAAAACTTACAAACAAGTTAATTGACTTTGTTCTTGATGTAAACACTATGCCATCCTTAAGCTGTAATTGATACAATGTAAACAAACAGACCCCCATCCTCTGTGATCACAGGGCCAGGAGTCTCATATGAATTAACACACACCCCGAAAGTGGTGAAGATAGTAAATTAAAATATGTTTAAGATATGGAATGTATGTTGATGAATGCTTGATGTGCATGAATGGTTAGGGAGGTGCCAGCCTAGAAAGGGAGTATCCATTGGCCGAAGAATGTGTCAAGAGGACCACCAGACAACCCCCGGAGGGTAAACTGGGATCCACTCCATCATCTGTAAGGATGAAAAAAACAAACTTTGGACAGTGTAAAGCCACCAGGAATGTGCCATCTGCTGATTGAGTCAGCAACAGCAGGATGAAACAGCTCCCATAGACTAACATAGGAATTAATTCCTATAAGAATGAACTCCAAAGACTGAGGACTTTGAGTCTCTGGTTCTGCTGCCAGCATCCAGGAGCATCAGTTGCATCTGACACAGACTTGGCTCCATACCTGACCAGTAACTTGCCATGAGCAACTTCTAGGCTGGTAACTATAACACCTATACATAACTTGAATGAATGATCGTGTGAATGAAATACATACATATTATATGTATGTATGTATAAGGAATAAGTAGTAATAGGAATTAGTCAAACAACATTGTTTACTTTTGCCTTTTGCTTTATTATTATATTTACAATAAATGTGGCATCTTTGCCTTATCCCTCTTAATAAGATCCTGCTGGTTTTTATTATATTGGTATAACAAGGGGACAAACACTCCCCACTGATATATACCAAAATACCTTACACATAAGTTTTGCTCATGGCTTAAAAACAGTCAAGTGAAGCAAGGCTCAGATCACTTTATTTACTAACTAATTACAATGCAGTTTCTTAATGCAGTGGAGCATTTGATGAAAGGAGCTTAAAGCAACTGAAATAAACTCACTTCTGCTTGACGATGTGGTCTTTGCCTTTAAGGACACATCTACACAGCCTGGGGCAGCGAGCCTCTGAAACCAGGGTGACAGACTCAGACTCACAGGGCTCGTGCTACCACACTACAAATAGCTTGTAGATATTGTGGCTCAGGCTGGAGCTCATGCTCTGAAGCCCAGAGAAGGAAGCGGGCTTCAGAGCCCAAGTTCTAGCCCAAGCTGCAATTTAAAAGCAGTCTACATAGCTATACTGAATGGGGTAGCATGAGCCCAAGTCCGTTGGCTTTGCACTAGCTTTGCAAACGTACCCTAAAAGGGACAGCATATCTTTTTCATGGCCAGATTCAAATAACACATCCAGCTTCCCAATAACAAACTCTGTATTGGCTTTTATGATACAGAAGTCAAATATTTATATTCAATTGAATTCTAAGAACCCCATAGTTATCATCCTCATCTTTTCTGAAATGCATGCCATCTCCAGTAATAAGAGATTCTATGATCAGAACGGCATTGACAGTTCTCTGAATGATGCAAAAGCCGGAAAAGAAGCCAATACACTCATCATATTGGCTCTACAGTGATAACAGGAGAAGTTAGAGCTAGGACCCAGATTACACATAGGGAGCACAGTCAACTAAAAAGGTAACTATGGTCAGAAACGTATCACCACACTAGAACTTTTTAAAAAGAAAACAGATCAAATAATAGGATCAAGCTAAAGCATAAAGAAGCCTTACTTGGTGCAATAGTTGCATGTGGCCGGCATGGTGGGATGGGGTATGGAACAGGTTTGTGTGGGTTGTACGTTGCTGGGGCCTACATTAAAAAAACGTGAAAAAGCATTAAGTAATGTTTCTCCTCCAAAAAAATATAGCATTTAGATGCTTAGATACTGTACAGGTCATTGTTACTTATCCTGGGAAAGAGAATTTGCTGTATCAAATCACATTGCTGACTCATTATGTTTGCTACCCTGTCTCTAAAGCTGTCAATACTTGAATGCTTCTAAAGGTGAAATACTGTGTTGTAACAACATACTTGTGTAACATAGCAATAGGAGAGGAAAAAAGGAAAGTCTTTGCTTATCCATGCAACTTTCATGCCTTGAAGCACTGGATTCTATTTCCCTTCTCTTAATTTGCACAACCACAAATGTAAATTATGGCCATAAAATTATCCAGTCCTTAAAATAAATAAAATTAAAAATACAGCCACTAGATTGGGAAACACGTGGAAACAGAAGTTCTAGTCATACATTTCTGCAATACTTCTCGACTCACACTGAAAATATCAGATTCAGTATTTTCCTATTTTTTTTAAACAAGTTTTATTTTTAAATCAGAAATTTAGATGTGTTGCCACAGAATAAATTTCCTCATAAAGCACCTTATTTCAGGAGTTGTGTATTAGATTTTGATGTGGAAAAGCCTCACAGCTCATGAAGCAAAGCCAGAATGGCTGTTAAAACTTCTAGACTAAGTCATGAAGGAACTATGGGAACCAGCTTGGCTTTCCTTACTAGACTAGTTGATATTGTGTCCTAGAATGCATGTACAATGTAGTGACTGGAAGCCCCTGAAGAATTTATTTCTTTATAGTTAATAAAATTATAGAAATACTGGAACACTGCATAGCATTCTTATTACAGTTAAGAAGCTTAAGTAAAGGCATCAATACTTAATGACAAGAAAGTAGAGATGCAGCTTCCTCATATCTTCTTCCAGTCTTTTTATTTTCTAGTGATAGGACAGCATTTCATGAGGAAAAAAAATCATAAGGCTTAAGACGTACTGGTTTGGACGGTCCAAGTATACGGGCTGCAATTCCCTTCCCTTCATTAGTACATTCTTCAGTCTCCTTTTTGATAGGCGTTCCCTAAGACATAAAACCCATCGGTTATTAAGCATTTTATTTAGAAATAAATAGGAGAAAGCAGAGATAAAGATTTTCACCTTAGTCTTATTCTGAATAATATTCAAATTCACAGCTATTCTGATAGTCTCAATTAATCACACATTCCAAAATACAGAACTGTGTTCTGGATTTGTTGCATCACAGTTAAGAAAGTTCGAATTAGGCTGCATTATAACACTGGGCTTTTGTATGCAGAAGTATATTAAATAATCACAGTTTTTGCTACACCTGGAATTCTGCATTCAATTCTGGGGTCCTCACCACCAGAAAGACAAGATATAAGGAGTTCACAGACAATATTTAGCATAGGACATTTAAAACAGAACTAAGACTAGTATATGTATTGTAGAGACCAATCCCATATTATGTTAAAAAGTTAATCACTCTACTAATAAGCCTTTTACACCTTTAGTTTCCATGATTCTGTACAGCATGTTTGTGGCACAAGTTTTCCTATTTATTTCTTGTATAAAAGGATGTCGCACATAGAACTCTGAAGGAAAGAAATCTGAGTTTTTTAATTATTCACTATGAATGGTTACTGGGCAATATATGACAAAGTTATTGCTTTTAATTCCACTCATGCCAAGTTGTCCTCCTTTCATTAGAATGAACAGCAGTTCAGGTACACTACAGTACATCCTAAATGAAAAGCACTTTTGAAGAACGTAAGTAGATTTCACATACTGGGAAAATTCCATTTATCCGGCTTGGTTTCCCCTTGGGATAAGGGTTTCCAGGAATCATGCCACAGGAAGATATCATAGCATGAGGGGCTTTACAACCTCCTTTGGAAGCCTGCAACATAACCAAAGAAAGTAGCATTAAAACTCTACAAATTCAGACAGTATTACATTATTCAGTGTCTGAAATTCAGCACTTTTAAAATGATACGAATTGTGATATTCAGCTTTCATTAATAATGAATATATCTACATCAAAATCCAGATTCAAAGCCCTCCATAGCTTTGCTTACCCTGTATGTTAGTTCTTCCTTCCATCTACCCCTCCCCTATTCACTGCATGCTATATGCTCTATCCAGTCCCACCTTGTTTTGATGGCTCCTTTGGGCCCAATTCTGCTCCTAGTGAAGTCAAGGACTCAGAATGACTTTAAAGAAAGTAGGACTGTGACCCTAGTCATCTCTCACATTATCATGGCTTTTTTCCTACACAACCCTTGTGTGAAAAAGTCTTCCTCTTCTTGTACAACCACCAATTACACTGCTCTACAGCCAAAATGCTTCTAAAATAAATGTAGTCCAACTTTACTAATTCTGGGTCACTGAGAATGAAAATGATGCTTAAAATTGTTGATTGGCTCTAGTTTTCAAGAGGTGCTATTGAGTCAGTATATACGACCCTTGACTTGGGAATGGTGGAGGATAAGTGAGTTATAAAGGGAAAGGATCTCAATTTAAACCAGAAATGACTAAAATACATCTTTGACTGGATCTATGAATAAATCTATGACTGGGTTTGGACAGTACTTGCTTTTTAGGCAAAACAATGAATGATGCAATCTGAAGCTGGTATTGCATCATACACGATATGAATTGCATCATGTTATTCCTAGAAGTCATGGAGGATGCAATCATAAGGAAGCTTACATCACTCTGTTGAACAAATTGCCCTATATCAGCTCTAGAAATCATACAGTGTCCTACTCTCTTATTTGTCAGTGTTTGATTTTGCAAAGGGACACATTTCTGTTTAGCCAAAGTGAGCAGAGATGCCTCGTACTTGTGTGAAGAGTGCAGATAACTTCTGCTATGTTTGTGGTAAAGTGACTTTTGCATCACAAAAGCGCAGTATAACCACTATGGTTAAGAAAGCCTATCACCTTTATTTTGGCTGCAAAATTGGAGATCAGGACAAGAGGTGGGCCCCACACATATGCTGCAACACTTGTGCAACAAATCTTGGCCAGTGGTTGAACAGGAAAAGGAAATCTATGCCTTTTGCAGTGCCAATGATTTGGAGAGAGCCAACAGATCATACCAGCAATTGTTACTTCTGCATGGTGCCTCCAGTTGGGAAAGGTGTGTCAAAGAAGAAAAAGTGGACTGTGCATTATCCAAACATTCCATCAGCTATACGCCCAGTACCCCATGGAGAAGGACTGCCGGTTCCTGATGCACCAGAATCATTCTCACTTGAGTCAGATGAGGAAGAGGAAGAGGATGAAACTTCTGGTCCTGAACCATCAATGTCACAGGACCCACATTTTCTCCCATCCTCCTCCTCTGAACCACACCTCATAACACAAGGTGAACTGAATGACCTTGTCAGGGATTTGGAACTACCCAAGAGTAAGGCACAGCTTTACTGGGCTCCAGACTACAGCAATGGAATCTCCTGGTAGGCTATCTGGGCAAATAGAGCCCATCAATGCTTGCAGACTATTGCTGGACAGTGACAAGAGATGCTCCATTTAATGAATACAAGAGACAAGCCAAGAAGCACCGAGTAGACACTGAATAGGACTAAACTATGTCCATAATAGTTTTTTGCCTTTTGTTTCATAATACATTTTATTTATATAAAACCCTTTTGCTGATTTTTAAAGTGTTACATAAACAGGACAGGTGAAATATCATCATGTAAAGCAACCATAAACACATGAAAAGACCTAGGTTTACAATTTATGATTAAAACTCTATCTACACAATATACATAGACATAAAATGTAAAAACTTAAATATCTTAGAAATAGTAGCCAATCAGTTGTTTTAATTGTCATATTTGAATTCAGCACATCAAAATACATAATAAATAGCACATCATATCTCTGAAGCAGATGACTTCTCAAGAATTGTAGACCCGTGTTATTTGCTCTCCTCCTTCACAGACTCACTTCCTTCAGATGGTCAACCAACAGTTTCCATTAGCTATTAATTATATGGGCCCTGATCCTGCAGTGACCATATGGATGGAAATAACACAATATCAGTGAACATCTTCTAATACCTGCTCAAGAATTCTCCTGCATCTTTTCTTCTCTGACATGTTAATCCTGAACAGGTCCTCAATAAGGCGGTAATTCTGAGCATCAACAATGTTGCTACAAAGGAAACGGTTGAACAGTTACTGTCATTTCTTATACCTATCACACACACGATCAGGAACTAGCAGCTGAAAGCTCATGCAACTGCACAGGCATAGGGGAGCGTGTGTGTAAAAAAGAGAAAATGGCTGAGAAGTTAAAAATTGGATGGTGTGACAGACCTAGGCCAGTGGGGTACAGGAGTCTGGTAGAGGGCAAATATACTGGTCACTGGATGAGTAGTTTTCTGTTCCGAGTGACCAGAGCAGGGGCTGCACTAGAGTAATCAGGAACCTGCTAGAACCAGTGAAGGCAGACAGGCTGATTAGATCACCTGCAGCCAATCAAGGCAGGCTAATCAGGGCACCTGGGTTTAAAAAGGAGCTCACTCCAGTCAGGTGAGGGGGAGCCAGAGTAGAGGAAGTGCGTGTGAGGAGCTGGGAGCAAGAGGCACAAGGAGCTGAGAGTGAGAGGCTGTGTTGCTGGAGGACTAAGAAGTACAAGCGTTATCAGACACCAGGAGGAAGGTCCTGTGGTGAGGATAAAGAAGGTGTTTGGAGGAGGCCATGGGGAAGTAGCCCAGGGAGCTGTAGCTATCATGTAGCTGTTACAAGAGGCACTATAGACAGCTGCAATCCACAGGGCCCTGAGCTGGAACCCAGAGTAGAGGGCGGGCCTGGGTTCCCCCCAAACCTTCCAACTCCTGATCAGACACAGGAGGAGTTGACCCAGACTGTGGGGAAGATCACTGAGGTGAGTAAATCTGCCAATAAGCGCAGGACCCATCAAGGTAGAGGAGGAACTTTGTCATAATGGTAACTGATCACAAAATCCAGTAATGGATCAACCTGGTGATATTCTGAACCAAAAGAGCTCTCGCCTGTGCTTGTAGCTGCTTCCACTGCTTTACATTATCTAGCCAGACATTTTAGGCTTCAGTGACACACAGAGTGACATTCCTGGAATATTATATACTAATCATTTTTTAATAGTGCATTATTTGTTCAAACAGTTCTCAGCAATATATTAAAGAAATATAATTAGTCTGTGCACAAACTATTATTAAACCTTTGCAGTGCTTGATTTCTCCCTCTTACAGGTCAAGAAAATAATTCAGTCTTACATATGCCACCAATGCTTATGTCTTGAAATAGGGTCTCTCAATTATTTGTAAATTAATACAATACACAGGAAAACACAAACTTGAAATTCTGAGTGGCCAAAACAGCCACGTTGAAAGGATAAGTAAAACCTAAGTTTATTGTCATAGTTCACATTAGCAGCTCTCACTCTAACTGATGCACAATTCTTATCACAGCAGCAAGGCTGCAGCTACCAGGCTTGGCACAGGCTCCTGCTCTCTACCATCTGGTGGCTTGGTGACAGATTCCTACAGGATCAAAAAGAAGAGGCTCTTGGCAGTTACCTCCATGCTGTGGAGTGGTGATGAAACACTCCAAATGTCACACCAAAATTTAAATAAAGAAATATACCAAACAACTAACATTTCGAAGTGCAGCAGGCATTCCAATACCTGGTGTCACTGTTTTGCCTAATGAGCCTGGTAGCAGCAGCCACACTGCTGACACAGATGTTCCAGATTGCTATTAGCTCTCCCTGCTGCTAAAGAACAACTATGATTATAGTTACTTTCCATTAAAATAGATTTCTTGATAGAGGAAAATGTGGTGTAAATGGGATCATCAGGGTACTGATCAAAGCTGTTAGAGACACACAAGCAAAATGGTGTCAAATAAAAGCGGATCAACTTTAATTTTTTTTGTTTTGTTAGTTTGTACCACAGCCATAACATGAACTTAGTATACTTTTTATGCTGTATTCTGTTTTAAGTATTCTGTTTTAACAGATGTTCATATCAAGAATTTACATATTGAAAAGTCCTCAAATAGGCTTTAACACTATGAACCACAGTACGAGAGTCCTCAAATATAGATTTATGTTATAGACAGATCTTGAAGCAGTTGTGTTCCATCAATAATCCCAAATGTATGTTTACATGGAAAACTTTTAAAAATTGTTCTGACCTAGCAACTGAACATGCCTATTTAAATAGGTATTTACATACTTTTAAAAATGTGAATTATTTGCTAAGTGTAAATAAATACTTAGGAAGCTTTTAAAATGCAGAAGGCATTGGGTATTGAATAGATTACAGTGAGCTAATACCCTATGTAGGAACGGCCTGATGAGTTGTTGGACATGGGTGAGGCCTCATCCCTTGGGAGAGAGGATTAGAATCTGCTGACTGGAAACAGAATATCTATACTAGATAAGATAAGGGGGGGAATACCCAGGGAACCATTTACAATAGACAAGACAACAATGGATAAGATAATGCCAGAACATAAAATGAGGTAAAGAGTAGTCCTACATGTACAGTGCATGATGTACAGGGATTGGTTCCTACAATGAGACTACGCCAATCCCAAAATGTGTGATACAATTGATAGTATATGCAATGTAACATGTAAATGTATATAAAGGAAGAGGTTTTCTGCGTAACTTTGGATGTGTCGTATGCCCTATTCCAGGGGTTCTCAAAGTGGGGGTCGGGACCCCTCAGGGGATTGTGAGGCTATTACATGGGTGGTGTCGCAAGCTGCCAGCCTCCACCCCAAACCGCGCTTTACCTCCAGCATTTTAAATGGTGTTAAATATATTTTTTAAAAGTGTTTTTAATTTACTGGGGGAGGGGGCTCACACTCAGAGGCTTACTATGTGAAAGGGGTCACCAATACAAAAGTTTGAGAACCACTGCCCTATACCAACCCCCTATGCTTAAGTCTGATCAACTCAACATAGCTTTGCCATGTGCCAAATAAAGATATCTGAGTCAGACTGAATTCTTGGAAAACCAAATGGAAGAGGTGTCAGGGGAACCTGACTACACAGTTTTAACGCACCTGGACTCAAGTTTTGGCATAGTTCAGTAAGTGGAAATGAGATTGATAGGCTCTGCCAAGTTTTAAAGTGTACATCTACACTACACACTCCTTATGGAGATAAGCTACAGGCCCCCCAGTAGCATGGGTATAAACAGTAGTGTAGTCATCTAAGCAGTGCCTCAGTTTTTAGAGTAAAGACACATCTGAATCCACAGGGTCCATACCCTACATGGCTCTCTACACATCCAAAGTCTCCTGCTTCTCTTTTCTTGAGCAGGTCCTGCCTGAGGGTGCTCTTGGCCCACCTCTCACCCTGGTCCTCTAGAAGTTATCATCAGGCCCCTGCCCGCACCTGTTTGGCCATCCCAACAAGCCACTTTAATAGGCTGAATGCCATCCAGCTGGTCTGTCTCAGAACTGCACCCAGAAAACATCTGTACACATGCTTCATACCAGCCACTTCCTTGCCCTTGTGTCCTGCCCCAACACCAAGTTCTGGGACCTGCTGACACCAGAGGCGGGTGAGGAACCTCGGTGGGCCAGCCTGTACTTCATTGTGATATCACAGCCTACTGGGGATATTAGTTGGTAGCTCCTCCATGGAGCCGTAAGTACAGGCATGCATTTGGCATTATTTACGAACTCCCAACACCTATTCTTTTTGCGGTGAGAGGGAGACACTGGCACACATTTAATGTAGAGTGCATCAGGCTGCAGTCCCTCTTCCAGTTCCTCCAGAACCTCTTACTGAGGCACTAGCTGCACTTTCCCCCTCACTTGTTTATCCTAGCACATTCTAGCTGCAGCTCCACGTCATGAGACCTCCTCATCAACCTCCTTTGGGTGCTGGCCAAGATGACCAACCATCACACCAGGAGGAGGAAGCTGGACCGCAGGTGCTCTGCTACTGTGGGACCGATTTCTGGTTCCTTGTCCAACACTGGGCAGAGTTCCTCTGGGTGGTATCCACTGACTCCTCAGACACCTTTGAGGAGCAGTGGGCATTGCTGGGGATTCTCCGCTCAGGATCCAATTCTGGATCCTTGATTTTTAACCTTTAAGCTTCACTCCTGTCTCTTTTCTCCACCATTTGTTGTCCTCAGTATTTAATTGTGGCCTGGGTTCAATGGCCCCTTTCCTTCGGTTGAGGGAGCAAGCCTTTGGCTTTGAGTGGGCTGAGGCCTGCCATCTCCCAGCAACAACAACAACAGGTACAGGCCCAAGAAATGCCTCCCACCTCTACATTGCTAATTTTAGGGGTGTAGTGTCCCACTGCCAGAGTCTTTCCCGCAGCAGGAAACACTCAGGCAGCGGGAAAAGGCTTTGGCAGCAGGGAGCTGCTGGGGCATTTCCCTGCTGTTGCCCCACCTGCCAGAGCCTTTCACTGAAGCCTGTAGCTACACACCGCCCGCCCTACATGCTGCTGCCAGCGACATGTAGTGTAGATATAGCTACATCATTAACTTTGGCACAACAGTCAGTTTTCAATCAGGTAGCGGGGTATTGCAGTTCAGGACAGATAAACGTAGGAAGTTTGGCAACACCTATCTCCATTATTACAAGCTACAGCTATTACTTTTTCCATTCATGAGCACCAAATCATTTTAAAGCAAGTAGGTGTTTTGCCTTAATTGTCCAAAGTGGTTCCTCTGAAACTTTCCTTTGTTTGACAGATTCAGGCCATGTCTACATCTAAAATTTTGCAGCGCTGGTTGTTACAGCTGTATTAGTACAGCTGTATAGGGCCAGCGCTGCAGAGTGGCCACACTTACAGCAACCAGCGCTGCAAGTGGTGTTAGATGTGGCCACACTGCAGCGCTGTTGGGCGGCTTCAAGGGGGGATCGGGGAACGCGAGAGCAAACCGGGAAAGGAGACCAGCTTCGCCGCGGTTTGCTCTCGCGTTCCCCGAACCACCCTGCAAACCGCAGGGAAGGAGACCTGCTTGCTCAGGGTTCGGGGAACGCGAGAGCAAGCTGGGGAAGGAGACCAGTTTGCTTAACAGAGGCTTCCTCGGTGATGCTGGGATACCTGCTTATTCCACGGAGGTCAAGAAAAGCGCTGGTAAGTGTCTATACTTGATTACCAGCGCTGGATCACCAGCGCTGGATCCTCTACACCCGAGACAAAACGGGAGTACGGCCAGCGCTGCAAACAGGGAGTTGCAGCGCTGGTGGTGCCCTGCAGATGTGTACACCTCCTAAGTTGCAGCGCTGTAACTCCCTCACCAGCGCTGCAACTTTCTGATGTAGACAAGCCCTCAGACATGAGTAAAAACAGTAACATCTCAATAAAGTAAATACAACACATAGAAGAGATACTTACGAAGCTAAAAGTTCTAGAGCAACAAGCTTGTCTTTACTGAAGGTGAAGCAGTTCAGGATATTAACCACTTTTGATGCCGGAACAGCTACCATTTTCTGCCAACATAAGTAGGGAAAATAAAAAATAAGACAGGATTCTTTTTAGTACAGTCTGCAACTTTAAAATCTTCATGATCAGGAATTTTAATGAACAATCATCTTACACTCTCTGGGGAACAGTATTCTTATGTGCTAAGTGCTGAATACATAATAGAGCCTCAATTCGGGTAAACTATATGCTACTGCAAAATATTTAAATTAGTCATAATTACCAAGAACTAGGTTATTCCCTGAGATATATGGTGCAGAAAGGGTACCATCAAGATACTCCCAACAGAAGCAGAGAGTAAGAGAAGCAACACAGCATAATGCCATCATAAGAAAAAGTGGTGAAGAGGAAAGCACACAGATTATAAACTATGCCCATGCGATGAGAATACAGATGTGTTTATGGAAATTAAAACCAGAGGAAACAGGCGGAGACACTTCTAAGGATTGCTCCGTGAAAACATACATGTTGTAAAGCCTTCATTGCCTTTAGTTGTGGTTCAGCCCAAGAAAAGTATCTCAGTAATTCAACAATCTGAAACAGAAAAGCTACAGTTCACCTTTTATATATACACATGTTCTGCTGACAACGTTAAATATCTTTGCTGCCACTCTACTCGTTGAGTGTGGTGGCATTTTGCTAAGCACTGTGTGCATATACAGGCAATATTTGATCAGGTGTTATTACACAACAGTATCAGCCATTAGCCAGGATGGGCAGGGATGGTGTCCCTAGCCTCTGTTTGCCAGAAGCTGGGAATGGGCAACAGGGGATGGATCACTTGATGATTACCTGTTCTGTTCATTCCTTCTGGGGCACCTGGCATTGGCCACTGCCGGAAGACAGGATACGAGGCTAGATGGACCTTTGGTCTGACCCAGTAAGGCTGTTCTTATGTTCTTGTCCAGTGTGTTTTTTTGTTTCATCTAACACTTAAAATCCCATTGGGTAGCAAGGTAGATTTTTAGGTAATTATTTTAAACAAACATTATATATTCTTGTTTTTATATACACAAATACCTGATCAAATATCACACATGCTAGAGTATTATAGACTTTTAAAAAAGAAGCCTTAGAGAAGATTATAATAATTTAATTTCAAAGAGTAGCATCCAAATTTATATACAAACATATATACAAAAAAAATCCCACATTATCATCTTACTTGGTACCAAAGTAACAATCTTTACTTATAAACTTAGAAGATAAAGACAGGTTCAAAATATCCCATCATCATTAAGGTTCTGAATTCCAAGATAATTAACTATGGATATTTCCCTCCCACATGCTAAGAGCCAAAATCTGATCTCTGTTAATTGGTACAATCTGGACCCCATTAGTATGTTACTCCAAATTAAAATTGGTGCAACAAAGAATGTGTCACAAATCTCCTAAATTAGTAGAAAGGCAACTAGTGAAATCTGATCTGGTTTTGCAAAGTAGGAGGAATTGTCTATGTACATGAGTGTATAGATCAAATCCTGAATTTTACATTTTCCATAACTACATAGCAGTATGTAGAATATTACCTGTTCACTAGAGAAGTATCCATGCACATATTCTATAGCTTTTAATTTGTATTCAGTCAACACAGCCTAAAAGACAAAGAAAGGCATTTAGCTGACAAAAGAACAATTGAAACACACCGTCTGAGACAAATGTATTTAAGAGAAAAACATATCTAATCCCACAAAAATTTGCATCAATTTTACTGGAAGATTTCTATACCACAGAATATTCCTTGAACAATTATGTGAGTATTTTCAAGCAGAAGGAGACTTAAAAATCTTTTACTTTGTTAGTTTCTCTATTAAGAAGTTCATCGTATCTCGGTTTAGGTTCAGACTGGAATACCATAATAGTCCTCCTTTCAAGCTTTAGATGCACTGGCTTTAATATTAACTCTCTAATGGCTCTTGAAACCAAGAGATGGCAGTTAATTACTTCAAACTGCAGATTATATATATATTCCCATTTAAGGCATTTAGTTGTATATCTTGCTTTAGTTACTTTTATGAAGAATCTAGAGCAGGGATCGGCAACCTTCGGCATGTGGCCCGCTAGGGTAAGCACCCTGACAGGCGGGGCTGGTTTGTTTACCTGTCGTGTCTGCAGGTTCAGCCGATGGCGACTCCCACTGGCCGCAGTTCGCCACTCCAGGCCAATGGGGGCTGCGGGAAGCGGTGTGGGCCAAGGGATCTGCTGGCCTATGGGAGCTGCAATCGGCCAAACCTGAGGATGCAGCACATAAACAAAGTGGTCCGGCCTGCTAGGGTGCTTACCCTGGCAGATCGCATGCCAAAGGTTGCCAATCCCTGATCTAGAGCCATTCACTCTGGGCATTTCTCGGGGACAAGCTGCTAGAAATATAAAGGTGGTAATTAAAATTATGGTCATGAAAGTTAGCTCTAGAGAATGCTGTGATCTTGTCAGTATTCTCCTGTTACACATGTTTAATACGCACTTGTACAAAACATAGGGAAGAAAGGTGGCACAGTGGTTAAGGAACTGGACTGGTACTTAGGAGATTGGTTCCATTCCCCTTTCTGCTACTGACCTGCTGTAAGACCTTGTACAAATCACTTCACCCTTCTGTGCCTCTGTTTGCCCATCTATAAAATGGGGATGATAATTACCTCCTTTATAAGATACTTTGAGATTTGCAGGTGAAAAATCACTACATAAGAGCAGTTATAATAATTAGGCCAGGATTTGGGGTCATGTATGAGCAAAGGGTGTTCTAACTACTCCAACAGTCCAAAACTAAAAACATATTCAGTGATCATCATTGCACGAGGGTGTCGCAACCTGGGGTAGACAATCCTGGGGCAAGTTATGCTATCTTTAGGCCCTGCACAAAGAAAATGCACCCATTATTTTTATATTAGATGTTTTTTGATACCATGATATCTGTTAGATGTCTAAGCTTATGGCCCATGGCAAGATCTTCAAAAGCAGAGGCAATATTATTTCAGTGCATTGCTACCTAGCAAACATAACTATTCTGTTGTGAAACTCAACAATTAAGTTGTTAAACCCATCTTAACCATAACAAATGTAATCACGCTGGCTTTATTCCCTCAAGAAGTTAAAAGAAAAAGTAGAAAGGAAAGGAACATCTCCTGGTGTACAGCGCATAGCCTCCTCCCCTGACCTCCAGTTCAGGCCTCTAGGGACAACAACAACAAGTGCTCTCTCTCTGCACCATACCACTCTAGTATGATCGAGCTATTTACAAACAAAATTCATCTCTACACAAAGTTGAGGATAAATAACCTCATTCTTTCTGAACTCTTGCATTCCTATTCCTCTGCTTCCATTTAAAAAGTTATTTCTAGAAATCAAGACATCATCATAACATGTGGTATGTTTGAAGGAAGTGAAAATAGATTGCAGGCCTTAGAATGATACCAGTATCTTTTTTTTGTTGTTGTTAAGATTCTGGGAGATTCTTATTTACTTATACTATGTCCAAATATCTAGGAAGATCACATACAATTTCAAAATATTACACATCCACACATCTGAAAAATCTTGTTTCATATTTTTATTCAAATAAATACAGTTCTGAACTTGCTCCCAGAACTTTGTTTTTATTTACAGTAGAACCCACTATGTCCTAGACACTTTACAAACAGTAAAAAAAGATCTGTGCTTGAAGGAGTTTAGTCTCAGGACAGAAACAGACTGACAAGGAAAGAGAGGTCAGCAGTCACCGTAAGTAGCGCAGCAGAAGTGGTTCATATGGATAGGGGGCTGTGTGGAAGAAGGCAGGGAAATGGTTGTGTAATAAGACAAATGGGTCAACAAGGCTGAGAGCACTAGCAGAGCGGAGATGGGCAACATGAAACTTGACAGAGGAGCAAAGTTACGCAGAGATTTACAGGAGGTGACAAGACGCTTAAGTTTAATGCAATAGCAGACAGGGGACCAGTGAAGGGATTCAAAGGTAAGAGTTATCGGATCAAATACATGTGTTCCAGAGATCAGTGATGGAATTCTGAACAAAAAGGTTTGGCTGCAGGGATAGAAAAGAATAGAATGGAACTTTAGGGTTCTGAAAAGGCAGCAGCAGGAGGATTCAGATATGGCCTTAATATGCGAGGGAGCAGAAGTCAAACAGTCACAAGATTATAGGCCTGAGAAATGGTGAGTATGTTGCTAACAATGATGAGGAACTTCTGTTTTGGGCATATTCAATTGGAGATGACAAGGCATCCAAGGAGATATGGCTGGAGGGAAGCTGATAGTGGCGAAGCTATAGCTACAGGTTATCAGCATAAAGATTATGCCTGGTGTCATGAGAGCCAATGACTAGGATCGCTTCTTTAAAAGGACTGAAAAGTTTCATAAGGAACAATACATCAGTTTGTGTTTTCACAGATTGCAGGTAGAGGCTCAGGTTATGTCTGTACTACAAATTACTTCAGTATAATTTACATCGCTCAGCGGTGTGAATAATCCACAACCCTGCCCGATATAAGTTATACTGACCTTAGCACTGGTATGGACAGTGCTATGCTGGCATAAGAACTTCTTCTGCCTACATAGCTACTGCCTTTCACGGAGCCTGGCATTATTAAGATGACCTTAGAGCATCTTCACTAGAAGTGCTACAACAGCGCAGCTGCACCACCGTAGCTGCTGTAGTGTAGACCGAGGGCGCGGCTACACTCGAAACTCCAAAGCACTGCCGCAGGAGCGCTCCCGTGGCAGCGCTTTGAAGTGCGAGTGTGGTTGCTCGCCAGCGCTGGGAGCTCTCCCAGCACTGCAGGTACTCCACCTCCCCGTGGGGATTAGCTTACAGCGCTGGAAGCCACGCTCCCAGCGCTGGGGCACTGTTTACACTGGCACTTTACAGCGCTGTAACTTGCTGAGCTCAGGAGGGTGTTTTTTCACAACCCTGAGCGAGAAAGTTGCAGCGCTGTAAAGTTGCAGCGCTTTATGCTGTAAAGCGCCAGTGTAGCCAAGGCCATAGCCTCAGACACATCGCACAGTTGCTCAAGTTCTTTTCCAGTTAGGAATAAGTTACTCAAGATACAGCTCAAGCATTAGACTGTTTCCTTAATTACACCCCAGCACTTGGAAGCCAGCATAATTATGTATGGTCTCAAGTAGCATTCTAAAGCCACAACTCTTTGAGAAAAAGAAAAAAAATATCAGTGATATTGTTACAGCTTTAGACGAGCAGTAAACGCTGCACATTGGTAACTCCCCTTGAAAACAAAAGAAATTGAAAGGATATATTCAGGGGAAGAATGAAGTGATATTTGTGCCAAAATAGGTTGCTGTTCAATTACATATCACATTTTAAATTATTTATTTGCAGTTTCATAATAAAAGGATACAAGAATTATTTGTCATTGTGGTACAGAGCTGTTCTTAAAATTTTTACACAAGTGGTTCTAGTCAGTCAACGGGCCTACTCATCAATAATTTACTAGAAAGGGACTTGGATTGTAGGTACAGTACTTACAAGAGACAGGGGTAACCTTTCCTTCATTCACATGTTCAGAGCTAAACTGCTAACAGTTTGAGTAACAATAGCATTATAAAACTTGTATTTACGGTATTCTAAGTTAAACCAAAAAGCAGTTGGTATCTCTAAAATATAACTCAGAAAACTGAATTTTATTTAATGGGATGCTATGTGAAAAATTAATACTGACCAAAAAAAATTAGTATTGTCACAAGTAGCATAAGACATCTAAAACACTACAGGAAGCTGAGGTTTCCTTTCATTGGCATGAACCTTTCACATAATGAAAAGCAGAGAGAATATATTTTTAAAATAATAAAATAAAATTGCAAAAATTTACATGTGAATTCAAGGAGATGCACAGTGTCTGATACTTTCAATACATTTTTAAAAGTTGACTAGATTTCAAGTTAACCCTGAATACTTACTCACTCATACACATATATACCACTTAACTGCTTCTACCGTGCCTTCAGTACTAGGATCTGAAATCACTTACAAATAATTAGTTGACTCACAACATATCTAATGTTGGGACGTGTTAATCCCATTTGACAGATTAGGAAATGGAGGCAAAATTAAGCAACTAGATCATCAGCAGTTAACTCAGCAGAAAATCCCAGTAGAACATTTCAGGCTAGCGGTTTGTCAGACAAGTGAATGTTTAACCTACTTTTAAAGATTAGAGACCCACATTTAATTTAATCAACTAACAAGATATTTTTAAAATTGCACTTTTTATAAATTTCTTCTATTACCATTGATCAAAAATATTTGCTGAGGAAGATTTAGCTTTATACCCATAATATGTCACTAGCACTAGGTAAAATTTGATTTTTCAAAGCATTATATCCTCTAAAAGAATTGCCGTTTCAAGATTAACAAAAAAAATAATAAAAATGCCAGTTTAGGCAGGGCCTTTCACTAATGGGATAACAAATTAATTCAATGTTAGGCATGCTCTTTTAAGATACTGAATGAATTTTACTTGCAATCAAAAACTGGATTTAAACATGAAACTGGATGTTGCTGCCACTTTAAAAACAACTCAATTCTAAACTGAACAACTACGAGATACAAATGTATATTTAAAAGATAAAGTGTGGGAAATAGATAAAAATAAGATGTATTACATATAAAAGACAAATACATGTCAGTGTTAAGTTAAATTCCACATGTAATAGCAGCAGTATTCAACTTTCCAACTACCTATAATCTATAATTTTTAGCTTAATATAAAACTTTACGAACATATTCCTTAAATCTGGTCAAGGAAGAAAGTGATGCAAATTTAAAATATATCTATAATAAATGGGTCATTTTGGTGTTCCTTAAATCTTCATCACATCTGGGATGAGAATGCAAGCTATAGAACAGGCTAGTCCACTTAAATAATTTAAAGTTCACCAGTATTAAACATAAATGTTTTGATAGAGCATGATCCAGTTTAATATTAAAATGCCTGTCATTTAGTTTCTGTTTTCTGAGTAAATGAAAAGCATTCGAAAACTTGTTCATATGTGACCAAAAGCCAAGGAGGGATTACATATGCTTTAAAAAAAAACCCCACAAAACGCACAATATCACATTAATATTGAAACCTTTATAATATATGTTGAACTTCCATAAAACCTTTCATCTAAGAATCTCACAGCACTTTAGAGACATGAATGAACTAAGTCCCATAGCATGCCTTGTTCTACGTAAAGACTGAGGGCTTGGCTACACTTCCCGGAGGATCCACATGTGGCGATCGATGCATCGGTGCTCGATTTAGCGGGTCTAGTGAAGCCCCGCTAAATCGCTCTCCCTTTGACTCCTGTACTCCACCTAAACAAGAAGCGCAAGAGGAGTCAACAGGAGAGTGTCTTCCATCGACATAGCGTAGTGTGGACCTCACAGTAATTAGATATAAGTATGTCAACTTCATCTACATTAGTCACATAGCTGAAGTTTCATAACTTAGATCAATTCCCCCACCCCCGCAGTGTAGACAAGGCCTAAGTAACTAGATAGACACTGCACAGGAACTCTAGAACAGCAAGAAATATAGACAGCAGAGCTGCATTTTCACCCTCATGCTTTAACTATACAATATAATATATACTACTTACAAGTCCAGAACAAAGTAACTTAAAATAGTGATTTTCAACCTGTGGCACTGAGCTCAGGGGTCCGCTGACTATATCTGAGAGGTCCACAAAAGGCTGTCAACTTACAACGGTGGTTTTCAACATGTAGTCCACAGATTCCTAGAGATCTACAGACTAAGGCCATGTCTACATCTAAAATTTTGCAGCGCTGGTTGTTACAGCTGTATTAGTACAGCTGTATAGGGCCAGCGCTGCAGAGTGGCCACACTTACAGCAACCAGCGCTGCAAGTGGTGTTAGATGTGGCCACACTGCAGCGCTGTTGGGCGGCTTCAAGGGGGGTTCTGGGACGAGAGAGCAAACCGGGAAAGGAAACCAGCTTCCCCGCGGTTTGCTCTCTCGGTCCCGGAGCCAGCCAGCAAACCGCAGGGAAGGAGACCTGCTTGCTCGGGGTTCCGGGACCGAGAGAGCAAACCGGGAACGCCGCGGTTTGCTCTCTCGGTCCCGGAGCCAGCCAGCAAACCGCAGGGAAGGAGACCTGCTTGCTCGGGGTTCCGGGACCGAGAGAGCAAACCGCGGCGAATCTGGTTTCCTTTCCCGGTTTGCTCTCTCGGTCCCGGAACCCCGAGCAAGCAGGTCTCCTTCCCTGCGGTTTGCTGGCTGGCTCCGGGACCGAGAGAGCAAACCGCGGCGTTCCCGGTTTGCTCTCTCGGTCCCGGAACCCCGAGCAAGCAGGTCTCCTTCCCTGCGGTTTGCTGGGTGGCTCCGGGACCGAGAGAGCAAACCGGGAAAGGAAACCAGCTTGATTACCAGAGGCTTCCTCCTTCCACGGAGGTCAAGAAAAGCGCTGGTAACTGTCTACATTGGATTACCAGCGCTGGATCACCAGCGCTGGATCCTCTACACCCGAGACAAAACGGGAGTACGGCCAGCGCTGCAAACAGGGAGTTGCAGCGCTGGTGGTGCCCTGCAGATGTGTACACCTTCAAAGTTGCAGCGCTGTAACTCCCTCACCAGCGCTGCAACTTTCTGATGTAGACAAGCCCTAAGATTTCCAACTCCATTTGAAATTTTTTAGGAGTCTGCAAATGAAGAAAGGTTGAACCCACTTTTAAATAAAAATCTACTACACAGTTATATTTAACGATTTATGAATTAGTCAAGTTTCAACACAATCTTATGAGATATAATCTCTCTGCCATGGGGCATGCAGATGGAAACAAACATGCCACACAAAATGAGTCTCAACTAGACTAAATTTGGTTTACATTCAGCAAAAAACTAGTATGTCTTATCAGCATATCATTCTGCTCTTTGAAGAGCAGGCAATAATTTAATTTTTACTGCCTTCCAGAAGGAACAACAATTAAGGCAAACAGTGTTTAACCAACTTTACTCCAGCAAGGAATTTTGCATTTACACAATTAAACCAAACATGTAAAAATGTTACCTTTCTAATTTCATCAAGCACGGTCTCAAATGATTTCTTATCCATCTTTACTTGTTCATCCAATGTAGATTTTTATTTAAAGAACAAATACATCCAGGCAAGACTCTTTACTGCAGAAGCGTCTTTTTTATTGTAGAAGAAAAGCACCCCGAAGAGAGACACTTTACAGAGATGGGAAAAAAATCCTTTAAAACACGCAATAGGAAAAAGGGTCAGGGCAGGGGGATGCGACTCTTTTGGACAGCGGTGCGGATTTCAGTCACGAAATAAATGCTTGGTCCAATGCACAGTTCAGCAGGAGACGGGGCTTAACGCTCCTTGTCTCGGAACTGGCACATTAAGCGGGGGGGGGGGGGGGTTACATGGTTTTGTGAGGACGGGGGGAGAAACGGGACGAAGAACAAACAGAGCAGCCGGGGAGCAGAGAGAGGGGACCCGGATAGGGGGATGAGAAGCGGGACAGCGCCTGGCTCAGGTGCCGCTGGACACACGGGGCTGTGCAGCAGTCGCAGCCTCTTGCAGTTCCCGTCAGCGCGCGGCCCTCAGGCCCGGTAGCGCCCGGGCTTCCCCGCTGCCCATTGCCTGCAAAGCTCCCGGCTCTTTGTTACCAGCAGCAACAGAAGCCACCGCGCTGCCGCGGCTCCGGACCTGGCAGAGCCAACCCCCAGCCCGCGCCGCCGCCGCAAGCGAGCCCTGCATGAGCAACAAGGTTCCTCCTCGCCAGCAGGGTCCACAATGCCCATGAATCGCACCCCAGTGACATCATCAACCAACGTCCATTGTATCTCTCGGAGGACCCCTCACGCGCCAGAAACCCCAACAGTAAGTTGACTGAGTACAATGCCTGAATCCGGGAGGAATGGCTCCTCTGTTGCAGCGATCATCACCCTAGCTTCTGTGCTCCCAGCATCCTGCCGAAAGGCCTGGTATCGATTGTTTAAAAATTCCTGGATACCGGAGATTGTTCTCCTGCGCTCAGGCAGTCAGGTGGACAACCCCAAAGGAGAGCAACAGGGTGTACTAAATTGGGCGGAAGGCCAGACATTGCCGTCTCCGAGTCTGAAGTCACGTGACTGACACGCGCCTCCTGTTGTCATGTGACAAAGCTGCGGTCTCCCAGGCCGGAAGCTGGAGCTTTCAATACCAGGCTCGCTTCGCGCACGCTCAGGGGCGGGGCCTCCTGCTGACGTGAGCCACCAGCGGCTCCGGGGCGGGGGTGGGGGAGAGCGAACTCCGGTGCTGACGCTGTCCGGGCTCGGTGAAGCTGCGCGGTAGGCCCGGCCTGGCGGTTGCCATGGGCAGCGCGGTGGTAGCGCTGCTGGTTTGCTATTGCGCGCTCTCGGGATCCCAGGTGGGTGTGGGCGGAGGGTCCTGCTACAGGTGGGTGGGGTGAGCTTGGGCCCCCTGTGTCTGCTGGCTCCGTACCCCCGGCCCATCTTCCGTGTCCTTCAACCCACCTGGGCCACGGGCGTGGGCAGGAGATGGCTGCTGGAGGAAGGGGGAGCCCGCTCCTTCTTCTCTGTCTCTTCCCAAGCCAAACCCTCTCCCTCTCCCACCTTGTCTGTCTCGCCCTCCCAACGAGCTGAACTTGGTTCTCTGTTCCCAGCTCCTGGTTCGTGGTTTCCAGTTAACTTAGTCAAAAGGCAACATTATTTAAAAATGTAAATGTCATCTAATGAATGTAAATAATGTAAATTACTCATTACTAATCCGGTAAGAAGCTGGGTGTTGACTGGCTGTGTGCGACAGTATAAGCCTCAAGTCACCTAAGAGGTGTGTCCCTGCAACAGTCAGCCTGTTCTGAAGGAGCTGGGGCACCTCGCTCACTGACCCCAAAGCTTTGTTCCTGTGCTGTGTGCTGTTGCATAGCGCCCCATCTCACTTCCATAGTGTAAGTGGGGATGGAATAAGGAACTGGGTTTGACTGGCTGTGCATGACAATCTGTTTCCCAGGTCACCCAAAGTGACACATCGCCACAATCATCTGAATGTTCGGAAGGAGCTGGGCCATGCTGCTACTCACTGACCTGAAGCTTTGTTCTTGAGCAGCATGTTGTTACTTATGTCCTCTCTTCATTTCCATATCGTAAACAGTGCTTGAATAGGGAACTGGATTTTGGCTGTATGTGATTAAAATAAGTCTTTGGTCACCCTAAGTGTTATGTCCCCGCAACGATTAAGCTGTTCTAATGTAGCTGAGACATGGAACTGTCTTATTTGAAACTTTTATGGTGCAAAAAATTTTGGCCTATTACCCCTTTCCCCCACCCCCACACAATCTCTCGTGAAATAGGCTGCAGTTTTTGCAAAGAGTTTCAAGTAAGGTAGGTCCATAGGTCAGCTACATCAGAACAACTTAATGTGACCAAAAACTTATTTTAAAACATACAGCCAGTCAAAATCCAATTCCCTAAGCAAGCACCGTTCACAATATGAAGTAGGATGGGCACATAAGAGATGGCAGTAGTTAGGGTTTGCTGTCAAACGGGGGGGAAGTATCTGGTGGGGTCCCGCAGGGGTCTGGCACTAGTCAATACTTTCAGTAATGAAATAGGTAATGGAATGAAGAGTATGCATGTAAAATTTGCAGATGACACAAAGTGGGAGAGGTTACAAGGTATTGGAGGAAAGGAATAGAATTCAAAATGACCTTGACAAAGTCAAGAATTGATTGGAAATCAACAGTGTTAAATAAAGACAAGTTAAAGTGTCACAGTTCATGGCAACCGCATTTGTATTCCTTCTCCATGGTCCCACGAGGGAACCCACTCTAGGCTCCTAGCTCCTCAGCTGTCACTTCTCTTGAGTAGAGACCCATATTTCTCTCCCTCCTAACCAGGGGTGCACAGTGAGATTTCCAGCAAGCCAAACTGCCTAATGAGGCCAGCATCTGCACTTTGTTTTCTCTTTGGAGGCTATGAACAGCGTAATTGCCTTCAGTTGCAAGTTACCATATAGCCCTTTATAAGTAAGCACATTTATTCTTAAGGTGAAAGCATCATAGAGTAAGCATATTAAAACAACAAAAGAACCTACATGCATATCAATAAGTGTACTACTGGTCACCCTCAACTCCAGCAAAGACTCTGGTAGGAGACAGTCCTTCAAACTCCACAAAAGGGTTTTTCTGTGGTTACAAGTTCATAACAACCTCAGCTCAGAACCAGAACTGCTAGAAAAGTTCACTCTTTCATTGCTCTTCAGATTCCAGGAACAGGTAATCAGTAGATAGTGAGCTCCTCTGAAGAGCATAAGTCTGATTTTTTTTTTTCATAACTACAGGTGGGGAAATTTGCATTCACCTCCCCGTAGCGATCCTCAGGAAAATCACTTGACACTACCCCAATTGTCCATTCTTGTCTGGCCCATTGTTCAGTATACTCCTCTGAAGTTATTAACACATCCTGGGGTTTACATCCTGTCTCTCCCCTAGAGAAGTACAGACAATCCTAGTCCACAATAATACATAACAGTTTCATTTAATGCAATGGACTCAAAATGTACTTAACCTTAATTCAGGAAGGTGTCCCAAGGATATTGCAGGAAATTGCCATATATGTCACACAAAATGCTGCACATAGGAAGGAAAAATCAAATGGATAGCTACAAAATGAGGAATAACTGGCTAGGTGGTAGTACTGCTGAAAATGATCTGGGGGTTTTATCAAGTCACAGATTGAATATGAGTAAGACTACATTTTAGTCATGGGTATTTTTAGTAAAAGTCACAAGTGTGACGAGTTAGATCACAGAAACCGCCTTGGGAGCTACCATCTGATGTGCCAAGACTACCTCTGCTGAAAGATGTTTCAATACATTTCTTTCACAGACTGGATGCCTTCCTAGTCTGGGCACCATTCTTTCCCCTGGTACAGCCCTTGTTCCAGCTCAGGTGGTAGCTAGGGGATTCCTCATGATGGCTCCGTCTTTGTTCTGTTCCACCCATTTATTTATCTTTTGCATAAGGCAGGAATCTTTTGTCCCTCTCTAGGTTCCAACCCCCTCCTCAATGGAAAGACACCAGGTTAAAGATGGATTCTAGTTCAGGTGACATGATCACATGTCACTGTAAGACTTCATTACCCACTTGCCAGCACACAGGTAGACAGGAAGACTTACAGAGCCATCTGCAGTCAGTTGTCCTGGTTAATGGGAGTCATGAAGATTCCAAACTACCATTAATGTCCCACACTTTGCATAATTACAATAGACCCTCAGAGTTATATTTCATATTTCTAGGTTCAGATACAAGAGTGGTACATTTATACAAATAGGATGATCACACACAGTAGATTATAAGCTTTGTAATGATACCTTTTGCATGAAGCATATTCCAGTTAGCATATTTTCATAAAATCATGTAGAGTGCAACGTCACAACAGTCAGTAAAAAATTCACAGCTCATGATCTGCCCATGACTTTTATTATATACCCCTGACTAAAATGTGGGAGGGTGCCACGAGTGCTTTTTGGGGGAGGGGTTGGGGAAGGGCATTGCAAGTGCTGGGAGAGGTGACGAGGGAGGTGTTGGCAGGGCCAGGGTAGGCTCCCTATCCAGCTCCTGAGCTCCACATGCTGCCTTGCCTCCTCTGCCCAGGCCTCAGTTCTGCAGCACCCATTGGCTGGGAACCATGGCTAATGGGAGCTGCGAGGGCAGTGCTGCTGATAGAGGCAGCATATGGAGCTAGGAGCTGAGGGAAGGAGCCCCCCTCTCCAGGTAAGCACCACTCACCCCAGCTCTGAGCCCCACCACACCCAAACTCCTGCTGCTGGGGGGCTGAGGTGGGGAGACAGCCCCAGCAGCAGCTGGTGCACCTGGCCCAGGAGGTTACCTGAGCTGCTCAGGCAGCCCCCGAACCAGGCACACCAGCTGCTGCAGAAGTCACAAAGGTCAGGGAGAGTCACAGAATCCGTGACCTCTGCGACAAACACAGAGCCTTAAGTATGAGCCAACAATGTGATTCAGTGGTAAAAAAGGCTAATACTATTTAGGGGTGTATTAGCAGGAGTGTCACATATAAGACACTGAGGAAAATGTCCTGTTCAACTCAGCAGTGGTGAGGCCTCAACCAAAGTAGTGTGCCCCGCTCTGGATGACACACTTTAAGAAAGATATGGAAAAATTAGAGAGAGTCCAGAGGAGAGAAGCAAAAATGATAAAAGGTTTAGGAAACTTGACTTGAAAGGTGGGTAAATTTGGTCTTGAGAAAAGAAGATTGAAGGGGAATGACAACAATTTTGAAATACATTAAGGGTTATAAGGAGAACAGTGATCAATTGATCTGCATGTCCACTTACATTAGGACAAGAAGTCATTGCTTAATCTGCCACAAGGGAGATTTAGGTTAGGCATTAGGAAAAACTTTCTAACTATCAAGATAGTTAAACACTGGATTAGGCTTCCAGGAGAGGTTGCTGAATCCCCATCACTGGATGTTTTTAAGAACAGATTAGATAAACACCTGGCAGGGATGGTATAGGTATACTTGAGTATCTAACTCTGTTACTGGCCCTTCTGCACACACATCGAAGTTTCTGCTTCTATGTGGATGTTTGGTGCAATAGGTGATTGTGTCAAGACCATAAAGTGACAGACAGCACCAGATTATGCAGCAATTCTTTGCAGAAATTTACGAAGAAACTTCCTTTCTGTGCAAAATAGGGTCTGGCTGTACAGATCCTTAGAAATGCTTAAATATAAGTGTCACCAATAATTAGCTCTGACAGCAACCATTGCTCAATTAATTAAAATATTATAATAAATAGCAACATCTATACTTATTTTACAGTTTCAGAGTAAACATGAACATATGTAATGGATTATGCCAATTGTGTACACATTTCATTAATGGTGACCCATGCATCTTATTCGTTATTGTTAAGTCTGATCACAGAAAGATTCAAAAATTTTACCCTGGGTTATTTACAGAGAAGATTTCTGTATATGATAGCAAGTAAGTTGAAAGACAACAGATGCATTTTGGTGGATGTGTTTCAGAGTAGTGACTTGTCTTTTTTCAAATACCATTCATTGAATATTCAAACAAAAATGCAGTTCCCCTACCACAGAAAAATACACCAACTGCCCTCCCTGTAGTACCTTTTATGGAACTTGAATATAGTATTAATATTTACAGTGTTTCAAATATTGATTAGTTCAATAGAAGTCATCAATATTATTTGTATAAACAGTAAAACTTACCAAAACAAAAGGTCATGTCATATATACAGAGTTGTTGGAATGATATATGACCCTGGGAACTATTTTGTTTGTTTCCTTCACAAATTTGGTCAAATTGAGAGCTAGCATTTCTATGATGGAATTTTGGAATTAAAAAGGAAAGGACTTAGAGATAGTCTAACTACAAAGAGATTCTTCAAATTCCATTACAGTGTACCTGTCTACACTGCTTCTGAGTCTCACAGCAACACAAGACACAAACTGGTTCACGCAACACAGCTACAACTACATTACATATTCATTTAAGTAGAATGTGAGCACACTAGTGGTGTTCACTGTTGTCTGTGTTTTAGAAGCCATCAGAAACCACTTAAAGCAGCAATATGCATTGATAGGCCTTTTATGTTTGCATATAGCTCATAAACATGATTATTGGAAGGTAGCTGTGCCCATGCAGTGTCTTTTCTTTATTTTTGCTTGTGTAATGAGCAAAACACACAACTCTAATAAGCACAACTGCTTTTATGTGAACAGAATTTTAAAAAAAAATTATACATTTTTCATCTAAAAACAAACCAAGTTCCAATGGACTTCTTCATTTGTAACTATCATATAATTTCTATGAAAACATTACAGCCTGATTTGCAGCAAATTCATTGAATACTGATTCTGTTGATTTTTACATGCAATATTGCATATTGTATGTAACTAACAGAGAAAACACACACAAAAATTGGGGCAATATATCTGTCAGATCAGAAATGAAAATTTACCTGTGGGAGGGGCATAACCTCATCTCTTCGTAATGGAATAACTGTTTCAGGGACTTGTCTCTTGGGGTAACTCAATATGTATTTTGTCCCATACAGCCAGTCAAAAGCCAGCACCTTATTCACACACTATGTACAATACGGAACTAGGGTGGGGATGTGACGAGTGGTAGTATATTGCTGAAGAACAAATCCTTGGTTTGGCAAGTGGCATAGAATTGTAGAACCACTGGGTTAAAAGAGACCACAAGGGTCATCTAGTCTAACTCCTAGCATGTCTCAGCTACTTCAGAACAGTCTGACATTTGTGGAGTTATGTCACTTGAGGTGACCCAAATTGAATTATCTCATGTATAGTCTGTCAAAACCCAGCTCCTTATTTAAGCCCTATGTACAATATGGAACAGGGGTGGGGAAGCATAAAGCCCAAGAACAAACCTCGTGGTTGGCAAGGGGCATATCCCAACTCCTTCAGAACACCTGAAGTGACCTGAGACACTTTTTGTCATATACAGTAAGTCAAATTTCTACTCCTTATTCAAGCAGTGTGGAATAGGAGTAACATGTGGCAGCATATTGTGTAACAACAAAGCTTCAGGTTGGCGAGTGGGATGTCCCAGCTTCTTCAGAACAGTCTGATGATCACAGGGACATGTCACTTGGGATAACCCGAGACACATTGTACAGCCAATCAAAATCCGATTCCCTATTCAATCTTCATATACAAAATGGAAGTGGGTTGGGGGTGTGACATGTGGCAGCACGTTACGCATGACCAAATCCTCAGATCGGTGAGTGGCATGGCCCAGGTCCTTCAGAACAGCCTGATAGTCACGGGGAAGTGTGTCACGGGTCACACTAAATGACATTTTGTCATGTACATTAGTCAAATCCTAGTTTCCTTATTCAATCACCATTTATAAAATGGAAGTGGAGTGGAGGTATGGCATTTTGCAGCATACAATGCAACAACAAAGCTTTGGGTCAGCGAGTGGGATTCCCAGCTCCTTAAGAACAATCTGATGGTCACAAGGATGTGTCACTTTGGGTATCCCAAGACTCATTTATTCACATACAGTCTGTCAAAACCCACCCTGTTATTCAGACTCTGTACGATATGGAAGTGTGGTAGGGGTGTGAAATGTAACAGTATATTGCACAGGAAAAAACTTGGGGTTGGGGAGTCACATGCAGGCAGTGAAAACCCAGCTCTCTGATTATTTATTTAATAAATCATTAAGGAATTAGTAACTAAAATTATCACATTGCCACATTAATCTGATGACTTTTCTAAATATTTAATCTTACATTGGTATATTTTTAAATAATGTTGGCCTTTGAATAAGGAACTGGGAACCATGAATGTGGAGCTGGTACCACAAATAAGGAACTGGGAGTAAGGAATCAACTTCAACCTTGTGTCTCTTCCTCTTTTCCCTTAATTAAGAAAAAGAATACCAGCTATATTACAGTAAAGGGTGAGGTGTTAGAAAATATTTTCTCTCTCTTTGTTACCTCTACTATATTTTTAATCAGGTGTCTGCAAGTCTGACTTTTATTAGGAGAGTGCCAAATTAAGCAGCCATAGAATTGCAGAGTCCAGAGGGCCCTGATTGAAATGGATGGGACATTGAAATGGATGGGACAAGTCACCCCATCCCTCCAGATGCTGGTAGATAATGCAGACAGTTTATGCTTGGCTCACATTTGAGTTTTTCTCTGTGACTGTAAGGGCTAGAATATACATTATATATATATATATATAGTATACATATAAAGGCCAGATTCTGGAGCACAGTTCTATGGTAAGGAGATAAATTATGTAGCAGATCCCATTGTCATGGAATCATGGAGTGTCCAGGGCCCTGCTATTCCTTTTTCTTTTTCTTGTCTTAATGCTTTGCCCTCCTGATCTGCCTATGTTCACAGGATTCTGGCTTTTATCCTCTTTTTTCACTTCCCTGCTCATTCCTTCTCTTCCTGTGTTTCAACCTATTCCTCTCTTTCCGCTTTCTCTTTGCCACACTCATTCTCTCTGTACTTTGTTTTCCCTCTTCTGGCCCCTCCTTAAACTAAGTCCCCCTCTCCTCCCCTTTGCTCACTTGCGCTGCACAATCCAGCATTTTACCTTTGGAGAGAGAGAAAATAGATGCCTTCCAGCTCTGCCAGGATCGGTAGACAGCTGCATATTGTGGCCAAGAGGCTGTTGCTTGCAGGGCTACTAATCAAGTGTCTCCTTAAGATTTTTGGCTCTCCTTGTGTGTAAGGAAAGGCTGAAGGTCTCTATGGGAGGCTTCTGGGAGGATGGCAAAATGTGTTAGACCTGGCTGGATGTGGTCTTTGAAATGCACATGTGCTCATCCTGTCTACTGTCACCGCCTTCATCTCCAAAGACCCATCTCTGATGCTTTCGTCTATAGTAACATTCTGGTTTTATGTGTACAAGAGAGTGAGCATGATGTTGTCTTTCAGCAAAGCCCTCCAAGAGCATAAGGAGCCTACTACTAGAATAAGCCACTAGAGATCTTCTTTAGCTTAAGTTGTAGAGAGCTGTAGGGAGCTGAAGAATTAGAATTCCAATCCTGACTGTAGCAGAATGGAGTCACGTTGAACTCTGTGGTTGTGGCAGCAAGAGTCTTGAGATCCATTGGATGCTCTATAATGGAGCTATCAACTACCTATTAACACACACAGATGTTATACAGTGAAGGTCTCTTGATAATGGAAACCGCTTTGGGAAATTAAATCTAGCCGCCTCCCAGTTCACACAACCTCTTTAAACACATGTGGTATGACTTGTTTCCATATTACCCAATTCAAAACTGTGTCACTGCTCAGGGTGAATTGTCTTGAACATGATTCTGATCAACGTGGTTAGCCAGCACATCAGGTACAGGTACTGGAAGTCTGTTGTGGACACGCCATCCAGAATTGTTATAAGAGTTAAGCAGTTTTTAAAAGTTTTAAAAAAGAGCTCAGCACATTTTGAGTGCCAAGAACTACACAACTGGGAAACAATTGTGTAATTTTGCCTCAGTAATTCTACAGCATCCCTGTGCTCCTTTTAGATACAATCCCATGTCAGAATAATATTTGTTATTGAGTAATTGGTGGATGTACACTTGATTTAATGTTTCAAGTGTGCTGATTCACTTGGCTCTAACAAGGAAGATTTATAAAGGCCCAAAAAAAAGCTAGATGCGTATCATCCATTGACTTTCAATGGAAATTAGACACCCAACCATCAAATTTGTGTCTTTGAAAATCTCACCCTAATAATAACTAATAAAAAGATGAAGGATTATAGAAAGCGGAATCTCATGGAATTTAACTGTTAATGTTTTTTTACTTTTACATTTTAAGGTATTAAGAGCAATTGCTTTTTATTCCCCTTGGAGGATAGAACAACAGCTTTACAAGCTGGATGTAGGCTGGCCTAAACGTCCAGAATATTTCACTGGGCAGACATTTTGTGTTGCTGTTGACCCTCTCCATGATCTGGTCTATGTTGCACAAGTAAGTAATAGCACTGGATTTTTGTTTTTATTAGCATTATATTGTTTTTCCCATGTGGAGTTACCATTTGCATTTATATTAAGATAATTATAACAGTTTATTCTATTAAATTATTGATGTAAATTTGACTAAGGTTATTAATAGTATACATTTTTTTAAAGTAGTCCTCGATATGAAGGTTCTTTCTGTGCATATGGGACTCGTTGATTTTATGTTTTTTAAAGTCTCCAAATTTAAAAAAAAAAAAAAAGTTTTGAAATGTCAAGTGCCACAAGGAAAGATACAAATCAGATAGCCTACAACATGGAAGCCTGCTAGGAGAACCGAGGCAACTGTATATGTCACTTCTGCTACTGTTCTTCACATCCCTGCCTCAACTCAGTAAACGGCAAAAGAAGGATAGCCCCAGTGGGCTGTGGGAGACCTGGGTTCAATTCCTGCACTGCCACAAACATCCTGTGTGAATTTGGGCAAGATACTTACAGGGATGTAAAAAGTTAACTGGTAAGCATAGTGTTACTGGCTGTCCCCAGTGGCCCTTCACCGGCCAACCCAGTGGGCCCAGCTGCACCACCTGGAGCAGCCTGAGCAGCACCGCCCACCCGGAGCAGCGCCATGAGCCCAGCTGCAGCATCCAGATGGAGCGGGCCCAGCTGTGCTGGCCAGAGGGGCCCCAGCCACTTAAACAGTTAACCATTTAAATGACATCTTTTTAATTGTTTAAATGATTCACTTTTTTAACAGTATTTATATCCCTAGATACTTAATCTCTCTCTGCCTCTCTTCCCCATCTGTAAAATGAGGATAATGATACTCACAGGAGTAAATCTAAAACTGTGAGGTGCTCAGATACTCCAGTGTTGGGGGCTGTCACAATTCAGGGTAACTGCACCTGCATTCACCTCCATGGTTCATTAAGGGCACCCCTTCTAGGCTCCCAGCTCCTCAGTCATTAACTCTCTTGGGGAGAGACCTTATCTCTCCCTCCTGACCAAGGGGCTTTCAAGATTGCACAGTTCCGTGGCTACACTGTGATATTCCCTGGAAGCCAGACTGCCTAAACAGGGCAGGGTCTGCATTTTGCTTTCTCTCAAGGCAATTATGCACAACATAGATTCATAGACTCTAGGACTGGAAGGGACCTCAAGAGGTCATCAAGTCCAGTCCCCTGCCCTCATGGCAGGACCAAATACTGTCTAGACCATCCCTGATAGACATCTATCTAACCTACTCTTAAATATCTCCAGAGATGGAGATTCTACAACCTCCCTAGGCAATCTATTCCAGTGTTTAACCACCCTGACAGGAACTTTTTCCTAATGTCCAACCTAAATCTCCCTTGCTGCAGTTTAAGCCCATTGCTTCTTGTTCTATCATTGGAGGCTAAGGTGAACAAGTTTTCTCCCTCCTCCTGATGACACCCTTTTAGATACCTGAAAACTGCTATCATGTCCCCTCTCAGTCTTCTCTTTTCCAAACTAAACAAACCCAATTCCTTTAGCCTTCCTTCATAGGTCATGTTCTCAAGACCTTTAATCGTTCTTGTTGCTCTTCTTTGGACCCTCTCCAGTTTCTTCACATCTTTCTTGAAATGCAGTGCCCAGAACTGGACACAATACTCCAGTTGAGGCCTAACCAGTACAGAGTAGAGCGAAAGAATGACTTCTTCTGGCTTGCTCACAATACACCTGTTAATGCATCCCAGAATCACATTTGCTTTTTTTGCAACAGCATCACACTGTTGACTCGTATTTAGCTTGTGGTCCACTATAACCCCTAGATCCCTTTCTGCCATACTCCTTTCTAGATAGTCTTTTCCCATTCTATATGTGTGAAACTGATTGTTCCTTCCCAAGAGGAGCACTTTGCATTTGTCTTTATTAAACTTCCTCCGGTTTACCTCAGACCATTTCTCCAATTTGTCCAGATCATTTTGAATTATGACCCTGTCCTCCAAAGCAGTTGCAATCCCTCCCAGTTTGGTATCATCTGCAAACTTAATAAGCGTATTTTCTATGCCAACATCTAAGTCATTGATGAAGATATTGAATAGAGCCGGTCCCAAAACAGACCCCTGCAGAACCCCACTTGTTATACCTTTCCAGCAGGATTGGGAACCATTAATAGCTACTCTCTGAGTATGGTTATCCAGCCAGTTATGCACCCACCTTACAGTAGCTCCATCTAAATTGTATTTGCCTAGTTTATCGATAAGAATATCATGTGAGACCATATTAAATGCCTTACTAAAGTTTAATATACCACATTCACCGCTTATCCCTTATCCACAAGGCTCGTTATCCTATCAAAGAAAGCTATCGGATTGGTTTGACATGATTTGTTCTTTTCAAATCCATACTGGCTATTCCCTAGCACCTTACCGCCTTCCAAGTGTTTGCAGATGATTTCCTTAATTACTTGCTACATTATCTTCCCTGGCACAGAAGTTAAACTAACTGGTCGGTAGTTTCCTGGATTGTTTTTATTTCCCTTTTTATAGATGGGCACTATATTTGCCCTTTTCCAGTCTTCTGGAATCTCTCCCGTCTCCCATGATTTTCCAAAGATAATAGCTAGAGGCTCAGATACCTTCTCTATTAGCTCCTTGAGTATTCTAGGATACATTTCATCAGTCCCTGGTGACTTGCAGGCATCTAACTTTTCTAAGTGATTTTTAACTTGTTCTTTTTTTATTTTATCTTCTAAACCTACCCTCTTCCCATAAGCATTCACTATGTTAGGCATTCCTTCAGACATCTCAGTGAAGACTGAAACAAAGAAGTCATTAAGCATCTCTGCCATTTCCAAGTTTCCTGTTACTGTTTCTCCCTCCTCACTGAGCAGTGGGACTTCCCTGGCCTTGGTCTTCTTCTTGCTTCTAATGTATTGATAAAAAGTCTTCTTGTTTCCCTTTATTCCCATAGCTAGTTTGAGCTCATTTTGTACCTTTGCCTTTCTAATCTTGCCCCTGCATTCCTGCCTTATTTGTCTATATTTATCCTTTGTAATCTGACCTACTTTCCATTTTTTATATGACTCCTTTTTATTTTTTAGATCATGGTTAAGATGGTTTAGATTGTGGTTAAGCCAAGGTGGTCTTTTGACACATTTTCTATCTTTCCTACCCAGCGGAATAGCTTGCTTTTGGGCCCTTAATAGTGTCCCTTTGAAAAACTGCCAACTCTCCTCAGTTGTTTTTCTCCTCAGACATGATTCCCATGGGACCTTACCTATCAGCTCTCTGAGCTTACCAAAATCCGCCTTCCTGAAATCCATTGTCTCTATTTTGCTGTACTCCCTTCTACCCTTCCTTAGAATTGCAAACTCCATGATTTCATGATCACTTTCACCCAAGCTGCCTTCTACTTTCAAATTCTCAATGAGTTCTTCTCTATTGTTAAAATCAAGTCTGAAACAGCTTCCCCCCAGTAGCTTTTTCAACCTTCTGAAATAAAAAGTTGTCTGCAGTGCAGTCCAGGAACTTATTGGGTAGTCTGTGCCCCGCAGTGTTATTTTCCCAACATATATCTGGATAGTTCAAGTCCCCCATCACCACCAAATCTTGGGCTTTGGATGATTTTGTTAGTTATTTAAAAAAAGCCTCATCCATCTCTTCCACCTGGTTAGGTGGCCTGTAGTAGACTCCTAGCATGACATCACCGTTGTTTTTTACCCCCGTTAGCCTAACCCAGAGACTCTCAACACCTCCGTCTCCTATGTCCATCTCTACCTCAGTCCAAGTGTGTACATTTTTAATATATAAGGCAACACCTCCTCCCTTTTTCCCCTGTCTATTCTTCCTGAGCAAGCTGTACCCATCCACACCAAAATTCCAATCGTGTATTATCCCACCAAGTTTCAGTGATGCCAACAATGACATAGTTGTATTTATTTATTAGCACTTCCAGTTCTTCCTGCTTATTACCCATACTTCTCGCATTTGTATATAGGCATCTAAGATACTGGTTTGATCTTGCCTCCCAGTTTTGCCCTGACCCTCCTTTCTCTCTGCCATTATAGCCCATGCTCCCTTTTGTTTCCGACCCATCTCTCAGGTCTCCATGTTCCCCACTTACCTGTGAGCTTTTCTCACCTGTCTCCGTCGAACCTAGTTTAAAGCCCTCCTCACTAGGTGTGCAAATAGGGTCTTTCCCCTCCTTGAAAGGTGAATGCCATCTCTGCCTAGCAGTCCTTCCTTGAATAGCATCCCGTGGTCGAGGAAGCCAAAGTCCTCCTGGTGACACCATCTTCGCAGCCAGGCATTCACCTCCATGATGCATCTGTCTCTTCCCGGGCTCCTACCTTTGACAGGAAGAATCGAAGAGAATACCACCTGCGCTCCAAACTCCTTCACCCGTACTCCCAGAGCCCTGTAGTCACTCTTGATCCGCTCAGTGTCACACCGCGCAGTATCATTTGTGCCCACATGGATGAGTAGCATGGGGTAGTAGTCAGAGGACTGGATAATTCTTAACAATGCCTCTGTAACATCTCGGATACGGGCCCCCGGCAGGCAGCATACCTCCCGAGATGAAATGTCAGGGCGACAGATGGGCACCTCCGTCTCCCTCAGCAGAGAGTCTCTGACCGCCACTACTCTACGTTTCCTATTCGCAGTGGTGGCAGAATAGTGGCAGATCTCCCATCCTTAGGGGTATGAGGCTTCTCCTCATTTACTGTAGGGGGTGATTCCTTCTCTCCTGTATCAAGAAGGCCATAGCGGTTACCTATTATCACAGCGGTAGAGTTCGGAGCAGGGGTGGACCACTGCCCGCCCAGAAGTAGTTGTCAGCAGTTGAAAGTTACCACACAGCCCTTTATAAGCAAGCACATATAATCTTAAGGTGAAAACACTACAGAGAAAACATATTAAAACAATGAAAGCACCTACATACAAACTAATAAGCTTACCAGAGATCACCTTCCAGCTCCAGCCAGGGCTCTGGTAGGAGTCAGTCCTTCAAACCCCATTTCAGAATCATTTAGAAATTCATCCATGTCATCCCCCTCCTTAAAACAAGGAAGAAATTTGGAGTCGATGCCACTCACCAGGACAGGTAGCTAGTGACTGGTTCCACATACCAGACTATGGTTCTGCTGATGCAGTTTCTCTTTTCTGAGCTGATGTTATTGAACCTGGTCCTACTTGCACAGTCTCTCTAGTTTGACAATACTTCTCCTTCTCTGCGTGTTTGTGCTGACACTGGCACTTTTCATGCATCCGACGAAGTGGGTATTCTCCCATGAAACTCATGCTCCAAAACATCTGTTAGTCTATAAGGTGCCACAGGATTCTTTGCTGCTTTTACATGCTGGTGCTGGTGCTCCTGGTCTGCAAAGCTGGGTTTCCAGATGCAGTCAGTCCTTCTCCAGCTGTGTCCTATCTTGGTCAGCCTGTGGACCTGACCATGATCCCAGTTGCAGTGATGGATTCGGTCTGGGCAGAACATAGTTGCTGCCTCTTGTCAGCCTCTTCCATGCTGCCCTGCAAAGTGTTGGCTCCAAGATTTCTCCTGCCTGCTGGACCCTGCGCCAGTGAGTTGAATGTTCCCTACCAACCTGGACTTCATACCTCTTCTCATCATCAAAATATAGCAAACCTACTACCTGTGTCTTTAGTCCTCTGCGTTGAGCTGCCTTTCTTTGCATAGCTCAGCCAGCTGATCTTTCTTCAGCTGCTGATAATTCATTTTTGCCAGGCTCTCTTTTCGCTATTCCTTTCTACAAAAGACTATGACTTCACTCAGTGATTTTCCTTTCTATGGTACTTTCTTTCACTGCTGTTAGCTCTTACGGCAATTCACACTGACATAGACCTCACGTATGCTGCCACCATATATGTCGTAGTCCAGGGCAGTTGCATCCGTGTTCCCCCTTCATGGTCCCTCAAGGGCACCATTCTAGGTTTATGCTTCCGAGAGCTGCACGGAGCCAACTGGACTTCTAATAACCTGGCAACCCTAGCTCTCCGCATCCCACCCCACCCCCGCAGCGGAGTGAGTCGGCGCTTGCGGCTCCATCATCACAGGAGGTTGCGGTGGTTGTTGAGGCTCAGGGCTTTCGGCCCACAGCATGGAGACTTGCCACAGGCCGGATGAAATGAAGCATCGGGCAGATCCGGCTGACAGGCTGTAGGTTCCCCACTCCTCATCTAAACGATTGATTTTAATCTACTTTTACATTTTTACGTCAGTTATTTTCTAGAGAAAGGTGCATTCTCATTGGTTGATATAACCATTACAATGTGTTTGATTTACAGCTAAATAGAGCCTTTACACTAGATTTAGTACATCTTTTTACTACCTAGGAGGTTACACTATGACTATATACATTTATTTAAGCAATTATATAGCTTAATATTTTCAAATTCTTATTGTACATTTTTAGTATGTTAGAAGATGGTGAATGATATATTGCTTATTCACTAGATAATTAACTTTTTTCTTATGATTTGTGTCAAGCTCCATTAGGATGGTAACTAAAATTATTTAAACATACAAAACAGCATATCGAAATTATTTTTATTTAACAAAACAAGCCCTTAATACAGTACATGATCTATTGTGCTCTATCTATAAAGCTTGATGTCAAAAATTAGCTGTTTTCTCCCTGCTTCTTTCTTTATATAGAAATGCAGCCTTTAACTCAGTTTTTGATAGAGGCTTATGGATTCAGCATATTTATTTTTTAAATGTTTTAAGAGATTATAATAAGTTTACGCCTTAACAAATTTTGTATTAAATTCATATTTCATTTTAAACAGGTTTATTTTTATAAAGAAAAACTTATTAAAATTTAAATAAAATAAAAAATCCAATTTAAATGAAAAATTTCTTGATTTTTTTTAACAAAATCATTGATTTTTTAGCCCCTCACTCCCACCCCTCCAGATAGAAGGTTCTGTACATTGTGTAAATCAGAAAGAAGGCCCAAATCAGTTTAAACTCAGGCTATTTATCCCAAAGTCATTTCTTTGTCTGTTGGGCTGTGAAAAATCTAGTTTGAGCTAGTATACGCAAGCATCCCCAGGAGGTGGTACCTCTTTTGGGGATTACAACCTGGCTGACTTGCCTTAATCACCATCCACTGTTTTTAGTTCCTGTAGGAGCTGTGGTAGCCTTCCCCCCGGAGTGGAACACAATAAAACATTCATTTAAACAGCGGACCCCAAAGATACACATGGGGTTGCAATATTTGTCACATCTCTCTCATAAAGAAATTACATACAGTCCCGGCCCACAATAATAGATACATAAGACTTTCAAGGATATTGCAGGAAATCACCATATCTGTCACAGTGGCCACATCAGTACCTAGGATAGACAGACAGAAAATCAGCCATCCCAAGCAACTGTTATAATAGAATTTTACTAACTGTACTAGTCATGCGTACATGTTGGTATCTAGATTCTGGTTAAGACCCTCTCTCTTCAGCAATGCAAACAAAAGTGGTGAGACTTTGATTTATAAAACACAGTCTTGGCCCCTGCAATCCTGGACAATTAACTACAATTAAAAATGTTGTGTGTCCATCTTGGGAGACCTAGAGCATGATGGTTTTTACAGAAGTGGTGTGCAATCACAATTCAAAATGAGGACAATGAGAGCAGCAATGGCTCAGCACCTCTGAAAATCAGGCTGTAAGTGTCCCAGTTGCAAACTTAACCTTTCTGTGTCTTTCACCAGCTGTAAAATGGTGTTAGAAGTACTTGCCCACAACCCAAAGGTTGTTGTGAAAATTATTAATCAATGTCTGTAAAGGTTTTTAATGTGAAAATTGCTAACATTTAAACAGAATTGTCGAAGGTGAGTTTTGCTTGATAAGATCCTTTTTTCTTCAGAGAGGGACTAATGTACCAAAGGTACTAGTGTTTTCAGATGAAGGAAATTTCCTGCATGCGTGGAATTCCACAGTTGAAATGCCTCATGGTATCTTTGCAGTCAGCACCCCTACAGATACTTCAGTATGGATCACAGATGTTGGAAGCGGTATGTATAATGGTAACATGTTAAAAATATTATGCCACAGAGAAAATAGGTTTTTTGCAGGTATCCCTTTGAACAGTAATTTTAATTACTTGAATAAGGTATCTGTCAGGGTTCCCTCCACACTCTGAACTCTAGGGTACAGATGTGGGGACCTGTATAAAAGACCTCCTAAGCTTATAAGTACCAGCTTAGGTTAAAAACTTCCCCAAGGCACAAATCCTTTCCTTGTCCTTGGCCAGTATTGCTACCATCACCAAGTGATTCAGACTAAGATTCAGGAAAAAGATCATTCAAAGTCCCTATTTCCCCCAAAATATCCCCCCCAGGCCCTTTCACTCCCTTTCCTGGGGAGTCTTGAGAATAATATACTAACCAATAGGTTAACAAAATGAACACAGACGAAATCCTTTGGTTTTTAGCACACCAATTCTAAAAAGAAGAACTTGATTATAAAGAAAAAAGTAAAAGAATCACACCTGCAAAATCAGGATGGAAGGTAACTTTACAGGGAATAAAAGATTTAAAACACAGAGGACTCTCCTCTGGACTCAATTTCACAATTACAAAAAAACAGGAATAAAACTACCTCTTAGCATAAGGAAAATTCACAAGCTAAAACAAAAGATAATCTAACACATTTCCTTGCCTTTACTTACAATTTCTGTAATTTTAGATGTATCATTTCAGGTATCTTTTAAGGAACTGGTTTACCTACTTGGTCTCGCTCTCTGTCCCAAGAGGGAACAAACAAAGAGAGCACAAACAAAACCTTCCCCTTCTGCCTCCCCCACCCCCGATTTGAAAGTATCTTCTTTCCCCATTGGTCCTTCTGGTCAGGTGCCAATTAGGTTAATTAAACTGATTAACCCCTTACAGGGAAGTGATTCTGTACCTCTGGCCGGGAGGGATTTTATGTTACTGCATACATAAATGTTGTGACCCTTCCCTTTATATTTATGACAGTACCAAAAGAACACTAAGCCGCATTCATGCTCCCCGAGTCCTAATTGTGCACTGATCAGGTTCCCCAGTACAAGGTAGAGCAATTTGAAGGCTCATGAGTTGTGCCACGTGCTCATTTGCCAGAACAGATAATCCTGGCCAACTTTTCCAGATCTTAATCAAGGAGCAGGGCCAGAAAAGCATGCATCTCAATGCATAATTTTTGTCCTCTATCCCATCCTGATAGCTCCAGTCCTGTGCACATGTACATTTGATGCCTCGCTAATCTGAAATCATTCTCTTACTACAGAGTTTTCTTAGTTCAGTTTCATTCTTAAAGTGACAGTGGATTTTTATCTTGTTATTATATGTTGATGTCAAAGAGCCATGGTTTTGCTGAGAAATTTCGATGCCTTTCTTTAATGCAGGAGAGTATGGGCACACAGTTAAACAGTACAGTCCTTCTGGGAAACTTATTCAGATCCTGGGTACTCAAGGTAAAGCTGGATCAGGTTTAAATCCGCTGCAGTTCGATCAGCCAGCAGAAATATTTGTGGAACAAACAGGGGAGATCTACATTGTGGATGGAGATGGAGGGATGAACAACAGATTATTCAAACTGTCCACAGGTATGTGAAAAGGGAACGTACACAAGAGTTGACATTTGAAAATTTAGCGGTCTAGTAGTTTTAAACATTAACATTGCTAACGGTGGGCCTGATCTTATGGCCATTAGAATTAGTTGACATATTCCCCATTGATTCTGATGCGCTTTGGATCAGAGCCTATTTCACTACTGATCATTTTAACAAAAACACTCAGCTAATCAGCTAACTCCTTGATTGTCATGTTTTTAATACCTGTCACTGCTATTTTAACCCTTGCCTATTTTCTCATTGTTTTGGTAAAGATTAAGGCCCTAACATGTGAGTAGTCACAGTGACTTTTTTGTGAATATTCACATGCTTGAAATTAAGCATGTGTTAGTGTTTTCAGAATTGAGGCTGTGATGAATGGGGCTATACCAGTACAATTTATGAATTCTGATTGATATTGTGAAGTTGTTTTTTGAAAAACTGCTATATCTTGAGTGTCTTTATATATTGGATTCACCATTGCTAACAAGGCCTGTAGCAGGTACATACCTGATAGATTCAGTAGGTAGTGCTTAGGACTCAATGACCCTATTCAGGTGCAAACATCTGGGAACACTAGGTGAGCCGGGAACACTGGATGAGCTGCATCCTTAGAAAATCAGGCTAACTGACTTTTCTGAAGGGATGGGAGAAAGATAGGAGCAGTGGACACAGGAACAAAACAATGGCAGTCACAGGGTTTAAATAAGAGAACCCACAGGAATATAGGGGTGAGAGGAAGAGGAAGTGTGGAACAGGAGACAGCAAGGTCACAAAAGCTGGGTAAGACGCTTCAGAAGGGAGAGATCACACAGCAGGTAGCAGCCTGCATGAGGTAGGGGACACCCTGCCCACTTAGATACCAGTGGGCCATAAGGACTCCCAAGGGAAGGATGAGATGGTAAAGGGCATGCATTGTAAGTTTTTTATTGTTTTGAATAATCTGTACTATGCTGTGCTTGCTTAACATGATTAAGTATAAAGGAGCATTAATGTGTTAGACTCTGTGCAAAACATCTGAGTGTGTGTTGACTGCTTCACAACTGCTGCATGTCCAGTTAAGCTGTGCACCAGAAGCTTCACACTTCGGGGTGAAGTTCTGGGAGAGGGATTTGTTTGAGTAACTGGTGTATCTTGGAGGTCAGCGCTGGTCCTGGGCAGGTGTGCTGAGAAGGATAGCAGACAGAGTCAGTGCCCAGGAAATGTGCCAGAGAGGCTACTGGAGGAAACACTGCTACAGCCTACTGGGGCTTCAGAAGTTTAACACTAACACACACACACAAAATCCAGAGCAACAGAGGCTTGGATTCCCCCTCAGAGCAGTCCAACTGGTGGCCAGGAGGGCGTGCTTGCTAGGACCTGTGTCAGAGGCCTACAATGAGCTTTGACCCTGTAGTTTCTCATGTAGGTCATACATCTGTTATTCACGCATCTTGAAAATGTCTTTCTATTGAAGAAACAAATCTTTAAAGAAACCAATACATTGTGATGACCATGAACTTTATTTTTTGGCAAAATTAGACCTTTGTATATTGCCAGTTATACTCTTCCATTTTGTATTATTGTGAGCAGTAGATACATAAATCTAAGGAATATATTTTTTATAGTTTATTTTGGGTGAAAATTTTTTTTGCCTTTCTAGCATGACCAGGAGAGAGATTTTTCCCTTTTCTGTCTGTGCTTGATACTGTAGCTTTCTTTTTAAACACACACAGACACCAAATGGATAAATAAAATGAAAAACAAATATATCCTGCATGGAAAAAATAGTGAGCCACAAATGTAAATATGATTGTCTCCTTATGAATTGTAAAGTTTGAAATTAGGAATAAGAGCCTAATCCTGCTCCCGTTGAAGTCATTGGGACTATCCCCTGGACTACAAAAAGAGGGAGATTGTGTTTTAAATCCCTTTGAAGTCCTGTCTTATTAAAAAAATGACTTGCATTTCTATTGTTAAGAATTTAAAAGGAATTAAGGCCAAACATATTTCACTCATTCATACTACACCAGGGATCGGCAATCTTTGGCACGCAGCTCACCAGGGTAAGCACCCTGGTGGGCTGGGCCAGTTTGTTTTCCTGCCACATCCGCAGGTTCGGCTGATCGCGGCTCCCACTGCCGCGGTTCGCCATCCCAGGCCAATGGGGGCTACGGGAAGTGGTGTCTAGCACATCCCTCAGCCCGCGCTGCTTCCCATAGCCCCCACTGGCCTGGGATGGCAAACCATGGCCAGTGGGAGCCAGGATCGGCCGAACCTGCGGACGCGGCAGGTAAACAAACCGGCCCAGCCCGCCAGGGTGCTTAGCCTGGTGAGCCGTGAGCCACGTGCCAGAGGTTGCGAATCCCTGTGCTACATAATAAAAGTGAAAACTACTTTTTCATTATTTATCCTGGTTTCTACTGTTAGATTTCCAGGAGATATGGCTGCGTGGGGAAAATGGTACAGGTGCTGGTCAGTTCAAGATTCCTCACAGTGTCACAGTGGATTCTGTTGGACGGGTAAGGAATTAAAACTCTGTTTTTCAGTGTTTTGGAGACAACTTTTATGCCTTCTCGCGTATATGTCTACATGTGTTTTTGGTTCTTAATGTCCTTGGGGGAAGGGGGGGAGACAACCTAAGAAGTACCATTCTTTCATATTTGATTATTGAGATCTAGCCCAGTGCATACAATTTTAATCATGTGAGCAGTCATTCTTAACTTTTTCACATTGAAAATTTTTTCTTGACATGGCTGAGAGGATAAGAGGAAGTCTTGACAAGCTGCCATAATCTCTTCACGTACATATATACACGGACTTCCTACAGACCCCAGGAAGAGGCTGCTACTCCTACAGACCTTTAAAGGGTTTGCACTGCAAGGGGACAAGAAGGAGGAAGTCCCCCTAACATGCTGCCACCCCCACCCTGTTCTTGTGCATCTTATGGAATCTGCAAGGTGGGAGCATTGATTCTGAGGACCTTTGGTGGTGTGGCTCCAAAGCTCCTTCAGAGAATCTTAGGACAATTTTAAAAACTAAGAAAATTCCCTGACATACAACTCTGATGGGTTCTAACTTAGATAGAACCTTAACTGAGTGCCTCAAAGGTTGAGTACACATTGTGACACTTCCCAAATAAACACAGGGTTATGTGGCACCTCACTACCACCTACCCTTAGTGTGAGGAAGCCTTGTCTGGGATTGCTGTGGGTCAGCTCTCCAACCTTACTGGCCACAGGCAACACAAATACTCCCCTCTAGGCCTTGCAGGCTCTGCTGTCACTCTACAGGTTAACAATAAGCACACTGGAACTTTTGAGCTCTCCCTGGAGTCTCCAGACTTTTGTCCATGGGACACTTGCAGTATTCACCAATCTGCTGCTTCCAAAGAAACTACAACCCACCTTACCAATTTAACTTCAGATCACCACTTCGCTTAAGTCGCAGCACTTAAATTTTTTTATAGTTATATGTAGGTATAAATTTATTTAACAAATCATAGAGATTCAAATAACGGCAAGTGGAAATATTTGAAACAAATGATGGTATGTAAAATAAAAGCATAATATGCATTCTGGAGTCTAGACTTAATTGACAAGATACCCTCATATCTGGTAGGATAGGATACCGCTCACCCAGACTCCTTGCAGCACTTTAGAGCTAGGGTGGCTGTGACCCTTCTTTCATGAGACATGCACGCTGTAAGTTTGCCTCCGAGATGAAGGATTCAGTGTGTCTCTTAGCACTCCAAGATATACAGATCAATTCTTTGTCTGTATTCATAAACAGGACACACCTCTACTCTTTGTTTGTTCCTGTAAATTTCCTCTCTTGTATATTTCTCAATCTCTCAATTTATACCTGGCTCAGTATGCAAACAGGCATACAGTGTGTGGCATACAACACACCAATGGCCAGACTGGGAAATAGATATCAGTTACCTCCTCTGTGAAAGGAATATCTTTGAGGTATGCCACCCCTGGTGACCTGCCTTAACTCCAAGACCGTAAGAACATAATTTTCAGTATATATTGGGGAATCCCTGTAAAAACATGTGTGCCCCCTGTGCCCTCTGCCAGTTGGCATCAGGCAGGGAGTCCCTGGGTCACACGCAGTCTTACAGAATTGCTTTAATTTCTCAAATAAACAAATAACTTCAAAATAAAAACTTTAAAAAAAAAATTCAAAGTATGGAAATTCACAGGTAAGGTACTCAAACTGTCACTTACTTCTGCTCCTGAGCAATAATCTGATCTCAGCAATAATCTGAGAAAGCTAAAATGTTTGAGGGACATGATTGTCTATAACAAAACAGTTTCATCTTGTCAGCGATTGCAATAAATGGGATGTCTTAATCTTAATAGTACAGTGTTATTACAACCCATTCACAATCTACAGAAAAAAGCCAACTCTACACATTTCTATTTAGCCCAAGGGCATACTGAAGATAACCAATCCCCAGAGTTCCCTGTGCCAGCCAGTTTTCAAAGTGTCATTGCACACATATATATTTACACATGCAAACTTCCTAGACCCTGCTCATGAAATTAAATCACATAGCTGAAAATAAAAAGCAATTATTAGTTTGGTAACATCATACTTAGTATTGGATATGTGTATGTATATGAGCAGTGAAAAACCTGTGTTTTGTGGTAAACATTTCCGACTTGCACCCACAAAAGAAGGAAGCATAAGACACTGGCATCTCTACTGGGGCAGAGTAAAGTAGTTTGTGTATCTTATCTGTGATTTTTGATATTTAGTTTAACTTCATTGTAAGGATTTTTTTTTTTTTAGGGGGAATCTGAGAATTAAATAGCTGGCTAGTCAACTTTGTAAAATAAAAGCTGAGCCAAATTCATTCCTGATGTAGTCCTCTTTTCTTCACTATATTTGGCCCATTATGTGTAAGGAAGTGATGCTTTTGATATAGCTATTTATAGCTGTATATACTATATTGATGTATTATAGCTGTATTTACTGTGTACAATAGGTATGGGTTGCTGACCGAGGAAACAAACGAATCCAGGTTTTTGATAAAGTCACAGGGGAATGGCTGGGGTCCTGGAGTAGTTGTTTCCTAGAAGATGGTCCCTCTTCTGTCAGGTAGTGTAACTATGTATTTCCACAAAAACATTTCAAAGGAAACAGAATGCTACTTTTTCTCCAGTAAGATTCCACATCACTTTAAGTTGATAGCAAATGCTTGATATCAGGCTCTGAAATTAGCAAGTGGAGTTGCTGTGGAATTAGGTCTTGACTCCTATCCTGCAATGGGATCTGTAAAAGTGAATCCTTGCAATCACATGATTCAAAAGATCTGCCTATGTGGATCCGACTGGTGGATTGGGACTTTCATTTTAATTTAAAGCTGTGAGTTTCATAGACATTGGGGAACATGATTAGGAGTTTGATATTGCCCCCCTTACTCAGATGTGTAAAGGCTACAGGCATAGGCCCTACCTTCCTTTGTGTAAATTCCTATTCATTTGCTGTTACACCAAAATCTGTGGCTTCAAAGTGCAGCAGCAGCAGCACGTAGAGCAAGTCCAGCATGCTTACTCTGTATACAGCACTGTACGGCTGAGAATGTTAGAATCATTTTCATTTGATTTGAAAACTTCCGCAGCTGGATGTTAAGTGACTGACACATGGGTTATACATAAGGGGACCTTAAAACTCAGATTTGAAGTCCAAATCAGAAAGTTAGAAAACTGATTGCCTCCTCTGCACATGAATGCTGTTTGCTCACCTAGATATGGATAATAATTTTTAAAGCACATAGCAGTGTTAACAGGAAGTGTCCTAAGAATATGTTAATTCTAATTTTTTTTATTTATTTTTAGATTAACTACCAATGAGAAATATCTAATTGTAGCTCAGCTGAACATTAACAGAGTGTCTATCTTGGCAGCACCACCAATAGGATCCATTGGAGATTGCCATGTGGTAAACATAATCCAGCTAGCTGATGAGGTTAAACCACACCTTGTGGATGTAAATGTGAAGACTGGAGCAATTTATGTTGCAGAAATTGGTGCACAACAAGTACAAAAATATGTACCCTTAAACTAATGGTTTTCTTTGGTTCATTCAGCACAAGCCATTTCTTCTGGATTACAAGACTGGTGCTGGATTTCCTTACGTTCATTGCAGACTGTGCTTCCACACATAAACACAGCATGTTGCAGCACTAGAATGCATAAAATAACTGTTTTGTGACCTGCTCTCACTCTTATTTTCTGGGTCAAACTCAGGGAGCTATTTCTCTTAACCTGTCATTATTTGTCTTTACTGGCATGTTTTGTTTCATTTTTGTTAGTTGTTGGAATTTGGAGAATGCACTTGATATGCATATTAGTTCCATTTAACCATGTTTTACCCTGCTTTTAACTTCAAGGTAGTTTTTCCCCTTGTCTCTTGATAAGACATTAGGTTTGTAATTATTCTGCTAGTCTAGACATAAATTTCCACTGTTAATCAATTTACACTCTACCTCCAGTGCCTGGGCTGAATCTTGTGACTTCTTTGCCTAGCCAGTGCACTCTGCTACCTCCTAACGTTCTAGCTGGCAGAGAGAAATGTCTACATATTTAATTTTCCAGAAGCCTTGTCCACTTGAGGCTCTGGACTGTAGCTTAACATTGCTTCAGGTTTCCTTGAGTCTTTATGCTAAGATTGTCCAACTCAGAACATAAAGATGCAGCATGTCATAGTCTCCTGGGCTTCAGTGAGACCTTTGATACTTACAGCCAGTGCTGAGGTATTAGCATCTCTGGCATCTACCTTAGGTAATCATTGATACCGCTGTTGACATCAAAGGCATCAGTTCTTTACTGATTTAAGCTAACTCCATATAAAGCACTTTAAATGAAATTAAGAGTATCTTCACAATGAGGTGACACTGATTTTTAACTTACTGAATTTCTAAATTGATTTAGTTAAATGGGTACAAGTTTTATGTGTAAGCAAGGCCTCAGAGTAGAATGTGGTGAAGTTTAGCACACCTGAGAATCCTGAGGCACATACTGGGGATTTACTAGGAGACTTTTAATCAGCCTTAGGTCTGGAGACCTAAAACATGCTTTTGTCCTCTTAATCATGTTGAAACTCAGACACATTGTCTACAGCAATATTTGGCCTTTGGATTCTTGTTTTTAGAGACCAGTCTGATCTTTTATTCTGCCTCCAGATTTTCAAGGACATTCTTTCAATACTAAGCTGCGACTTTCCATTTCTTTTTGAGGGACTTCTGCCAATACATCAGCAGCTGATTTCTCTTTAGCACAGAACTTGCAAACTTCTTTGTGACTGTTCGAGTCATTGTCTTTCTAGTTCCTCCCCTGAATCCAGTTTTGGTTTTAAGTTGCATAAATTAGCTTTATTATCTTCTCCAAAAAACATACACCAGCATCTTTCTGTCCATCCCTTCCCTAGTCCACAGTAATTCCAAAGCCTTTTCGGTGTTGCTGTACAGCCTTTCAGAGTATCCTCTGTTCAGTGTAGAAGGGGTGAAAAAAGAGCACCAATCTTTGATATATTTCTAGTGGTCAAGAATAACTCTCCTGGTGAAAGATTGTAGACTCATCCTCCTTGTTCAGTCAGGAGCTATGAATGCTTTGCAGAATGATCTGGGGGATTTTTTCCTTTTCACATAACTATCCTGATTCGTTGGCTATTTTGGGTGCTAGTAGTAGGTCAAAAGAGGCTAAGCTGTTCCACCTCCCCAGGTAAGGAGTATGGGAAGTAGAACCATGGTTCTCCATCATGGATGTCTGAGCAGTTGAATGTGGTATTGCTTAGTTCAGTACCAGGTTCACTAAAATTTAGGTTTGTTCAGTTTAGCCTTGAAGACCTTTCTTGCCACGGTGTCCAGATCCTTATGTAACATGTTACTGCAACAGTCTACGTAAATCATCAGGGAAGAGTCAGATTTGGTTGCCATGTCTGGACATTATTGCTGCTTTGGAACCAGGCAATCCTGAACAAAGAAGACTTTGTATAGATGGTTGTGATACTGAAAAAGACACTGTACTGGCAGATATCTTCAGACTGGCAGCTCAAGAAGCCTTCCAAGTGATGCAGATCATGAAGTTCTGCGTGTGCCTTTGAGACTTGTCACTCAGACATCAATTTTTTAAAACTATTTTTGGCTGACTTTTGCTGCCCCCCTCATCCTTGGAATCAGTGGGAGCTAGGTGCCTAAATGCCTTTGAGGATCTGGGCCAAAGTGTGTTTGTTCAGTTTATAGGTACTTGTGGTATGAACAGATGTCACGTGGTGATTAGTAGGAGGCTATCAAACTCCTTTTCACTGCTATACTTGTGACCTTGTTCAAGAGGTGACTGATAAGTTCTTGAAATTGATTTATTAAAAATAATTGAGCAAAATTACATTTAATCTGGCAAAAAATAAGTAAGGCTTTCACGATGGGGGACCTTATGGCTTAATTTGAAAGTGCTCCTCATTTCTGTATCTTGGTGTGATGACTTTGGCTGCATGGGATTTTTTGATCTGGGGAAAAGTGAGGGAAAAAAATCAGACTGGTAAACTTGAGCTGTTCATCTAAATTACAATGTTGTGTATAAAAAAAATTTTTAAACACATTTTGCCTGATTTGCAGACAGCTTAGTAAAATTACTTACTTGGAAGCTAAAATTGTGCGTCCCTTTTCTCTTCCTACCTCACTCTTGTGACTCTCGCTCTGTAGGACGTCAATACTAAATTGAAAATGGATGCATACATCTTAATTATTACAGTTTATCATATATTTCCCTCAGAGTAATTACTAATATGTGATGGTTGAGTTACATAGCCTTGATATGAAAACAACAATATAATCATTTCCAGCTACATTGAGTCTTTTATAGAAGATTAGACTAATTCTTAAACAAAATCCAGATATTAAATTAAGATTGAAATCAATGAGGGATTTAAAGAGCTCAAATTGTTCAGCTTGTCAAAAAGAAGATCAAGTGGTGACTTGATTACAATGTATAAAGTACGTTCATGGGGAGAAAATACCAGGTACTAAAGGGCTCTAATTGAGAAGAAAAGAGCATTACAAGAACTAATGGCTGGAAGTTAAAGCCAGACAAATGCAAATTAGAAATAAGGCACACATTTTTAATAGGGGATGATCCATTGAAACAAACTATGGATTCAAATTGTGGATTCTCTGTCTCTTGATGTCTTCAAACCAAGATTGGATGATTTCTGGAACACAAGTTGTTGGGTTCAATACAGGATTAACTGGGTGAAATCCAAGACCTATGTTTATACAGAAAGTCATAGTAGATCTGATGGTCTTTACTGGCCTTAAAATCTAGTGACTGAATTTGACTACAACAACCTTCTTTGAAACTCTGTCAAGGTGAGCAACACTGTGTTTGTTTCTGGTTGGGTGAGTAATACATCAGAAGGATATTTTTACTTGATTATTCTCAATATAAGTGTGAGCGAGCAGGTGAATTTTAATAACAGTTTTGTGAAGCTGGACTTCCCACAATATAAGGAGGATGGATGGGTGGATGTTTGTTCTGAGTTAATGTAACCTATCTTACTTTTCTTGTATGTACCAATCTTTCAAATAAACAGTTTCTGTAGTGCCAGAGGTGGTTCTTCAAAATAAGATTTATTTATGTAATTTATTTTCTGAATTATGTGCCAGCAATTTGTTACCAGTATCTTTAAATACCATTATTGATATCTTTTCAGCCATGCAAGCCTTTTTGGGTGAAAGCAAGGCTGTTCAGATTAATCTGTTTTTTTCATTAAGGAGAATGGAGAACTATATCTTGAACTTGCAGAAAACAGCAGTGTGGTACTGATGCACTTCTTCCTCCATGCCTTAAAAAAATTGACCACATTCTGTCAAAGACAAAGGATTTGCTTTGTGACATTTTCCATTGTTCAGTGTAACCAGGCTGTACAAAAAAAGTTAATTTCATTGCTGGTAGAAAAATGCAGAAAAGTTTGCATGTTTTTGGGTTTTTTTTGAAACTTCAGGCTTTGGCCAGCTGACTTCAGTTTTCCTTAGTGTATGCACCTTCCTCTAACATTAATGGAAAGTACAGGCACATTCATGCACATATGTTTTCATCCTGTGGGAAATCTGCTGCGTAGTCAGTAGTTACACATTGTAGAGGGACTATGGTAATGACCCCAGGGGAAGAGCAGTCTCTTGGATGACTACATGAACGTGGCAGGAATTATTATTTATTATTTGTATTATAATAGAGCTACCTTCTGTATGCAAAATCAGTAACCACATTGTGCTAACTACTGTGGCAGAGCTCTGACCTTGCTCCCGTGGGTCCTGCGCTTCTAGGCGGTTTATGCTAGCCTCAGTGGTTCACTGTGACCCTTCACGTAGCTCTTCTCTCTCTAGGGCCAGGGTTACAGTCTACTGAGCCCTTTTCATCATAGGCCTGCAAGGAGGTTGGCAAGAGAACTCCCACAGTCTCTGTTCAGCCTCCTGTCCTGACAGGGGCCTGACTTCCCCTCCCAAGAGATGTTCCTGTAGTGGTGGGTTGCGGGGAACCCGGGCCCACTCTCTACTCCGGGTTCCGGCCCAGGGACCCTAATGGTAGCAGTTATTGGCAGCCAACCTTTCACTGCCAGAGTTGCTACATTTCCCTGGGCCACTGCCCCACAGCTCTCCTGCTTCTCCCTTACCTTAGGGCTCCTTTAACGATGGTCTGAGAGTGTCTTCAGTAACCAGCCCTTCAGCCACACTTCCTCACCTCTGGCTCCCTGGCTCTTCCCTGTCTGACTGGAATGAGCCCTTTTTATGGTATCAGCAGGGCCTTAATTAGAGTCAGGTGGTCACATTAACTGAATGGCCTCACCTGACTCTTTGCAGGTTAATTAGAGTCAGGTGTTCTCATTAGCCTGGAGCAGCCCCTACTCTGGTCAGTCAGGGAACAGAAAACTGTTAATCCAGTGGCCAGTATATCTGCCTTCTGCTATTCTGCTGTACCCAACTGGCCTGGGTCTGTCACACTACTTATAGACACCTATGCTAGAAAGCCTTGTTAGACACTTTGAAACATGTTACTGTCTAGGCTGCTGCAAAGCACTGTAAAATCCCAGTTTCTGGTGACAACAAATTAACAGCATTTAAATATGTTACGATACTGCAGCATGACATTGGTTAATAGCGTCGTATAACAATTTTACCAGTTTATCCTGTTAATAATCCCTGAGCCAGAGACTCCTCTGAAGAATTTTTGTTTTTTGTTTTGTTAAAGTTGATTGAGAAATAAAAAAAAGTTGAACTATTTCAGTCTGAAAAATAGCTACTAAACTGTTCATTGGTTTGTCCAAATCATGTCCAAATCAGACATTATCAGTGGAAAATGCCATTACAGCCAAGTGGATGGAGGTTCTGTGACACATAAAAAAGTGATTGTTATCCTCTGTGATACATTATCAAGAAATTAAGTAACCTGAGCAAACAGGTTAACCCACAGAAGTTTACATCTGAAACAAATGTGCAAATATGGGTTTGAGAGACAAGGTGGGTAAGGTAATATCTTTTATTGGACAAACTTCTGTTGGTGAAAGAGTCAAGCTTTCAGGTTTACACAGAGCTTGAAAAAGAGATTAAAAAATGTTATTAAACTTAATGTTAAAATTATATGAGTGTCTGTACATCTGGGTATAGTGCTTAGATTATCCATAAATACAAAGTTTGATTAAAAGTCATAAGATGCATATAGTACATAATCTGAAATAACCCAAAATTAGGTGAATAAATTTAACACTTCAGTTAGATATTAGTATCCAAGTATTTGGGTACATCACTCATGAAAAGTTATACAGAGAATTGGTTGTGGAAAGCAAATATAGGAATGAATGTAGATTGTCCCTCAGTGATTGAGAATTTAGGATAGAATCTCCCTTAGAAAATACAATCCATTAGGGAAGTATGTCTGTTATTACTTCAACACCCTGTCCCTCTAATATTCTGGGACCAACACGGCTACAGCAACACTGCAAACAGGTAAATTTTGGCAGTTGCTGAAATTGCCTATTTGAAACACAAGAGGGCACCAGAACTCTGTTATTGATGGCTGACATCTTCAATGTACAAGGCAAGCACAAACAACAAATCACGTCTGAAGGTCAACAGTAATCAATTGCTCTTTATTTTCTCTTTTCAAACCAGATAATTCTGTTACAAATGAATGTGTATTGTTACAGAATGTATAGTCATTTTTATTCTTCTCCATTACATTTTCTAGTTGAATGAAATCCTTTCAGTAATCTAATGTCCAGAGACTACCAGATATCTGAACTGATTCTTCTTTTCCTTACACCAAAAATTTCAATGGAGTTTGTTGCGTTAGAAGTGACATATGTACAACCAAAAAAGATCACTGTTATTCCAAAAACTGTCCACATGAATTACTGGCATAACTGTAGCAGTATAATAATGCTGGAATAATGCTAGCAAATTTTCCCTTAAAGACAAGCTTTAAGTGAAGTCAGAATTAAGCTTGTTGATTCTGATTCATCAGTCCTCATTCTACCACCTGTAATCTGCTGTTGAGTAATAACTCACTCCATGGGAATTCCTAGTGTGATCAATGGGTTTACTTCTGGAGTAAGGTCAGAATCAGGCCTTACCTCAGCATCATCATATTATCCACAATAACACACTGCATAAAGAGGTTGCATAAATGGGTTGTCTATGATAAGTGGTTGAAAGAACCTGAGACTTGCAGTGTTCAGCATAAAACACCTTGTAATGTGCTGCTGCTTATAGGAAATGTGAAATGGTGATAATTGTAATGTATTAATTCACACATACAGCAGTTTGTCACAATGCTGAAGACTAAGTAACACCCATGCAACTAGGTATAAATGATAAACATAGTCATAGAAGAGCTAGGCAGGTTTTTTTCCAGCAAATAGGAAATTTGATGAAAAATGCATTGTTTAGGACACCAAAACTATTCACAAATTCAAGTTAAATTCAGCAAATATTTTAAGTGCAAAAAAAAAACCAAAAAACAATTTTTGGAAGTGTCTAAATGAACCATTTTGACACTTTGTTTCAAATTGACATTTTCAAAATTAAATGTTCGATTTGAACTGACTTTCTAAATGTTTTGGCTGAAATGAATGTTTTTGATTTTTCATTTCATCAAGAAAAATTGAAAAAAAAAACAGTTCAGTCCAAATTGTACCTGTTATTTTTGTTGTTGTTTTGTGCCTCTGAATTGAAGTTATAAATCATAGGATCTAAGTCATAGATTTATAGATTCTAAGGCCAGAAGGAATCATCATGACTGTCTAGTCTGACCTGCATAACACAGCCCACAGAACCTCACCCCGCAGCTTCTGCATCAAGCCCATAACTTCTGTTTGAGCTATTGCTCAGTTTTTTAGAAATACATCCAATCTTTGTTTAAGAACAAGTGACCTCACCCACCACTTCCTTAGATAAACTGTTCCCATGGTTAAGTACCCTCACTGTTAAAAATGTTCACTTTATTTCTGACTAAATTCATCTACTTTCAGATTCCAGCCACAGTTTTGCCTTTTTTGCTAGATTGAGCTATTTATCAGGAATCTCTGACACAGGAATCCCTGTATTTGCAGATTGTGATCAAGTAACTTCTTAATCTTTTCTGGTAAACTAAATAGACTGAGAATAAGGCAGGTTTTCCAGACAATGAATCATTCTTGTAGCTCCTTTCTGAACCCTTTTCAGTTTTTGAGCATCCGTTTGGAAGTGTGGATACTAGAACAGGACACAGTATTCTGGTAACGGCCTCTGTGAAAGAGTGGACTCACTATTAGAGCACCTCCTCATGGCTGGGCATGGAAGATCTCTCCCCATGTGGCATCCCCTGCCACAGGTGCTCTGCTCCTCTGGTGGTATTCCTCTTCCTGTCATTTGGCCCTTTGGTCTCCAGCTCACAGTGTTCTGGCAACTATCCAGTTCCTCCAGGGTTATGCTGTAAAAAACACTTTTCTTTCTGCATGTGAGCAACCCAAAATTGCTGAGCAGAACCATGCCATATTTTCCACAACCCAGAGTCACAATTGGGCTGAGACATGAGGAACTCCAGCCACAGGCTAAGTTCTGTGGATAGTTAGAAGCATTTGAAAAAATCTAGGATTTAAAAGGAAAGTGCCTCCTTCACACACATTCAGGATCCCTAGGTAGCAACTGCTGCTACTGGCCCCACTGCTACTTATCTTCACCTGGCTGGGGTCTGTCCATAGCAGCCGTATGTGTGCTACTAGATACATATATACGTGTGTCTATGGTCAGCTGACACATGGATCAATTTCAATATTTATGTTAGTGTGCTTGGCTTATAAGCAAGTATTGATGGTAACCATGTACATCTTTCCTGTAATAAAATGAGAGAGACATACAATAGGAATATTTCACCAAAATATAATTCTCGTAAAAGGAATATTTCTTTAATAAGTGTTTTTAAAGGGATAGGTTAGACGTGTGGTTCTACTCTACATATTTTGCAATGACAATTCTGCTGTAAGGTCTGCAGTGGCTAATCCCCAGTATTATTTGATACCCTGTCAAAACTGAGACACAGAGAACTGCTGTGTGAGCAGGGATTGTGCTGCACCTCTTATTGCATAGAACACTACAGTAAAAACCCTGCAGCATTGAGTCTTAGAGGCCAGGTCAATTGACTCAGGCTCACAGGGCTAAAAATTGCAGTGTAAATGTTCAGGTTTGGGCTGGAGCCCAGGCTCTGAGACCTACCCCCTTCACAGGGTCTTGTAGCCCGGGCTCCAGACTGAGCCCAAATTTTTTGCCCTGCAATCAGAGTTAGCTAAGCTGGCCAGACATGGGTTTGCCACAGGTCTTTTATTGCAGTATAGACGTACCTTCAGTGGGGCTTGTGACAGATGTTGCTATCAGATTAAAGTAGCTTTGGGTCATCAATAAAACAGGTAAGAAGCTGGAGGAATGTAAACACTTGGAGATAATTTTTAAGAAGCCACATTTTAATTAATTTGAAAAACACCACATAATATACTTCAGGGATCAGCAACCTTTGGTATGTGGTTTGTCAGGGAAATCCGCTGGCAAGCTGGGATGGTTTGTTTACCTGCAGTGTCTGCAGGTTCGACCAATCGCAGCTCCCACTGGCCGCGGTTTGCCGTTCCTGTCCAATGGGGGCTGCAGGAAGCGGCGCGGGCTGAGGGATGTGCTGCTATATTACTATCGATATATCATAATTTCTTGGTTTTTTGATTATTTTAATGTTGCATTAGGATAGTGTGGATTCCTATTAGTTTGGGAGAGAGTGCAGTAGTAGTAAATATTATACTGTGGTATTGCCCCAAGGTCCTAGTAGAGATTGAGGTTACCCACTGTACTGAGTGCTGTACAATCATAGAAAACAAACTATGGTTTCCCTGAAAGATTTACATTCTAAAGACAGAACAGCGTGGGTACTCAAGAACTTCCATTACACCAGGCTAACAGACATCATTACTTGCTATATTAAGGTTTTAGCCGACTTTCTGGAGTCTTCTCTTTTGGTTATGGGATGTGCTGCTTGAGATAGGGAAGGGGCAGTACTTGCATGATGGAAAAGCTTTATCAAAGGAGCAAAACTTGCAGCCTGACCAAAAGCTCAAAAGACTCCTGATTATTATTATTTCCTTATTAATTATTTGTTGAGCTTCAAACATGTGCTTGGCACTGTATAATACCCACACAAAAATGCTCGGTCCAAAGAATTTGCCATCTAAAATATAGGCACAGAGAAGATGGGAAACACTGAAATAAATCAAGAGATGGGGACCCTGAGCAACATTTAAAATGGTTTATTTTTTATGAATTCACTTGTGGGCCTTGTGGAATGGGTTTTTCTTTTTTTTCCTTGTGTGTTTATATATGCACTCAAGTAAAAAGCATTCAAAATATAATTAGACCTACAGTGCGATTTAATGGAGGCACGTGTCCATAATACAGGCTGGAAACATACCCTTTCACTAGGTCATGCTTCATATAAACTGAGTCAAATTAAATGTGACCAACAATGCATGCATTCAGAGCTTTAGATGGGTGCTCTTCCTAAATTAGCAGTTTCAAATCAGAAGCACAGATTAGATTCCAAATCAACTGTGGCAATTGGTGATATGTAACTAAGTATAAATACACAGACTGACTTGGCATTTGATCAATTTTCTGTTTCTATATCTTGTTTCCTCCGTAAGAAAGATGGGAAAAGGCAAAACAGGATACATTTCGTGAAGTGTAATAATTAAAATGGGCTAAATTCTGAATGGTTGAGTGTTCCAAAATGCTGCTGCTGCTTTAAGCCTAGCTAAGAATGTATTAGCCTTTAATATAGATAATCAAACACACTGAAGGATAAAATTAAAGAGACATTGTCTACTTAAAAACCATAGACCAAGTTAGATCTCTTGGTTCATTGTTGTTATGGGGTAAGTATAGTTTGGCTGCTGGATTTAGCTGAGTTCCATGATGTGTATTTTAAGTAAGTGGAAGGGTTTCTGTTGTCTGGGGTAAGTGCTCTGTTCCTTCTTTTTATGCAGTGAAAGAAAAATTAAAACCTGGCCTTGCTCCCCTGCAGCTGGGGACTCCAGCTTGGCTCCACGACCTGGTTGAGTTTTGCAGTTGCAGAGCAATGGGCATCCCCATTCTGCAGCAACCACACTGAAGCACAGAGGCTGCCAGCCCCATCACCTCCCTCTGGAGCTGAAGTTCGTTAAGTATCTCACATATACACACATTGCCAAATGAAACAGCAGAGTTGAAGATCTTCCCTCTATCAAGCTCCCCATCTAAAAAAACCAAAATGCTGGGAACAATACAGATCTTCAGAAGCCACTGGTTCCAGTTCCATTCAGGTATCTGTTGTTTTAGGTTGTAGAGTGAGCCCCCCTCCCCAGTTCTCCCATTTCTGTCCTTCAGGTAGGCAGGTCCATTGGAGGTACTGCCAACCCAGGGCAGTAGTAGCCTCCAGGGTCCTTAGGAAAGGAAAACAGAGGAATTAGGACTCGTGGGGAACCTGGTGTCTGATTTCCACATTCTGTTGTGTGGCTTTGTAGATCATTGTCATCAAGTGATTGAGCCTTCTGTCCTCATAGCCTGACCATCCTCCCAGGACTGAATGGGCCAGTATGGCCTTCCCTCGATGGCTTCAGTATTTCACCCCATGTTGAATCATGTTTATATTTGGTTTTGTTTGTAACACCACCTCCAAAAAGCACTTCATCCCAGTGTTCTCTATTTGCAACTCCCCCCCCTTGCTCTCCTCACTCACACTTGTAAAATGGAAGCACATTTCTGTACATCCTGCTAGTTGCACAGCAACCTTCATTCTGGCATTTCCTAATCTTTGAGTGCTCAACTTTTCAACCTTATTACTGTTCTTTTAACGTGGTTTTGTGTGTGTAATTGTATATGTAATCTGACAATGCCCTGCTAATCATCTCATTCAGTTTGCAGCACACAGTGGCTTTGGTGCTCAAGTCCCATTTCTCCATGAAAGTAATTATATCACAACGGTGTAGCTGAGAGGTGTAGAAAAGTACAAAGCAAAGAGGACTTTAGGTAAAGTTTCTCCTTTTTATTTAGGCTTTCTTTGTAATTGTTCTCAAACCAAATTGCAAGTATATTTTGTACTGTTTGCAATATACATGTTTCAACAGAAAGAGTATTTGTTCAAGGACTCAGGAATCTATGATTACTTTGTACCATATTTCAGCAAATACATTCACGGTGTTTAAAGTACACTCAATTACACAATTTAATGGCTTTTGTAATCTGCTGAATGTTTTGACCCACCACATATGCTGGTTTGAAATTAGTTGATTTTATACAAAATCATAACTTTGCCTTCCAAGTTCTTTCTGCCCCCTTATATGCAGAGCATATTGGAGTATATCTGGCAGTTTTCTGGAAATGTATATATGAAAGATGCTTAATAAGTACAGTGAAGAGAATAATGGAAGTGGGGGGGAACTTCCACAAATATTCCAATTTTAAAATGAATTCACTGTGATAGTGTCCATGTCCCTTTTGTGTTCACTTTCCTCATGTATTTTGCAAATGAGTTTACTGGCAGGAATGTTAGTTGAAACAGAAAACATTAAGCAAATAATTCCCTTTGCCCAGCTATGACAAGAGTTTTCCCCGTTCCCATGCAGCTGCTGCTTCACTACTAGTATGTTATTACTAGTTTGTATTAAGATAACACTTAAGTTGCTTTCATCCTCATGAACTTCTGCATATTTAAGAATGTTACTTCTGCGCTCAGGTGAGCAGAACTGGGTTCTGGTTTGTATCACTATCTTCTTAGCATTTGATTTCCCCCTACACATTCGGTTTTATGAGTGATGTTACTTCCTTAAAAGTTGCAAATCAAATTCCTTCTAATTTAGAAGAGAATGATCTAGTAGTTGGTTCATTGCATTGTGGTAGAATAAATCAGTAGACCCCCAGCCTAATTGGGATTGCATTGAAGGCGCGAAGGCAATCATATTTTGAATCTGGGAGGCAGGGAGGGTGGAGGTGATGATTATACTGCTAAAGGAAATGAAAAACAGATGGCACTTGCCAGTGACAGACATAGCGCAATTATGCACTCTACAAGCATTACCACATAGCATCTATGCAAATTGAAGCTGCCTGCAACACCTCTGTTATTCAAATCGTGGATCCCTCTGAGTAGACTGTAGTGAAGTTTGAATTTCATTAAAGTGTGTGATTATGATTTTTTTTTTGAATAAGATGAAGTTGTGACTTGGGCCAAATAAGCCCAGCTGTTACACACACCAGACCCCGCAAAGTCTCTCTTCATGGGGTGGAGATAGCATGCCCAAGCCTTGCTGTTTCTGCTGGAGGTTCAGGATTTCATATGCACTAAACCTGGAAAAGCTGTAGAAGAGAATAGCTAGGATCTAGGGAGGATAAAGTAGGGATTTTTTAACTCCATTGAAATATATGGTGTGATGCTGTGTATATTTATATTATTGTTGTTACCACTGTTACACAATTTCCATAAGTCTTGTACAAAGTATATCATGTAAGGTATGAATGGAAAAGTTCTGATTTGCTAAGCTTGATTATCCTGTTTATGCATATATCACCTTTGTATCTGATGTTATGAATCACCTTTGTTTCTGATGTAATGTTTAAGATACAAGTACATAGCCAATATTCATGTGTTGTATTCCTGGGTGACACCCCCCCGATAGATTTACATCAAGGCTAGACAGCAGTGTGTTGATGGCTCAGTAAAGACACTCAGCTCTCACAAAGGGCCATTGAAGAAACTCATCCTGCCCAGTAGGCCTTCCTGCAGATTCCTCAGACAGCATGGAACCAAAGGCGCCACCCCTGTGATCCAGCAAAGCATGTAAAGACATGTGATGAGGACATGTGATCCAAGACTCCATAAATTACCAGTTGCTTTCTATGCTTATGTGACCCTAGATTCCATGTTAGGCCAGTAACTTTCTATATACAGGGCTCTGGGCTTTGGGACAGTAAATTTCCATGCACATGGCAGAGGTTATTAAAGACCCCTGAGATATCTCCATTTAGCTTTTTTCTGCTCCTAATTTTCTGGACTGTGGATTTACAACTAAAAGGAGTATCTTGAACCATGGACAGAGGACCTTCCAATCTTTTTGAAGTTACCAGACTTTTGCAAGCCATTTGTCTATTCCATCACTGGTACAAAACTGATATATGGTCTTTGCAATCATTTGTATGTATATGATCTATTAACTATTTATAACTCACTTCTTTTATTAATAAATCTTTAGTTAGTTTACTAAGGATTGGCTGACAGCATGATTTTTGGGTAAGATCTGAGATACATATTGACATGGGGGTAAGCGTCTGATCCTTTTGGATTAGTAGAACCCCACATATGGTGAATTGGGTTTTCAGTAACCTCTCACTATGTTAGACCTTTTTGTCTGGATGGCAGCCTAGGACTGGACTGTCTAAAGGGGACTGTATTTGGCTTCTGATTAACCAGTGTAGTATTTGCAGAAGTTCTTTTGATACTGGCTTGGTGAATCTAATTATAGAATAAACCACCAATTTGGGGGGATTGTCTGCCCTGATCCTTACAGTCTGCCCTTTGTATGGCATTATCAATGTGGTCCATCCCAACTGTCTTGTCACACATGGGACACAGAGAGCCTTGTGGAGGAACAAAGTAATAAAATGGCAAATATATTGCTAAAAATGGATGGACTGTGTCCCAAAAACAGCATATATGGATTGTACAAAACCAAAGCATCATGAACCCCTTTCCCTCACTGGCATACCCTGACCAAGGGCTTGGTCAAACATACTGTGAAACTTTGGGTCAGAAGAGCCCCCACAAGAAGGCATAGTTATGCTAGTAGAAATTTGCCCAGATCACTCTTCGTGTGCAGTACCTCAGTAGTGTAAGGTGCTTGACTGCGATGCTGAAGGTTGTGGCTTTGTGTCTTGCTTCATCTCACACTGGAAGGCCACCTTCAGTTCACTCTGCTGCAAAACGGGTACCTGATCTGTCAGGTTAGGGCAATCAAAGGCATCAAATGTGAAGGTGGCCACATTGCTCCCTTGTGTACCACTAGTTATGAAACTAGTGTACCTTAACCACTTCAGCCGGATGAGCCACTGGCTTGGGGGGAATTTTTTAGCAGGAAGCAGTGTGGCCTCGCTGCACCTGGTTCTTTACAAGGAGGGAAAGGGGAGAGAGATGGCAGAATGGCCCAGGCACCACTAGTTATTTTTGAGACTAAATTGTTGAAGTGAGGTATGGGGTGTTCCCTGAACCACCATTCCTTTAAAAGGTGAGAGGAGCAGAGTGGTCCAGGAGAAGGAGGTGGAGGAGCTGGAAGACTGAAGTAGCAACTGAGGAACTGTGGGAAAGATGGAGAGGAAGAACTGACTGATTTATTTGGGAAAAGGAAGCAAAATTGATTGCAGGGGATGACTGTTTTTTGGCAGGAACAGAGTTATCCGATTCATTTGTAGGAATAGATATAATGAGAAATAGGCAAAGGGAGATTTTATTTGTGGAGGACCAGAACTGATTTATTCAGAGGAGACATGGACAATTTCTTCATTAGAGCTGGGTGGTTTCTCCTGGTTCATGAACCCCATGGGTTTCAGCTTCCTGCTTCTCTGAAGAGACCTGAAGGGGGAAATGGTTGTTTCTGATGCTTCACTCCTTCTAACTCCCTAGAGGAATGGCCATCTAACACAACCAGGAGACCTGGGGAAAGTGGCTATTATAAGAATTAGTAGGGGAAGCAAAAGTGGATGGGAACCAGGGAGGCAGTGACCATGAGATGGTAGAGTTCAGGATCCTGATACAAGGAAGAAAGGAGAGCAGCAGAATACAGACCCTGGACTTCAGAAAAGCAGACTTTGACTCCCTCCGGGAACTGATGGAAAGGATCCCCTGGGAAAGTAACATGAGGGGGAAAGGAGTCCAGGAGACCTGGCTGTATTTTAAAGAATCTTTATTGAGGTTGCAGGAAAACAACATCCTGATGTGTAGAAAGAATAGTAAATATGGCAGGCGAACAGCTTGGCTTAACAGCGAAATCCGTGCTGATCTTAAATGCAAAAAAGAAGCTTACAAGAAGTGGAAGATTGGACAAATGCCCAGGGAGGAGTATAAAAATATTGCTCAGGCATGCAGGAGTGAAATTAGGAAGGCCAAATCACACTTGGAGTTGGGTTTCTTCAGGTATGTTAGCAACAAGAAGAAAGTCAAGGAAAATGTGGGCCCTTCACTGAATGAGGAATCAGGAAGGCAACCTAGTGACAGAGGATGTGGAAAAAACTAATGTACTCAATGCTTTTTTTGCCTCTGTCATAACGAACAAGGTCAGCTCCCAGACTGCTGCACTGGGCAGCACAGTATGGGGAAAAGGTGACCAGCCTCTGTGGAGAAGGAAGTGGTTCGAGACTATTTAGAAAAACTGGACGAGCACAAGTCCATGGGGCCAGATGCGCTGCATCTAAGGGTGCTAAAGGAGTTGGCAGATGTGATTGCAGAGACATTGGCCATTATCTCTGAAATCTCATGGCGAACGGGGGAGGTCCCAGATGACTGGAAAAAGGTTAATGTAGTGTCCATCTTTAAAAAAGGGAAGGAGGATCCGGGGAACTACAGGCAAGTCAGCCTTACCTCAGTCCCTGGAAAAATCATGGCGCAGGTCCTCAAGGAATCAATTCTGAAGCACTTAGAGTAGAGGAAAATTATCAGGAACAGTCAGCATGGATTCACCAAGGGCAAGTCATGCCTAACTAACCTAATTGCCTTCTGTGAGGAGATAACTGGGACTGTGAATGAGGGGAAAGCAGTAGATGTGTTATTTCTTGACTTTAGCAAAGCTTTTGATTCCGTCTCCCACAGTATTCTTGCCAGCAAGTTAAAGAAGTATGGGCTGGATGAATGGACTATAAGGTGGATAGAAAGCTGCCTAGATCATCGGGCTCAATGGGTAGTGTTCAACGGCTCCATGTCTAGTTGGCAGCTGGTTTCAAGCGGAGTGCCCCAAGAGTCAGTCCTGGGGCCGGTTTTGTTCAATATCTTCATTAATGAAGGATGGAGTGGATTGCACCCGCAGCAAGTTTGCAGATGACACTAAACTGAGAGGAGTTGTAGATAAGCTGGAGGGTAGGGATAGGATACAGAGGGACCTAGACAAATTAGAGAATTGGGCCAAAAGAAACCTGATGTGGTTCAACAAGGATAAGTGCAGAGTCCTGCACTTAGGATGGAAGAATCCCATTTACTGTTACAGACTGGGAACCGAATGGCTAGGAAGAAGTTCTGCAGAAAAGGACCTAGGGATTACAGTGGATGAGAAGCTGGATATGAGTTAACAGTGTGCCCTTGTTGCCAAGAAGGCTAACGGCATTTTGGGCTGTATAAGTAGGGGCATTGCCAGCAGATCAAGGGACATGATCATTCCCCTCTATTCAACATTGGTGAGTCCTCATCTGGAGTACTGTCTCCAGTTTTGGGCCCCACACTACAAGAAGGATGTGGAAAAATTGGGAAGAGGCCAGTGGAGGGCAACAAAAATGATTAGGGGGCTGGAGCACATGACTTATAAGGAGAGCCTGAGAGAACTGAGATTGTTTAGTCTGAGGAAGAGAAGAATGAGGGGGGATTTGATAGCTGCTTTCAACTACCTGAAAGGGGGTTCCAAAGAGGATGGATCTAGACTGTTCTCAGTGGTACCTGATGACAGAACAAGGAGTAATGGTCTCAAGTTGCAGTGGGGAAGGTTTAGGTTGGCTATTAGGAAAAACTTTTTCACTAGGAGGGTGGTGAAGCACTGGAATGGGTTACCTAGGGAGGTGGTGGAATCTCCTTCTGTCATAAACAGAGTATTAAGGGTTAATGTCTCTTATATCTGTAAAGGGTTACAAGCAGGAAACTGGACACCTGACCAGAAGACCAATCAGAAGACAAGATACTTTTAAATTCGGGTGGAGGGAAGTTTGGGTGTGACTTCTTTGTTCTTCTCTCGGGGGGTCTGAGAGAGACCAGACATTACTACAGGCTCTCTAAGTCTCTTTTCAAGTAGTGAGTAAAAAACAGGTGGTTTAGGGGTTTTTTCCTAATTGTTTTACTCTATTTGCAATTGTGGATCTGGCTGGTTAACTTTTATATGTGTAGTTGCTGGGAATATTTTGATTTGTATTGGTATTGGGGGGAAAGTCTCTTTCTGGTATCTGTAAGCTATAGGACCCTGTATATTGACATCTTGAAGTTACAGAGATAATTCTTTACTTTTTTCTTTCTTTTATTAAAAGATTTATTTTAAGAGAACCTGATTGATTGTTTTTTCTCTGTTTCCCTTGTTTTATCCCAGGGGATTGGGATAACTCACCAGGACGGGTGGGGAGACCTGGGGAGACGGGAGGGGGAGAGATAAAATCTCTCTCTGTTTTCCTTTAATCTGTTTGCCTCTTTGTGAGAGGGAAGGGAGATGCTTCTCTGTATGGTGATTTAAGAGGTTGGATCAGTATCTCTCAGAATAGCCCAGGGAGGGAAATTCTGGCAGGGGGAGAGGTGGGGGAATGGTTTATTTCTCCTTGATTTAAGAACCCAAGGGATCTGGGTTCTTGGGGTCCCCAGGGAAGGTTTTTGGGGGACCAGAGGGTATCAGGCCCTGGAAAATTCCTGACTGGTGGCAGCATATCAGACCTAAGCTGGTAATTAAGCTTAGGGAAACTCATGCTAGTACCCATATTTTGAATGCTAAGGTCCAAAACTGGGAAGGAATGCTATGACACCTTCCTTAGAGGTTTTTAAGGTCAGGCTTGACAAAGCCCTGGCTGGGATTATTTAGTTGGGAATTGGTCCTGCTTTGAGCAGGGGGTTGGACTAGATGACCTCCTGAAGTCCCTTCCAACCCTGATATTCTATGATTCTAACACGTAGAGAGTTCTGTTTGCAACTGCAGAGCTGAACTGTAAGTGAACAGAGCCTTATATATATAAAGTTAGTGCTATCATTCAAGTTTCCTTCTGACATTAAAGCAGATTCTCCAAACAGAAGGTGAGCCATTCCCCTAATCCTTTTTATTTTGTTAACAGAAAAGTAAAAGGACTTGCTGATGTACAGACTTGCATATTGCCATATTATCATTACACAAAGATTTCAGAGGACTGGAAAAGGGTAAATATAGTGTCAATCTATAAAAAGGGGAATGAGGACAACCCAGGGAATTGCAGACCAGTCAGCTTAACTTCTGTACCTGGAGAGATAATGGAGCAAATAATTAAGCAATCAATTTGCAAACACCTAGAAGATAAGAAGGTGATAAATAACAGTCAGCATGGATTTGTCAAGAACAAATCATGTCAAAGCAACCTGATAGCTTTATTTAACAGAGTAACAAGCCTTGTGCATGTGGGGGTGGTAGACAGGGTATATCTTGACTTTAGTAAAGCTTTTGATACTGTCTTGCATGACCGTCTCATAAACAAACTAGGGAAATACAATCTAGATGGAACTACTGTAACAAGGGTGCATAACTGGTTAGAAAACCCTTTCTGGAGAATAGTTATCAGTGGTTCACAGTCATGCTGGAAGGGCATAACGAGTGGAGTCCTGCAGGGATCGGTTCTGGGTCTGGTTCTGTTCAATATCTTCATCAATGATTTAGATAATAGTATAGAGAGTACACTTATAAGGTTTGCAGATGATACCAAGCTGGGAGGGGTTGCAAGTGCTTTGGCGGATAGGATTAAAATTCAAAATGATCTGGACAAACTGGAGCAATGGTCTGAAGTAAATAGGATGAAATTCAATAAGGACAAATGCAAAGTACTTCACTTAGAAAGGAACAATCAATTACACACATACAAAATGGGAAATGACTGCCTCGGAAGGAGTGCTGCAGGAAGGGATCTGTGGGTCATAGTGGATTACAAGCTAAATATGAGTCAATAGTGTAACACTGTTGCAAAAAAAGCAAATATCGTTCTGGGATGTATTAACAGGAGTGTTGTAACCAAGACACAAGAAGTAATTCTTCTGCTTTACTCCATGCTGATTAAGCCTCAGTTGGAGTATTGTGTCCAGTTCTGGGCACCCCATTTCAGGAAAGATGTGGACAAACTGGAGAAAGTCCAGAGAAGAGCAACAAAAATTATTAAAGGTCTAGAAAATATGACCTATGAGGGAAGATTGAAAAACTTAGGTTTAACTTCTGTAAAAGAGAAGACTGAGAGGGACATGACAATAGTTTTCAAGTACTGTCATGTTATTGACATAAAAACTGTGACTGTATAGATCATTGTTGCAACCAGTGTTATATATTTTCAGCAAATATTGTACAAAGGTTGTCGTGTGAGGTGTCTATGACAAGGTTATGATTTGCTGGTTATGATTATGCTATCTGTATGTATCATTTTTGTAGCTGAAATTATGAATATTGGCTATGTACTTGTTTCTCAATATGTTTGATTCTAAGTAGCATTAGTGAAGCATTGGTCAGCTTCTTGAGAAAGGAATTTTCAGATTAAATGCTCAATGAAGAAACATTTAACTGACAATGGACCTTGGGAGTCTCCAGTCCACATATGAGAAGTCTTCCTGGGACATTCAATGTAGCATGTGAGCAAAGGCTGCCATCTGAAAACTGAGTCATGCATGGACATGTGACTTGCCCAGGTGGCTACAAACTCCATCTTGTTGCTGTGATTTTGCACAGGAGAACAAAGGAGTTTCTGTCTACAAGAGAAGGAATATAAAAGGCCCTGGAAACCCCTCCATTTTGAATCAATCCTGCTTCTTACCTCTGGAGGGACTTTGCTACACTGAAGCTCTGAACAAAGGACTGAATGACCATTCAAGCTGTGGATGTACTCCAGAGACTTGATTTGAATCTGCAGTTTATTCCACTGCTACAAGCCTGAACCAAGAACTTTGGCATTACTGTATGTAACTGATTCCATTTAACCAATTTTAGCTCTCATATATATTTCTTTCTTTTTATGAATAAACCTTTAGATTTTAGATTCTAAAGGAATGGCAACAGCATGATTTTGTGGGTAAGGTATGACTTATATATTGACATGGTTCTTGGGCTTGGTCCTTTGGGATCGGAAGAACCTTTTTTCTTTTATTGGGGTATTGGTTTTCATAATCATTCATCCCCATAATGAGTGGCACTGGTGGTGATACTGGGAAACTGGAGTGTCTAAGGGAATTGCTTGTATGACTTATGGTTAACTAGTGGGGTAAGACCAAAGTCCTCTCTGTTTGGCTGGTTTGGTGTACATTGCAAAACTGAACTCTGTTTCAGCTATTTTGTGGGATGACCATGTTGCAGTATAGAAGGAATTACAGTGGAGATGAGATCTTTGGGCCTAGATGGCTTATCTAAAATCTTATGAGTGCAGCCTCCTTCTTGATCTATCAGTTATTGTCTTAATGAACTTGTAAATAAATGGTAGAGCTCCTGAAAGTGTCGGATTCTAAGACTGGTTTCAATCACACATGGTATAGGTTGTCATTTGACTCTGGCATTGCACATTTACTCTGCCCTGTAACACTTGCTGTTTTAGTTACCTGGGTCTTTTGAACATATAGTGCAAATCATGGCAGCTTATATGGTTTTCAGTTTCTTTATATTCTTCCATGGAGATGAGGGTAACCTCTTTTTATCTGCAAAAACAACGAGGAGTCCTTGTGGCACCTTAGAGACTAACACATTTATCTGGGCATCAGCTTTCATGGGCTAGAACCCACTTCATCAGATGCATGGAGTGGAAATTACAGTAGCAGGTATAAATATACAGCTCATGAAAAGATGGGAGTTGCCTTACCAAGTGGGAAGTCAGTCTAACGAGACAATTCAATTAACAGTAGGATACCAAAGGAGGAAAAATCACTTTTGTAGTGGCAATGAGAGTGACCCATTTCAAACAGTTGGCAAGAAGGTGTGAGTAACAGTAGGAGAAAATTAGTATGGGGAAAAATAGGTTTTGTAATGACCCAACCACTCCTAGTCTTTATTCAGGCCTAATCTGATGGTGTCCAGTTTGCAAATTAATTCCAGTTCTGCAGTTTCATGTTGGAGTCTGTTTTTGAAGGTTTTTTTGTTGAAGAATTGTGACTTTTAGTTCTATAATTGAGTGACATGGGAGATTGACATGTTCTCTGACTGGTTTTTGAATGTTATAATTCCTGAAGTCAGATATGTGTCCATTTATTCTTTTACATAAAGACTGTCTGGTTTGGCCAATGTACATGGCAGAGGGGCATTGCTGGCACATGATGGCATATATCACATTGGTAGATGTGTAGGTGAATGAGCCCCTGATGATGCGGCTGATGTGGTTAGGTCCTATGATGGTGTCCCTTGAATAGATATGTGGACAGAATTGGCACCAACAAACCCCAGTGCCAACTCTGTCCACATATCTATTCAAGGGACACCATCATAAGTCATTTGTCACTAATATATGCTTATACTAGGACAGGTAGCACAGAAACTGCAGGCAGTGTGATGCAACTATCAATAGGTTATTAAGGCTGAAACTAGAGCTGGTCAGGAAATAATTTTCCTATCCTGTGAATATTTTCAAGAGTTCAACATTTTCCCCTCTCTGAAATTGGGGGCAGGAGGTGAGAGTTGAAATCTGAAATATATTTGTGAACCAAAAAAAACAATTTATTTTTTGTTTGGGTCAATCAAAATGTTTCATTTGGATAATTTCAAAACTTTCATTTTGATTTGATCTTTCTTTTTTTAACCTTTATTTGAGCTAATTAACATACATTTTGAAACAAAATTATTTTGAATTGGAAAGTGAATATTTGTTATTTTAAATGTTTCAAAAGCAGACACTTCAACAATTTGAAATTTCTCAAAAATCTTTTCAGGTTGGGAAATTCATCAAAACGGACCCTGTTTCAAAGACAGTTTTGGTTTCAGCAGATCAGCATTTTTCAACAAAAAAAATTTGTCAACAAATTCCCGACTATGTTGAAACTACCATTGGCTTCAACAGGATTTGATCTATAATCAGTTATAATTCTGTCTGTTTATGAATCCTAGTAATATTATAATTCATGTAAAATTAATAGGTCTCAAGTTACAGTTAAAAACAGTCTTCTAAGATGTTTCTCAAACTCAATCTTGGGTGAATTTGGTGTCTGTCCCTTCCTGGAGACACAGAAACTCACACCTATAGAAGTTGTGTTGAAAAGTGCATGCTCTGATGCAGTATCAGGCTGCCTGACCCTGTTAGCAGCAGATACTAGTAATGTATGGCCAAAATTTCAAAAAGGTTTCACCCTGACCCCAAATTTGAGCCTGCAATTTTGCACGCAGTAGTTTATGAGATTACAGCTTGTGGCACACAAATGTTTGCTCCCACAAAAATGAAATAGTACAGCTGCAAATGACATTTTTTCAAGGAAATCGGGCAGCTAGACATCTAATTGCCTGATTTGCATGCAAAAGAGCTGCTTGCATTCACAGCTCTGAGATTTGGCGCACACAAAGCTGTGCACCCAAAATCTTGCAGGTGTGAATGTATGAAAATTTGTCCTTTTGCTTTTATTCTGGGATACAAAAATAATTGCCTCATGGAATGTTTCATCACTTCCTCCTCCTGTCTCAGAAAATGTAATTTTGTGGGAGGAAATACTCCTGAGGTTAGAGGCAAGCAAAGTGAATAGTAGAGGCCAGCATGATGTCTTAGAAGCACCTCAGGGAACTGGAAATCCCCTAATATGCAAACTTCCTGTCTAAACTCAGCTGAAATTTCTGTTTCATGAAGGATAATTTGCAGACTTCATTCACTTTTCAGAAAAGAGGCATTAAAAGAAAAAGAGACAGTTGGTGCTAGTAAGTCAGTGCTAGCCTGCTGCTGCCGACATGTCTCATCAAAGTGCCCAGATTGATTGACGCTTTGCAGTACAGAGAGAGAGATTCAGGCAGGACACGTGTGGAGTACAAAAAGCTGATGAGTTTTGTGCAGCTTCCTGACTTCATTTTTAGCTAATATTTTAATAGGCTAATTTGTGTAATAATTTGCATATAAGCATATCCTCCAGGTTATGGTCTGTACACCCTTTCTCAAACAGTGGTGGGATAGGACCTGGTCGAAGTATCCAAACTTGACAGCTGGGTAGGTGGGAGGGTGACAGGATGGAAGGCTGGTGACTGGGAGATAGCTGGGAGAGTGAAGGTAGTTGGGAAGGAAAGGTGGGAGTGGTTGGAGGATAGGACACCTGGGGTAGCCAGGTAGCTTAAGGTGCTGGATGGGTGATACTATTGTAACTGAGAGTGGTGGAGTGCCTGTAATTGTTGAAGTATCTGGGGTGTTCTTGCTTGATGCCTGAGGCTGCAAGGGTTTTATTGGGCATAGGCGGCTGCTGGGCTAGACAGGAGTATGCTGGGGTGCCTCGGGACCAGTGAGGGGATGATGGTTGGCTGCTAGGATCCAGCAGGGGAAGCAGTTAGAGGGGAGGGAGAGGTGCCAACTTGCTGTTTATTCACAAGGCACCATGTGGCTGCAAGGCGCAACTACAGGCAAATGCCTGGTGCCTTCACACGGCTCAGCAGGAGGCATGAGAATCTAGTTGGGCTGCAGGAATGTGTGATAGGGCAGCCAGATGAGTCCAAGACTCAGGCTAACTTGTGATTTGGTCTACGTGCCCATGCAGGGAATGTGGCAGTCACCACTTTTACAAGACTATGATAATGTTTGTACAAAGTACCTTGTGAGGTATCATCTGAAAAGTCATAATCTGCTGAACATTATTATCCCATTGAAATATGTGTAACAACACTATACATGAAGTTATAAGACTGTATGATTGTTACTGAATATGTTGTAATTCTGGGTAACGCCCACCAACCATTTTTTCAGAAATGAAGACACACTGGTCCCAGTCAGGTGTTAAAGGGCTATCAGCTGCTTACCTGGCCATTCTCCAGCAGGGGAAAGAGGTAAACAAGAAATTTACATTTCATCACAGGGATGATTCAAACCTCAGGTCCACAAGAGACTATGTGTCACCTGCACCCCAGCTGCTGGTAATCCTCAAAGAAGGGAGAGTGGTATAAGAATGAGAGACAGTAGCCGCCATCTCAGCACTCATCCTCCCATCTTTCTGCTCATGACAACAATGAAGTCCTGGAGGACACTGAATTAAGGGGGATTGGTCCCAAGCTGAAAGGGGATCCAGCCTGTGAAATTTACTGTAGTGTATAGGTGAGGGAAACCTTCACTTTGAATTCTGTTAGTTTGTTAAGTTAGCCATTAGCTTGCATTTTACTCTTTTGGTTTGTAACCAATCCCGCCTTTTATGCATCACCACTTATAATCACTTAAAATCTCTCTTTCTGTAGTTAATAACCTTATCTTATTGTGTTATCTATACCGGTGTGTGCTTATATTAAAGTGCATGGGAAACTCCATTTGGGATAACAAGGCTGGTGCATTATCATTTTCCCTTGATGAAATGATGGACTTTCCATGAGCTTGTACAGAGGGGTACTGAGGAGTAAAAGCCACATCTCTGAGGAACAAGGCTAGGAATAGGGATTTGCTGGTGTTGCCCTGTATGTAATTCATGAATGGCTAGCCATGGCATCCATGTACTGAGCTGGGAGTGATTTTACATGCTGGGGGTTGTGTATGAACTGGCCAGAAGTGGCTGTTTATACAGCAAAGCAGTGTAAAAGTCACCCCAGCTAAAGAATTCAAGGGACTCAGGGATGTCACAGGGAGTGAGAGGAACTAAACCTCCCTATGGGTTACTTGGTCCTTCAGTCCAGGTGTGTAGGAGTAAGAAGGTGCTGCCTGTGTGGGAGCAGGCAGTGCTTCAGCTCCACACACACCCCTACATCCCCAGGCAATGCAGCTGAGCAGCCCATGAGGTGTCATAATTTGCTGCTGGTGTACTCCAGAGCAAGGAAGAAGCAGGGCACGAATTTTATATCTCTGAGTTAAAATGCCTTTTAAAGCTACTCCTGGGGAGCACAGTTTATGCCCCACCTCTTATTCGGGGCTCTGTCAAAAATCACATTCTCGCCATTAGTTAGGAAATACTGCCAGGAAACTCTGAGTTGACATTGCAATACCATCATTAATGTTATTCTGTATTTAATGGGATCTGCACACTACATAATAAAAAATCCCTTTTCTTTTGGATGAAGGCTGCTCCTTCCTCTGCTCTTCAGCAGAACGGCAGGGAAATTGTCCAGCAAGAAGAGGGGGAGGTGCCAGGGATGCCTCACTTCACATGACTGTGATGCTGTTAGTTGACATGTAATAGCAATGACATTACTTACTTATCAACCTGCCATCATTAATCTCCATTCTGGCACTATCTTCTCCCTCCCCACTATGGCTTAAAAAAAAAAGATGTTATTTTTACTTTAAACATTTAAGTTTGAAAAGCAAGTTTATTTACAAGAAAGCAGACCACACAAAATAAGCAAACGGATTATCTGAAATCTTTCCCAATAACGTTTTCACTTGGAGCCATTTTCTCTTTCCGCTTTTACTCCTGTCAACTCCCTTCCCCCAGACCCATTGTTTATCTGTCTTATTTAGGGCCAGATTCTGCCAGCCTTAATAGTATGGAATAAATTGCCTAGGGAGGTTGTGGAATCTCCATCATTGGGGATTTTTAAGAGCAGGTTAGACAAACACCAGTCAGGGATGGTCTAAATAATACTTAGTCCAGCCAGGAGTTCAGGAGACTGGACTAGATGGCTCCTCAAGGCCCCTTGTAGTCCTATGATTCTATATAAGAGGCTGGCTGGCTGGATAGACAGATAATTGTCAATAGAAGTAACAGAATGTGGCACAAATTGCTCAGGCCAAGGACTTTGTCTTTTCATTTACCTGTAAAGCGCCATGCAAACCAATGGGGCTACTGAATGTAGATGATAATTTTACCACTGGTATTCAACTAGCCCCAGTTTATTATGAAATTCAGTGTGTACTATTTTGATTTTTTGCTTGAGTAAAGAGATTAATACTAAATGCCAGACTGCAAATCCACAGAGGAACATGTTGTGACATCACAGAATCTTTGTGGTCTAAGATAATTATGTAGTGGGCATTCTTGTAAAATTACAGTTGATTCTGCCACTGCAAGCCTCCCTTTGAACTGTGTCTTGTGTCTGAAGTTTGTCAGCTGAAATATAGTGTTAATTAATACAATGATCCATCATTTATTTAGATTCAAAATAACAAAGATGCTCTAGGAGGTCCAGGCATAGTTAATTATACAATTCAATTAAATCTTGGCAGCATTAAAACCATCAGGTCCACTTGCCTCTTTCATCATCTAGGAAGCATCATTCAGCATCCTCCAAAAACCTTCTCAAAAGATGTCTTTTGCAGAAAGTCATCAAATTCAGGCTATTTTGGATCAAGGTGGGGAGTTCCAGAGTCCTGGAGCCCCTGACCGCTGTCCCCTCTTTTTCATGACAAGGGGGATCCACTTGGATCTGCTAATCGTAGCTGTGGTAGCATGGCACAGGGAGCTAGGCCAGTAGCAGGCTATTTAGGATTTTATAGGTCACAACTGACACCTTAAAGTCTACTCAGAGGCCAGTGGGCTGCCCAAGCAGATTCCAGAGCACTGGTGTCATGTGCTCCCCACATGATGCTCTGCTCAGGTCAGCTATTATGCTCTTCACCAGCTTCCATCTCCAAATGGGTTTAAAGTGTAGCCCCATGTAGAGCATATGGCAGAATCTTTAGGTAACAAGTGGGATTGAAGGAAAGGACCCAGCCTCCTAACTGGAAACAGATGGAAACAGATGGTAAAGCGCTGACTGGGCTCATGAATGAAGTTATAACCTGGATAGCTTTTAAAAAACTAAAATAAATGGCTGTATATGATTTCTTCCTCTAGAACAGCTCTGTACTCGCTCCTTTCCCCCTCATTCTTGCGGCCAGAACCCTGGCCCTTGGAATTTCCTTCTCTGTGACCACTTTTCATCTCACCTCTTTTCCCTCCAGACTAAAAAAAAGTGCCACTGCTAAGATCATCTCCTATTGTACAATATTCCATCCATCTAACTTAGGAGCCCTTCACTGCCTTCTTTTCTTCAGCATGAATGCAGAGGCTCAGCACTCCAGCAGCTTGCAGAATCAGTGCCTGTGTCATTCATCCCTTCAAGATTGCTCTACTCCACCTTGCCTGCTCCTTTCATTTCTGGCCACATCTCTTCCTATTCCTCACACAGCTCCTTTTCCTTTCCCTCCTCTGCAGCGTCCAATCCCACAAGCCCTCTGCAGGAAAACTCACTTTTAGCTATGTGTTGTCTCCCATGAACTCCCCAGCCTCCAACTCCTGATGTGCCAAGAATTCTTCTGTGGAGTCATTTTTCAAAACCCATTTTATCCCTGAAGCTTTCTATCTGCAAAGACCACACATGAGTCTGACAAATTTATTTTATACAGAAAACATGAAAAGGTGGGAGTTGCCTTACCAACTCTAAGAGGCTAATTAATTAAGATGAGCAATTATCATCAGGAGAAAATAAACTTTTGTGGTGATAATGACAAGAAGGTGTGAGGATACTTAACGTGGAGAAATAGATTCAATGTGTGTAATGGCTCAGCCATTTCCAGTCTCCATACAAGCATAAATTGATGGTATCTAGTTTGCATATTAATTCAAGTTCAGCAGTTTCTAGTTAGAGTCTGTTTTTGAAGCTTTTCTGTTGCAAAATTGCCATGTTTAAGTCTGTTACTGAGTGACCAGGAATGTTGAAGTGTTCTCCTACTAGTTTTTGAATGTTATGATTCCTGATGTCAGATTTGTGGCCATTTATACTTTTGCGTAGACATTGTCCAACTGCTACTCTGAAACACATGAATCTGTATTTGTCTATCTGGTGCCTGTCCATATTGTTTTCTACAGTAATGGACTTGTCACATGATTAGCATGCTGCCTATAGAATGTGGTGCATACATTAATCATTTTACTGTGTTAACTGGAGATAACACTGGTCATTATTTATTTGTATTATAGTAATGTATACACGCTATTTGAGACCAGGTCCATTTTATTATGTGCTGTACAAACCGAGTAATACAATCCCTGCCCTTTTTAGTCTAAGTAGACAAGATGGAGCAAAGAAGTATTATTATACCCATTTTACAGATGGGGAACTGAAACACAGAGATTGAAACACAGAGATTAAGGATACAAATTTCAAATGAGCCTAAGTCCCATTTTCAAAAGTGAGTTAGGTACATAAGGACAGATTTTTAAAAGTATTTAGCATGAAGATAGGAGCATGAGTAAAGGTGGCAGAATCCCAGCCCACTGGTTACAAATATCTATAGATGTTAAGGCTAGAAGGGACAATCTGACCATCTAGTCTGACTTCCTGTATATCACAGGCCATATCTTGGTGTTCCAATAAGGTTATGTTGGAAATAGCCCAATAAACATTAAACTGTAGAGCAACTAGGCTGTTAAAGCTGGCATGTATGGTGAAAGATTAAATCGGGTATCAGGCACCACTATCCAAGGGAGAGAAGTGAAATAGCTTGTAGTGGATTTGATGAAATTATTGATGTGTATAATTAAATCATGTACATATGTATTGTACGTTTCAGCAAGCTCTGTTGTAAGTTGCTTGCCCCTTGAAAGACACTGGTAGCTACATTCTTTTCACAGGTAAATGAGATTTAGATATCTTAGTAGGCAGAGCAGACATGGCAGCTGCAGGTTTAATTAAACGTTTGCCTAACCACGTAAAAAGACAGTGATAGATCTTCATAGCGTCTGGCAGTTTAACCATCTTCTTGTCATCCTTTAATTAGCATGCTGGCGAACTTAATAGAAGACTGGTCTAATGTAGTACCAGATGGTCCTTTCCAACTGACAAGAGGAGTGAGAATTTCTGTCATGTTTACTTCAAAGGTAATGCCAGAGTCAAAAAGATCCCTCCTAGAACATGAAAGGTCGTGTTTAGTGTCCTCAGAAAGCAGCCAGTTTTGAATCTTGTTAAGTGGCAGAAGTCTGACTCATTAACTTCCCACTGACAGTTTTCTATAGCTTTTCTTGTTTATTCCTCATATTTTATAAAGATTTCAGCTCTTCTGCTAGGTTTGCAGGAAAGCTTCATGTAAATGAACATAGCATCCTGCAGTTCTGGGGGAGGGGCTGGGGGCAGAGAGAAGCCAGTTGTACTGTATGCAGAGTCTGCAAAGTCAAACCCTGGCACATTCACTATTGTTTTAAGTTAATCCAAACCCTACAGAGATGATTCTTAGCTATTGCAAGCTTCATTCTTCAGAGAAATAAACTTTGTGACTAGGGAACAACTGAAATGACAAGGGCATTAAACTGGGGATATCTAGAGAGTAGAAAATTGAAAGATAGTGGTTTTTATTTTTGATGGTTAATAAATGAAGATGACATATGTAACCGGTGGAGAATTTCAATGAACTTTAATATCATTCTGGAGTTTATAATGGTCTTTAATAGAATTAGTAGTCATACAGCACCAGCCTTATTATCAATGGAAGCTTTACAACAAAGGACCCTTGGGAGAAGGTATCACTGTATGCTGGATAAAATTCTAAGAACTGATATAGCCTGGCAGACCAAAGAAATTTGCCTAGCAGGCATCAATCATCTCCAAGTTGGGCTCTAGTTAATGTTTCTGCCAAACATTATTGAGCACTAAGTCACCAGTAACCGGTATTCTTTCTTGTTTTCTTACACTTGTTTTTTCTTAAATAACCATTGGCTGACCCATGTTTCAATTAATCTGTTTTATAAAAATGACTATATAAACTTGTAGTAAATTGTTACCTCGAGTTATTGGCGTGACTAATTCTGTACTGATGTCTATAACTTTTCCTCTACAAACACCAATTGTTCTTAACGTGACGCTCACTCAAAGAAAATGTATGCAAACGGATGGAGACCCTCACCAGACTCTGTGGCACACTATCCCCATACAATTAATCTTTCCCAAGAGATGGAAAGAGAGCGTCCTCTTTTTTTTTTTAAAACTCTCCTTTCTAAGCTTTAGTGTTTCTGGTGTGTATGTGTGTGTGTTTCCCCTTACTATTCTTCCCACAAGGGTGTTGAACTTAACTAAACTGTGGTCACTGTTACTAATTGGTTCAACTATGATTACTTCGTGTCACCATGCCTCCTTGGGTCACAAATGAGAATACCAAATTCAGGACAAACTGCTGAGAAATAGGGCAGACACTTCCCAAAACTGGTGGTTATTCTCCCATAAGATATACCAAACCAGCAACAAAAGTAAACTTCTGTTTCAACACACTGGCTAAGAAGAAGTCAGAAAAGCAGTTTCGTTAGGTATTCCAGTCCTTATATTTCCACCAAAAACACTAGACTTAAAGATGAGTGGTTCTTTAAAACCAATTTAATCAAATAAAAGGTTCTTCTGATCCGAAAAGGACCAGGCACACACCCAGGTCAATATAAAACTCAGATCTTACTCAATAATCATGCTGTTGCCAATCCTTTAGTATCTAAAAATCTAAAGAAAAAAAGAAAAAGAAAGAAAGGTGAGAGTTTAAATTGGTTAAAGGAATCAAATACATACAATGGATGCAAAGTTCTTGGATCAGGTTTGTAGCAGTGGTGGAATAAACTGCTGGCTTGTTAAGTCTCTGGTTGCTTCCAAATCATTGGAAGGTCATCAGTCCCTTGGTTAGAATGCTCCCATTAGTATAAGTTCATAGTCCAGAAAGTTCGTAGTCCATAAAGCAGGAAAGAGGCCAAATGGAGATGTTTCCAGGGCCTTTTATAGCTTCTGCCATGTGGAGGGTAATCCATTGTTTCAAACAAAGGCCTCAGCACAGCTTGTGGAAAATTACAGGTAGCAAGATGATGTTTGCAGTCACATGAGCAAATCACGTGTCCATGCATGATTTCACTTAGTCACAGCAGGAAAGTCCATTACGTGTCGATGGGTGTCTTCCATTGTGAGTTAAGCGTTATTTAATGGGCCACTCAACTTGGATAACCTCCCTGGCCACACTATAGCAGACCTTAAGGTGGCCATCCTGCAGCAAAAAAACTTCAGGACCAGACTTCAAAGAGAAACTGCTGAGCTTCAGTTCATCTGCAAATTTGACACCATCAGCTCAGGATTGAAAAAAGACTGTGAATGGCTTGCCAATTACAGAACCAGTTTCTCCTCTCTTGGTTTTCACACCTCAACTGCTAGAACAGGGCCTCATCCTCCCTGATTGAACTGACCTCGTTATCTCTAGCTTGCTTGCTAGCACACACATATATATACCTGCCCCTGGATATTTCCATTACATGCATCTGAGGAAGTGGGTATTCACCCACGAAAGCTCATGCTCCAAAACGTCTGTTAGTCTATAAGGTGCCACAGGATTCTTTGCTGCTTTTACAGATCCAGACTAACACGGCTACCCTCTGATACTCAACTTGGATAGTTCCTTCACAATGTGCTTCTTACTTGGGAAATGTACAAGAGACTTCGTTTTCATATGTGACATCCACAAGATCAGTTTTGCTTTGAATGATTTTACAGAACCTATCATTTGAGCCACATGTTTGTCTTTTCCCTAGAGCGCAAGATTTAAAATGTTTAATGTTTCAGTCATGTTGGCAAGGAAAGCCAAGTCCATTAACCAGCTGAAGTCTTCTAGTTGCTGGAAGTTCTGATTTGTGGACTTCAGAAATTCTTTGATCTCTTCAATTAGGCTTAAAAAACATGCAAGAACTTTACCTTTGCTCAGCCATCGTACTTCTGTGTGCAAGATAAGATCAGATTGTTTATCATCAACATCTTCCAACAGGGCCTTAAAAAGTCGATGTTGCAAAGGTTTTGCTCAAATAGAGTTAATTATTTTAATAACAACATTCATGACGTGTTGAAAAGAAAGAACTTTGATGCACAAAGCTTCTTGGTGGAAATGCAATGATAAGACACAAAGTTTGGAAAGGATTCATTCTTTTTACAGAGTGCAATGAATCCATTGGCGCTGCCCATCATTGCTGGTGCCCCTTCAGTAGTGATCGCATACAGCTCATTTAGTGGCATACTAATTGATGCTGCGTATGATTTGAATAAATTATAGATATCCTCACCCTTTGTTCGCCCTTTCATAGGCAATACTTTTAGTAACTCTTCTTTTACGGTGAAGTCACTAAATACCATCCTCACCATAACTGCCAACTTCGCTGTATCCGATATATCTGTTGACTCATTGAATTGCAGTGAAAACCAGTCACATATTTCCAAGTCATCCTTTAGCTGAGTTTGCATGTCGCTTGAAATTGCATGTATCCTCCTTGTAACTGTGTTGTCTGATAACTGCAAGTCTTGTATTGCTGACAAAATCTTACCCTTGTTAGGAAATCCTTGAAACAGGCAATCAGCGCCAGTCAAAAGTGCTTCCTTCAACAATTCACCATCTTGAAAGGGTTTTTTTCTTCTTTACGAGCAGATGAGCAATTTTAAAGGAAGCAATAGTAGCACTTTTAGACTTTACCACTTGTCTAGTGAAAACAGATTGCACTTCAGGAGCCAGCTTGGTCAGGGAAAAATGAAAAGGAGCCATTGTGGTTAACTGAAAAAGCACTATTAGAGCATCTCAAGCCCCTGACTTCACCCCACCCCTCCCCATACACATGCCACTAAGGAAAACAAGGGTTATAGATTGTAGTTATAATTTCACATACCACCTCCATGCAGGCATCTCTGGTGTGGAATGTGGTATGAGTGGCAGCTGTTTACCAGCGCATAAACCCGTATACGCAGTTCAAGAGGAAAGTGATGAAGACAGGACAATGGGAGTCTAAGTAGGCAGACTGGGCTAAATCGTCCCCTCCCTTTCTGTGGCCAGCAGGAAAAAAAAAGAATGTGCTCCCATTTGGCTTATGTAGACATGGATTGTGGTACGTATGGGGAACAGGAGGGAGCCCATTCAGCCATCTCTGTGTATGTCTTTACAAATTCTTTTTCACTCAACGGGACAAGAAATCCAAACTGAAACCCTTTTTGGGCAGGTAGGGTTATTTGAGGATGGGATGATGTGGTTTAACTCTAGACAGGGCCTTGATCTTGTACCACTGAAGTCTATGGGAATTATTCCACTGATTTCAATGGAAGCTGTATTAGGTCCTAGGTGGTTACTAGCAACATCATGCTGCACTTTCAGGAGTCTGAATAGCTGGAGATTGGAGAGGCCTTAGGGAAATGCACTGCAGTGGTCAAAGGGAGAGGAGGTAAAGGTCTAAAGAGGATTTTCAGCAGAGGAGGAGTCAAGGCAGTGTGCAGAACACTGACAATGTGGCAGAAGTTGTGACCAGCTGGTTTATAGACAGGAGAGGTGTGAGGAGACGGAAAGTTCAGGGTTAAAGATGTTAACACTGAGAGCTGTGAAGGCAAATGGAAGATCTGAATGAAACTACAATTTGCCAACACTTTCTTGGGGAAAAAATTGTTAGTTCAAAAATGTGTAATAGGAAATAGGTACCATTTCCCAGCCAGCTCTACTCTTCTGCATGTTGGCAGACTTCAACACACAGCCTCATAGTGGAGCTGCTCTTGGTTGGCTGAAAGCAGGTATGGACAGAGTAAGCTGAAGGAAGATGTCCCAATTTTATAGGGACAGTCCTGATATTTGGGGCTTTTTCCTATATAGGCTTCTATTACCCTCCCCCCCATCCTGATTTTTCACACTTGCTGTCTGGTCACCTTAAAGCTAGGAGACAGGGGAAGGGCCAAGAATCAGCTGTATAATCATGGTCCTGTCTCCCTGTCCTGCCACCCCACGCTCATATTTCCCTGTTTCTGTAGTGGTCCACAGCATTCTGGTCATGGTGCTCTCTACTGGGTCCTTGGATCCAAACTTTGTGGGTATAAGGACCCTCTCCCAGCCTGGGACTTGGATCTGTGGATCAACAGATCCTACATTAATCTTCTCCTGGTGAGCATCCCATAGATTATTCTAAGGTCCTAATCAGGCATCTACTTCCAAGCACATTACTGATACTGTACAAATAATCAGTAATTATTAGTAATAATAATGAATGATCTCCCATACCATTACACAGAGTACATTAAAATGATCAGAATACCGAGTTAGCATTTGGAATATCTCCCATGATCCAGGGCAAAAAAAACCACTCAGAGATTCTGGGCCAACACAGCTGCTCTACTTCATTGCCTTAAGCTGATTATTTCTGTGGTCGGTAATAGGATTTCCCATATTTAGTTTAATTTGCAAGGCATCTAGGATCCTTGGGATGGAAGTAAGTTATTAAAGCATTGGTGGGGCATGCAGGATTTCAGTCTCTGTGTTATTGTAGTTAAGGGTTCGGTTTTTCAGAGAGATTTGAAGAATTTCAATTACTGTTTTTGAACATCTGTGTCTCAGTCCAATTTAATTAATAATTCCATAAACTCTTGTAGAAAACATTATAAAATAGATTGGTTTTATTTCTCCTCTGTGTAGTTGTAAAAGACAATACAACTCTGATGCTTCATGGGAATACTCTGAATGTAATACTTACATAATTCATTTCCTATTGATGTAAGAATTCCATTCCTTTCCACTTCATCTCACCTGTGCTATGACAATATAGAATGGCACACATTTCCCTGCTAGTGAATAGCTCAATTGTATAGTGCACTGAAATACATACATGTAATTAATCCACTGTAAAGTTTTTATTACCCAGTCTTCACACTCATTGTTTGCTAGACAAATTTTCAAACTGATTTGGAAAAATAAAACCAGCAGGCAGTTGGATTTATTCTCCAGGCTTCAGATATTTGATTTCTGATTTAGTTATTAACTTAGAATAATAAAAAGATGCTGTGGTGCTGTGCTAGTCACACAATCCATTTCCACTTGGGGGTCTGCTCCCTCAGCAAGTCACAAAAAGAAACCACTGTATTGGCTGTAATATAGCTCAGCTATGTGAGCCAAAATGAGACATATCAAACTACTTTAATCATTTTATTAGCTGTCAAGCTCCTTCCAAAGCTAGCACTATATGCTATAATAAACTGTATTACTTTCAAATGTCGAATTTCATGTGTGCTCCTTCAGATCCCTGATAGCATCTGAGGCACTGATTGTATAGTTTAACTCTGATAGCCTTGCAGGTGAGTTTATTAGTATATGTGCACTCTCATTTCTCCAAAGGTTTGAGCCCATGATTTAATTGCATCACTGTATCTGCAAAGCAAAGGCATCACAAGAATTCATCTGCCTTTTCCTGAACGTGCCTACTCCAGAAGTCATGCTGCAGTGTAGATTTGAATGAGTAATGCATGCCCATAAAAAACATACTGCAATTCACAAGGCTATCAACTTTTTGTTGTGAAACAAAAACATCTGCCAAGAGAGTTTTATTTTTACTTGTAATAACACCACAAATAGACAGGAGTGGGACAAATCCATCATTTAAAGGGACGTTTTTATGCAACATGCACCCTACTGGAGTACTTAAAGCATCGAAGACTATGTCTAGTTACTAATTAGAAAGAGATGTCATAAATCAGCTAATAATCTGGGAACTGTCTCCTTCTTTAGACAGGGAGTTTTATACCCATTAGTAAAGTAGTCACCACTAGGGTGACCAGACAGCAAATGTGAAAAATTGGGACGGTGGTAGAGGGTAATAGGTGCCTGTATAAGAAAAAGACCCAAAAATCAGGACTGTCCCTATAAAATTGGGACACCTGGTCACCCTAACTCACCACAGTGTTTGACTACCTTGTCCAACAGCTCCAGATATGGATTATTATTCATACACGTAACTTCTTGTTATCAGGTGATAAAATGGTTTATTAGACCTTAGGCCAATCCTGAAGTTGTATATTTGGTCAAAACTCCCACTGAAGAAAATGATGTATTGCCACCCAAAACATTTTAAAAAATGAGTCAGGCTCCCAAAAATTAGGGAATTTTAATAAAAGAATATATTTTGGGTTCTTTTTATTTGCCTTCTGTTTTTTGAGCCTTTAGGCTACATTCAGGTTATGTTTTCTTACTTTTCTTGACAGCCAACAGGGCTGGATACTTCTGTTTTCATATATAAAAACTGAAAATCTCAGCTGTTCACATAACTGCAGGAGATGGGGCTTTAAGAAAAAACAAACTATCATGAGAATCTTGATAAAATAGCTAAAGTTGGCACTGCTGAAAATCAGACTTTTGTTTAGTAAAATCTGAATAAGGACAGAAAGTTCACCCTGTATTTGCAATTGTATGAAAGTTAGATCTGGTCAGAAAATGTTTGTTTTCTCTACAGAAAATTTTGGATTTTCAGCAAGAAATCAAAACCTGAAATATTTTGACCAAAATCCAAAGTATGTTGATTCCTAAATGCCACACTGGTATTTCAAGGGACTTGTAATTCAGGTGCCTTATGATCCCATTCTTCTCTATAGGTCAGGCTTCCTTGTCAGACTACAGTTCCCATGATGCACCACAGTCTCCCCTCTTGGTGAGAAGTGGTTCATCATGATCCCACTACTACCATGCATTATGGGAAATGAAGTCTGGCTGGGGAGCACAGCCCCTAGAGAATAGGAACAAGCTGCAACTGAATTACAAATCCCACAAGGCATGGGCATGGCATAACCAAATGGCAATTTGTGTATTTTAACTGAAAAAAATCAAGAACATTTCAGTTTTTAGGCATTTGGCTTTTCAACAAAAAAATCAAAAGTTTTCCTCAGGAAGCAGATACTTCTTGTGAAAAGTGTCATTTAATCAAAATCCCAATTTTCTACCCAAAAACAGTTTTAACAGACAATTTTCAAATACTCCTAATAAAAGTGCATAATATCCATAGGCCAAATCCTGATCTCTGTACTCACTTTTTACTGAGTTCTCTACTTAGGCAAATTTCTGTTGATTTCAATTTTCATTATTCAGTTACTTCAATGGTAGTTTGTCTGAATAAGGATAGAGTAATATTGAGTAACAACTTGAGGATTTGTCCCTATGTTAATGGCTGTGGGAAGTGGTTCCAACTGGTTCAAGGTAAACAATCATATTTTGAGACAAGATGTACAACCAAGATTCTGACAAATGGTGTTCTTTACAAATCTCAGGCATTCTGAGTAGGCATGTGAGTCCCAGTCAAATTCCAGTTTAGTTAACTACAGTCTGCCTAAATTCCCCCTGGAGTTTCAAATGGATCTAGTATTCTCTCTTATTTCCTGGTGCATAGTGTCGTTGTGTGCTACATTGCTGTGTTTTGTTTCATAGGTGACACTTTGAGATTTTTTTAGATGAAAGGTGCTATATAAATGTAAGATATATTAATATAAATGAATACATTTCATTGTCATCTGATAATCACTAAGTACTTTATGTGTAAGTAATTTCTGAGCATGTACCATTCCATTAGTTTTTTAAAAGGTATTTAGAGGTACATTTTCCCCTCGGCTACATACATGCAGCTCTCATTGAAGTCAATGGGAATTGCATGTGCATGTGCATCTGCATGGGCAGAAGACAGCTAAATACATGTACTAACTTTCCAGTTAGAATCACTGCACCACAATCGTATGTTGTCCATCTTTGGCTAATGAAGGGGCAGTGGACATTTTGGCCTGGGACCGGCCAATCTGACTGATTACCACTCTTCCTGGACCATACTGCCATGGCTGCAGTCAGCAGAGGGATTCAGATTGGATACCCCTTGTTGTACTAAGCAGAATTTTGATGACTTTCTGGGCATGCTACAAAAGCCACTTGTTTGATAAGATTTGAGGGGAAGGATGAGGGCATGTTCCTGGCTATAGTTTGGGAGTGAGAGGACTTTTTGGAGTTTAATTTTTAGTGTCTGCAGTGCTGGCTAAAGCAAATCATTACCTCCATTTGATTATTGTTGGCTGGTGGGGTTGAATTGTATTAGATGCTGCTGAGTGATTATCACAAGTTAAATTAATGTGACGATACTCAGAGTCTTGTATGGTTTTAATGTCATATATACAGAAATAAAATGAATACATATCATTTTAGTTCTGTTGGACACTGCCAGCCATGGCAAGTACCATTCTGAGGTACTGCACTGTTAAATTAACCTTCCAGTGGATGACTAAAATTAAAATAAAATAAATCAATTCATTCATAGTTACTCTTTGTATGCCATGTCTTTTCAAAGTTAACTTCCATTATAATCAAATCCATGTAACAGTGTGACATGCAGAATATGAGAGTGCTCTAAAGAGAGCTAACAGGGCTATTCATCTTTAGAGTTGAGTGGATATTTCTTTGTGAATAATTTATTATACAGATTTCACCTATTTCTGTTCACAAGCTGACCACTAGCTGATTGCAATTTTCTTGACTTCATTGTCTTTTCAAAAGTATTCAGGGAATAAGGACTTGTCTACAAGAGAAAGATGCACAGGTTTCAGTGGTGTGACTTTAAAGCAATTTAGTTAAACTGTCAGAAAAGTCTGTGTAGACATTTATTTTGATTTTAATCAAGCTTATTATGAACATAGGAACTGCCATGCTGGATCAGACCCCAGTCCATCTAGTCCACTATCCTGCAGCTGACAGGGGCCAGCGCCAGATTCTTTGGAGGAAAGAATGCCAAAGTAGGAAGATGTGGGATTATCTGCTCCTTCCACATACCCCACGTTTTACCCTGATCCATAGTAGTTAGAGATTGGTTTAAACCCTGAAGAACTTTGGTTTAGCTTAAATTGATTATAAACTGGTTTAAACAAAACTGAAATAAGCCACCCATAGACTGAAATGAGTGTTTACACGGGTTTTTTTTCTCTCAATTAACTATATCAGTTTAAAATTAGAGTTCAAATTAGTCTGGTACAATTTTCCCTGATTCTTGGTTTGTGGATTGTTGTGACCAGTTTGTTGAAAGTATTTAATGTTTGAAGTTTGAGATGTGTTGGTTAGTTTTGATTGGACACCTAAGGCCAAAGACATTGTTTCAGAGACTCAAGCTTTTGGTTTATAATTTTGTTTACATGTCAGAAATTCACTTCCATAAGAATCTCATAGACATTAAAAACACATTGAATCCATGAACCTCCCTTCTCCTAACCTAATTTACCAGAACATTCACTGAAAGCAAATCCTAAAGAGGCACAAAAAGAATCAAACTGAATTTGCTATTTTGTTAGTATGAATATGCACAGAACACTGTTTGAGGTCGCTCAACTCTTATTTTTCCCTTGACGTTGTCTCCTTTGGTTTTCATCAGCAGCAGTTCAGTTTCCTACTGAGCATCAGATGTACAGAGTTCTTGTTCACAAGACAATTTAGAAAACAGGATTATTCAGTCACATAAAGGAAGTTTGACATGCTGAGTGGGGTGCACTTTGGTTCATACTGCCAAATTCTGGGTATTATACCACAGACAAAATAACACTTTACATTAGTTAGAAGAGAATATAGTAGTTGTGATTCAGTATTGTTATTTGCTTCATTTACGCCCAACTAAGAACAATGGCATAGGTGCAGTGTTGGATGGCGAGACCTTTCATCACACTTTCCTCTCTTGAAGACTCTAACAATGTGTTTATACATACGTCTATGAATTTATAAAAAGGAATTTTTTACCTATTTTCCTCGCAAAAACATTTGCTAGCTGCTGATATTAATCTGTACTCCCAGGAATTTTAGAAAGATGCACTGGAAATGTTTCTGAACACAAGAGAGGAAAGCACTTCTCGTAATTCTTGAACTTGATCGGAAATAATATAAAACAAAGGTCTGTTCCCTATACGTACATATAGCTGGAACTATTCTATTTCTGTTGGGGAAAAGAGGAGAGCAATCAGCCATACAAGGGCCCAGAATGCACTGTTATTTTTTTATGATTCTAAAACAGTCACTATGAAAAGAATGCATTTAAATAATGAGTCACTCCAAAAATGAGACTCGAGAGAATTCCTGAATCTTCCCAGAGTGGCCATAAGGAAAGGATTCTTGCTCTAAGAACTCAGGAATAGCTTTCATAGCAGGTTTAATAGACTGCCAGTAATTGTTAGAATGGTTTTAGCAGTTTATTATTATTACATGTGTTATGGTAGTGACTAGGGGCCCGAATCAAAGACCAGGGCCACCATTGTGCTAGGTGCTGGAACACTTCAATGGATGGTCACTGCCCAAAGTGCTTATAGTCTAATTATGATGCTGGCTTTATTCTCCACTGCCCTGCACTTTATGTAGTCATTTATGCCATTATCCTTGATCAGAGAGGGAACATTTTACACTCACTTTCTACAGGCATAAATGACTACACAAGATGAAGTGCAATGGATAATTGGGCCCATCAAAACTGGTGATGCCCAGGGTTCTTCCTGCAAGGTCTGAGTAGATGTGTGCCTTGGAGTGGGTCCCTGACAGTAACTGTGCACAGCTGTTAGCATAGTTCAGACCAGGCTCAGCTTAGCATGCCAAGTTCTTCAAGATGTATTGTGTGGTACAGATATGGACATGCAGTATATTGATCTCTAGCCCCAGTGATGGGCTACCTGTTAACGGGAATCAATGTAAAACTAGACTGTAGAGGGCATTCTACACTACAGAGTACAGGAGCAATACCATTCTAACAGAGAGACGGATGTGTAGCCTTTTATTCTATTTAATGTTAATTATACTCCAGTCTGTTCAGCTCTGGAGGCTACAATCTCTGTTTGTTCTGGATCTAGAACCCATAGGAACACATGAAACCATAAACAAATAACACACACAATTACAAGAGCATCTATCTTTTAGCAATTTTATTAAAGTTACCAACAAAGTTATAAACAAAATTACAGCATATACAATTCCTAAAGATAAGTACAATGTACCGGTTACAACTACAGATAGACTCACATCCTCCTAGGTGGTGTTAGAGTCTGTTGGCCCTCTCATGGATTGATCATCAATATGGGAATGGTGACTGCTGGGGTTTCCCATAGGAAGCTCAATTATCCTTCTCTGGGGACCTTTTCTTATACTGTGATTCTGTCTATACCTACATTCTGTGCATGTATATGAAAGTGTCAACCCTCTCTTTCCTATTAGTCTGTGTCCCCTAGAAACACAAGGGACCCCGAATTCTATAGGCTGTGTAGGTTCTCATTAATATTGATGTACCACCTTTATCTTAAGGTTAAGGCGCGTGTTGGAGACAACAAATATTGTCTCCAACATGTGCCTTAACTGCAAGGTAAAAGTGGTACATGAAAAGCGGTACAGCATTTTATCAATTAAATTTAATCTTCCCAGCTATACTTTCGCAATATTACCAGTTGGTAGCCCTTTTCCCATAATCTTTCAGGTTATTTCTTGGTTATTGACTTACACCATCATTTCTTGTCTCCAAGGCCTAAAATAGCTAAGCTTGCAAGCCTCCGTCCCCAGTTGCTTGCGTTTTCGCTTGTCTTACTTATGTCTACTACACAGATCCTCTAAATACTGATCAATCTTACACTTTTATAAACCTACAAATCACCTCTAGTTAACATACAATGAATATATATGGTATAACATATTGATTAATCAGAACATCACACAGCAAATGGATACTAAACTAAAATCATTAGCTACAGATGTGATCTAAACACAGTGCTGTATGTGAAAGGATTCTTGGAGGCTTCCAGGAATCTGCAGTTAAATTTTTGCTATCACTGTTATATAGCAGTTGCAATATTAGTTAAACATTACAAAATGCTTTCCATTGTAAACCCCTGATATATTCAGTATAGTTTTCAGAAACAAAATCTGAACAAACACTCCCAGCAAATGCACTATTCATCCCCTGGGATGGTAGATTATTGAATACCAAACTCTCTGATCACATGACTAAAGGAAGTAAGTGCCATCAGTCTCTTATCTAGTCCTCCTCAGCCAGAAGGAGAGTGATAGTGACAGCCGGATCTTTCAAAGAGTGAATTAAAGAAGAGTGAGAAGACTCCTGAGGCTCCAGTTGAGGCCTCCTCTCTACTGAAAAGTCAAAAAGAGTTGTACAGCTAATGGCTACCTGCTGCATCTCTAAATTTAGTTTCACAAAGGAGTATAGGTGTGTCCCCTGGTGCTTGTGTTTGTATTTCTTGTCCTGAAACAGAATCAGTCTTGGTAATGTCTAATGTGTTCTTTGTGTTCTTTGTAATCACTTTAAGACATACCAGAAAAGGACCTTTATCCATAGCCTCTGAGCTCGTATGCAATGTAATTGACTTTTTATATTGCACTGTCCATGCAAACAGTGCAGCACTAGAGGTAAAACATGCCCCTTAAAAAATAAGTGTCTGCCTCCAAAAGGTTTGCACTCAAGGTTCAGTGTGCAAATGTGTAACCCAAATCATGCAATGAGTACAAAGCAAATCATGGCATAGGTTGCTTGTCAAGACTTGACTTCTGTTGTAATAATTGCCCTAACAAATTTACCCTAATTGTGAGCTCAACTGCAAAAAAGTGAGTGAAAGTTCATCAAACATCACAATAACCTATAACAATAAATGTTGATGAGAAAAGGTGCCAAAAGGAGACAGAAAAATTGAATTAGTCCAGACCAAGAGGCCCACTGATATAATTCATACCTGGTAAACAAGAGATGTGTGGGACCAAAAATAAGTGAATCAAAATTGGTGTGTTGGAAATCAGGCCTAACTGGTGAACAAAATAATGTAAAGATGGGCTCTTCCACCCATTACTCCCTTTTGGGATCCTTAAAAGAAAAGACTTTCAAGGTAAATTAGAGGAGGACAGATGCAGGTGCTGGCTAACTAAAAGATGGGAGAACTGAAAAGTGCAAGCTTCACCATTATGGTTGCCACCCCATTACTTCCTGGGACCCCAGGATCTACTGTAACACTGTTGGGTCTTTGTTGTTCTGATCCTGAGAGATATCCTGAGCAGACTGGGCCAGAGAGAGGGACCAGGATGACATAGCCTCCTTCACTGGCTTCAGCTAAATTCTGACCACCACCTTGGGTCCCTGTTGTTCCTCCCTCTGCCCCTCCGCCTCCATCCCGGTCCTTTTCCTTCCTCACCTTATTTCTTCTCTTTCTTTTCCCTTCTGTTTAATCACAGTCTGGCTTAGTCAGCCAAGAGAGACAACTAAAAGCAACGTTCTACACATCCCAATGCTACTACAAGTTTGCCAGATCTTGGAGTGGCTGACACAACTCTCTACTGCTCCTGTGTTCTTCCAGCAGTGAGGTTGCAAGTGAGTGTCAGCATCAGAGACAGAAGCTGCATTTTCCTATATTTCCTGTTCTTTTCTCTCCTCTCTTGTGCACATTTGTCTTGTTTTGTTTTCTAAGAGATGGAATTGGACTTTAACAATAACAGCAATAACAACAGCTCCAGCTCATCTCAGCTAACTTCTCTCTTCCCCCCCAAGGACAGATACCACCATCTTCAGTATCATCTAAAAGATTGTCAAATAGAGGTGGTGGGAGTTCTTTAAAAACTCTCCACAGCTGAAAGGAAAGGGAACAAGGGATGTTGTTAAACGTAATCTTTTCTGTATCTTTAATAAAAGGTTAAAAGAATGTTTATAGTGCTTGCCATGATGTGAAGCTGAAGTCTCTGTAAAGCAAGCCCCAAATGTTGTTTAACACTGTTTAATTTGGGACAATGACAGGGTCATGTTAAAACCTTTGACTCTTTGGGCCCATTTAGTCCATCAAAATTAAGACAACAGTTAAGGCAAGGGAGAGGTTTGGTGCACATCTGTTAAGAGGTGGTTCCAAATGTGTTGGGTGATGGGGGAAGAAGGCACAGAGCCTGAAGGGGCAAAGGAGACAGGGAACTTTTAGAGGGGCATGGGCACTGCATAGGAAGTGAGGGCGATGCTGGAGGAGATGAGGGTAGATATGTAGGGAAGGATGGAGATGGGAAAAGTTTTGAAGGTGAATAATTTGTGCTTAATACAGATAAGGGAAATCAATGCTGAGATTCAAGAAAGGGAGAGAACTAGTCAGATGGGATGGGAAGATATGCTCTTACCCTGCATTATTTTATCATTATGAATTTAAAAGAATAATCCATAACACTTATTAAAGTCTTTTAGTGATTAACTTAACCCAGGGACTCTGCTACAAGTGACCAATTGCTGAACCTCATTTATCAGATGCTCAGCTCACATAGGGATGGGGTCAGATATACTGCAGAGAGAACTATATGCCAGTCAGGCACAGGATGTGGAGAGGAGAGAGAAATGAATGGCTCAAGGGTGTTATAATGGGATACAGAACCTTTCACTTCTAGGCAACTGACCAGGTGTAGTCAAAAGTTATTACCATGTGGGGGGGAGGGATAGCTCAGTGGTTTGAGCATTGGCCTGCTAAACTCAGGGTTGTGAGTTCAATCCTTGAGGGAGTCATTTAAGGATTTGGGGATTGGTCCTGCTTTGAGCAGGGGGTTGGACTAGATGATCTCTTGAGGTCCCTTCCAACCCTAATAATCTATGATTCTATGGCTGGTTAGTGGCCCAGGTGAAATGGGCTGGGGGAGGTGGGTCTCAGTCCACTCTTAGGGGACTTGTGTCTGTATCATAAAAACTGCATCTTAACTGGTATCAACTGACAACACTGTAGCTGGGCTTACCAGAGGTGTCAAGGACTATATGGCCACAGAAGAGGCTGAAGTATCTTCTTGCCGATAGCATGCTCTTTCCAGTTTAAGGACAAGGCATGTTGGTGGAATGGCTGGAGAATCTTGCACTCCCTGGGCTGCACTTGTTGTTTATTTAAACAAAAAGGGCTCTGTTCTCCAGTGTCCAAGCTCCAGGCTATGGCTTGGGTATGGCCTCTTGACTCTGTGGCAACCCAGCCCTGTTGTGAGTTAGAACTAACTAGGGGGCTCCTTCCTCACCTCAGCACACCTCCTCCCTCTCCTGATGTGGCTTTTAGGCCAGGTACAAGCAGCTGCTGGGAGAGGGCCAGTTCCCCCAGGGGTGCTGGTACAGTTTATATAGTGGGGGAACTGAGAGCCATTGAACCAAACTGTAAACCCTGGATATGATGGAAACCACTTCAACCCCAGCACCAGCAACTGTCAGTTCCCGTTCACTAGGGAAATCCTCTGCTGTCTGTTCACAGCCAGAACTTGCCCAGATCCTTCAGTCCCTGACACTGGCAATCCAGCTCTGTTCACAAGCATTCATCACCACCCTTTTTTTAAAAAAAGTGTTTGTTAGAGACCAAAAGTGTAGCTGGCAGGGAAAAATCTGGCAAAACAGGAGAATAAATAAATGTAGCCTGCCACAAGCTGGGCTTAGTTATGCACACAGCTGTGAGCAATTACTGTCACATCCACACTCTATAACACACATCTCATCATGCCCTGTAAGAACAACCCACAACAACCACAATATATGCTCATTCTCAGTTTCCAAAACCATTCTAATTTTTATTAAATCTTTTAGCCCTGTCATGCAGGATACTGAATCACTTTTCCAAAGCATTACCTGATACCCTGAATCAGTCAGTACTAGGTAATTTAGCATAGCAGTGGTTAGATCAGCAAAGATGGGTTGCAGGTTGATGCTGTCATAAACAGATAGTTAAGGGTTAATGTCTCTTTTACCTGTAAAGGGTTAACAAACAGGGAACCAAACACCTGACCAGAGGACCAATCAGGAAACAAGATACTTTCAAATCTCGGTGGAGGGAAGCCTTTGTTTGTGTTTTCTGGGGTTGCCTTTGTTCTCTCTGGGTCCTGGAAGGGACTAGACAGGCAACCAGTTTTCTTGCCAATCTTCCTGCTACAGTCTCTTATATATTCAGAATAGTGAGTATTTTAGTAAGAAAGGCGGTTATAGTCTTTTGATTGTTTCTGTATTTGCAAATGTGTAGTTTGCTGGAAGTATTTTAAATTGTATTTTGCTGGGGGGAGGCTTCTTTCTAGTGTCTATAAGCTGACAGACCCTGTAACTTTTACCATCTAAAGTACAGAGACAACTTTTACTTTTTTTCTTTCTTTTTATTAAAAGTTTTGCTTTTTAAGACCTGTTTGATTTTTTTCTCCTAGGTAAGGCTCAAAGGAACTGAGTCTGTACTCACCAGGGAATTGGTGGGGAGAAGGGAGAGAAAACAGTGGGAGGAGGGAAAGGTGAATTTCCTCTGTGTTTTAGATTCATGGAGTTTGAATCTGTATTGCCTCTGGGTGAAGGGAAAAGGTGTGGGGAGGTAACATTCCTCTCTGTGTGGTGATTCAAGGAGTTTGAATCACGGTGATCTCCTAGTGTACTCAGGGCGGAAAAGAGCTGGGAGGAAGAAAGGAGAGGGAAGGGAAATGGTTTATTCCCCTTTGTTGTGAGACTCAAGGAATTTGGGTCTTGGGGTCCCCAGGGAAGGTTTTGGGGGGACCAGAGTGCATCAGGCACTGGAATTCCTGATCGGAGGCCACTTATCAGATCTAAGCAGGTAATTAAGCTTAGAGGAATTCATGCTGGTACCCCAACTTTTGGACTCTAAGGTTCAAATTGGGGAAAAATACTATGACAGATGCTAATTGTGGGGATTCCCTCTGAGATCTTTTCCACTTGGTTTATCCATAACACCTCATCCAGTTCTCTGGGTCAAAAAACTCCATTGAACTCTGGCTCATCACTCAGGTTACCTAATTAGCCACAGCTAATTAACAGCTCTATGCCCACATTGACCAGGTCAAGACAAGGGGTTTAGCTACAGGGTGATACCGCAATTCCAAATTATATCATACACTACACAGTTTATGCACATTTTTTTGTCGCTACTAACATCTCTACCTCCTGAATCTAATTGGTCTGGACATTGTACAGATTCATGTAAGGACCAATTGCTTTGCAGATTGTATAAGGACCAATTAGTTATGTTCTCACCTTATCTACATTTCAAACTTATCAGTTCAGAATGTTCCTACTTATTTCAACTAGCTCCAAACCACTGTCGCTAGCACACAGCCAGCCAGACCCTTGTTTACAATTTAAACTTGCACTGAAATCAAGCTATGTGCAAGTTTACTCATGCCCAGCAAGATCCATGTCTGTCATAATGAATAGGAAAGTACATTACACAGCATTACCTCTAAGGCTTTTATGCTGCTGCTCATCACTATCGTATCTGGGTACCTTCCACAGCAATAGCGAAGTCCCCAAGTGCACTTCCTGTTTTGGGATATACTGGCTGCTCAAGGTAAGGTTTGTGTTTGATTTTTAGTTTTTATTCTTTTATTTTAATGTTTGTTTGGGGGTTGATTTGTTTGAGGTTTATTTTATTTGTTAAGGGTTTTCTTCAGGTAGAAGGGCGTGTCAGTTTTGGGAGTGCCATTCTTATAATGGAAAGTCTACACAAGAAATTGTTGCATAAACTGTATTATAGCGCTAAGCAAGTCTTGTGTCACACTAATATTTGTACTGTACTTGGTGCAATATCCTCCTAGAAACTCAGGGAGGAAGGATGGTCCAGTGGTTAAGGAGCTAGCCTGGGACTTTGGAGTATGTCCACATTACATTGTAAACCTGGGCTCAGTCTCATGTTTGAGCCAACACCACCACTACTGTCCACACACAATCCCCATGAGGGCAGGGGACTGGACTCGATGACCTCTCGAGGTCCCTTCCAGTCCTAGAGTCTATGAATCTATTTTTGCCCTGGGTCCTAGCACACATTGGGGTTGTGTCTCTAAACTTTGTCTTGTGGATGCAGCTCAAACCAGGGTCTCCAGACTCGTGTCCAGATAGTCCACAAATGCTATCCCATAATCTTCTGGGCCAGACTGTGCTTGTGGCCCTGCTCCAGAAGTGCCAAGCTACATCTGGAAAACCTATAGCTAAGGCAAGTGTCATGAACAACATCTGCTGGTTAGAGTCTGCCATGTTGGTATCCCCATCTGGGACGTGCCTTCAGTAGAGAAATAGAAGGCCTGAACTGCATTACAGTGTGTAGACCTTAAGTGGCGCTATGTGAATACAGCATCACACCTTCACTGTGTGTTGGGGACAGTCTACATTCTCCCCCGTTGCCTCTTACTCATAAAGTTGTTTCTGTTGCTTGCACTCATTTTGCTTCTCTCTCTGACTAACTTGACAAGGTGTCAGAAGGAAAACAATAGAAACTGCAGAATTTTGTCACAGTGCCAAAGTTTCATGCCCCACAGAGCTTCAGCTTCGACAGACCACTAGATTGGCCGGATTGTACTGGGTGGTTTACATGTTTTCGCATTGCAACTGAACTCCACAAGGAGAGTGGAGAGGTGCAGGTTTGGTCCCTAATCTATGCCCTGGGCAGGGAAGCTGAACATACTTTTAAATCCTTTGCCTTTGGAGATGAGAGCCACAAGAACAATTACCCAGTGGTGTGGGCTAACTTTGAAGAGCACTTTATACCTCAGTGTAATGTGCTATGAGAAAGCATGTTTCCACCAGCATGTCCAAAAACCTGAGGAATCTTTTATTAGAGTCTTGTATGACATGGCAGAAAACTATGATTTTTGAAGACAACAAGAAAGACCACATTAGAGACAGATTAGTGATTAAGTAGGTGAGATAATATCTTCTACTGGACTACCTTCTTGTTAGTGGAAGGTACAATCTTTTGAGCTACACAGAGCTCTTCTTCAGATAGTGACTGGCATTTTAGACAAGGGACTGTCAGAGAAACTGCAAATAAGAATGGGTTAACCCTTTACACACCAATAGAGCGAGTAAGACAACTGAAGAGGATTAAAAATCAAAATAGAGACCAGTGGCCACAAGAAAGAAACTGGGAAGAAATGATTTTCAAAGTTATGATGGAGATCTAGCACAGATGCAAAAAGCAATTGTAATAAGTACTCAAAAACAATGTGAGGTAAGTGCCAGGCAAAACATGTCACTCTCCAGACTAGATGCACAAGATGTAGAAAAGTTCATAATCCAATAGGTGATTGTCCAGCTAAAGGAGCCAAATGTGCTAAATACACAACGATTGGAGGTTTGTCCCTGTCTGCCATACAAGGGCAGCATGAAAAGTGACCTCTGCAAGTGAGGAGCCATTTTTTCTGGGATCAATCAGATGTAATGACAAAGAGCCAGCCTGGAGGGTGGAAGTGAATTTTTGTGGAAAGATTGTTTATTTTAAAATAGATTCAGGTGCTAATATAACAGTCGTATCAGAAGGGATACAATCACTTTAATCCCTTCCCAGAGCTGAAACCAGCAGATGCTCTCCTAAATAGCCTAGTAAGTATTTTGAATTGCATTGGACAATTTTCTACAGAGACTAAAAGCTTTGATTTTAATGTGTATTGTGATTAGAGGATCAAAGGCCGACAATCTCCTCAGTCACAGTGTGGTTGCCATGACAGGTCTAGCGAGAAAGGTGGAAGAAGTTGATGGAATATTTAGTGATATTGGATTTTTAAAAGGAGATCCAGTGGAAATAATTCTAAAAGACAATGCTAACGCCTCTAGTGCACTTACCTCCCACAGAATTCCTATAAATACTTCTTACAGTAGAAGCTGAGTTAAAGACTGGAAAAGAATGGTGTAATTGAGAAAGTCTGAGCCAACTGCATGGGAAAATACATATCGGTGTGGATTTTGAGAGACTTAATGAAGCTGTAGTGAGAGAAAAAAATATTCCCCAACACTAGAAGACTTTCTCCATGCAGTGGTAGGCCCTACTGTATTCCCCAAACTAGATGACTCAAGTGGTTTCTGGAAAATTCCTTTAGCCAAACAGAGTGCTAAACTGGCTACATTCATAATGCTGTTTGGGAGATTTTGCTTTCAAAAACTACCTTTCAGGATTACCAGCACTCCAGACATTTTCCAAAGAACGATAGCAGAGCTGCTTAAGAACATAAATGGGGTTGTCATTTTTATGGATGACATTTTAGTATAAGGGTCAACCATGGAACACCATGACAAAATCCTGAGTGAAGTTCTGATCTTAAGAAGTGAGCCTGAATGCAAGCTAAATAAAGAAAAGTGTCAGGTTTCAGCGTGGTAGCCGTGTTAGTCCGTATCAGCAAAAACAACTAGGAGGAGTAATTGTGGCATCTTAGAGACTAACAAATTTATTTCTGCATAAGCTTTTGTGGGCTAAAAACCCACTTCATCAGATACATGGAGTAGAAAAAAATAGTAATCAGGGATATATACACAGTACATGAAAAGACAGGAGTTGCCTTACCAAGTGGTGCGGGGGGTGTCAGTGCTAACAAGACAATTCAATTAAAGTGCAAGTGGGCTATTCTCAACAGTAGAATACCAAGGGAGGAAAAATCTACCACAAAAGTGATTTTTGTCTAGTGTCAAAAAAGCTAGAGTCAAGTAGGAGACTATACCTGCTACCAAAAGCAGCCTTTACAGATAAGCAACTTCTACAAGTTACATTCAGGAAGGATGGCCCAAGTATTTAAGACCGTGGCAAGAGACTGCTTTGCTGTATTCCAAAAGTTAAGTGAGTTTAATGGACTAGTGATTAAAGGTGATAGCATTGTCATCTCAAGTGCTTTGAGAGGAAAAATTCTAGACCTCATCTATGAAGGACAGCAAGGACTAAATACTGTGAATAGGCCTGTCAGCGTAGTGGCCTGGGATCAGCAAGGACATGAAGAATAATATATCTTCATGTGAACATTGCAGAACTATCAGATCAAACACAATGCAAAGAGTCTCTAAGAATACCTGGAAGAGGCAAGCAGAGTTATGCTAATTCAGAGGACACCATTACCTCACTGTGGGTTATTCTTCTAGATATATTGAAATAATATGTTTGGAAGATACAACACGCTGCAGTGTTGTCAAGAAATTAAAGAACACTTTTGCCAGTTTTGATATTCCAGAACAACTACTGACAGGCAACAGCCCACAGTTCACCCCAGCTGAATTTATGTCATTCCAAACAAAATATGATTTTGAACACACCAGTAGCAGTCCACATTACCCACAAATGGACAGCGAGGCTGAGTGGACTGCACAGAAGCCAAGAAAATACTAAAGCAGGAAGATCCATTCCTTGCTGTTCTGAGCTACAGTTTAACACTGTTAGTAGCTACCAGCTATAACCCAACTCAACTCCTGATGAGAAGGCAAATCAGGACTTCTGTTCCAACCCTGGAAAAGAAGCTTGCCCCAGAATGGCCAGCCATGAGGAGAGTGGCCAAATCAGATCAAAAAGCAAAAAGAGCTTATGAACTCTTCTATAACTGACAAGTATCAGAGGGTAGCCGTGTTAGTCTGGATCAGTAAAAGCAGCAAAGAATCCTGTGGCACCTTATAGACTAACAGACGTTTTGGAGCATGAGCTTTCGTGGGTGAATACCCACTTCCTCAGATGCATGTAATGGAAATATCCAGGGGCAGGTATATATATGTGTGCTAGCAAGCAAGCTAGAGATAACGAGGTCAGTTCAATCAGGCAGGATGAGGCCCTGTTCTAGCAGTTGAGGTGTGAAAACCAAGAGAGGAGAAACTGGTTCTGTAATTGGCAAGCCATTCACAGTCTTTGTTCAATCCTGAGCTGATGGTGTCAAATTTGCAGATGAACTGAAGCTCAGCAGTTTCTCTTTGAAGTCTGGTCCTGAGGTTTTTTTGCTGCAGGATGGCCACCTTAAGGTCTGCTATAGTGTGGCCAGGGAGGTTGAAGTGCTCTCCTACAGGTTTTTGTATATTGCCATTCCTAATGTCTGATTTGTGTCCATTTATACTTTTCCGTAGAGACTGTCCAGTTTGGCCAATGTACATAGCAGAGGGGCATTGCTGGCATATGATGGCGTATATTACATTGGTGGATGTGCAGGTGAATGAACCAGTGATGGTGTGGCTGATCTGGTTAGGTCCTGTGATGGTGTCGCTGGTGTAGATATGTGGGCAGAGTTGGCATCGAGGTTTGTTGCATGGATTGGTTCCTGAGCAAGAGTTATTATGGTGTGGTGTGCAGTTACTGGTGAGAATATGTTTCAGGTTGGCAGGTTGTCTGTGGGCAAGGATTGGCCTGCCACCCAAGGCCTGTGAAAGTGTGGGATCATTGTCCAGGATGGGTTGTAGATCCTTGATGATGCATTGGAGGGGTTTTAGCTGGGGGCTGTATGTGATGGCCAGTGGAGTCCTGTTGGTTTCTCTCTTGGGTTTGTCTTGCAGTAGGAGGCTTCTGGGTACACGTCTGGCTCTGTTGATCTGTTTCCTTATTTCCTCGTGTGGGTATTGTAGTTTTGAGAATGCTTGGTGGAGATTTTGTAGGTGTTGTTCTCTGTCTGAGGGGTTAGAGCAGATGCGGTTGTACCTCAGTGCTTGGCTGTAGACAATGGATCGTGTGATGTGCCCGGGATGGAAGCTGGAGGCATGAAGGTAGGCATAGCAGTCGGTGGGTTTTCGATATAGGGTGGTGTTAATGTGACCATCACTTATTTGCACCGTGGTGTCAAGAAAGTGGACCTCCCGTGTAGATTGGTCCAAGCTGAGGTTGATGGTGGGGTGGAAGCTGTTGAAATCATGGTGGAATTTTTCCAGAGTCTCCTTCCCATGGGTCCAGATGATGAAGATGTCATCAATGTAGCGTAAGTAGAGAAGGGGTGTGAGTGGACGAGAGCTGAGGAAGTGTTGTTCCAGGTCGGCCATGAAGATATTGGCATATTGTGGGGCCATGCGGGTGCCCATAGCAGTGCCACTGATCTGGAGATATATATTGTCATCAAATTTGAAATAGTTGTGTGTAAGTATAAAGGCACAGAGCTCAGCAGCCAGTTGTGCTGTGGCATCATCAGGGATAGTGTTCCTGACAGTTTGTATTCCATCTGTGTGTGGGATGTTTGTGTAGAGAGCCTCTACATCCATGGTGGCTAGGACAGTGTTTTCTGGAAGGTCACCAATGCATTGTAGTTTCCTCAGGAAATCAGTGGTGTCGCGGAGATAGCTGGGAGTGCTGGTGGCATAGGGTCTGAGTAGAGAGTCCATATATCCAGATAGTCCTTCAGTGAGAGTGCCAATGCCCGAGATGATGGGGCGTCCAGGATTTCCGGGTTTGTGGATCTTGGGTAGTAGATAGAATAACCCTGGTCAGGGCTCTAGGGGTATATTGATTTCTTCTGGTGTTAGTGTAGGGAGTGTCCTGAGTAGATGCTGTAGTTTCTTAGTGTATTCCTCAGTCGGATCTGAGGGAAGTGGCCTGTAGAATTTGGTACTGGAGAGTTGTCTGGCTGCCTCCTTTTGGTAGTCAGACCTGTTCATGATGACAACGGCACCTCCTTTATCAGCCTCTTTGATGATAATGTCAGGGTGGTTTCTGAGGCTGTGGATGGCATTGCATTCTGCACGACTTAGGTTGTGAGGCAAGTGATGTTGTTGTTCCACAATTTCTGCCTGTGCACGCCGGCGGAAGCATTCAATGTATAGGTCCAGGCTGTCATTTCGACCCTCAAGAGGAGTCCATGTGGAGTTCTTTTTCTTGTGCTGTTGGTGGGAGGGCACCCGTGTATCAGTGCACTGTTCAGTGTTGTCCTGGAAGTATTCTTTGAGTCGGAGACGGCGAAAGTAGGCTTCCAGATCGCCACAGAACTGTATCATGTTGGTGGGGGTGGCAGGGCAGAAAGAGAGGTAAAGTTTCTATAACTGACGTCACTCAGAATTTCCTGATCTGGCACTTGGTGACCACGTCTGTGTCAAACTGGATGCACGAAAGGTTTTCAGAACTCCAGGTGTTGTAAAGACAAAGATTGCATTGCCCAGATTATATTACTGAGGAAGACTGTGGAGAGTTCAACAGAAATCATCATCTTCCATTCATTCCAGAGACTGATCAATCAGCTGAGCAACTCTGCAGATGCAGACCTGGGAGAAGAAGATTCACCTGTTCCAAACTCACCAGAGAAAGCCATAGCAAATAAAAGGCAGCCTAGTCACCAACATGTTACTCATTCTGGCCATATCATTAAGAAAAGAACAGTATGATTTAGGGATAAGTAACAAGTTAGTTGGGGGAAAAAGTTTTTTTTTAATTGTTAAAATGCAGAAAAAGAAAGATTAAAAAGGGGGAGGAGACGTATGGAAAGCTTAAATTGCATTAGAACATTTAGGCCAGGTCCACACTACAGACCTATATCAGTATAATTAGATTGCTCAAGAGTATGAAAAATTCACACACTTCCCTCCTCTGAGTGATGTAGTTATGCCAACCTGAGAGCTCTATGTCAATGGGAAAGCTTCTCCCGCCAACATAGCTATTGCCTCTTGGGGAAGTGGATTAGCTACGCTGACGGGAGAAGAATTCCCATTGGTGTGGTAGTCCTCACAAAAGCTGTACAGCGCAGCTGTGCTGCAGTACACGAAGACAAGTCCTGGATCACTAGCTGGCATTGGGAGAAGCATAACCCAGCACATCTTTACCAAGTGCTGGAGACAGTCTACACTCTCTTCTCTTTTTTTTTTAACAATAAAGTTGTTGATGTTGCTAGCATCCATTTTGCTCCTGTGTCTGTGTGACTCGGTCAAAGAATTTCACCAGAATGCCCATCAGTGTCTCACAGAAACTTTACCTCTTTCCTGAAACCAGAGCAAAAGCGGCAGTCTGGACAAATGCTTCCAACAGTGCTTCTTCTATTTTGTTGGCTCTGGTTACTGGGAGTGTGGTTAGGGCTTCACTGGATGTGTTGATGGGCTGTGACAACATCCAGTCAAGTGTCATAGGGTGGACAGACAAGTTTTTCCACAATACACTATGAACCAAGGCCTAGATCAGAACAGCTGGGGAGGGTACCAGGAAGCCTGGGATATGATGAGATAGGAATCAGAAGGTTTGACTCAGGTTTTACTGCTGTATGGACAAGTCAGCATGGTTGTAAGACCTAGGATCAAAAACTGTAAACCCAGGTTCACTATGTAGTGTAGATGCAATAGCATGGGCTTGGAAACACTGAGTCTGCAGACCCAATTTCCCCAGACCTCGTTTTTTCAATGCCATGTAGACATACCATTGGAGACCTGGTATTACTGTGCCTCAGTGACTCACAGCTGAGAATACCAAATTCAGGACAGACTGCTAAGAAAAAGATTGAACTCATCCCAAACTGGTGGTTATTCTAACACTAAATTATACCACGCCAGTAGCAAAAGTAAACTTCTGCCTCACCACACTGGTTAACAAGAAGTCAAAAATGCAGTTTGCTTAGGCATTCCAGCCCTTGGCTTACCACTCAGACACTAGACTTTATGATGAATGGTTACTGAAAATCTCTACAGATCAGCCATTTAGCCAGGGCAATGTATAATTCAGATCTTACCAGTAATCATGCTGATGCCTATCCTTTACTAACAAAAAACTAAAAGTTTAATAATAAAAGAAGAGGGTTATAAATGATTAATAGATCATATACATATGAGTGATTACAAAGTTCTTAGATTTGTAGCAGTCATGGAATAAAGGTCTTTCTGGAATCACCCAAACAAATTGGGAGTCATCAGTCCTTGTTTAGAGCTTCCTTGTTAGAAATCCAGTGCAGAGAAATGAAGCAGGAAATGAAGACAAATTGAGATGACTTAGTAGCCTTTTTATATCCTCTGCCATGCGCATGGAAATTTACTTCCCCAAACAAAGCCCACAGTCCATGTTTGTGGACAGTTACTGGCCCAAGATGGAGTTCAGGGTCTCATGAGCATATCACATGTCCTTACATGGCTTGCTGACTCACGGGGGTGGCCGTTGGCCCTTCGGAGTCACAAGCATCCGCAGGAAGACCTGCTGGGCAGTAGGAGTTTCTTCTGTGGCTCACTGCTCCAGTGAAGTGTTCTTAATGGGCCATCAACACAGAGCTGTCCAGCCTTGATGTATCTGGTGGGTGTTACCCAGGCATACAACACACGTATAAGATGCAGGTACATAGCCAATATTCATAACTTTAGATACAAAGGTGATACATGGATGTAGCCAGGATAATCATATTTGATAAACTAACTTTTCCATTGACACCCTACTGATACACTTTGTAGAAGTGTTATTGCAATTGTATAATAGTGGTAGCAACAAAGATACAAATGGTCATTTTCAATCATAGAGCATTACACCCTCAATGCAAAATTGATGCAGAAAAAGGACCCCAGACACTGCTGAATGTATCCCAGGAACTTCTCATTCTTGGTCTTGTATTATTACGGCTTCTAACTCAATATTAGACGTATCAGTGTATAACAGAAATGGTTCGTCAAAATCATGTCTGATTAAAACAGGCTTTTTCTTTATAAAGTCCATTATGGAAGTAACAATGTTACTGAATTCCTTTACAAACCCATTATCATATTTGGTCAGACCATTAGTGGATTGGACCTGCTGTTGCAGCATAATCCCTGCATGTTTCATGTGCTCATGCCAGGAGCTAATCTAAATAGCTAAGTGACCCACACAAGCTCTGGCAAATGTTTGGAGCCCATCTAACATAAACTTAATGTAGATATTAATGTTCTTCATAGTGTAGGTACCTTGGCAGTTAGCCATGAAAACAAAGTGGTGGCATGCCTCAGTTTCCCTTTTCATACAGCAAATCAGGTTTGTAATGGCTTCTCTGCTGTGAAAAGTTCTAAGATTGTTTACAGGCATTCACTGTGAAACATTAGTATCCTCAGGCTTTTTAACATAAGGTGAGTTCTAATTCAGTAAAACAGCATTACCATATGGGTTTCTAGCACCGAGCATGTTCTCATGTACTACTCCTAACATGTTCAAGGGATTTTCCAAAAGATCATATACACTGTACCTTCTTACAGGATTTAACATTAGCATTAGTACTGGCATCAATATTAACGTCAAATCTATCACAACTGAATGAGATTGGAGCTGGTGGGAGTGGATGTCTGACAACTGGTCATTATTTTGCAAAGATCTGTAACTCTCCGGTGCTTTCTGGAAAGGAGGAGTGACCATGATTAAAGAATTCCATTGCTGAGCTGTATTCCTTGCTTCTCTGACACATTGTCCCCAAAGAAGTTAATCAAGAAGCTTGGAGTTCCCACAGCAATGTGGAACACTGAGGAATTAACTATTATTAATATTAAGAGAATACTTTATTAGTTTCCATAATAAAACCCTTGTAAATAAGACCTTACATATTTAGTATTGTGTTACCCGGGTACGAATGGAAGAAAAATAAGTTGAACATTTCTAGACCAATAGGCTATGAATTCTGTACAAAGCTAACTCACAGTACAAATGGGATACTTTTTTCCAAAGTTGACATCACAGCAAAAGTTTCCAAAATCTCAAATTATATATAGTCATATAAAAAGATAACTAATAGTGACTGACTAGGTATCAATAGCAGCAGCCAGCTTCCACAGTTATCTGAACAAAATTATACACAGACTTTCAGTTTATTTTTCCTACCAGAAAGGGGGGCAGATTCTGTTTTCCAACGTGGTACCTGGTGCCTTTTATTAGCTTCTCAATCATTATCTGGAAGAAAACATTAGAAACAGCTCTGCTAATAAGCAACTCAGGCTGTGGGAGGGCTAATGCAGCTGGGCTGCAAAGTCCCACATCCCAAGTCAGGGTGACCTGCCCTGGGAGTGTGCCTTAAAAACCCTAAGCTAGGAAGTGACCAGGCTGTGCCCAGACCTGATTGACGGAGGAGCATAGGACAGCTGCTCCCACCAACATAGCTATGCCTCTTGGGAGGTGGTTTTATTATGCTGACGGGAGACCTCTCTCCTGTTGGCATAAAGAGTCTCCCCTAGACCCACTACAGTGGTGCTACCACTGTAGTGCGTCTAGCGTAGACTAGACCTTACTCTCACTCTGCTTTCACCTGGATTTGGAATGATGCACTTGGAATGACGGTATCTGAGAACCTGACATCTCTGTGGAGTCCAAAAGAGAAAGCTGAGGCATAAGATCAAAAAGAAATTAGATGATTAGCCAGGGCTGGCAGTGCCAGCCATGACTGCATATTGGATTTCCAAAACTAATGCCAATGTTTAGTGAGACTGAGACTGCCATACTATTTAAAGTGAAATAAACAGAGCTGGTGTTTTCAAATGCACTCAAACTAGGGTGTACAGAGAGTATTTGGCATTTTCCATTATAGCAGATGGCAGTAAATTCCTCTCCATCCTGTCCAGAGTCTCAAATCTTTTATGCTCCAATACATCTGTTAGTCTATAAGGTGCCACTGGACTCTTTGTCACTTTTTACAGATCCAGACTAACACGGCTACCTCTCTGATACTCAAAGAAGCTGGAATCTGGCTGGATTTGCCAAGCTATGAAGTCCTCTGGCAAATGCTATTCTCAGTTGGCTCCTTATTCATAGATTCTAGGACTGGAAAGGACCTCAAGAGGCTTATAAGTAGGGTCCATTCAACTTTGTAAATAGTCTGTATTTTGATTGGTTAGCCACCTGAACCTTTCTTTTCTGGTTGTTTTAGGCTAAAAATGGGCAGGAGGGGATGCAGCTGGGAGAGAAAGAATGGTATGGCCAATGAAACAAATTATAAAACATTGAGAAGATCAAAGCAGGAGACTTAACTGCCATCATCATCTTTCAGAGAATATATGAGGCATAAAAATTCAAAGTCTATACCATATCCTTGTGACAAAGATTATAATGAGAACAAGGTATGGCACAAAATGAATCTCTTCTAATGACACTGATGATAATGAGAACAAGAACAAGGTGCAAATATAACCCCGTTGGGTAATAATATTAAAATAAGTATTTTACAGTTCTATTCAGAGAAGGGGGCAGAGGCATTACATGAGAGAGAGCAGTGTGATCAGGCTCATTATTGATTACATTCTGGGAAGATAATCACACAATAAAATGTCTGTTGCTAATCACTGTTGCTAGATGTTAAATGGATTTGTAACCTGGGCTGTAATTTGTCCCACTGTGGTGGTAAAACTTCTATTGACAGATGGTTAAGGCTTCTGTATAGAATCCAAGAAAAGCAGAGTATAAAGTTCACCTGTGAATTCACAGTACTGAGGAGTTCCCACTTCCTATCACTTCAGAGTCACTGATTATGGCATGCAAGCTGCTACATTTATAGCTTGTATCCATTAGCTCCTGCTTCAGTGCTGTAATAATCTTCAGGGGGCACAGGATCAGGATTCAGAGATCTCTAGGCACTAAAATTTGCTACACAGCCTGCCCTGGGTTGGCTGGAAAATGAAACAATTGCTTGCCTCTCTAGCAAAGATAACAATCTTTGAATTTATCAGAGAACTAGCTAACAGACAACACATTCAAAGGGAGGATCAGCAATGCACCTCCTTCTGGCCCCAACCTTTTCTCCCACAGCATTATTTGTGTGGCTGATGTTGACTGGGCTCATTTCTTCTCTTCTGACTGACAGCTCAGTTCTGTCCTTCCATTCAGCCTCTACTTCTAGCTCCATCTACCCTAGGGCAACTCTGTTCCCTTTTGTCCACTCAGGCAGGACCACCCTCCTCTGTGGCACACAGCCTGCCCCCACACCCTGTTGTCATGTCTGATGAGCAGGAAACCAGTCACTCTCACTTGGCTAGATATCACTTTCATTTGTCCAGAGCTTCAGCGCCACTGGATTTTTCCCAGTTGCCTGGGCCTGTCACTTTCTTGGAGTTTGATATTAATTGTCTCTGTGTATGGCTCCAAGATTATCTAGAATATTTGTTGCTGTATCACATTGCCCACTTTCATCCCTAAGTCTTTTTCGGCATTCTGTTTTTCAGGTTTGCCCTCCAGTCAGTATATATGCCAGGTTAGTTCTGCTGGGGTGTACAAGACTGTTTTTTTCCATTTATTTTCTGCCTATATTTCTAGCCATTCATTATAGTTCTCTTTGTATTATGATGCATGTAGGCACATGTTATTCCTAGGCCAATCTTTTTTTTTTTGGTCAGGCAAGGTTTACTTGTGTGAGCACAGTACTGGGAGCCAGGCTTTCTTAAGTTATGTCCCAGCTTTGATAATTACACCTCTACCCCGATATAACATGACCCAATATAACACAAATTCGGATATAACGCAATAAAGCAGTGCTCTGGGGGGGGCGGGGCTGCACGCTCCAGTGGATTAAAGCAAGTTCAATATAATGCGGTTTCACCTATAACGAGGTAAGATTTTTTGGCTCCTGAGGACATCGTTATATCGAGGTAGAGGTGTATATACAATGATTAAGTTATTGGATCTGCAGCCTACTATTTTCTTTTGATTCATTAGAAAAATTAAAACCTTTAGATGGAGGGTGGGCAAAAAGGGACAATATACAATAGCTCTGCTTTTATTTTTGTGGCAGCCATCTTCCTGCTTTTCTTTCGTCTGTGGAAGCCTCCATGCTGGCGTGTCTGCTCATAATGACCTTGTACCTTCTCCTGTTGTGTTCTGTAGACACAGAACACCCTGCCAGAATCCATCTGCAAGGTCACCACTCTGTCCTTCAAATTTCCATCTCAGAATCGCCCGATACCCATGGTTGACTGCCTAATGATCATGACTAAGCAGATGGTTTCTGACAGATCCATTAACATCTCCTGTTCACTTATTTGTACATTTAAAAAAACAGAAGGCTGTAAATTATGCACATGGTTAATCTATGCAGCCCTGGGTTCCTGATGTTCTTATTACTGTCCCCCTTGTCATTCCCTTCTCCCCACCCTCTCTCCTTCTGTTCTTCATCCACTTGGCAGATCTTATCCTTAGTCAGATTTGTAAGCTCTGTGGGCCAGGGACCATATTTTATATACACCTCTACCTCGATATAACGTGACCCAATATAACACAAATTAGGATATAACGCAGTAAAGCACTGCTCGGAGAGGGGGGGCAACTCCGGTGGATCAAAGCAAGTTTGATATAACGCTGTTTCACCTATAACGTGGTAAGATTTTTTGGCTCCTGAGGACAGCGTTATATCGAGGTAGAGGTATATATGTATATATATTTGCACATGGCCAGCACAACAGGACCCTGATCAAGACCTCTGAGTGCTACTATAATAAACATAATATATAATAATAACTAGAGGTGGTTGGAAAATGGTCATCCTATTGTGCAAAAAATAATCATAATTTTTATTCCTTAGGTTCTGAAAATGAAGGAGTTTTCATTTATTCAACATAGTCCCTGAAATTTTTTAATGAAAATTTTCAATTTTAAAACTGTTCAAGTCTACTGTTTGGGGTGGGGGGAAGTTGTTCTCCCCTCCATTACTTTCTCTTTGTTCTTCCCCATTTTTTTCTCCTCTTCTTTTTTCTCTTTTTCCACTTTGCCACTACAAAGAGCTGTGGGTGAGGAGGGGAGAAGGAAGGAAAATTGCAATCCCAATATTTTGTTGGTTTCAGGTTTTGTCTAAAGAAATGGAAAATACTGAAAATACAAACATTTTTATTTTCAAAAAAGAGCTTTTCAATTAAAAACATCTACTCAGGGCCAGATTAACTCCTCTGTGGGCCTGGGGCTATTAGATTTTGTGGGGCCCCTGAAGGTTTGGAGAGGGCTCAGTGCTGGGGCAGGGGGCTGGGGTATGGGAGGGGGTGCAGCTCCAGTTGGGAAGCGTGCTCTGGAGTGGGGCTAGGGATGGGACAGGGGTAGGTGCAGGGTCTGAAAGGGAGTTTGGGTACAGGAGGGGGCTCCAAGCTGGAGTACGGGGTTGGAGTGCAGGGATGTGTGAGGGGTGCAGGCTCCAGTCAGGAAGTGCTTACCTCAGGTGGCTCCTGGTTGGTGGTGCAGCAGGGCTACAGCAGGATCCCTGCCTGCCCAAGTTACGCACTGCTCTGCTCCTCGAAGTAACCGGCATGTCCAGCCCCTGGGTAGAGGGGCCCGTCCGTGTTGTGTGGTTCACGCTGCCTGTGCCCGCCAATGGGAGCTGCGGAGCCGGTGCTGGTGGGGCGGGCAGTGTGCAGAGATTCCCTGAACGCCCCTCACCTAGGGGCTGCAGGGGCACATCAGCGAGCCAGCACTCCAGCCCCAGGTGAGGTGCCAAGGCTCAGGGACTGGTGTCCAGCCCATGGTGCGGAGACTTGCTGTGGGCTGGATGAAAAGAAGCAGTGGGCCGCATCTGGCCTGCAGGGCCCCCCTTAGCCCAAGGCCCTGGACTGCAGCCCCTAAAGCCCCTGCATTAATCCAGCCTGTGGTGCACTTGCCCTCTCTTACACACACACACACACACACACACACACACACACACACACACACCTGATTAATGCCTCCTTTCCGTGCACAGCATCGATGCCAATACAGAGCCAGGATTTTACATAATCACTGTTAGCACATACACTTCATGACATTGTCCTGCCTCAGAAATTGTCACAACTACACAAAGGCCCATGGGAATGTATACATCCTTTCCTCGTTTCACTGCAGCCTCCTCCAACAAACAAACCCAATCTTTTCTTTTTCAGTTCCTTAGAAGTAACAAAGAGGCCCTTATCTTCAATTCCAACTTGGCAAGTTCCAGAGTGAGACAAAAATCCTTATCTAAAAGCATACTTGTGTTTTGGTTGTAATACTTTTATTGTTATGAATTTGTTATATTGTGTGTCGTGCCTGGAGAACCCAGTCAGGGGTTGGGGCTCCATTGTGCTAGGCACTGTACACACACATAACAAAGAGCTTGTTTCCTTTTAAACCTTTCTAATGTTGACTGGATGCTCATGAAAGGGGACAAGAGAGAGCAATGGAGAATGAAGTCTTCTGTTTATCTATAGCCAAGGTACTGTACAAGCATCAGCAGTGTAAGATTTCCCCTTCTTGCTTCACTACTAAGTCTCAAAGTAGGGGCCTATACTAGGTTTCTGGATCCCTGTGTGAAGTCAGATGTGCAGATCTCAAGGTAGACCTCCATAATGCATGCACCTAGGCGGATGATTGGATAGTTAAGTTAGAGGCTTTGATATTAGGGCTGTTGATAAATCACAGTTAATTTATGCGATTAACTCAAAAAAATTAATTGCAATTAAAAATGAATCATGATTAATTGCAGTTTTAGCTGTACTGTTAAACAATAGAATACCAATTGAAATTTATTAAATATTTTTGGATTTTTTTCTACATTTTCAAATATATTTATTTCAGTTACAACACAGAATATGAAGTGTGCACTGCTCACTTTATATTATTATTTTTTATTATCACTTTTACCGTGCAAATATTTGTAATAAAAAGAAATAGTATTTTTAAATTCACCTCATACAAGTACCATAGTGCAATCTCTTAATTGTGAAAGCGCAACTTACAAAGGTAGATTTTTTTTGTTACATAACTGCACTCAAACACAAAACAATGCAAAACTTTAGAACCTACAAGTCCACTCAGTCCTACTTCTCGTTCAGCTAATCATTAAGACAAACAAGTTTGTTTACATTTAAGGGAAATAATGCTGCCTGCTTCTTATTTACATCACCAGAAAGTGAGAACAGGAGTTCGTATCTGTCTTTTGTAGCCAGCATTGCAAGGTATTTATTTGCCAGATATGCTAAATATTCATATGCCCCTTTATGCTTTGGCTATCATTCCAAAGGACATATTTCCATGCTGATGATGCTCGTTAAAAAAATAATGCTTTAATTAATTTTTTGACTGAACTCCTTGGGGGGAAATTGTATGTCTCCAGCTTTATTTTACCTGCATTCTGCCATATATTTCGTGTTATAGTAGTCTCAGATGATGACCAAGCACGTTGTTCATTTTAAGAACACTTTTGCTGCGGATTTGACAAAAAGCAAAGAAGGTACCAATGTAAGATTTCTAAAGATAGCTACAGCAAGACCCAAGATTTAAGAATCTGAAGTGTTGTCCAAAATCTGAGAGGGAGGAGGTGTGGAGGATGCTTTCAGAAATCTTAGAGAGCAACATTCTGATGTGGAAACTACAGAATCCAAACCACCAAAAAAGAAAATCAATCTTTTGCTGGTAGCATTTGACTCAGATGATGAAAATGAACATGGATCAGTCCACACTGCTTTGGATCATCATCAGTATGGACACGTCCTCTGGAATGAGGGGTTGACGCATGAAAGGACACATGAATCTTTAGCGCATTTGGCATGTAAATATCTTGCAATGCCGGCTAAACAATTCCATGTGGACACCTGTTCTCACTTTCAGGTGACATTGTGAACAAGAAGCAGAAAGCATTCTCTTTTAAATGTAAACAAACTTGTTTGTCTGAGCAATTGGCTGAACAAGAAATAGGATTGAGTGCACTTGTAAGCTCTAAAGTTTTATATTGTTTTATTTTTGAATGCAGTTATTTTTTGTACATAATTCTACATTTGTAAGTTCAACATTCATGATAAGGAGACTGCACTACAGTGCTTGTATGAGGTGAATTGAAAAATGTTATTTCTTTTGTTTTTACAGTGCAAATATTTGTAATATAAATAAATATAAAGTGAGCACTGTACATTTTGTATTCTGTGTTATAACTGAAATCAATATATTGGAAAATATAGAAAACATCAAAAAATATTTAAATAAATGGTATTCTATTATTGACAGTGCGATTAATCATGCGATTAATTGCAATTTTTTTTAATCGTGATTATTTGTTTAATCGCTCAACAGCCCTAATTGATACCAGGCTTTTGTTTTCTCATGAGAAATGAAAGGCACTTAATCCCCCATGTAATGTATGCCAGTGCCTGAGGCAGAGACACTACTATTTCTAGAATACAAATGTAAGTAGTGGAGTGTACATATGTGTGTGTGTGTGTGTGTGTGTGTGTGTGTGTGTGTGTGTGTGTGTGTGTGTGTGTGTGTGTGTGTGTGTGTGTGTGTGTGTGTGTGTGTGTGTGTTGAGTGAAATCCAGGCCCCAAGCGTAGTCAATGGAAAAATTCCCAATGACACCAATTTACCATTGACTTCAATGGAGTCAGGATTTCATCCCCTGTGCATCTATTCACATGCGTGTGTGTCTCTCAGAATACTTTAAAATGTAATTTTACATACTCTAAACTCTCTCGCCTCTTTTCAGGACCCTGTGCATTCTGAGCCTTCCCTTCCCTGGTATTTCTCTTCAGAGTGCACTTCCTAGTTACTAACTAATCACTTTGTAGACATTTGTTAAGTGTCATTCTGCTTTCCTCCTGCTCTCTGTTAAAGAAAGTACCTGGGAACATCGTCTCCATGACAAAGGACAGGCTTGAGTTCTCTTCTTGGCTTCTGTCCCTCACTCTTTCTTTTAGTCTGTGCTGTGCTGCTGCTTCCAACTTTCACAATCCTTCCCTCCCTCCCCTCCATGTTGGAAGGAGCCTGTGGCTGCCCTGTTCCCCACTCCATGTTATTGGGAGACTTTGGGAACACAGACAGGCTAACAAAATAGACTTCTGGCCAAACTCTCTGCCATTTGAAATCGACAGAACTGAAGTAATTTACATTGGAAGAGAATATGGCCCTGTTGGCCTTCAGGCCTCAAAAAGCCAGGACCCAACTGGCTGAAAGGATGGGAGACAATGACACCTCCACCCACCTGCTACCAAAAAAGATCAGAGAAGTAGCTTTGTAAAGTCTCTTGTGACTAGTTCTCCATGGAGTGTGGGGCAGGGTCACAATTCTTCCTCTAGTGATCCCTACTCAGAATGATCAAGTGGTGAGTGCTCCTGCCTGCGATACGATTTGCATAGCTTCCCTTCTGCATCAAACTCCTAACATTGGTGCAATATTGTGATGTGGTAAACAACAAAGGATTCTGCAGAGAAATTAAAAACCCAATCATACCAGTCAATTCTCTCCAGTTGTCTTTATCACTTTCTCTTCATTTTCCAGTCCCTGAGATTTCTCTTGTTTACATTCTTCTTTTCTTAATCTTCTAGCCAATTTAGCTCTCAGTTATACTAAGTAGCTTTTAAGTGAAAAATGAAAACTTTGATCTAGCCCCAATTTACTGCTTTCAAAGAAATGCAACATGATTTATTTATATTTACTATATGCATAATTGGTTCTCGAGACTTCCTTTGGGAAATGAAAGTGTTAAATAAATCAGACAGCCCAGTGAATCTATTCTAGCCCAGTGTGTTGCTGGGAATTTGGACCGGGGCCATGACATGTCTTTGAAGCTGTCAGTGCTTTTATATTTTGTTTTCTCTAATAACCTAGTTAACACAAAGCACATTTCCTTCAGAGCCTCTAGTCAACTCTGCATTTCACTTGGCTTCTGTTTGATTCCCAGACTGTTTCTAATTGATTTCCATTAATAAAGTGCAAGTGTGTTTTTTCAGATGTAAAAAGAAACAAGTGATATGAAACATGTAAAGTTTCTTTGGATTCCAGTCCAAATGTTTAATTCCTTTTAGCATATTCTCCATAGGGATTCCTGGGGAGATTGCACCATCATTTGGTCGAAGTATTTCTTCTGAGTCTGCATTTCTTCAATTAAAACTCTGGCAGCGAAGTGAACTTTGTTGCCTTTCACATAGCAGTCAGTTTACTTTGAAAACACTCAACTGTTACACTGTGAACTGAAATTATACCATATTTTGCATTCTAACTATGTTCTCCCCTTTCTGTAAATCTTTTTCCAAGCTTAGGCCGTGCTGTTTTCCTGATATTTGCAGCTGCTGAATCTTAATTTTATTTCTGATAGTTCAAATTTTCTTGTAATTGCCTAGAGGGGAGAAATCATAAAGGTGACAGGATTAAAAATGCAGAGCCTCTACAGGATCCATCCAAACTATGAAAGATGATGCTGTAAAGAGACCAGTTTAAGTATTGTACCATATTACTAGCTAATTACAGATTTTTAAGCTCCTATAACTTCTACGCTTTAAAAATGATCTGAGGCATAAATGCTCATGGCTTGATTCTTCAATGCCTTGCACTTTGAGTTGTCATTTCCAGCGTTCTGATTTGGCAGCACATTGCATCCACTCCGCTCAAGTGTAAATGATGACATATGGTGCATGGCACAGCTGAATCAGGATCAGTTTGGGGAAATAAATTTTGATAAAATTGTTTTTGTTTGTTTGGTGTTAGTTTCATGAAATCCTAATGCTACATTTGCTAGGGCTGGCTTCAGCAGTGTAAGGTTGTATGAGTCCTGTGATAACCATGACAGGATTGTCCCTATCTTAATCTGCCCTACTATGTTCCGCAAGCCTAGTTTACAGAAAAATTGAAAAAGTCTCAATTTATTCCCAGCAGTGCAACAGTGTGTATTTGGATTTTAATGTTGCATCAATTCCCCATAGCCTCATGGTGCACTAATGAAATATCATACGAAGATGTAAACATCATGGATTATAGATTTGTTTTGGGGGGTTGGATAAATCCAGAGGCTGATCCTGAATACTGCACAGTGTCTCCAAATCTCACCAAGCCCTTCTAGGGGGCCAGATCAATTAGGGCTTGATCATACATGCATAACGATTGCCTTTAACACTCACTTATGCTAACAGGCATTGAAAGCGCTGAGCAACACACAGAAGTCCTCAGCACCTGCCAGCATCAGGCACTAAATGCAGATAGCCTAAGAGAGAGGCAATGCCACAAATCCTATTGAGGACTAATCTAAGCTTATCTCCAACATATTTTTTAGTTAATAGGAAGTGGGCTATTGATAAGAGGTGGCATCTCTGTCTATTGAAGGGGTTCAGCTGGAATGAACGAGCCAGGCTAGGAATCTAACACTGTGAGCTGTGTCCTTTCCATGGCAAGTCATGAGCTGGATGAGATACGGAGGATTTTTCTTCCCCTCCTCCTCCCCCCAATATGTTCCACCTGTCTTTTTGATTATCCTGCAATGACCTTGTACCAATAATAGACGCTCTCAGGATCATGGGGCTTGGTTATTGTAACTCCCACTCAATAGTGCTTCGAGCCATTCTTCTCTGTTCATGCAGCAGAATGTTTGCTCACTGGGGCAGACTGGTTATCATAGAATCATAGAATACCAGAGTTGAGAGGGACCTCCAGGAGCTCATCTAGTCCAACCCCCTGCTCAAAGCAGGACCAATCCCCAACTAAATCATCCCAGCCAGGGCTTTCTCAAGCCTGACCTTAAAAACCTCTAAGGATGGAGATTTCACCACCTCCCTAGGTAACCCATTCCAGTGCTTCACCAACCTCCTAGTGAAAAAGTTTTTCCTAATATCCAACCTAAACCTCCCCCACTGCAACTTGAGACCATTACTCCTTGTTCTGTCATCAAGCACCACTGAGAACAGTCATATGAGTTAGAACGGTTTGTTTTTAAAGTCCCCAGTACCAAAGGGCCTGGCTATATTACAGACCCCCTACTTGAGCTCCCTCCTGGTGGGTATCTGTTCTCTGAAACCACCTCCATTTTAGAGAGCCGCCGTTACCCCTGAGGACAGCAGGTGATCACACCATTACCGCAGTAGCTCCTGCGGAGTAGAACACGCTGTCTGTCAACATCCATTATATCCACCCAGCCTTGCTTCTCAGCAGCACCCAAAACCTTTCCTTCTGCTAAATTTATTCGTGACCATTGTCAGATCTCATGCAAACAACCTTCCCTTAATCGTGTCCTAGGCCATGACTTGGCAGGGTATTTAAGCACATGTCTAACTCTATTAACTTCAGTAGGAATACTCACATGCTTAACCGCAGTCGCAAACCTAAACACAGGGCCATGCTCAGTCTTTCATGGGGTGGGGAGTCAGTTTACAGGGTGGTTTTTAAAATTCCATTAGTACTTTTGTGTTTTATAATGGTTTTATTGTTTTTGTTATGGATCACACTGCACTGTGACCAGCCAGTGAGGATGTGGGTGTTTTATTAAAAAATTAATCAGACTATAGGAACAGGTGACAAACAAAATGTACAGAATTTATGGACAGAAAGAGCCAGTGATCTGTCTTCTCCATGCCCCCACCTCATAACACTGACTATGCTGCCAACAAATAGTGTCCGAGTATATTTTCCTATCCTCGTATACAGTATCTTTTGCGCAGTTGCTGTTGCATGCTCATATAACACTAGTGTCCAAGAACACTTTTTACCATCTGTGCCTAGCTAGGCGATTACAACTATTTCTCTCAGATTTGGACCTTGCCTCTGTTGTCCAGGCTCTTGTCATATCACGACTGTGTGGCTGCAATATGCTCTAAATGTGTCCATGCTTTAGGTCAACCTAAGCTGATGCCGAATGTGGCAGCACACTTATTAGGTGATGCTTCTTGGTGGCTACACATGACACCTGTACCTTATGATTTGCACCAACTGTTTACTGGTTTCTGGACTGAATTTAAGGCATTGGGTTTTGGTGCTGAGGCCATGTCTACATCTAAAATTTTGCAGCGCTGGTTGTTACAGCTGTATTAGTACAGCTGTATAGGGCCAGCGCTGCAGAGTGGCCACACTTACAGCAACCAGCGCTGCAAGTGGTGTTAGATGTGGCCACACTGCAGCGCTGTTGGGCGGCTTCAAGGGGGGTTCCGGGACGAGAGAGCAAACCGGGAAAGGAAACCAGCTTCCCCGCGGTTTGCTCTCTCGGTCCCGGAGCCAGCCAGCAAACCGCAGGGAAGGAGACCTGCTTGCTCGGGGTTCCGGGACCGAGAGAGCAAACCGGGAACGCCGCGGTTTGCTCTCTCGGTCCCGGAGCCAGCCAGCAAACCGCAGGGAAGGAGACCTGCTTGCTCGGGGTTCCGGGACCGAGAGAGCAAACCGGGAACGCCGCGGTTTGCTCTCTCGGTCCCGGAGCCAGCCAGCAAACCGCAGGGAAGGAGACCTGCTTGCTCGGGGTTCCGGGACCGAGAGAGCAAACCGGGAACGCCGCGGTTTGCTCTCTCGGTCCCGGAGCCAGCCAGCAAACCGCAGGGAAGGAGACCTGCTTGCTCGGGGTTCCGGGACCGAGAGAGCAAACCGCGGCGAAGCTGGTTTCCTTTCCCGGTTTGCTCTCTCGGTCCCGGAACCCCGAGCAAGCAGGTCTCCTTCCCTGCGGTTTGCTGGCTGGCTCCGGGAACGCGAGAGCAAACCGCGGCGAAGCTAGTCTCCTTTCCCGGTTTGCTCTCTCGGTCCCGGAACCCCGAGCAAGCAGGTCTCCTTCCCTGCGGTTTGCTGGCTGGCTCCGGGACCGAGAGAGCAAACCGGGAAAGGAAACCAGCTTGATTACCAGAGGCTTCCTCCTTCCACGGAGGTCAAGAAAAGCGCTGGTAACTGTCTACATTGGATTACCAGCGCTGGATCACCAGCGCTGGATCCTCTACACCTGAGACAAAACGGGAGTACGGCCAGCGCTGCAAACAGGGAGTTGCAGCGCTGGTGATGCCCTGCAGATGTGGACACTCTCAAAGTTGCAGCGCTGTAACTCCCTCACCAGCGCTGCAACTTTCTGATGTAGACAAGCCCTGAATAGCTGTGAAGAGCTTGGGGCCTTGAGGGACTACCTTTCTCCTCATGCCACATTGCAAGCAGAGGAGGCACTTGAGCTGGATCTTTCTTGATTTCAGAGAGAGGGGCCTGGTGGTAGGGAATTCTCTGTGAGGGGCCATCAGCTCTTGAACAGATTTCCCCTATAGTGCAGAAGAGCCTGGGGCTTTTGACCTTCAGGGCATGCTGTGGGTTGCCCTTGATGGTGTGAAAGTAGAATGAATTATATTGTGAAAATAGAAAGGATTAAAGAAATGTTGTCTGTATCTTTAAGCAAAGATGTTGGAATGTTGCAACCAGGTGTCAGGAATACAGACATTAACATAGAACAATTGCACCGTTTAAGGGCAATTGGTAAAGCATTAGCCTTAAATCGATAACAGTTAGTAAGAAAATAGGATATGCATGCTGTGCCCCAGGTGAATTTTACTGTTTTGGTATCTTTGTCCCTTTGTCTAATTCCCGCTCTTTTATCTGTATAAATAAGACTGTTTGAGCCTTGCATGGGCGCTCACATATTCTGAATGTTATTGGCAGAGCGCTGTGCTAATAAAACAGAGTGGTCTGACAAATTGTGAGTCCTGATTCTAACTTTGACAATGGTGAGTTGATCTGGTTGTGTTGTGCTTGTAGTGGGGCAGCTGCCCCACTCCTGCAGAACAGGGGTTAAAAGCAGCCAAGCTAGGCTGATTGAGGAAGTAGACACAGGTGTGGCCAGCTCAATCAGGGCCCAGCTGGCCCTGATAAGAGGGCTGTGGGGCCAGGAGCTGGAAGTGTCTCTCTCTAGCTTTGCAAAGAGATGGACCTAGCTGCCTGAAGGAGAAAAGGGCACCTTGGACAGAGCAGTGCTGGGGAAAAGGGCAAAGGGAGCTGGGGAGCTCCAGCCTGGTAAATCCTAAGGCTGCAGGCCTTGGTGAAGGCCTACAAAGGTACTGGGGCTACACAGGTGCAGCCCAGGAATAGGCAGAGGCAGCTGGTCTGACCCTCTTGCCAATGATGAGTGGCCATTACAGACTGCAATTTGCCCTAGTGAAAAGGGGCTAGATGATGACTGGCAGTAGCTACAGAGGCATGGTGGGGCTAGAGGGTTGGGGGTTCCCCTGGGAGGTGAGACCCTGAGCATGGGGGTACAGTTGAGGCAGTACCCCAAGATAAAGGGCACCGGGGTCCAGGAAGGACACGGGGCTTGAGGTAGGTGAGTCACTGGCCAGCAGAGGGATCTCCAAGGCTGAAAAGAGCTAATTCCCAGGATGACCAGCAGGAGGCACCACGCCAGTGAGTCTCAACCTTGCTACAGTGCCGGCAGTTTCATTTTATTTTTGTGTTTATCATGTTTTGAAAACATACCCCCTCCCCCCATTTTATCAAAGAAGTTAAGACCCTTTGAGTTTAATGTTCTAAGCACTGGACCAGGAGCCTCAAACCTCTCCGTTTTAACCAACACACTCATCAAAGGTCTCTTCTGCAGCCACGAGCCGGTCAAAGCTCTGTGCTTCAGCTTCCTTTTCTGTGGAATCAAGATTAAAATACCTACCTCCCAGGGATGTCTTTAGAATTAATTAGTTAATGTGTGCAATAGGTTTTGGAAGATGAGTGAAATATAAGTGCTAAGCATTATTATTACTCTTATAGTAAAATCCTTTTAACTGATTAGGAATGAAATCTATACAAATTAGAATTCCATACAAATTACTATAAACAACCTATAAAATTTAATTGATAATGTTATCCTGCTATAGAAGCTATGAGTTGGTTTAACAATTATATAGAAAGGATATTAAATTGCAGGATTTTTCCATAAGAAAATGTGACCAATAATTCCATATTTTAACAGCTCCCTGGAAGATGGAGAGGGAAGCTTTCCAAACAAACACCTAGTTTAAATCTTTGTTGAGTTAAATTTAAATCATGGCCACACATTTATGCTCCTTCGTTGTTGGCAGAGCAGCCCAGAACTAAAAACTACCTGCAAAATTCTGCATTTTTAATAAAGGACATTTTGTGAAAACAGCAGTGTAATAACTAGGCTATTTAAATATTCAGGAGAGGTAAGCAATAAACTGGAAGGTTGCTAAAATATCAGATTTGCATCTTTCACTTTGAGAATGTACAAGAGGATGTACAGAGTACCCAAATGGACATGAAATACCGGATCACAGAATATTAACAAGATGGAGTCACAGAGTCAGCATCAACATTTTTAGACAGACCTGTCAAACTTTGTTACCCATTTCCCCAGACATAACTGACTCCTGTTCACCATGAATTACATCACAATGTACAAGGCTGAGGTCATGATTTTGGGGAGGATATGCAAAATTATGCCATATACACCCAAACTTAAAAAGTTGAGGGAGGGAGTAGACAGGAGGGAAGGTGTTCTGTTGGTCTCCCTGATTTCCAGCTACAGAAGCCAGACCTAGAAGTTTTTTTTAACCTGACAATTGGTGCATGTTGGGTTACATCAGTTTATATTTCCCTAACCCTAATCCTTCATAAAAGGGCAGAAATATGTCTGAAAATGGAATCTAAGACTCTCCTTTATGTTTCTGGTTCCCCTAAATGAGGGAAGGTCCATGGTCATAATCTTTGCTGTAGGTCTTTTAGGCCAGCTCTGAGGATTCCAATATTTTAGCAGGCCTGCATGGAATTCCTGCATGGAATTCCTGTACCATTGAGGGGCCTGCAAGTCCTCAGGTTAAGCTGTGAGATGATTTTATCCACATTTACTTTCTCACAGGATATTCACATACATATGTAAAAGTGTGTGGGTAGGAGAGTATCCCATTATGTGCCTTCACCCAAATATAGTGTACCCACTGAGCAAGTACACAGTGACATCATTCCAGGAATTTATCTGGTGTGACAGACCCAGGCCAGTGGGGTACAGGAGTCTGGTAAAGGGCAAATATACTGGTCACTGGATGAGTAGTTTTCTGTTCCCTGAGTGACCAGAGCAGGGGCTGCACTACAGTAATCAGGAACCTGCTAAAACCAATTAAGGCAGATAGGCTGATTAGAACACCTGCAGCGAATCAAGGCAGGCTAATTAGGGCACCTGGGTTTAAAAAGGAGCTCACTCCAGTCAGGGAGTGGGGAGCCAGAGGAGAGGAAGTGTGTGTGAGGAGCTGGGAGCAAGAGGCACAAGGAGCTGAGAGTGATTGGGTGTGCTGCTGGAGGACTACGGAGTACAAGCGTTATCAGACACCAGGAGGAAAATCCTGTGGTGAGGATAAAGAAGGTGTTTGGAGGAGGCCATGGGGAAGTAGTCGAGGGAGTTGTAGCTGTCATGCAGTTGTTACAGGAGGCACTATAGACAGCTGCAATCCACAGGGCCCTGGGCTGGAACCCGGAACAGAGGGCTGGCCTGGGTTCCCCCCAAACCTCCCAACTCTTGATCAGACACAGGAGAAGTTGACCCAGATTGTGGGGAAGATCACTGAGGTGAGCAAATCTGCCAAATAAGAACAAGACCCACCAAGGTAGAGGAGGAACTTTGTCACACTGGATGTTGAAAATTCCAAGTACAGTATAATGCCAGAAAATCTGTGCTTTGGGATTTGCATCACTTATCTCAGAAATACTATCTAAAGGAAATGTTACCTTTATGGAATGACAACTAGAAAATGGCATTGCCCTAACAGTTAAGTAAATATTTTAACAAACAAACCAACATACACATACTCACCCATTATGGCCCTAATACTTCTAGATGCTGATCACCTTCAACTTCCATTGAAGTCAACAGAAGTTGAGGACAATAGTATATCTTGCTAATCAGTGTACCTTACGTTACATGTTCCCCCTTTGTTCCTGATTCACAAAGTTTGTAGGTCTGCTCTAGCCTCCCACTACAGAGCCTTTTTCTTTAGCTCAAAATGTAGAGACTCATGCTTTCACCAGTAAAGGTCCTCAGTTCAATCCCTGAAGTAGGCTAAGGTGATGACCATCACATTTGCACTTCTCGGGATAAAATCCTACAGAAAGCATCCCCATTTTTTGAGCCACTGGCATCTTTATTAGAAGGGTACATGCAACATCTCTAGTTGCTTTCCATTATAATCAAACTTCTTTCCATTTTGCTTTAGGGAATAAGCTGATCCCCAAATGAAGTCAGAAAAAATGTCCTTGCATGCTATAGTACACAAGAGTAGTCTACAAATTTAGGTGCTGTGGGAGCTCTGTGTCACCCCGAAGCATCTAACACTGGCAAGAGCTGGAACTATGAATGGAATACCAGACTAGTCTTTGACCATTAGTCTGTTCTGGAATGGCCGTACCAATGTTTTGCAATATATATACCCAAGACAGCCCAGCCTAGAGAGGTGTTCAGAAAGGTACGTTCTCCTTACTACCTAATTATCAAATAGCACTGATGCTGAGACATAAAGAGGTCTCCAGACTTGGGGGCTGTGATTCAACTAAAATTCTGAAGGGCTAAAAATATACTCTCAATTCCTAAGCAATGTATCTGTGCAATTTGTTTATATAGGAAGTATGAAATATAGCAGATCTGTTAAATAGATAGAAATTACTCATCTCTGAAAGCTAACAAGCAAACTGAGATATTAGCTAGTATTTTCATACAATGGGAGCTCTGTCTGGCAAACCATGTGATCATCTTTAAATCCTCAGTACAAAATTGTACCAATAACTCATCTGTTTAGTTCATTCACATTCTTAACCATGAATTAAAAAAATATGAGAATCTTTAATTGTCTGTATCATTCTTCTTAATGAGTATGTTCTGGAGCACCATAATGATGATATAGGTTTATGAAATACACATCCATCTTCCCTCAATAAGAGAGAAGGAGAAGATAACAGTAATATTGGTTAATTATTACATGCCGTTTCATGGTGGAAAAATTGACTCACAGAGAATTACGACCTCTTTGTGAATGCACTGTGCAATACCTACAAGAGGTATATACCTCGAGGATGTCGAACTGAGCACATACCAGGGTTCAGTCCTGCGCTACCAGCCGAATATAAAAAATACCAACAAATGTTCCAGAGACCATTTTTTGGAATACACTATCACAACAGGGACAGCCCCAGCTAACAAACTTCAAGAAGAAAGGTGACAGAAATGGAAAGAACTGATTGAAGAAATAGATGCAATCCACACTAGTAAGAAAGCATGGCTGACCATTCACAAGGTGAATAATGACCCAAAGGAAGTAGAGCAACACCACAACCTCACAGCCAGTCAAGTGGCACACCAATTTCTGCTCTATGGGAAAGCTCTGAACAAGCAGCTTAAAATATGAATTAGACAATAAACTGATCTGGAAGAAAATCACTTCAGCGTGCCATAGACACTAGATAAACTCAGTGCCAGAATAAATCACTTGAAGAATTGGCAAAGCAGCTGGACTCACTGATATAAGCACGGAGCAGATTAAGCATTTTGGTCCTGCAACCAAGTTAACCAAATGATGCCTTTTTAACAATTACTTATCAACCCTTAGAATATTTAAATTATGGTGATAAGCTCATGTAATAGCTCTATTGAAGCCTGGAAAGGATGCCTCTGACTCAAAGATCTTCAGCCCAGTATCACATGTATGCCACCTTTATAAATGCCTCATTCTCAATTGCCTCTCACCTCATATGGAACAGCATCTAAACAAGCTGGATTTAGATCAGGCAAGTCCTATACTGGACAAATATTAAATATCACCCAGCATATAGAAGACAGATTCAAGAGAGGGATGATAACAGGTGCTGCATTCATAGATCTATCAGTGGCACACGATATAGTCAACCACCAAAACGTGCTTGCCAAAGTCTATGATATGACACATGGCTACCTAGTGCAGTTCATCCAACGTCGTCTTGAGAACAGATATCTTTACGTAGAACTGTGCAAGAAACAGAGCCTCTAGAGACAATAAAGAAATGGCCTCCCATAGGGCAGTGTGTTACACCAACCCCCTTCAGCACATATACCAATGACCAATCCATACAGAGCAATATGAAGAGCTTTATTTACACTGATGATCTACGCATCACGTCACAGGAGAAGGACTTTGCCACTGTCAAGAATAGACAGACATGCACTGAGCAACCTCTCAATTTATTACAATAAGAATCAGCCTCATGCCAACCTGACCAAGACACAGGAGATGGCCTTTCTCCTACACCGTCGAGAAGCCAAGCAGAAACTAAACACCACCTGGGATGGAATCCCACTGTAATCATCTGAACCTTTTCTACCTGGGGGTAACATGGGACCAGACACTTTTCTTCAAAGCACATGTAGAGAAGATGAAAGGGAAAGTTAAAACCCGTAGCAACATCCTCCAAAAGTTGGTCACCTCCAAGTAGGGAGCCAATCCAGTTACTTTGCAGATGACTTCTATCACCTTGTGCTACTCCATAGCAGAATGTGCATGTCCAGTATGGGAACAATCCATCCATGACAAGTTTTGGATAACTTTGCATTTACTCCTGCGATCCAACTGTATAGTAAGCTATCGCCCTCTCAAGTCACTTATGTATACTGCTCTCAAACCATAAGTGTCCAGTATGAAAGGGGTTTTGAAACACAGATAAGCCAAAACAGGAGCAGTCTGAAAATGGCACATCTGAAATAAGATGAACATATGAAAATGGTACATCACACTGTGATGAGCACTGAAATTCTTTCCCTTTCTCACCCAGTCTATGCCGTGGTTTTGCAGTGTTGGCAAACCCACAGATGAATCTTCTGTAATAGGAACAGAGCCCTATAAAACACTGCACAGCTGTGAGGGCCCAGGGCATTGACTAGCTCTGTAAAGCCTCCATTTTCTTTTTGACAATGGAATTTCCCTCCTCACTAATTGTGTGCCACAGGTAAATTACCCCTTTCTGGAACAACTCACGTTTCTGGGAGTTCAGATTCAAACTGGCCACTTTCAGCTTATCACAGACCATTTGCTCAAATGTTTTAACAGGTAGCACAGGATTTCTCAAATTGAGGTTGCCATGGGCTCAGGGACTTACTGGCTGCCGCTTCCAGCAACTCCCATTGGCCCAGAGCAGCGATCCACAGCCAGTGGGAGCCACGATTGGCCAGACCTGCGGACGGGGCAGGTAAACACAGCGTCCCGGCCCACCAGGGGCTTTCCCTACACAAGCGGCAACCCCTGTTTGAGAAACCCTGAGGTAGCAGGATATTATCTAGGTATAACAGACAGGCTGAGAGGGGCATACCATGAATTTTCTTCTCCATTAGCCTCTCAAACGTGGCTGGTGCATTATACAAGCCAAAAGCCATCACTTCAAATTGCTACATGTCTTGTCCATCTTTTTCTTGTCCAGTTTTTTGCCCCCATCTTCTGGTATCCACTTCAACTTGCCATTTTTAAGAACCAGTGTGGAAAACCAGATTGAACCAGCTACAGCATGCAGGGTATCATCTATTTGTAGTAATTGATAAGAATCCTTTAAAGTGACTTTGTTTAATTGTCTATAGTGCACACCGAATTTGGTGCTGCCATCCTTTTTCTTAACCAGAACTATGGGTGAGGTCCAAGGACAGACTGAAGGCTCTGTTATGCCTTCCTGATACATTTTCTTGATGGTCTGTAGTGCCTCTTCACTCAGTTTCATCCAGTATCAGTATTGTGGTGGACTAGCGCAGTACAATGAATATCTTTGTTGGTTTGGAAAAACAACTCCTGATTTCGAATCCCTTAGACTGTTCTGTTGTTCCCCATTTAAATCTACAGTATGACACTGGTACAAGCCCAATAGAAACTCTGGGAGTTCACCTTCTCACCTGTTCCTTTGTAGTTTTCTTCTATATCAGTATTTACCAGATCCACCAGGTGACATTTCATAAGCACCATTCCCTTTTTTATTATTTGCTCCTTACCCAAAACTTTCAACAAATGAACTTCTGGTTTCAGATCCACAAGAGCTTTAGCTGCTAATATTCCCCCAAGACCCTGGGTCTCAAAACAAGTTTCAACCACTCCCCATCTTTCCCTAGCTGGAAAGCTACTACAGCTTGTAGTAATTATAATGATTTCTGACCCTAGGGGCAAGATAATTTATTCACTGCAAACCAATTGCCTACAAACCATTTATCTCTCCTGGGCCATATCTTTAATGGGAATTTCCACAGATTGAATTTGTAAGACACTTTTTCTGGCATTGATTACACAGTTATTAGCCATAATGAAATCCAAGCCAATTATTAGCTCATCCATTTCAGCCACCCAGACTTCTTGCTCAAATCCCAGAGGTCCAGTCTTCAAACCCAATTTTCCCAGTTTACTGACAGGTGCCCTTGCCCCTGTCGCTGTCTCCATTTGAGACCAATTAGGCAGTTCAGTTTTGAATCCCCTATTCCCTCTCCTTTTTAATGTGTCTGATCTAACAACTCATGCTTGAGCCTGTGTCAGCTATCCCTATACACATCACAGATCCTACTACACACTTGATAGTCAAACTCCCTTTATTGTTTAAGTGCCCAGATCTAAATAAAAACTGTGGAACTGATCCTTGTACCTAAGTTTTGCCCTTCAGCTTGCTGTCATCTGATTTCCCAAGATGAGAGAGGCTTTCACTACATGTCTGTGACTATCTTTCTTGGCCTGCCTTAAATTTGTAACTATCCTCCTTTTTGTGGCCAATTTTGTCACACTCGGCAGTGTTTAGCAGAACTATTTCCTTTAATTGTTGCCTTATTCCAATTTCTCTTGTTTTACAAGCCAAATTTCTCATTTGTTTTAATTTTTCAATATGGTCACAAACCAGATTAGAATCCCCTCCATCATCCATATTAGACACAGAGCCCGTACTTATAGGCTTACATATTTCCTCGCCAGCAGCTACTTCCTCTACTGGTGCACCATTCCACACAAAAAAAAAAAAGGCAAGTTTAAAGATTCAAATTCTGTAGCAAATCCCACAGCCTCTCAGGGTGTCTTTGGCCTTCTTTCACTGATCCTGATCTGTAAATCCAAGTCCAGCTGGACTATATGTTGGTCCATTGCCTATCTACCATCCATCCTAGAAGGCCTTGGTGGAATCCAGATATGCCAGAAACACAGGCTTGTTCAGGTCCTCTGCCAGTTGAAGTGGGGTTTCTTCTTTCCCTTTCATTCTAGCCCTTAGCGGTGCCCTGCTAGCTTAGATTGATGGCTAACTCCAAACCACATGTCAAGGGCTAACACCAAGTCTGGATAATTTCATCTCTTTGCTGGTGGTAAATTGTGAAGCACCATCAGAGCTGGGCCACACAAGTTGGCTGCTAGTAAACTCTCTTTTTGTCCCTCCTCCCAGGTGTTCACTTGAGCTACAATATTGAATTGAACCAAATAAGCCTCACAGGGATTTTTTCGCTCAAGATAGTGGGATTTTGCATTATGTGATCTGGAGCCATCTGATCTCTCCCCTCAAGGCCTCTGTAGGTTACATATGGGGTGAAAATGGCTGTAAATGTGTCTAGTCTTACCCAAGTTCTCTGACTGGCCCCAGCTGTCATCCAGGTGGATGTCTATCATTGTGATCGGGGAGCCTTTGATTTCCTGCTGTAGCTTATGTTTTAGGTTCATAAGTCCTTGCTACAGCTCCTCTTGTTGGCAAGTTCCAGATTGACCAAAGTTTGTGTGGTCTCCACTCTTTCATGCAAAAGCCTCTGATCTATGACAATCAGATTGCTGGTCAACTCATCAATCCGTGTTACCATTCCAGCCTTGGTGTGTTGCAGCTTGCTTTCCCAGTCTGTCTGGTTACTTTGTAATTGCTACTCCAACCGGGATCCCATCTCAGCCTGCAAGTCATCTCTGAACGCTTTCTGAGAAACGTTCAGCTTTTGTTCTAGATCTTATTTCAGGTCTTGTCTTAATTCCTTTTGTTACATCTCCAGCTCCTGCTTTAGGTCTTGTTTTAAATCCTGCTGGCCATTTTTTTATTTCTGCAAGCACCGCTGATATTTGTTCCTTCTTGGGTCAACAGGAATACCAGCTCACAATCTTCTTCTTGCAAACCAGATCTCCCTCCTGACACTAGAGTGGCCCCTTTGATCAAAGTGGCTAGTCAAAGTTTGGGGCCCTGTGGGTGTTCCAGTCAAGGTAGAAACTGATGGTGGGCAAGTATTTCTTTGATGCAGTTTTGTTGATTTACAAAGACTGAACGAAGTCCTGGGTCTCTGAATGCAAAAGGAACCAAATAACAGGAAACAGTGACTTTTGTTCATAGCAGCAAGAGAACACTTTTTAGCCTGCACCCGAGGTTTCTTCCTGGGTCAGCCACAGTCTTAACTGCTCCTTCAGGCTCTCTCTCTCTCTCTCTCACTCCCTCTGTTGTTGTCTGACCTCAGTTTCTGTAAGATTTCTCTTCCCCAACCCCATTCCTAACCAAAACGATACTTAGCCAAAACCTCCAGGGCAGGTTCATACACACAGTTTTTATTGAGGAGGAGTTTTGCTTACAGCTATGTTAATTGAAGGATGAGTTCACACCAATCAATCTCAAGGGGGATTTAACTCAACCCATAACAAGATTTTTCCCAGCTTTTAATAATGTGTTATCTCAGAATGAGAGAGTGAGAAGAAAAAGAGTTAGGAAAAGGAAGGGGGAAATAAACAAGGCAAGAAAAAATTGAAATTGAGATAACAGTAAATCCTGTAAGGAATATAACATAAAAAACCTTGAAGTCAATGGTACTATTCTACTATTCTATACTATTAAAGATAAGCATGTGCTTAAGTGCTTTGCTGGGTCAGGACCAGAGTGCTCAGTACCTTGCAGAATCAAGCCCTTATATAGTAAGTAAAAGTAAGGGTACTGCAGTTAATGGGACTATTAAAGTTATGTATGAAAATAAGTGGGCTTGCAAACTGCCTACCCTCCCCCATTTATTATTATTAAGTAGACTGTGGGTGGAATCTTGGCCCCATTGAAGTCAGTGGGAGTTTTGCCGTTGATTACAATGGGGCCAGGATTTCACCCCTTACGGACACTATATTGAATGAGACTGTGGGAGTGGAATGTGACACAGTGAAAAGCGAGAGAACAGATTTAAATCTTATTCCTAACATCTACTGGAATCATCATTCTTCCAGCATGGCATTTGAAAACTTTTTGGTATGCAATATTTCTTGGGAATCAAGAGAAAGCAGAGCATATGGGAATGATTATAAGGAAAGAGGACATTATTTCACAGAATTTTGCTGCTGACTTTTGTATTATGGTAATAGATGAAAAGCATGGCAAGGATTCAAAATATTAAAGCTAACCACTTCAAGGATCCAACAAAAACATGAATCTCTTGGCATATTCATTTTTATTCTCTGATCAGAATGTTTCTATTCTCCTCATTCACTATTTGTGTTCCCAAATGAACAGAACTAGGGCTGTCTTTTGGCCCAAGCACAATAAGTAATTGTCAGAAAGGAGGGCCTGCAGTTGGGCCTGGGATCAGCCAGCTAACCACAGCTGAAACCCTAAAATTGGTCAGATCAACTGATTGGCTGAATGGTGTTGCCAGGACTTCTCTTCAGCTCAACAGTAGCACATGGGCAGGGGATGCTCAACACTATGCCCACAGCTGTGACTGTTCCTGTGCCTGCCTTGTTCCCAGTCTTGTTCCAGCTCCGCTCGACTGTGCTGTAGCCCTGCCCCCATGCTTGGTTCCTGACTCCTGGTTTCTGACTCCAGACTCCCAACCTTGGCTCCGAGTCTGGGAATCTGAGTGCCACTGCTCTGAGCACTAGGATTGACTGCTTACACCCCGGTCTGTGACAGATTGAGCAGCCCAAAAAAAGAAAAGCAGGGGAGTAGGCACAGGTTGGTTACTGGAATGGATCCTGCTAAGGCCAGCAGTTCCCTATTGGCAACAGTGAGTGCCCTACATAAGCAGGTAGACTCCCTGCAGGTGCAGGATGCTAGGCTGCAGGCATAGGTTGCATCACCTGCAACTCCTATCCCTCGAGAACCTAATAGTCTGCTGCCAGACAAGTTTGATGGTGACTGCAGCCAGTTCCATGGTTTTATGAATCAGTGCTCGCTCCTGTTCTTGCTGTACTTCCTACCTATCAGTGATCCTAATCGTGTTTGATCTCGTAACTAAAATGGTGCTTTTTGTTCCACGTTGCGGCAACCTTACCAGCATCTTCTGCTATCAGAGGCCACCCACTAGAATCATGTTGCCCACAATATATCTCATTTTTGGTGGGATTTTCTGTGGCTTCTTGGCATGGAGTCCCTCACCTTTTTTGCATACCACCCATAGACCAATGGGCAAGCAGAATGAGTCGACCAGATTCTAGAACAAAAACTATGTCATTTCTTGAATTACCACTAGGATGACTGGTATTTTTTACTCCATCACGCAGAATTCACCTATAACAATGCAACCCACACCTCAACTCGACAAAGCCCATTCTTTGTGAACTACCAGTTTTCATCTTCAGTTTCATCATGATGTACCCACAAACTCCCCCATATCTTCAGCCAGAGACTGAGCTGCCCACCTGTGCTAAGTACATCAAGAGCTCAAGGAGCAATTGAGATCTCCAAAGGAAATTTACAAACACCATGTTGCCCAGGACCATCAGACTGCCCCCATCCTACCTGTGGGGAAACAAGGGTCTGGCTACCTACCCAGAATCTCAAGTCAACCTGGTTGTCAGTGAAATTTAATCACCAGTATCTGGCCCATTCAGGATCTTAAAACTTGTCAATCCTGTGGCCTTTAAACTGCAACTACTTAAGATCCATCCAGTATTTCACATTTCCCCCATTAAGCCACACATTGAATTCTCAGATAGCTCCAGGCCACCACCACTGCTCATAACTCTTTGGGAGCAAGAAGAACACTTAGTCCAGCAAAACCTTGACTCCCAGAAAATTAGAGGAAAACTCCAGTACCTGGTGGACTGGGAGGGCTACAGTCTGGACAACTGATCTTGGGAATTGATTGAAAACATCCACATTCTGGACCTGTACAGGACTTCTGCCAGGTTCATCCTTAGCAATCAGGCCTCAGAGTCCCTGGGAAGCACGCTCAAAGAGTGAGGTACTGTGAGGAATGAGGGCCTGTAGCAGGGCCTGTGATCAGCCAACTAGCCACAGCTGAAACCCCTAACTGGACTGATCACCTGACTGGCTCAGCAGCATTTCCAGGACTGCTCTTAAACCCAACAGTAGCACTTGTCCAGCAGCTGCTCAGTGCTTATGCCCACAGCTGTGATGGCTCCTTTTCCTGCCTTGTTCTCAGCTTTGCCCCAACCCTGCCTCTCTGCTGGATTCCTGGCTCCTGATTCTGCCTTTGACTCCTAGTTCTGATTTCTGACTCTGAGTTTGACGCTCAGCTCTGAGTCCTGCAGCCTGACTCTGGCACTAACTGCTAGGAATGACAGCCCATGCCCTGGTCCATGACAGTAACGATTTGTGTTCCCATGCTTTTTTGGGGGGCCCTGCATTATTGCGCTTACTCTGTAACTCACAGCATGGCCCACTTTCAACCTCTGACAATAGGCCTGGAGTGAGAGGTGACCTCCCTTGCCATTCTCCCTCTCCAAGCAGCCTGGGTTCCCACTCTTGTCTGAAGCTTTGCATATCAAAGTCAGCCTTGAATAGATCAGGGCCACTGCTGACATGTTTAATCTGAGCAAATAAACATTAGCAAGACAAGGTGGGTGAGGTAATATCTTTTATTGGACCACACAGCAAGGGGGGTGGGTCTCAGAGCCTGGGCTCCAGCCTGAGCTATTTTTAGACATATAGCATGCGCCTGAGTCACTTGGTCTATGCTCTGAGACTTGCTGCTGAGGAGGATTTTTTTTTCAGTGTAAATGTACCCACTGACAGGACACGCAGCCTACTTGCTGTCTCGTACTAGTGTTTTAACAAAGCAGTTGCTAGTGCTTATTTTCCACTTTCCTCTATTGCTCAATACCCAAACATTCCATGATGCAGATCCAGTTTCCAAAGTTCATTGAACAGAGAATTCTTGTTCCGTGCGGAATTTTCTGTTCCAGCCTGAAGCCCTAGGCAGGCCTTGTGCAGCACTTGGCTCATGACTTACAGAAGATGCTACATTGCAGATGTCAAACAATGCATAATAGGAAACACATGAGCATATTTCTTATTTGAATAAGTGAGATACAGTATACATTACTCATTCCCCTTACTCAGGATTTGGAAAGCATGCTGCGTACTCTTCTCTGTGGCAACCTGAGGCCAAATCCTGCAGACCTTAGTCTTTACTCAGGCAAGCCTCTCTTCACTTCTGTTAGAAATAAAGACTGAAATGTGCTCCCTATTTCTTTCTCCCCAACAGACTACTAAATAAACTTAGACTTGGACAATTAATGGCAGCCTCAGCTCTAAGGTCTCAACCTCAAACTGACTTACTCTTCTGCTGCACATTAGCAGACTCTAGTGGTAAAAATATAGTTTAATTCTTAGCTGCTGCTCTGGTGTTTGAGAGGGAGGTAAGAAACATGGTGCATAAAAAAGTTCCCAAGAAGTTCACATTTTGAATCCCTTTGGAAAGCGCCAATGAATTCTTATGGAAAGGCCCCATCTGGCAAGTTCCATTGAAGTCCATGGGAGTACAGTCACATGCTTAAGGCTTTGCACTTGTGCTTAAATGCTTGGCTGGATGAGGCTCTCAGTTCAGAAGTATTCTACTCAGTTGTTCTTTCCTGATCAGCAGAGATCATTACAGTCAATAGGAACAATGAATGTCCGGAGGACTCATTGTGATAAATCCTCCAGCCGACATAAATTACAAGTAATAACTAGATGTAGTGGGTCTAATTCCAGTCTGGCATGAGGATGGTCATGTTGAAGCTCCATTGACTTCAGCTGCATTTCTCTTGATTTGCATCCATGTAAGTGAGATCAGAATCTAGCTTAGGGTATGTCTGTACTGCAGTCACAGAGAGTGATCGCAGCTTGTGTAGACATACTTGAGTTGGCTTTAATCTGGCTATCTTGGGTACCAAAGCAATGAGGTCATAGCAGTACAGGCTGGTCAAGCCTGTCCAGAGCTCTAAGTGATTACATGGGTGGCAAACCTGTGCTGAACTCCATGCTCCTCCAGCTTCACTGCCCAGCACCTAGGCTAGCTTGTTTATGTCTACATGGGCTATAGTTGCAGTTCGTGACTGCAGTATAAACATACCCATAATGCCTCTTTATTTCATGGTTTTACTAGAAATACAAGAAATTCAGTAATTTGCCCAGTTATATAAAGGAGTACCCATGTGTAAGTGGGGGAATGGTCCCACTATTGTGGGGAACTTTCCTGGCTTCTGCACTACCCCAGTGAAGTTGGCTAGTGAAAGGATCTGAGTCCTCGCTCCCACTTCCTTTACCCAGAGGCCTCCCTGCTCTCAAGGACTCCCCTTCCGCTCTCCTGTCTGGCAGAGTCCTCGAAACCCCAACAAGGCTAGGCACAGAACTCCTGGGAGCTCAATCTCCAGCCCTGCTGTTGTCACGTAGGACAAGGGCTAGGGTGTCCCCACTCCGGGGTACTCTCTCTGCACTGGGCACCTCCCTGACCCACTGATCATTTCATACAATTTAAAGCAAATACAAATTGTTTAATTAACAAATTAATTTTAAAAAAGAATAAGGAAAAATGGGAAAGGTTAAAGGAAACACATCACCCTGCTCTGTGGCAAGGAACATTACAAACAGTGTTTCTGGAACATCAGGGCAGTTCAAAGTCTGTTCCTTGTAGGTCCCAGGCCTCCTTTTCAGGCCATGGAAGTGCTGCAGCGATGCTGCAGGTTGGACACTTGCAATGGTGGTGGCCACACACCTCCGGGCTTTTGGTGGTGGGACCCTTCTTCCCAGCATCAGCTCCTCATTGTGTTAAGATCCCCCGCCCAGTCTGGCTTGCAAGGACCCTTGGCTGGGGGTCTCTTTCTGCACTGGGCCCTTTGCCCAAGGTCCCCCCTTGGCTGGCCCCAGTTGCTCACCACACCTGGCTCTGTGGCTGCAGCACTGCTCCCGGCACAGGGTCTGCTTTCTCTGGGCTGTATCTCTGGCTCTGGCTGCAGCTCCTGCTCCCAGCACAGGCTGGACCCCTGCTTTCTCCTTAGCTCAGCCCCACTCTGTCTGACCCACGCAATTCCAGCTCACTCGGAGGACAGGACCCTCCTGACTCCCTGATTAGCCTGCCTGCCCTGTCAATCAGGCTCAGAGGCTGAGACTGACTTGGAGCATTTGCCTCTCCCCAGTCTTTTAGTGCTGGGAGCTAGCCAACCAAAACACCCCCACTGAATGTCAGTAAGGAGGCAACAGCCCCCTTACAAATGCAAACCTACACAATCAAATTCTGCCCCAGTTACAGCTGGGCAACCCCCCGGGCCCACCAAATCTTCTCCTCTTCCCATTAGTATAAATCCAGAAGAACTCCATTGATGTATCTCATCAAATTCCAGTGGATCACCAAGTTGTAACTAAGGGCTGAATCAGGCCCATGCCTTTTTAAAAAGACAGTCTGAAAAAGAATAATTCTTTAATCTTTTAGCAGCCAGGGTCTTGGCCTCCAAGTGCTGTGGTATGTGGCTTAGTGTCTACTGGGAAATCAAACTCACAATGAAATTGCACTGTGTTTTCCAATATTATTTGCACAAGCATCGAATTCTGGCTGCTTAGGGAATGAAAAAGAAACAGCAGTATCCAAGTTAACATGGCCTATTGACTCATAAGCCTATGGAAAGCTACTGTTGTCTCTCCTAGGAGGTGTCACTGTAAGGCAATCCTGTTAATGAACACAACAGGCAGATTATGGATGAAACTGGCTATCAATAATTTGAACATTCTTTTCATCACCATGCAACAAGTATCAGAGAGAGAGAGAGAGAGAGAGAGAGAGAGAGAGAGAGAGAGAGAGAGAGAGAAACAACCACAAAAAATGTAGCGTGTGAGACAGGCAGTATGCTCCAGTAGGCTAGGGCACTAGCCCTGGGTTCTAATTCCAGCACTGCCAATGATGTGCTGTGTGCATTAGACAAGTCTCTGTGCCTCTGCTCTCCACCCTCTGACTGTCTTATTTCCTTGATTTGTAACTCTTTGGGGGCAGCATTTTTCTTACTACATGTCAGTGACTAGGAAAAACGGGTCCTGATCTTTGTTAGAGCCTCTATGCATTACTGTAATGTGAATGATAAATAGTAGTAATCCCTTCATCTATGTTTTCACTTAGAATCTACCATTTTTTAAAATGTGGCATCTCTCTCTGCCCAGCTCTGAGCCTCCTTTGCACCAAAAGGTGAGACACCTCCTTTCCAACATACCACAGGCTGAGGATTTTGCATCCCCTCCTTCCTTTTTCTTTTTCTTTCTCCATATTTATTTTGGTTGGTTGGGGAAACATTTTTCATTTGAACAAACTATTGCTTATTTATAATTGTTTCTTAGCAGAGTGACATATTTCGCATGTGCTGCACAGCAGGGGAATAGCAATAGGCTGGAGAGCTAAAAACGACTACAGAGAAGCCAGATGGCTTATTTTCCTGAACATCTTCTGAAAAATATTTGGTTCATTTGCTACACAATTATTTTCTTTACTACCCGAGGTTCACCAAACCAGGTAACTGTCACTGATGACAGAGTACATGGCTTACATACCATAGACTCACAAAACCACATTCTGCTCTGTGATGCATATGGCTTCCATTGGAGTCCAAGGGAGTTGGGTGCTTATATCTAACACCCAAGCCCTCAATTAGCCAGTGTGCACTCGGTGCACTTGCACAGGGCCCCATCTCAGGAGGGCCCCTAACCATCAGAAAAAAACTCAAAACTGGCATTGTGACCCCGTATGGCAGGTCACAACAGCACTCACTTAAATTTGTCCCACCGCTCCTCTGTCCGTGATAAATCTGAACAGTGAAATCCTGTGAATGCAGGGTGGCTGAGATCGGGAGGCACTGGCCTAGCCCAGAAAGGCTGAGCTGAGGGCAATGCCAGTGAGTTTCGAGGAAATCCCAGGAATGGAGGGCAAGGGGTAAGTGAGGTGTTAATGAGCTACGGGGTAGAGGGGCAGTGGCTGGGTGAGAGGTTGTGGGGTAGGGGATGGGATGTTGAGAGTGAGTGGGGGAAGTTGGTGGCTGTGGCCAGTAGGCCTAAGGTGTTGGGGGCTGCAGTGAGTGAGCTGTACGTCAGGCTCCTGGGATGTGTGAGTGGCTGTCAGGATAAGTGGGGGGCTGGGGGAGGGTTCTTGGTATATATGTGGTTGGAAGGGGCATATGCGGGGTCTGTGTGTGGGATGGGATATGCATGGGGTGGATGGGAGGGATATTCTGGAGTCTGTGTGTGGGATGAGGTATGTGCAGAGTGGGATGGGAGGAGCGGGGTCTGTGTGGGGTGGGGTGAAGTGCAAGGGATATTCTGGGGTCTGTGTGGGGTGGGGTATGTAGGATGGGAGCAGAGGTGAAAGTAAGCTGGTAGGCGCCAGTACGGAGGACTGGGAAGAAAAGGAGACTGACTAAGGGTATGGCTACATTTGGAATTTCAAAGCGCTGCCGCGGCACCACTTTGAAGTGTGAGTGTAGTCAGAGCGGCAGCGCTGGGAGAGAGCTCTCCCAGCGCTGCATGTAAACCACATCCCTTATGGGTGTAGCGTGCAGCGCTGGGAGCCGCGCTCCCAGCGCTGCTGCCCTGATTACACTGACGCTTTACAGCGCTGTATCTTGCAGCGCTCTGGAGGGTGTTTCTTCACACCCCAGTTGCAGCGCTGTAAAGTGTGAGTGTAGCCAAGGCCTAAGTGAGGGAGAGAGAAGCCTGCTCCCTGCATAAGAATAGTTTAAACTCATCTGTTCCCTGATGGTTCAGCCCCCAGGGCTAAGTTTCTGGCCTCCTTGTTAATTTCACTTACAGTAGCTGGGGGGAGGGGGTTGAGGGGAGGGAGTGTTTGACCATGGCAAGGGCAGTCCCTGTCTGCCCCTGGGGATGAGGGAATCTCCCCTACTAATATACACAACAAATACAAGCATTTGGCTGCACAGCTTAAATCCAGAGCTAATAAAAGCAGCTGGAAGGGGAAAACTCACTGTCACACTGGTTTGTCGTCTCCTCCCTCCCTTCCTCTCCTCCAGCCAGGCTGCAGACAAGGCTCTGAATTCCTCCCCATTCCCCCCCAGCAGGGGTTTTCCTCTAGGCTCTAGCTTGCAGTAGACTGGCTGAGATGCCTGCTATTGCTGCCTGCAAAAGAACAGTTTAAACTCAGCTGTTCCCTGTGCAGTTCAGTGCCCAGAGTTAGGAGCCATTTCTGGCATCCTTGTTAATTTCACTCCCAGTTGTTGTTGGGTGTGTGTGACCATGGCATGGGTAGTTCTTTTCTGCCCCTGGGATGAGAGGATCTCCTAAACACAATCAAAATCAGGAACCATTTCCAAGTGCAAATCTATCCCATTCCCTCCCCAGCAGAGGAACATGGTTGTGGTGTCCAAACTGCTTGCAGAACCTCTTTGAAATGTTACTGTTTAAAAAAAAACACAAAAAACATGGAGAACATGGTGGAAAAATGTGTCATCATGATTAGGGTTTATTTTGGGCAAAGCAGTTTTGCTAAAGCAACTAAAGATTTACAGGGAAAGCAAATAGTCCCCATAGACAAAACCACAAAGGGATTGGAGGGGAAAACTGAATATTCAGCGAAATTATTGTGCCTCCTTTGAAAAAAATAGTAGTTTTCATTCCAATCCACCCTCTTTCTATATTGATTTAAACACCTGAAATGTCCTTAGGACAGCGGGTGCAATCTCAGATCTCTTTTTGTTTTGTCCTGCCTGCAGAGTGCAGAGGCTGAAATTGATAAAACTTTCCTTAAATATCTTGTAAATTTCATGAAGGCTATTTCAGTTGTCCTTCATTCACCCCTGACTTTCCCTTCCTCTCCTCCTCTCCTCTCCCACCACCCCGCTCCCTCCCTCGCTGGCTGGCTGTGGTTTTTCCCTTGGTTACTTACTCCTTGGCAGCCCCAGCCCAGTGGCACCTGCTGGATCTCTGCAGGTAGCAGCCCATAGGGGCTGGTTGCTGGGGTTGCTGGTTGTCGGTGGCAGGCTGCAGCTGCATTGTTTGTGACACATTCATACACATACATACAGTATGTATGTGTATGTATGAATGTGTGTGTCACAAACAATGCAGCTGCAGCCTGCCGCCAACTGCCCCGACCCCAACAACCAGCCCCTACTATTGTATATTAGTAGTAATGGAGATCCTCTCATCCAGGAGGCAGAAAAGAACTGCCCCTGTCATGGTCACACACAGCTTCCCGCCCGCCCCCAACAACAACAACTGGGAGTGAAATTAACAAAGATGCCAGAAACCTCTCTTAACCCTGGGGGCTGAACCATCAGAGAACAACTGAGTTTAAACTGTTCTTATGCAGGAGGCAATCTCCCTGCTGCAAGCTAGAGGGAAGCCTCTACAGCAGCTGCTGAGTGCCAGGCAGGGAGAAAGCACAGAGCCTAGCATCTGCAGCCTGGCTGGAGGAGGAGGAGGAGGGAAGACACAGAGAAAAATGTGACAGTGAGTTTTCACTTTTTCAAGCTTATTCCAATAGTAAAGTTTCATTACAGACAGTACTGGTAGTAGTAATAGTAGCTTTATTTTCTCTATCTGTGTCATGCAATGGGAGGGATCCATGAAGTATGTAGGAGAGGTGGGTGGATTGCTTGCGATTGGACCATATGGGTAAGAAATGTAAATTACTTTCACCCCTGCCCAAACCCCAGGGCTCCTAGCCGCCTCTGCAGCTGGTAGCTCCGGGGTTAATTTAAAGGGCCTGGCTCCTAGCTGCAGCCGAATCCCTGAGCCCTTTAAATCCTGATTTAAAAGCCTCAGGATTTAAAGGCCCCACCTCTTATGATAGAGGCCACGCCTCTTCCAGTTGAGGCCCCTCCCCCTCCACAGGACTCTGGAGTACCGGTAAGTCCTTTAAGTCACTTTCACCCCTGGATGGGAGGGACATTCAGGGGTCTGCGTGTGGGTTGGCATGCAACTGTACATACAATAAAGGGAGATTCAAAGATCAGCCACAGTGTGTAACCAGCTTCTCCAGCTACATATGCACTGAGGGAACTTAAGAAAACAGCATTTACAGGGTAAGGGCACCAGACCATTTTTTATTGGACAGAGAGTTTTCTTATCTTGATGGTACATGCCACAGGGATTGGACAAGGGACAGGAGGGGCAGCTAAACTGGCTCATCCACTACATTACAGGGCCTCTGCTGGCAGTAGGATTTGTGTCAGAGAAGACCTGCCTATAGTTGTGTCTTGCTGTGGTCCTTACCAGGTTAATGGTGTAAACCAGCAAAGGCCATCTCCCTGGTATGGTTCAATAACATTATTTTCTTGGTTTCTCATAATGTCCTGCCCTCTGCAATCAGAGCGAGATCTTCTCTTTTTCCAGTTGCTCAGTCCTGCTTTTTTTCTCTGCCTTATTTTCTGGCAAGGTTGATTTGTTTAATGATTAGGAAAGTGGGAGGGTGGAGGGAAATCAATTGCTTCATGGTTTTTGCTTGGATGTTTCAGCTGTGAGTTAGCAACCCCTAAGGACAATATGTGGAACATTTGGGGCATTTAGTCTCTGTTTAGATTTCTGGTGAGTGAGGCCAATGCATACACAGTAAAATGCATGTAGATTTGGTATCATGTAACTGTTTTTATTGTAACTGGCCAAACCCAGACACTAGCTTGTCACTCATTTATTTCTTGTTTGCAGTCGTAAGTAACACAAGACTTGCCATTAGGGGTGAAAGTAACTTACAGGACTTACTGGTACCGCTGGAGTCCTGAGGGGGGCATGGCCTTTGAAGAGGCGTGACCTCTCAAGATTTAAAGGCCCTGGAGCACCGGCTGTGGCTGGGAGCCCCAGGGCCTTTAAATCAACCCGGGGCTCCCAGCTGCAGAGGTGGATGGGCAAATTAAAGGGCAGCTCATGGGCAAATTAAAGGGCCCAGGGGTTCAGTCGCCACGGAGTTCCGGGCTCTTCAAATCCCAGCCACAGCCTGGCCACCAAAGCTACAGGCAGGATTTAAAGGGCTCTGGGCTCCCCACAGTCGCGGGAGCTCCAATCCCTTTAAATCCCGGCCCTGGCCCAGCTGCCGGAGCTGTGGAGAGTCCAGGGAGCCCACAGCCCTTTAAATCCCCACCACAGAAGCCGGTGCAGTCCGGCACGGTGTACTGGCTCTTGCTGGCATAGGTGGTGAGTTATATGGGCCCGTGGTGCCCATGCTCCACCAATATTTAGGAACGTGGGCCCGGCTCCACCATTGTTTGGGCTTACCGTGCTTTTGGGGGGCTTCAGGGGTCTTCAGAGTCCGGGGGGCCCTGGTGGGATGGGGGGGCTGGTGCCGGCAGCAGCGAGTGACCCAGCCCCAGTCCTTCTCACCCCACTCACCCCACTGGATCCCAGCATCACTCTGGGGAGGGGGCAGAAGCCGGAAAGAGGTAGGGCAAGGGCTTGTGGGAAGGGGTGGAATGGGGGCAAGGAGAGGACAGAGCAGGGGTTGGCTGGGGCTGGGTTGCTCGCTGCTGTCAGTGCCAGGCCCCCCGCTAATCTCCCAGGCTGCCCTGGACCCCCATGTCCCCCTGAAGTGCGGTCCTCCCCAAAGCACAGGGCCTGGGGTGATTGCCCCAGTCTGTCCTATAGCTGGGATGGCTCTGCTTGGACCCTGTGTCCCCCTGAAGTGTGGGGTCTGGGGCAGTTGCCCCAGTCTGTCCTATGGACAGGATGGCTCTGCTTGGACCCATTCTGAGCACCACCAAAAATGATACAAACCTGGTGCCCATGCTTGCCGGTACACCAGACCAGACCGGACCAGACCAGCTTACTTTCACCTCTGCTTGCCATATAGAGTCAGACTAGGGGTTCATCTAATCCAGTGTCCTGACAATAGCCAGTACCAGATGTTTTAGTAGACAGTGCAAGAAACTTGTGCAATAGGCAATCATGGAATATCCTGTCCAAGATTCTTTCTAACCTACTTTAGTTGGCTTATGGCCTAAAGCATGAGGGTTTGTAACTGAAAGCAAAATGTGAAGAAAATGGTGTTTCTCAGTTGTCAATAAGGTCATAATTTGGTCACCATTTTTGATGATTAAGTATGAGAGGGAAGGAACCCTAACTTAATTCTGGCTTTTAGGTTGAGTTTGCACTTTGCAGGGCTAGCACTTAGAAAATTAATCTAGAAAAAAAACATACTACTTGCAAACTGAGCAATATTAATATGGAAACCAATGAAAGACAGTGCTTACAGAACTCTGCAATGCCAATTTTAGAGTCACTTTTCCTGAGAAGAACACTATTTTAATATGTAGTGCAATGTGGATGAGTTATGAGGAGCTATAACTTTGCTTTTCTTGACTTTTGTGATTGTAAAATCTCAACCATTATGTTCTATTAATGTTGCGTTTGCGTTTTTGCAAAGAAGAAAGAAATGTTTAGATCTTTGTCTTCCTAATCACAAGGTAGCACTGAATAGGGGCTACCAAGTGTATCAATCTTTCTTCTGGAAGATTCATACAGCAGTCTCCAATTCCACATTATCTGTATGGCTCAGTGCACTTGGTGGAACATAGCCCCATTGACAACACAATTTGGATTGAATGTGCATTTTGATGATTACATTCAAATAAAGACAGAAATAGACATGACATCTGGGCACAGTGTGGAGAAATCTGGAGCAGTTCAGTAAAAATGGACAGTTCAAACTGCCTAGCTGGTCTGTCTTAACAATGTGTTTCAGATTTCCCCGCTCTTCCCGCTTGTAATATTAGAAAATTGAGCAGAAAATATCCTATGCAGTGCATTGTTTTCATACCCTTATAACAATATTATTATTTCTCAAGTAACTTTATTTTCTGTTAGCAGGTTTAGAAAGTAGCCTTTTTTTTATCATTTATCTGTGATCTTAACAAGTTTCTAAGTGTTCATAACTGGTGAAAAACACCATCTTTCATACTCTGCATGGTGCTCAGTGATCCCTCAGTACATAAGGAGCTTGCAAGAGATCTTTTTTTTTTTCCTGTATCGGGTCCCAACTGGCTGTGCATAACACCAAGAATTTCACACCGCCCTGCTCAGAATTTCTGTCTAGGAGGCTCAGCCCTTAAATGCAGAGTTCTCATCATCACACTCTGATCTGACCACATGCCATGTTCTCAAACTTTGCAGAAATACATTTCACTTCTGGACTGAGAACAAGCATAATAAATTTCACCCAAAGGGTACATTTTCCAGAAAGTTATAGGCATCTGAAAACAATAAATCAGCATGAAATTCTAATAGAAACATAGTTTAGTAACCAACTCCACAAATACATACAGTATTTAGAGCTTGATTCTGCAACTGTTTAGGTCCAGTGTTTTGCTTCTAAGGAGAGGGGACTGTGTTGAACAGGAAAGGATGAGAAGAGGACCATGCTCCCGCATTAATAAGAGTTAGGCAGCATGTCTAGTAAATTACTCCTTGTAGAAGAGTGGACATATGGCAGGTGCATCCCCCTTGTGGTCAGGCATGGCATAGCAGCTCTACTTGTCTAGAGCCCTCTGTAGATGCTGCTGAGGTGGTACATCTCTTAGCACCACTCAGCTCTCTGGCCAGGTCACAATTTATTTGCATACCCTTTTCAGGGTATGCCCCTCCCACAACCACATAAAACAATACCCAATGTTCCAGTCTCTTCAATCCCTCTTTCTCAACGTTTCTAAAACCCTCAAGTCCATGGGTCCTCCTTTAGGATATTCAATATAGCCCACTCAAACAAATCATCCCTTAAATACTTCTAGTCACACGCATCTCCCAGTACTTTAACAAATCCTGTGTCAGGGGCCTCATGGCAAGAAACTCTCACCTTCCACCATCTCGGTTCTCCTTCAGTCTCAGTCTTGTATTGATTCTTCTTTCAGGCTGGCTGTAGAAAGTATCACCATCTCCTGTAGCCTTCGCTTCTTAACTGTCATTACTAAGGATTTTCCCTAGCCCTAGTGACTTTCACCTATACCCTCGGCTACTTAAGGCTGTGACAAACTGACCGAGTAAAGTTTTCAAAAGTGCTTAAGTGACTTTGAATGGTAAATACTGATGAGGCTGGGGCAGTCCTATGGAGTAATCTGGATCAGCTGGTAAGAATTCAGACAAAAAATGTTTTAATGTAGCCAAATGTGAAGCATATATCCTGGAAAGCAGTGACTCTGAAAGGGATTTAGGGGTCATAGTGGGCAACAACTGAACATGAGCTTCCAGTGCGATGCTGAGACATTAATGGCTAATGTGATCTTTGGATATAGATTCATAGACTCTAGGACTGGAAGGGACCTCGAGAGGTCATAGAGTCCAGTCCCTTGCCCTCATGGCAGGACCAAATACTGTCTAGATCATCCCTGATAGATATTTATCTAATCTACTCAAATATCTCCGAGATGGAGATTCCACAACCTCCCTAGGCAATTTATTCCAGTGTTTAACTACCCTAACAGTTAGGAACTTTTTCCTAATGTCCAACCTAAATCTCCCTTGCTGCAATTTAAGCCCATTGCTTCTTGTTCTGTCATTAGAGGCAAAGATGAACAAGTTTTCTCCCTCCTCCTGATGACACCCTTTTAGATACCTGAAAACTGCTATCATGTCCCCTCTCAATCTTCTCTTTTCCAAACTAAATAAACCCAATTCTTTCAGCCTTTCTTCATAGGTCATATTCTCAAGACCTTTAATCATTCTTGTTGCTCTTCTCTGGACCCTCTCCAATTTCTCCACATCTTTCTTGAAATGCGGTGCCCAGAACTGGACACAATACTCCAGTTGAGGCCTAACCAGTGCAGAGTAGAGCCGAAGAATGACTTCTCGTGTCTTGTTTACAACACACTTGTAAATGCATCCCAGAATCACGTTTGCTTTGTTTGCAGCAGTATCACACTGTTGACTCATATTTAGCTTGTGGTCCACTATGATCCCTAGATCTCTTTCTGCCATACTCCTTCCTAGACAGTTTCTTCCCATTCTGTATGAGTGAAACTGATTGTTTCTTCCAAAGTGGAGCACTTTGCATTTGTCTTTATTGAACTTCATCCGGTTTACCTCAGACCATTTCTCCAATTTGTCCAATTTTGAATTTTGACCCTGTCCTCCAAAGCAGTTGCAATCCCTCCCAGTTTGGTATCGTCTGCAAACTTAATAAGTGTATTTTCTATGCCAACATCTAAGTCGTTGAAGATATTGAACAGAGCCAGTCCCAAAACAGACCCCTGCGAAATCCCACTTGTTATACCTTTCCAGCAGGATTGGGAGCCATTAATAACTACTCTCTGAGTACAGTTATCTAGCCAGTTATGCACCCATCTTACAGTAGCCCCATCTAAATTGTATTTCCCTAGTTTATAGATAAGGATATCATGCGAGACCATATCAAATGCCTTACTCAAGTCTAGGCATACCACATCCACCGCTTCTCCCTTATTCACAAGAGTCGTTATCCTATCAAAGAAAGTTATCAGATTGGTTTGACACGATTTGTTCTTTACAAATCCATGCTGGTTATTCCTTATCACCTTACCACCTTCCAAGTGTTTGCAGATGATTTCTTTAATTACTTGCTCCATTATCTTCCCGGGCACAGAAGTTAAACTAACCGGTCTGTAGTTTCCTGGGTTGTTTTATTTCCCTTTTTATAGATGGGCACTATATTTGCCCTTTTCCAGTCTTCTGGAATCTCTCCCGTCTCCCATGACTTTCCAAAGATAATAGCTAGAGGCTCAGATACCTCCTCTGTTAACTTCTTGAGTATTCTAGGATGCATTTCATCAGGCCCTGGTGACTTGCAGGCATCTAACTTTTCTAAGTGATTTTTAACTTGCTCTTTTTTTATTTTATCTTTTAAACCTACCCCCTTCCCATAAGCATTCACTATGTTAGACATTCCTTCAGACTTCTCAGTAAAGACCGAATCAAAGAAGTCATTAAGCATCTCTGCCATTTCCAGGTTTCCTGTTACTGTTTCTCCCTCCTCATTGAGCAGTGGGCCTACCCTGGCCTTGGTCTTCCTCTTGCTTCTAATGTATTGATAAAAAGTCTTCTTGTTTCCATTTATTCCTATAGCTAGTTTGAGCTCATTTTGTGCCTTTGCCTTTCTAATCTTGCCCCTGCATTCCTGTATTGTTTGCCTATATTCATCCTTTGTAATCTGACCTAGTTTCCATTTTTTATATGACTCCTTTTTATTTTGTAGGTCATGCAAGATCTCGTGGTTAAGCCAAGGTGGTCTTTTGCCATATTTTCTATCTTTCCTACCCAGCGAAATAGCTTGCTTTTGGGCCCTTAATAGTGTCCCTTGGAAAAACTACCAACTCTCCTCAGTTGTTTTTCCCCTCAGTCTTGATTCCCATGGGACCTTACCTATCAGCTCTCTGAGCTTTCCAAAATCCACCTTCCTGAAATCCATTGTCTCTTATTTGCTGTACTCCCTTCTACCCTTCCTTAGAATTGCAAACTCTATGATTTCATGATCACTTTCACCCAAGCTGCCTTCTACTTTCAAATTCTCAACAAGTTCCTCCCTATTTGTTAAAATCAAGTCTAGAACAGCTTCCCTCCTAGTAGCTTTTTCAACCTTCTGAAATAAAAAGTTGTCTGCAATGCAGTCTAGGAACTTATTGGATAGTCTGTGCACCGCAGTGTTATTTTCCCAATATACATCTGGATAGTTGAAGTCCCCCATCCCCACCAAATCTTGGGCTTTGGATGATTTTGTTAGTTGTTTAAAAAAAGCCTCATCCACCTCTTCCACCTGGTTAGGTGACCTGTAATAGACTCCTAGCACGACATCACCCTTGTTTTTTTACCCCTTTTATCCTAACCCAGAGACTCTCAACACTTCCATCTCCTATGTCCATCTCCACCTCAGTCCAAGTATGTACATTTTTAATATATAAGGCAACACCTTCTCCCTTTTTCCCCTGTCTGTCCTTCCTGAGCAAACTATACCCATCCACACCAACATTCCAATCATGTGTATTATCCCACCAAGTTTCAGTGATGCCAACAATGACATAGTTGTATTTATTTATTAGCACTTCCAGTTCTTCCTGCTTATTACCCATACTTCTCGCATTTGTGTATAGGCATCTAAGATACTGGTTTGATCTTGCCTCTCAGTTTTGCCCTAACCCTCCTTTCTCTCTGCCATTATAGCCCACGCTCCCTCTTGTTTCCGACCCATCTCCCAGGTCTTCATGCTCCCCACTTACCTATGGGCTTTGCTCACTTGTCCCCGTCGAACCTAGTTTAAAGCCCTCCTCATTAGGTTAGCCAGTCTGTGTGCAAATAGGGTCTTTCCCCTCTAAAGGTGAACGCCATCTCTGCCTAGCAGTCCTTCCTCGAATAGCATCCCATGGTCGAGGAAACCAAAGCCCTCCTGGTGACACCGTCTTCACAGCCAGGCATTCACCTCCATGATGCATCTGTCTCTGCCCGGTCCCCTACCTTTGACAGGAAGAATCGAAGAGAATACCACCTGCGCTCCAAACCCCTTCACCCGTACTCCCAGAGCCCTGTAGTCACTCTTGATGCGCTGAGCATCACACCTTGCAGTATCATTTGTGCCCACATGGATGAGTAGCATGGGGTAGTAGTCAGAAGGCCAGATAATCCTCAACAATGCCTCTGTAACATTTCAGATATGGGCCCCCAGCAGGCAGCATACCTCCCGAGATGAAATGTCAGGGCAACAGATGGGCACCTCCGTCTCCCTCAGCAAAGAGTCTCTGACCACCACCACCACCCTATGTTTCCTATTTTCAGTGGTGGCAGCAGACCTCCAAGCCTTAGGAGTACAAGGCTGCTCCTCCTTTACTGTAGGGGGTGATTCCTTCTCTCCTGTATCAAGAGCATAACGGTTACCTATTACCACGGTGGGAGGGTTCGCAGCAGGGGTGGAGCACTGCCCGCTGCCAGAAATAACAAGCTGCCAGTGTCCACCCTGAGCCATCTCCTCCTCCACCAGTGGTGTGTCAGCAGTCCTGTGAACGGGGACAGCTACCTCAGCTGTCTCCACATGGACATGGTCCAGGAATTGCTCATGGACACGGATGCTCCTCAACCTAGCCACCTCCTCCTGTAGCTCTCCCACCTGCTGCCTGAGAGATTCCACCAGCAGGCACCTTTCATATTGGATGCCCCCCCCCCCACCAGCCTGGATATCAGTAAGTGGAAACTGCAAGTTACAGTCTTTGCAAAACCACACCAGAATCTGGGTAGAAGCATCCATGCTCTGGTGCTCTGTCTGGCTATAGGCACAGGTGGAGGAGACAGAAGTAGTGCTGCCACAGGTGTTGCAGGCCTTCCTAACCATTGTAAGCCTCCCTCTGTCAAACTCCCTCTCAAACTCCCCTGTCTGCAGCTCCCTGTCCGCTCTGCTCCCACAGATGCTGTATTTGCTCCTCCTTCACCGGGAGAACTCCCTTGCGAAACTCCCTGTTAGCAGCCCCTTTTCGCAAAGCTCCCTGGTCACTTGTGCACAGCTTTATAAAGCCCTGGCCTGAGTGAATGCCCCACCCACTGGTTAAGGCTCAGCCAATTACCAGAGGCTTCTAGCTTTCAAACCTTCCTTTGTAGCTCAGCCTCCAACTGCCAGCTACAGCACAGGGTCCTTCAAACAACCAAAACGAACAAACAGCCTGACAAACACAAGCTCAGCACACAGCAAGTAACCCCCAAACACAAACAAACACACACTGCAGACAGTAACTTACCCCACAGATGCTGTGTTTGCTTCTCCTTCACCTGGAGAATTCCCTTGCAAAACTCCCTGTTAGCAGCCCCTGGTCGCTTGTGCGTGGCTTTATAAAGCCCTGGCCTGAGTGAATGCCCCGCCCACTGGTTAAGGCTCAGCTGATTACCAGAGGCTTCTAGCTTTCAAACCTCCCTTTGTAGCTCAGCCTCCAACTGCCAGCTACAGCACAGGGTCCTTCAAACAACCAAAACAAACAAACAGGGGAGTAGAGAGTAGGACTAGGGAGGTGATTTTACCTCTGCATTTGGGACTGGGGAGACTGATATTGGAATACAGCATCCAGGTCACATGTCCACATTTTAGAAAGGATGCTGAAAAATTAGAGAGGGTGCAGACCCCTCCCCCCCACACACAAATAATTAAAGGGCTGGATAAGATTTTTTACAGTGAGACATAAAGAGCTCAATTTGTTTAGCTTATCAAAAAGAAGATTGAGAGATGACTTGATTATAGGGTATGAGTACCTAGAAGAAAATACCAGATACTAAAGAGCTTTGAATCTACTGGAGAAACGTGTAACAAGAACCAATGGCTGCATGACAAAGCCAGACAAATTCAAATTGGAAAGGAGACTCCCATTTAATGGTGAGGGTGACTAATCATCTCTTGAGGTCTTCAGACCAAGACTGGATGCCTTTTTGGAAGATATGCTGTAGCCAAACACAAGTTATTGGGTTCAATACAGGGGTAACGGAGTGGAATTTAGTGACCTGTGATATCCAGGAGGTCAGATTAGATCATCTAATGGTGCCTTACACACAATATAGTCCACAACTTCATATCTAGTTCTGTACTCCATTGAAAACCCACCAAATATTTCCAAGTTACTGATCTGAAAGAAAACTTGCATTCAGTAGTTCAAGAATTGTGATAGTACATCAGTTTTCCCCATCGTATGTTTCAGATTTCAATTGTTCGGCTCACAATCTCAAGTATCACTAAATTCCTGATAAGCTGCCACACTTAGCTCAAGGATGAGAAATCAGAGTTATTTGCATATTAATTTTCTAACACTGACTTTAACAATAGGAGCTAGGTTGGGCAGCCGAAGGTTACATTTGTAAAGCTTACAGCTGTGTTTGGTGATAAGATAAGAGCTCCTTTTCTAGAGAGCATAGCTAAAGCTTTAGCAGTTTCTGAAATGACACTTTTATCTCATTATGAAAAATGCCCCTTCCACTGGAAGCTTATCCAACACAATGTTATCACGTGTATCGCTTTGTGTATTTAGTTTTCATGGAAATGAGGAAAAGAACTCTTCTGATTCATAAAGCATACTGCCTTTTTTTTTCATTTGTAACATTCAAAGAAACCTATCTGCAACAGAAGGATTTTATTTCTAATCATAAATATAGTTATCACCACCCCTGTATTATCCAACAAATGAATACAATGAAATGACTCAGCTGTGGTCTACACTACAGATTCTACACTACTCGAAGTGTCTACACTAAAATATCTCTCCCACCGATGTAACTTGCCCACTACAGTGACTTAATAATGCCACCTCTGTGAGAAGCGTTGCGCTAAGCTCAATGTAGTTAGGTTGACGCAGTGTCACTGTAGACACTGTGTTGCTTACATCAACTGTTGCTGCCTTTCAGAAATTGTCCCACAATGCCCCACACTGACAGTTCAATCAGTGCAAGCGCTCCTGGTGAGGATGTGCAACTCTGACACGAGAAGTGTAATGTGCACGTGTAAAACTGATTCAATTACTGCAGTGGCTGTACATCGATGTAACTTAGGTCAACTTAATTTTGTAGTATAGATGTGCCCTCAGAAGTTCATAACAGAATGTTTAACATTATAGTGCCACAGTGGAGATGCTATAGTTCAGGTTGAGAGGGAACTTGCATTATAAAACTGATTTATTGTGTGTGTTTGTCATTCTTCTGAAAGAAAAAAAGAAAAATATCATTTGGGCAGAGATTTCCCAGGTTTCTTCTGAAACCAGTGGCAAACTTTTGGTTCTGGGCTGGTAAAATTCCACACTATTTTTCTCAATTATCTGACTCAAGAGTTGCAGGTGGGAGGTAGGGTGGGTGTTCGTCATTCACTAAAGAATAAATGGTTGATTTGTACATATCATGTTTTCAAAAATGGCTTACATTTGAATTTCTGACTAGCTGCATTCAGCTCATACTGGGCACACCAGAGAGAGTAGGCTGTCAGGGAGTCATCCAGCTCTGTGTGTATTCTCTCCTCAGCCCCAGTCCTAGACACACTTCAGAGCAGCCTGGGGCCTGCTCCCAGCTACACCAGTTGGCTATGGTTCTCCTGTTGATCACACACTAGCTGGGTACTGATTGAGCACATCATGCTCTCACATTTCCTCTGATAGCTTCCTGCCCCCACATCTCCTCTGATAGCTTCCCACACACACACACACATTTCCTCTGATAGCCCCCGCCCCATGCACAACCTGCACTAGTGGTTGTGAAAAAGGAACTGGATCTGTTCACACTACACTAGCTGGGGACTCCACCACACTGCAGGTATCCCCATGTGGTGATATAAGCACAGTTTCCATTCCCTTTGTACCAGCTGGGCAACATAAAGGAAGCAGAGCGGGGTTATGAATCTGGCCCAGGGGTCAGCAACCTCTGGCACGCAGCTCACCAAGGTAAGCATCCTGGTGGACTGGGCCAGTTTGTTTACCTGCCGCATCAGCAGGTTCAGCCGATCGCAGCTCCCACTGGCCATGGTTCACCGTTCCAGGCCAATGGGGGCTGCGGGAAGCCGCGGCCAGCACATCCATCGGCCTGCACTGCTTCCCGTAGCCCCCATTGGCCTGGGATGGTGACCCGCAGCCGATGGGAGCTGCGATCGCCCGAACCTGCCGATGCGGCAGGTAAACAAACCGTCCCGTCCCGTCAGGGTACTTACCTTGGCGAGCCGCGTGCCAGAGGTTGCCAATCCCTGATCTGACCGATAGTCTTCCTCAGTGTGGATACATGCATTTGACATGTCTGACCACCCTTAATTTAGAAATAACTGTAATGAGTGTTTGTTTGATAATCTCTTTGCATCCATGTTTGGGCAAGATTTTTCTCAATTATTTTAGTAGTGCACTAGAGTACACAGCTGCAAGGAGAGGCATATAAATTATGCTCTGAACTTTGATATACAGTATAAAGCAGTTCATAGGAAACCATGAGATCTTCATGGTACCCTGGCCAGCTGTTCCTCCCACTCCAACTATTTTAGTTTTATTAAATGTCAGAAAATTCAGAACTGTAGTTTCCACAGCAACTTGTAACTTAGCCACACAATGTGGAACAGATAGCATGTATCAAGGGACAAATGTAGAACCCAATCATAGCAATGTGGAAAAAAGTAACTTTGCAAATCTGAGTCATGCTCACTGGACTCAGTGAGACTATCCAAGTATGTAAATAGTGTTGTTGTACCTGTGTTGGTCCCAGGATATTAGAGAGACAAGGAGGATGAGGTAATATCTTTTATCAGACCAACTTCTGTTGGTGAGAAAGACAAGCTTTCAAGCTCTTCTTCAGGGCTGGGAAAGATAGGGCGTCACAGCAAAATACAAGATTGTTTAGCTAAGTAGTTAAGTCATATTTCAAGCGACTATTCAAGGTGAAGTTATCAGTTAACACCTCTTCAATCATGGTGGGTGGGGGGTAGTAGTGGTAAGGGAAGAGGAAAAAAATAAAAGCGTGGGATAAGAGGGAGGGATTTAGTAGATTATAGATTGGTGTAATAAATCATACATCCAGTGTCTCTTTTCAGTCCATAATTTTTAGTTTCTAGTAAAGTTATGAATTTAAGCTCCCAGGCTCGTGTTTTGAAAGTGTTGTGCAGGTTTCCCTTGATGAAGAGGATTGATTGATCACTCTATGCATGATCTCTTTGTGAAAAGTATTCACCCACAGGGGTTGTGGTGTTTTTGTCTTTTATCGTTTTTCTGGAGTTGTAATGATTATAATGAGAGTAATGATTGTCTCATTTCAGCTACATAGTTATTATTGGGGCATTTATTGCACTGGATGAGGTACATCACATCTTGCGATAGGCATATATGGGACCCATGGATCTTCAAAGACATGAGGTAAGGGTTGGTGATCATCATAGCAGTAAAGATATGTCTACAGGTTTTGCATATGTTGTTCTGGGAGGGTTTGGTGGTGCTTCAAGTTGGTGTGTCCTGGTCTGTGGGGAGCTTGCTTCTGAAAGTGAGCTTGGAGAGGTTGGGAGGTTCTTTGAAGGCCAGAAGATGAGGTTTGAGAAAGATTTCTTTTGAGATGAGGTCCATATCAAACATAGGTTGTAACTGTTTAATGATATCCTGTATGGGTTCCAGCATGGGGTGGTAGATGACAATTAGGGGTCTGCTCTTAGATGAGGTTTTATTTCCATATTGAAGCAAGTTCTCTCAGTGTATTTGGGTGGCCCGTTCCATGATCTACTTCTCTGGTGGAGTGTCCTTGTTTGGTGAAGGCAGTTTTAAGTGTAAGGTTTGTATCCCAGACTTTCTCCTTGGAGCATATTCTGTGGTTTCTGAGTGTCTGGTTATAGATAACACATTTCTTCATGGTTTTGGAGTGGTTATTGGATCTATGAAGGTAGGTGTGGGGATCTGTGGGTTTCCTATATATAGTTGTCTGTAGGGTTCCATTGTTGAAGCTGATTGTGATGTCTAGGAAGTTGATGCTAGGATGGGAGTGTTCCAGAGAGAGTTCAATGAATGTGTGGTGGTTGTTGAAGTTGTGGTAGATATCTATGGAGGAGTTTAGATTGTCTTCTCTAGAGGATATATCTCAGGTATATCATTGGTTTCATAATGCATTTGCCCAAAAATTCTTCCTCAACATGGCTCAGGAAGAGATTAGTGTACTGGGGAGTGTCACAGGGTTCACTCACAGCACATGGCGTCTCGACCTGGCAGCTCTGGGGATTAGCTCTTGCCAGGTGCTGCCCTCCTCTGGTGGTATCTCTTCCCATCATCTCTTTCACCCTGCGGCCCCTTTAACTCCCAGAACTTCAGCTTCCTGTTCATGGCTTGGCCCTCCGGTGTCTGATAGGGAACCCTGGCCTGCCCTCTACACTGGATTCCAGTCCAGGGACCCTATAACAAGCAGCCAAGGTCTGTACAGGCTCCTACCCTTTGCTGATGTTTCCCTGGGCTTCTTCCTACTTATTTGGCTTCTCCCTCTTTCTGGGTTTGTCAGCTCAAGCTCCCTCCCCGCAGGCAGTGACTGTAGACTACTTCCTTACAGCCTCCTGCGGCTCACAGCTCCTGGGATTTATACAAGCCTCTCCTTCTTCAGGTGTGGTCCGGGCAGTTAATTGGCCTGCCTACTCCTCCAGACCTTGTGTGGGGTGGGCACCCCATAACAGAGAGCCTTCCTAGTGCCCATGATTGTTCCCATGGTTTGAACAAAGTGTTTGTTGTTGATATATACCTCCCTCAGAACACCATCCTTGCTGCCATGGATGTCATCTCCCTATACACCAGTGGTCTCCAACCTTTTTACGCCTAAGATCACTTTTTGAATCTACAGACAACCTAGGATCTACCCCGCCCCTTCCCAAAAGCCCCGCCCCACTCACTCCATCCCCTCCTCTCTCTGTTGCTCGCTCTCCCCCATCATCACTCACTTTCACCAGGCAGGGGGCGGGAGTTTGGGAAAGGGTGCGAGCCCCATTGTGGGAAGGGGCTCTGGGCTGAGCCTGGGGAACGGGGTTGGGGTGCAGGAGGGAGTTGGAGTACAAGCTCTAGGAGGAAATTTGGGTGCAGGAGGGGTCTCCAGGCTGGGGCACAGTGTTGGGGTACAAGAGGGGATACAGGGTGCTGGTTCTGGGAGGGGGGTCAGGGCTGGGGCTGTGGTGCAGGAGGGCCTTTGGGGTGCAGAAGGGGGTATGGGTGCTGGCTCCGGGAGGGGCTCAGGGATGTGGTTTGGGGTGCAGCCTCCTGTCAGACAGCACTTACCTCCAGTGGCTCCCAGTCGGCAGCAGGCGCAGAGAGGCTAAGGCAGGTTCCCTGCCTACCCCAATCCTACACTGCTCCTGGAAGGGGCCAATGCACCCTTGTGGCCCCTGATGGGGGGTGGGGAGCACGTGGCTCCACATGCTGCCCCTCTCTGCAAGCACCACCCTCACAGCTCTCCTGGACAATGGGAGTTGGGGGGGTGCTTTCACGCAGGAACAGCGCACAGAGGGAGACCCCTGCCCCCCAGCTCTCGGGGCTGCGCTGATCACTTCCAGGAGCAGCGTGGGGCCAGGGTAGGCAAGGAGTCTGCATTTGCGGCAGCCATACTGCACCACCAGAGATTGCAATTGACTGGAAGATCCTCTAAGATCGACCACTCGATTGTGATCAACCAGTTGGAGACCACTGCTTTACACCAATATCGCTCACAATGACGACATTGCTGCCTGCCTCAAATATGTATAAGACAATGGACAACACTCAGGTATCCACCACAAATGCATCATCAAACTCAGCCAGAACAATATTAAATTCAACAACAAACACTTTGTCCAAACCATGGGAACAGCCATGGATTACAACAAAACATTCTGACTTTCCTGAATCTAAACGTTTCAGTTTGATGCACTGAACCAAATCCACATGTTTCATTCAAGTCAGTTTGATATTAAACCGCTTCTGTCTAAGGTGCCATGGGAGCTCATGGGCACTGTAGTTTGGACGCCTTACACATCCTCATTCTTTGACATAGGTTGGGCTTGCTGGCTGGACTACAACTTTCAGATGCTCTGCAGTGGCTCAGTAAGAGGTAAGACTGCGGTACCACAGGCAGTTTAATTTTGAACCAACTGGAAACAAAATCTTTCACTTCAACAAATCCATATCTTTCAGTTACAGATGAACTGACCCAAAATGAAATTTTTCATTTAGATTTTCTGGACATAAAATTGAAAAACTTGAATATTTTTCCACAGAGAATTTCAATTTTGCAGAAACTAGATTTAGCTGTCAGAAAATCATTGTGATGGAAAACCAGCAGCCTGCTCCACTTAGAGCCATTTCAAACTTTTTGAAATACACATTCCATTTAGAAATGAGAGACAGAGATTAATTTCCAAAAGAACTGGTGGGGTTTGTTGTTTTTAAAGGACAATATATATTCAGCCCCACTGGCAGCCTCTGCTTAGGATAAAACCTAGACTGCAATAGCAACAACTGTGCAGAATGGAATAAAAATTAATTGAGCAGACTGCACTGTGGCTTGTTCAGCTAGTGCTTTCAAAGAATTGTCTTAATAAGGACTGAATTCACACACAGACACTTATGAAATAAATAAATAAAAAGAGTATTGAACAAACAAAAGAACTTCTCAGTATTCAGTATAACATTACAAGCAAAGCATTAGAGGGAGTCAATGCGTCTGTTTTTATGTTCCCCCCTTGTGTGTGTGCATTTTATACACATAAAAATTAACAGCCTTTGACTATCCACTTGTATTTATAACATCTGCAATATTAGTGAGTGCAGTTCTGATTTCTCTGTCTTGAGATTGCCAAACATCCTAATTTGGAAAGAAAATGCCAGATAACTCTTGGGAAAAATGTCAAAGTCTCTTGATACCTAGAAATCCTGAACTCTGGGAATGGAAAGTTTGCATGCAGGAAATCCTCTCACTGCCATACAGGGCACATATAGAAACACTGAGCTTTGATTTTTCCATTCCAACCAATCAAGATATAACTGTTTGCAGTTTGAGATTGGAGTGTTCTTTTCTGTTGTGGGCAAAGGCCTGTTTTGATAGTGTATGTGAAAAAATTGATGGAACTGGGTAAGTTGGAGAAGACTGAGTATGCTATGTTTCCAGCTGACTATTCTATTAAGATAGGTTATCAGAGATCTTTTGTCCACGACTATTGATACAGTGGCTCCTAAATATTTTCTTATCCAACTTCATTGTCTCATTATATCCCTATATTCTCCTGTCTGACTGTATCCATCTGGTGTCATTTGTCCTATAATTAGACTGTAAACTCTTCGGAGCAGGGACCTTCTTTTTGTTCTGAGTTTGTACAGTGCCTGTCACAGTGGTGTCCTGTTCTGTGACTAGGGCTACCAGGTATGATAGGTTCAGTCACAGGGATCCCCTTGGGACTGTCACCTGATGTGCTGAAATTACCTCTGAGCCTGTTTTCCCTGCCAGCTTGGGACTTCAGAACCCTGCCTTGTGGAGCCAGACATACTAGCCTGCCGCAACCCAGACTCAGGGTCTGCACCACGCCTCCAAAGCTGCAGACTTAGCTGAAAACAGCTTAGCAGGTTACCTGCCTCCAGCACTCAGACACCCAGCTCCCAGTGGAATCCAAACCCCAAATAAATCTGTTTTACTCTGTACAAAGCTTATACAACGTAATTTCATAAATTGTTTGCCCTCTGTATCACTGATAGAAAGATATGCACAGCTGTTTGCTCCCCCAGGTATTAACCACTTACTCTGGGTTCAAAAATAAACAAAAGTAATTTCATTAAATATAAAAAGCAGGATTTAAGTGGTTTCAAGTAATAACAGAACAAAGTAAGTCACCAAGCAAAGTAAAACAAAATATGCAAATCGAAGCCTAATACATTAAGAAACTGATTACAGGTAATATCTCACCCTCAGAGATGTTCCAATAAGCTTCTTTCACAGACTTGACTCTTCCTGGTCTGGGCCCAATCCTTTCCCCTGGTACAGTCCTTCTTAGTTCCAGCAGACATCTTAGGTGGTAAGCAGGGTCTTTCTCATGACTGGCCCCTTCTTTGTTCTGCTCCACCCCCTTTTATAGCTTTGGTACATGGCAGGAATGTTTTGTCTCTCTAGGTCCCCACCCCTCCTTCTAAATGGAAAAGTACCAGATTTAAGATGGATTCCAGTATCAGGTGACATGATCACATGTCCTGTGAGACTCCAACCTCCATTCATCCTGGGCTGACCCATACACACAGGAAGGTTTGAAAGTAAACAGAACCATTTACAGTTCATTGATTCCGAAGCACCCTTAATGGCTTCCACTTAATATGTTTGTATCAGTAATACAAGTTTATAACTCATTCTCCTAACTCCAGACATAAAAATAATACATGCAAACAAATAGGATGAACACACTCAGTAGATTATAAGCTTTGTAATGGTACCTTACAAGAAAACTTTTGTATAAAGCATATTCCAGTTACATCATATTCACATTCATAAGTATATTTTCATAAAGCATGTGGAGTGTAACATCACACCAGGCACTGCAGTACTAAATAAAATTTCTCCCTCCAAGATCATCATAGTTCACAGATGACTTGTGTCTAATGAAAACAAAGGGAAAATGGCTAAAAGCTAGTTGCAGAAGTCTCTATCAGAGTCCAACCAATGGGAAAAATACACATTTTTGGCTATGAGGCCATTGCTATGAGGGAAGCAAAGAAAAATGTCTTTGCTTCACAGATCTCAGTAGACACAACGGAGATATACAGCGGACTTGTTCCAGGATGTATGCAGCTGGTTCAACTCAAGCTGTCTCCACTTAGAAACAGAATTAAGTTTCTCTTATTGTGAGGAATTTGCTGGATAGTTTGCTGATAAAATCAGTTAGATTTGTATGGAACTTACTGTGCCTTTGTGGGCACGGCAGTGTCTCTGGGGAAAGATGCCCAGTCTTTTGTAAGCCTCACCCAATGTCATTCACTGACATTCTAGAAGCACTGGGAGTGCTTTGGACCAACCTGTGCTCCAGGCGCTGGTCCCTCCTCACTGGGGAAGGCCGATGGTGACACAGTGGCCCCTTGGTGGTAAGTTGGGTGCCAGTTGTTCTAAAGGAGGTGCTGGTGAGATCCGTACTCAGCAAATCAACTTTTGGTGATGAAGAGTAGAACTTTAGACCAGTATTGAATCTCTTTTTTGGGGGAGTCTCCAATCCATTCTGAAGATAGCAGTGTCTAGACAGTACCTTCTACTAGATAGAGTATCTGAACTGTGCAAGTGTGTGATCATGCAGAGAGGTTAAAATCTTTGAATACTAACACAATCTGTAGAGATTCTTAGTAAGTTCAAATAACAGCAGCTTATGATTCTGGGACCAAAGGCCTTGCATTCTATCCCTGCTGTAAGCTGTGAAATCCTGGCGTGGCCACACAGTCAGCAGAGGAGTCTTCATCCACAATGCAGCTGCCCGGTACAGATCCATGCAGCAATTGCACTTAAGCATTGACATCTATATTTCATCTAGGAAAGCAGTGTTTTGCCTGACATTTTTTATAGAAGGATGAACAGCAGCATGTACAGGAAGCTACATCCCACTTAGAGCCCAAGAAATCGATTTTATCTGTGCTCTGATCAATTGAATTGTGGGGTAAGTTCACCATTTATTTTGACTAACAAAACACCCTCCCCTCCCCCAGAAGAATTCCATGAAAAAAAGAATGCAATAAGATATCCTCTTGACTTTGCTTTAGGAAATCAATATTTATTGTGCACCACAATGGGAGAGAACTAGTGTGAAGAGCTGTTGGGCTGCTTATTCTGCTGCAGCCAGTTTGTCCCAACAGCTGGCTAGGCTGCGTAATGCCAAAGGGGAAGGTGACCAGCTCAGATCTCCAGTTGAGCTCTGACATTTCCACCAATTGAGGATCTGCACCAAAGCCATTTGTAAGATCAAAGAATCAGCAGGTTTGGTTTGAACTTCAAGGGCCTGATTCTCATAAGAATGGCCATATTGAGTCAGACCAATGGTCCATCTAGCCCAGTATCCTGTCTTCCGACAATGGCGAGTGCCAGGTGCTTTAGAGGGAATGAACAGAACAGGTAATCATCAAGTGATCCATCTCCTGTCACCCATTCCCAGCTTCTGGCAATCAGAGGCTAGGGACATTCAGAGTATGGTGTTCCATCGCTGCCCATCCTGATTAATAGCCATCAATAGGCCTAGCCTCCATGAACTTATCCGTTCTTTTTTGAACCCTGGTTATAGTTTTGGCCTTCCACAAGTTGACTGTGCACTGTGTGAAGAAATACTTCCTTTTGTTTGTTTTAAACTTGCTGCCTATTCATTTCATTTGGTGACCCCTAGTTCTTGTGTTATGAGAAGGAGTAAATAACACTTCCTTCTTTACTTTCTCCACACCACTCAAGATTTTATAGACGTCTATCATATCCCCACTTAGTCGTCTCTTTTCCAAGCTGAAAAGTCCCAGTCTTTCTAATCTCTCCTCATATGGCAGCCATTCCATACCCCTAATAATTTTTGTTGCCCTTCTCTGTACCTTTTCCAATTCCAATATATCTTTTTTGAGCTGGGGCAACCAGATCTGCTTTCAGTATTCAAGATGTGGACATATCATGGATTTGTATAGAGGCAATATGATATTTACTGTCTTGTTATCTGTCCCTTTCCTAATAGTTCCTAACATGCTGTTTGCTTTTTTGACTGCCGCTACACATTGAGTGGATGTTTTCAGAGAGCTATCCACAATGATGCCAAGATCTCTTTCCTGAGTTGTAACATTAATTTAGACCCAAGTTAAACTAAGGTGCCTTTGCACCTTTCTGCCAGTGTACGGTGGCTTTGAAGTGGGTAGATATTACACTGTAAGGCTCCTTTACATTGTCAAAGAGGCATAAAAAGTCCTACGTGTAACTGAGAATTCAGTCCCATAACAGCAGGGTAGGAATGGGTTCTTTTTCAACCTTACAGAGATCAGGGTTTTATTTTTAAGAACCTCTACATGTGACAGAAGCACAGAGATTTGTCGTAGACAGTTGTGTCAGTTTACGACTAGGCCTTGGAGAAAAATAAAAATATTACTTCACAATTATCTTTAACAAACAAGAAGCTGTTTCTATGACAGTACATCATATTAAACTAAGGGTTCAGGGGCTGGCAAAATTACACACACACACACACACACACCCTACCTACCTCTCAAAACATTCAGGAACCAATTTCCAAAAAGAAGCAATTATCAAAAGCACCTTCTACACATAGGTGCTGGAATTAGGGGTGCAGGTGGCGCTGCCATACTCCATGGTTTGAAGTGGTCTCCATTATATACAGGGTTTACAGTTTGATTCAATGGCTTTCAGCACTCCTGATATAAAAATTGTTCCAGCACCTGTGCTACTACATGGTACAGAATTAGCTTTTGATCCTTGGATGTTGTTTAAATAATGTCGTGTTTCAACCTCATTTTCACATTGCAGTAAATGATATTGGAATTTGTCCCTGCCCAAGATACTACTACAGACAATCAATTTGTGATACATAAATTTTGTGAATCCTGTGAAAATATGCTTCACATTCAACAAAACACATTACATATACTTAGATAGATTTGCTTTTGCACTTGCTGCATTTCTGTAACCAGCTGGTCTAAAAGTTCAGATCTATTATTAACTACCTGGTAATTTTTCCATAAAATTGTAGCTACTATATTTTAATTTTCATCTGCTATGAATCAGTAAATAGTTTTTCTAGGTAAGAAATGCTGTGTTCCAGTTGCCAGTCCATACTGAAAGTCTAATTCTACCTTCAGTTGCATTTCTGAAACAGCTGGATTGTACAGTAATATGTCCTGGGGATCTCTTCTCCAGATTCCTGACCAGAATTTTGAAACAGTTAACATAGGGATTGTCTTCAAAAGATCTGTCTCAGTTTTTACACTGAATCTTTTGCATCCTGGGCCAGGACTTTAGGACTTTCCTCAATGCTGTGTGAATGCACCTACAGGACAACCCAAAGCCTCTAGAAATAAATGGGAGCCTTGCCATTGATTTCAGGGTGCTCTGGACTACACTCGTCACCAGTACAGACATGATTAGTCATAATCAATAAAGCTAATAGTTTATATATCTGTGTCGAGTCTCAGTTCCTTGACTTAATGGACTGTAGTAACTTGGGACATTAATATACAAGTTCAAGTAAAGGCAGAATGTGGCACAATATTCATAATAATTTGTGGTGAGTGATTTGAAGAAAAAGGTTCATCTGAAGCTTATCCAAATACACCTCTTTGCTTTGGAAATTGAAGATGGCAAGGCACTCTTGCTATATTTGCAAAAAGTTTGCCAGCTTTGCCCAGGCTGGAAACACCAGAAGAACAGCCTTTTCTGCGCTATTCTGGTACTTCCACCTCCTGTGAAGCCAGAAAGTGCAAATGCACATGGATTTATTCAGATTAACCATATTTTTGAGAATCCAAAAACATTACATTCAAAATGTTGGCAAATGTTTGAATTGCTTCTTTTGTTGTCAGAACTGGGGCTCCCATCCCTGCTCATAATGTTGAGTCTCTTGGACTAGTTTTAGATGGACTTTTGGCTGCAATGCATAAAAAGGAGCTAAACAACCATACTTCTTTTCAAGCAAGGCTGTATTACAGGTGGCATTATCAACTTACCATTTGCCACTCTGCAGTGATTGCAATGCTGCGGCATATTCTTTTCTAAGCATAGGGAAATACTACCCACCCCATAATGGAAATTCCAGTATAGCATATTCAACTGGCTTCAGCTGGCAAAGTACAGTCAATGAGCTTCTAAGATATGCATTGACCACAATTCTGTAAATGGGTATAGTGACACTTTCAATAATTCCCTATTCTACTTGTCAGAAATACTCACAAGTACTAGGAACACCAGCAATAACCATAAAAGCAGCACATGACAAGCTTTAAAGCGTGCCTGTGATAGCTTTTGGAACAGAGCAATGCTTCTATTTGTGTACTGGTTATTGGGAGGTGGACTACTCCATCTGCCAGCCCACCACCTACAACAATCCAGGGTTTTAAATACAATAACCCTGGATTACACTCAATGTAATGCTTCATCATAAGACAGAACTCTTTTGCTTTGAAGAATTAAATCCTGGTTACATTTACCATTTTAAGTTCATATGGAGTTGAACTAAGTGAGAGACTCTTCTGTGTAGCTGAAATACTTTTATGAACTGTAGCAGAGATTGTGTCTTTCTTTGTGCATGTTCAGGGATTACCTCATCTTTGGCTTTACTATGTAAATAATAATAAATACTGTTTATTTGGTCTTATGTGATTCAGGTAGTATACTGGCAGAAACTGGGTATAGGAAGAATGCAAACAGTGAAGAGCATCTTAATTTAATCAGTCCTTAAGCTATGATCATTCTGTGCTGAAGGGTTTATTTCATACTTAGTATCACACATCATACAAAAATAGAGTATAACTTTTTACATGTCATCAAAAATTTATTCTAAGTAACTTGCTCTACTAGAGAAAAATATTTTTGGAGAATGCCTTTCTAATCAAAACCTCACTTACAGGAAAGGTTTCCAGGAATATCTCTTCAGACAATCCTCCTCCTAAATAAGTTCTTGGGAACATCCTTCTACACAAAACTTATAAGCAAAAGGCCTCTGAGAAAACTAGAAACTCATTCACTGTTTTTCTGTACATATGCCTATGTCCCAGAGTGTCCAAAGTGCAGCTTTTATAGTTGCAAGCTGAGCTCAAACAACCCACAGGTGAACTAAGCCTTTCTATTATTCACCCCAATTAGGCTCAACCAGATCCCCTTTAAAAGTGGACCCAGCTGCTATTTCACCTGTTGTGGGGGGTTGTTTTTTCTCTCCTGGCTAGTGGGTGGTGGCTCTGCTGTAACAAGAGCTATTGCTTTCATTTGAAAAACTGGTTTGATTCAAATTAAACCTGAACTGGCAGAACTAAAGCTGGTTGAACTCTGGGGGAAGTTCAGATATGTGTCTAAATTTCTCATATCCATCCTACCTGTAAGTTCAGCTAGGAAGACCAGCCCTAAAAGGTTGGGAGTGGGGCACTGGTAGAATGATAATGAAACCTTGTAGGTTAAGTCCAGTTTTAGTTTAAATTAACAATCACAAATTCTTGATAAGCCACACATTCCATAGTGCTAGGAGGTACAATTTGTTCAGAGGTACAAGTTCCAAGTGAAACTGTAGAATCCCCATCAATGGATGCTCTTAACAACAGGCTGAACAAATACCTGTTAGCGATGGTCTAGCTTTTTTCATCCTGCGTGTGTGCAGGGGGCTGAACTTGACCTCTTGAAGTCCCTTCCAGCCCTACATTTCTATGTGTCTATCAGCTACTTTTTGGTGACTTGTACTCTCTTTTCCCCCAACTCCTGTATCCTACAGTGATTGCATGCCTGCAGAATGCTGAGGTCAATGGAATGGTCATATGTGCAGCTTTCTCATTTAACTTCATAAAAATACTTCTTTGCACAGCATACGGGCAACTAAGAGATGTGGTGCAGTGTTCTCAGCAGAGAACTTGTAAATTCTAACCTTAGCTTTTACAATGACTCTGGCCTTAGGCAAATCTGTAAACATTTCTGCCTCAGTTTCCCTATCTGTAAAATGTGGGTAATTTATTTATGTCCCTCAGAGGGTTGTTGGGATGATTCATTCTTACACATATAAAAGCATTAAAGACCAAAAGTTCTGTCACAAGTGTCATGAACTGCTGTTGCCTCATATTGTCAGAAGCTATGCTATAGAAAATCCAGATGTAGTGGTCCTGATTCTCTTCTTTTCTTCACCAGTCGTGCACTGCTGTAAGTGTCATTTCACTTAACTTCAGTGGGGTTGCTCCTGATGGTCCTTAGGGCTTGGGCAAGATCATCACAAATAATTGGGAGAGCATTTAATGGCTTGTCACCAGCCACAACTCAATTCAGCTGCTGCTGAATCTGCGGACACACTAGATACTTCCTTTTGCTTAGAAATATAATTTCTTTGTCAGGTTCATCCATCAGATTTTCCTGTTTTAGCATTTGCATGTCTTTACTCTTGCAGACAGAATAGACCAGGCTCCTCTGCACTCTCTGTCTTTGATATAGAACATCCATTTTGTGAATGAAGTGTCATGACTCCTCTTTCTCTCTTTTCCTGTGTGGGCTGTTTTAAACTGGTCTGTTCTGCACAGTTCTGGTTTTTACTGCATAGTGCTTCATCTTTATAGTTATTATCAGACATTTATATCAATTTCTTAACATGCTGGATATTACTGGTAGACTGTCCACTGTCCAAGGTTCCAAACATAAATGGAAAATTGCTTTTGGCACGGACTCTAGAACTTTTTGGGTGCATAAGCATTTCAAGTATTAGGAAGCAGCATTTATTACCTTCATTTTTTGCTTTACATAAGGGGTGTGGAACACTTGGTACAGAAAGAGAAATTCTGCTCTGTGTTAACCTGGTGTAAATCTGAAGTAACGCCACTGAAGTCCTACAATACACTCTAGATTTATATTCGTATGACTCACACCAGTACATGGGTATTTTATATGTAAAACTGATTCTCCTAAAGTTTTTGTGGTATCAATCACAGGGTATCTCAGATATAAAAAAAAAAAAATTCTGAACACAGGGCCTGAGGCCAGTGCACCTCCAGAATACTGGCACTGAAGTTAAATCCATTGCCTTAAAAACAAAAACAACCCCCCCCCTTAAAAAAAAACCAAGCTCCTGCTATATTTACACTCTGAAACCAAGTGAAAACGCAAAAACCACACTTATTATTCCCTTTCTCCAAGAAAAATATACAGAGGTAGGAGTACATACGCATGCCATCACCCTGGTCACTTTGTAAGGTTGTGTCTCTTTCCTTCCTGCCCACCAACACCAACTTCCTGTTTTTGCTTCTTTGTAGACTGCAAACTCTTTGTGATAGGGACCCCGACAGGCCACATGCCAAATGTTGCCAATCCCTGATCTAGTCTGACCTCTGTATATCACAGGCCATAGAATTTCACCCAGTTACCCCAATAACTTAACTCTGACTAAAGCATATCTTTCAGACAGGCATTCCTGAAGACTTCAAGAGATCCACCACTTCCCTTAACAGTTTGTTTCAATGGTAAATCACCCTCCCTGTTTAAAATGTGTGACTATTTCCAATCTGAATTTGTCTGGCTTCAACTTCCAGATGTTGGTTTTGTTATGCCTTTCTCCACTAGATTTTATTTTCTCCCCATCAAAGTACTTATGTGCCGTAATCAAGTCACCTCTCAATCTTTGTGTGGATAAACAAAATTGATTGAGATCCGTAAATGGCTCGCTTTAAGCTGTTTTTATTTTGTGCAGCTCTTGAATAATTTTTGTGGCTCTTCTTTGTGCCCTCCCTGGTTTTTCCATAGCTATTTTTAAATAGGGACTACATACGGGGACTGAATATATCAACTGATATTTGGAAAGCACCTCTGGCAATGCCAATATGCATCATCATCATCAATTATAATCAATGCACTGGTGTAAATTCTGTTCCAGAGAGGACTCTGGCCCACAGATTCCAGGAAAAGGGCACGATACTGCTTTAAAAGGCTTAGGCACATAACATGTCCAGGCTTACAGGGCTGTACAGAAACATAAGGGGGTATAAAAATCAGCTCCTATATCCCTGCAGGGCCACTCTGCACCATAAATCAAGGCACATAGAGGTAAGTCGGTGCTGCATACTCACTCACTATTCCCTATAGCAAATGGGCCTTGCTGTATGTCCCCAAGAAAATAGGCCTTGCTGTATTCCAGCCAAGACATCTGAGCAGCCCTAGTGAGGGATGGGGTAGTAATCTGCTACTTGCAAGGGCTGGTAGCAGATTGCTACCCACGGGGGAGCGGAGTTGGAATCATGCCTCTCTGAAAACCAATTTCTTCTGTGCACCGCCCCACACAAAGGACAGATTGTATCCACAGGCTCCAGCCTTGTAAGTTAGTCCTGTAAGAAATGCATAATGGTAGAGATTTTTAAAATAGTTTATTAATTTCCCAACAAAACCTCCCCATCCCTTGGGCCTAATTTCCCTTGCCCTCCTTCTCCTCCAGCTCCATTTGTTGGTTATACCAACTTGTCATGTCTTGTCTAAATTCAGGTTGTAAGTTCCGTGAGAGGGACTGGCTCTCATTAGCTCTTTGTACATCACCTAGCACAGTAGGGCCTCATCTGTCTAAATGGACCTCTGGGCACTACTGGAATACAAATTAATAATACTTCTATTTGTATTTCCCAATAAATGGAAAAGCGAGCTTCCTTCTTGGGCAATTGTATCCATTTAATAGTGAACCCTGGTTGTGCTTGCAGTCTTTGAGTGCTCTAATCAGCAATAATGGACTGGAGTTTGGAACAGCCCAACTCTATGTCAGGTCAGGGCAAGCACAAAGCAATGAGAGCTGGGCAATGAGGTTGCACCAGCACCTTGTGAGGACACCTGTCATTATGGACTTGATCCTGTTCCCATGGGAGTTGATGGGCAAAATTCCCATTGACTTCAGGAGGAACAGGAGTTGGTCTTAAGTTAAGGAAGAGGGGCACTGAGTGTTTGTAATAAAAGCATGAAGTACCCATACTGGCTCTGGTACCTGAGAGAGTGACAGTTCCAGTGATTTAGAATATCTGGGAAATTATTAATATAGTCTACTTTGTTACACTGACGTCCAATTGCAGCAGTATAAACAGAAAAATATAGCTGCTCTGCAGCAGACATGACATAGTGTTTCATAGGAAAACCGTAATTGTCTTGATACTTAGCGTCAACAACTTACCACTTCCTACAGAGATGTCCACAAATACCTATCTGAACCAAACATTTCATGTGTAACCATAAAAAGCCCAGTTAGGGGGGGAAAAAAACCAGCTGTTCAACCGATAGTTCTTAAAACCATGTTAGAAAAGGGCTGCTATTTAATAGTCAAGTTAAATAAGGCATAACAGAGGTTAAATGGACCACTGCTATAGGAGTCATAAACTCAGACACAGAGACTCTGAACCGAGACAGGAGGGCTGGTCCATATTCAAGGTGATCATTATGGGCTCTAATCAGCATGAGGTGAGGGTAACAAAGACCTCCAGGAAAACAAGAGGAACCTCTAAGAGACCAGGTATGTGGGTGGTGGATGTTATTTTTCCAGCATACGGACAGAGAATTTAGACAAAGACATAAATACTCTTGCTGGAAGGTTGCAGAGTAACATTATTTTATTTCTGAGAATTCAGAACATAATACACAAAGGAGGGAGAAAGGAAGCAGCCTGTTTGCTAAGGCAAAGAGGCACAACTCAACCCACCTTTAAGCTGGCTCTTTCCGAGAATGACTCTGACTGCACGCTTTGCTCCAGAGCCCCCAACCTGCAAGCAGGATCAACTCCCTACTCTTAAAATGAAAGTTTGAAATTCCAATACACTGCCATGGAGCAAGGGAAATTTCCAATATTTTGTGGCTAAACTATGGAAAAATTAGGCTAACAGAGATGGAAACTCATTTATAGTTTGGTTGAAATTTGTATTAAGAAAAAGCAAGAAATGATAAACAACATGAAGTAGGGTTCATTTCTTTGAAATGATTTGAAATGTCAACTCCTCCTCCTCCCAAAAAAGAGGGAGCAAAATGTAACCCTAGAGGATCATAACCAATGATGATGGAGAAACTTCTTTTACTGTTATAGCACTATTGGCAGTCCCCATGATAATGATTGAGAATCTGCCCAGTATGGAGCAGAAGTTTATACGGATGACATTTTTTGCTTTATGAAAATTCTGAGGAAGAAAATAATGTAAGGTTAAAACAAGCTTTGAAAGTAATTGAGACTGCTGGAGAAAAATGTATGGCGTGACAAATCTGACAACACATCTGAAGGCATCGGAGTGATTAAATGGTGGGTGAGAGCAGATCTACAAAAATTCAAGGCCCAGATTTTCAACAGTGATTAGTGATTTGGGAAACCTCTGTTTTTGGGTGTCCACTTTCGATATTAAGAGGGTGGATGATTAGCACTTTATAAAAGATTTGGCTCTCTGAAGGCATGGCGGTGAGCAGAAAATTGTGTCACTGTTGTCTGCTGAAAATCTTGATCCAAAGCTATAAGTAAAATGCACCTAAAAATATGAGCAAAATTTTGGTTCATTTTTAGCCTGACCTCAATAGACTATGGTCTTTATATATTGTTTAAAACAGACTCTGTGTGGGTCTGGGATGATGCATAGGAGTGTGCTGAGGAGGATCTAAAGATTGTTGTCCACATCCCCAGTACGGGCATTGTAAAGTCCTTTCAGCAGATATTAACAGTTATTATTGCATAGGGTGCTACTCTAGTTACCTGGGGATGCCTAGACACCCACTGTTCCAAGTACTGTTTCAGATGCTGAGAGCAGGTATGTCCAAACAAAGAGGGATTGGTGAGTGTATAGGCATGCAAGAGGTTCACAAGATAATTTCAAGGTTTGCAAATTTCAGGCTAGTGACAGACCGCAAGCATCTTGTAACATTAATAAAAAGTGAAGACTTAGACAAAGTACTTTTCACAGCTCATGCATTTGATGAGCATTAAACTTTTGAGCACTACTACACCTATGGGATTTGATAATCCCAGTGAATCAAGTGGACAAAACCCTCCTCAAAGTCAGAAGATCTGGATCAGGGATGAAGCTGGAGGCTCTTCCAGGTCAATGATTTCTGGTTAAACAGTAATTCTTTTTAAAGATTGTTTATGCTGAATAAATCTGTTGCAGGAAGGCAAGCAGGAGCATGTCTGGAGAAGGCTCTAAAGGGAAGCAAAGAGAGAGGCAGAGAAAGGAGCTCTATGGATAATACTCTTTTCCTCAGTTTAAAAAAGTGCCTTGTTCAGTGTTAAAAGAAAGTAATTCTCTCATTCTATGCCATTGTCTATAGCACCCATCTTTAGGTGGTGCCCTAATTAGATGCCCACTTTATCGTCCTCTTCTCCCTTTAACTGGGTATTATGGTATTGCCTGGAGATTCATGTTAATTAATAACAATTTTTCTAATTCACTTTATCTCATATATAAGTGCTTCTTTCTGCCTTCATTTCATTTTTCTTTTCTTAATTTCTCTAGCTTGCTGTATCTTAGTGTCTTGTAACATCTGCTGTCCCTCTACTTGTTTCTTCTTCCTCCATCCCATCCCCTCCCTTTCCCTACCTCTCTTTTTCTGGGTCATGAAAAATGCACCAGTTTCCTTTGCCTGTCAGTCACTCTTTCAAGTCTTTCCCAAAATGATACATTGATTCTTCTCTCCCTATTATCATTAGAGGGTGAAGCGACCTCCCTGGAAGAATCTTCACCCCTCTTGCCAATCTTGAGTGGGGCCACTGGCTTTTGAATGCTGAGGGTTAGATTGTGGTATCTCATGCGGAGCGAAGAAAATTCACACAGTCAACACAGCTGCAAACAAGTCAGGAATCACTTTATTCTTTTCCACCACCTCCTTATATAGTTAAGTCTGGTTACATAAGAACCAATCATGTGGGCTAACATCATACATGCTAGCAATCTAATTGGACAAGAAGAAAAATCACGTGCTTACCATGCCTCTAATCACGCGATTGGCCAACCGCAACAACGCAATCCCCGACCATACAAAGAAGGATCTACAGCCTCCTCCCCTCTCCTCTCCTGAACCAATCGCTCCGTGTGGAACACAGAGAACAAGCGGCTCGGACCAGCCCCCCCAGCCACAGCCACAGGACTCCAGCTGAGGAGGCAACGGACACCCACGTGTGACAGCTGCCGCCCACCTCTGCCCGTGGAGCGCCTTGCGCAGGGACCCACACCTACCCGACATCAGAGCAGGAGCGGCGCCGAGCCCAGCCGCCTGGGCTCCCCGCGCTGCCCGGCCGGGGCCCCAGCAGCGCCCGGCGTCCGAGCGCATGAGAGGGAGCGAGGAGCGGGGGCCGCGGCCCGAGCCGCTCGCCTCCTCTCCCGGATGGCGGCAGCAGAGAGACCGGCCCGGGGGGAAGCAAGGAGGCAGCGAGGAGGCGGCGGCTCTACGTGAAGAGCCCGGACACAACCCCGGTCCAGCGCCGCACCCGACCAGAGTAGGGAGGATAAGTCCCTACAAGCTATTGGGGGTGGAGGCCTCTGGATGGTGGACAGTACAGTCCACAGACCTGGATCTTTGCTAATGTCATAGAGACTAACCTTTCAGTTATAAAGGGTAGAACTTAAAAACTAGATTTGCAGTTAGAGGCCAAGGAACACCCAGGAACAGTGCCCTTTCTTTCTATCCTTGTGGGCCAGCCTAACTCTGGGCCTTGCTCTGAGATGGATAGATATGTTGTCTTGTCTGCTCCCAGCAGAAGATACAGGGTGTTTACTCAGCTCAAACTAGTGGATTTGGGGGATTTGCTGATGCCAGGAGCATCTAAATAGAGATCCTGTGTCTCTGCATTGGCTTCCAGCTCCCTGCTATCATGGCGCATGCTGGAGCTATGCTCCCAAGCAATCTCCTTCTGGCTTAGAACTCCCACCTCAGAGAGGGCTCCTCAGCAAGAGAGGAGCAGCAGATAAGCTATTGTCATGCTGGAAAAGTGCCAGGGATTTAGGGGTGATGAAAATGCAGAGAGTGGCCATCCCCCAGCTCTCCTGCCTCCCAGTCTTTGCCTGCTCAGTCCCGCATCATAAAGCCTATTCATTCTGAAGCCTGCAGAGTGCTATGGAAAAGGCAACAACAGGACCCTAAAGGTTTTTTTTTAATTGCAGCAGGCATTATAGAATTCAAATCTGGCTGAACTTTTCTTTTTAATTATGAGAACTTGGCTATTTTATACATTAAATACTTTGTTTTAAGTCAGTTTGTCTTTTCCCCACCCCAAACAAAATGGAAAATATAATCAATAATCACAGAGAGAGAAAACAGTAATGTCAGTAAAAGTACAAGATCAACAGATTGGGACCACCCTACCTTTGAAATATGCACCTCATATGTTAATCACAAGGCTATGCATCCTTTGGCTAATGTCCAAGGGCTATAAACAGTATTATTTTTACCAGCAGAGGGGTTCCAATTCACCATCCCTGAATACTGATGCTGAGAACAGTTGTAAAATTAATAACAGAAATGTGGATATAAAAAGGTATGAAGTATAAACATTAACATTCCTTAGCACATACCAAATCTTAACATTGTTTTGCTTCCAAAAAGAGATTAAAATTTTTCATTAAATGCAGACTATTTTTAGATTGCAAAAATATTCAAGTGTTGAAAACACAGTGATCTATTTTGCACTGAAGCAATGAAAGCTATGAAAAAATTCCAATACCACTGTAGCTTCTTATGGAGTTTGAATTCACTATGTTTTCAGGCAGTTTAGACTAAGCTAGAAGGTCAGATTCTGATTTCCATTAGAAGAACTCCCTTAGAGTGGATGGACTCACTTTGGATTTACACCAGATTAAATAAAACCAGAATCTGTCCCATAGTGTTTAGTTAACATTTATGGAAAGTTGTGTAGGTTAAAATAAACTACAGGAGGAGTCTCCTCTATTTTAATTCCAATGTAATAGAAACATGAGAATGAAAAGGGAACACTGTATTCAGTTTTTCAGTCAGGGCTACTGGCAATGCCCCTTTCCTTGTGTAAGGCCGACAGACCCCAGTCATCAGCAGGTAGGATTAAACCTGGGACTTCTGGAGTTTAGTGTATGAGCCTCTACTGCATGAGCTAAAAGCCATATAGCACTTAGCTAAGGCTGTAGAGCAGACTCACTTATCTCTCTCTAAGTGGACTCGGTGCCACTAGATGGGACAGAACATCACACCCAGGAGGTGTGTGGGTTACACTTGTACAGCTCAAGGTCAATTCAAATCAAGTTTAATTTACTGTATGTTTTGCTTCCTCAATAAAAAAAAAAAAAAAAAAAAAAAGGCCAAAGAGCTATCTGCCCACTTCTCCTGCTTAGAAGCACAGAGAATTTCTTCCAGAGATACTTGGGACAGTGGTAGGGGGAAAAGGAGACCTCTGCCAATGGAACCCTAGGATCTGCCAGTTCAAGTTTCAGATTATAATCCCCAGATCCATTTTTAGGATGAATGTGCACTCGCAGATGTACCAGGGAAGATTGCCAGCATCTGAGAGCTCCAACAGTTGGTTGGTTTACCTTCATCAAGCCAGCCAAGTTAACCAGGTTCAGCGTAGGAGCTTGATTCCCAAGACCAGGGAATGGATGCATTTGCTTGAGACTGGAGCACAGAACCAGGATATTATTTCCTTACCCCTGATTCCCAGAGATATGAGAAGAAATTGGGTGGCATGGATGTGGCCTGGACGTGGTTGTCTGAACTGAGGAGATCACCACGCATACCTCCCTACAAAAGTTCCTTTCTGCAGAACTTCTGTCTCAGCACTCAGTGAGCTTCTCCAACCCAGAACATTTTTCATAGGAAGTAAGTGAATGTGAGCCCGTTATGGGAAATGTAGGTTCCAGTGCCACAAGCAGTTGATTGTACTCAGCTTTAAGTCTTCTTTTAACTGAGCCTGCATAGCGCTGTGTCTCCACTTGGGTCTTCCACCACACTGAGTGGGTGCACGGGTGTAACTGAAATCAGAATCATTCCTGAGGTCTCCAGGCTGGTCATGAACTTGATCCTGCTCCACTGAAGCTGATGGCAAATTTCTGCAGGTGAAATCCTGGCCCTCTTGATACCAATGGGAGTTTCTTGCCTCACTGAAGTTAATGGCAACTTTTCCCGTGGTCTTCAATTAGAGCAAGGTTATGCCGTAGATATCAGGTGTACCCTCAGAAGACAGAACCTGGTCATAGTGAAGCATGGTATAGTCTTCTCTGGGGATTTCTGGAACAACTAGAAAGTAGTAAAAACCCCCCTCTAAAAATATCCAGCTGCAAAACACTTATTTGAAAGGAAAGTATTGACCAATCTTACTGCTGAGGAATGTATCACATGCTTTTTAGCATGAAAGCACAGAAAATGGCCATAGCTAGATGAAGAATAAACATTTGGAGAAGGGTCCTTCCAAATATTGGGATTTATAAGCAAAAGAAAAGCACAAAAGGCCTTGATTTGGAGTAATTGCTGACTGAGAGAGTAACCTTGAAAGAGAAACAAAGCTAACAAATACATTGTGCTTTGCTTCTCAAATTTCACTTTCTATTTACCTTGGCTATGACAACACTGATGAAGTTGTGATAGATGTGTATAATGATGGCTAATGGGGTTCTATAACAGATGGTATATATTTGAACTTTCCAGACATCAGACAATAATTGCTTGCATGTAGCAGTGGAAAATAAGTTACAAAGAAAATCTGGACGGGCCAAAGGTCTTATTTTAAGAAAACACTGAGAAATGAAGACTCATGTGGCTTTCATTTTGCTAATAAACCTGCTGATGTGAAATCTGAACACATAAACAGCTAATTATCTACATCATGGAAGTGCAGCTCGTATGTTGCACAGTGATAAATGTGATGCTTGCTAGGGATCCAATACACTGTGCTAGTTATTAGAAGTGTATAACTGGAAGAAGGAAAACCAGATCTTTCCTCCTCAGCAACTCCCATTTTCATCAAGAAGGCACCAGGTATTGCACCAGCAAATAGTCTGGGAAAGGCAAAACTCAAAACTTTGGAGTAATTTATTGTAACACTATGTAACAGGGCAGCTTGCTGTTGGGCTGGAGATCCAGGGGCCAAACCATCCCTGATTACAGAATAAGTCCCACATGAGGAGACTCAGGCAATTTCCTCTAAAGAGCAGAAGGTGGCCACAGCATGGCAGAAGGTTGTAGTCAGACTACAGAGATTGAGGAGGCTACTGCAGGGAAGATGCTGAGACTAGAAATGCTTCAGCTATGATGGGCTGGGAGTAGCCTGTTAAGGCAGGAAGGAAGCTATCCAGGCCAGGCAACCTTGGGCTAAACCCAGCTGAAAGCTGGTGGGAAGACTTTTGTGCTTAGTTTTGGACTTTAAGTAAATAAATCAGACCCTAAGGAGGGCTGTTGTGATTGGATTGGAAAAAAACATATGTGGAGTTTATTTGGGGATCCAAAAAGGGAAACTGAGGCTAGAAGCAGCATTTGGGATTGGCCTGAAGCCACCAGGGGCTCCGTGAGACAGCCACTCATCTATACCCTGAAAAATATGCAGTTTATTTAATTAAAGCACTTTAATCTTATACAACATCTTTAATCAGCACCTTTGGAAGACAGGATATTGGGCTAGCTGGACCATAATGGCCGTTATTATGTTCATATGATTCCAAAGTGCTTTATATACCACAGTTTGAGAAGCTACAGTATTTGAGCCAAATACAAATCCTTTAAAATTTGGAAATCTGACCCTAGTGAAGCCAATAAACAAGAGCATAAATTGCAGTCAGCATAAAGTAAGATGGAAAGTACAAGAGCCAAAATGGAATTTGAAGAGCAAATAACTAAAAGTATAAAAACAAACAACAAGAGATTTTTTTTCAGTATATGAGAAGCAGGAAGCCTGCCAAAGAATTGGTGGGTCTGCTGGATCACTAAGGGTGAAGAGCACAATTAAACAAGAGAATGACTTAGCTGAGAAGCTAAATGATTTATCTGAATCGCTTTTCACTACCAAGGATTTTTGGGGTATTTCTGCCCTGAACCTGCTCTTTTCTGGTAATGAAGGTGAGGAGCAGAGCTGCAGAACTGGATGAAAGAGAGCTTTAAACTAGGAAGTTGGGGGAGATGGTTGGGAGATGTTCGGGAGATCTCCACGCCGGAATATAACCTGGAGAGGGAAGTAAACAAAGTGAGAGGGAATACCCTTGCGGTCCCAAGAATTGATCCAAGGAGGAATAGTGGAGTAGAAACCAGAGTAACAGGTGATGCTGGTGGTAGAAGGTCTCTGCACGACGGGGGAAAGAATGTCACTGACACCAAACGCCGAAAATTAAAAGGTCTGTACACTAATGCGAGGAGCCTAGGTAACAAGATGGAGGAACTGGAGTTACTGGTGCAGGAAGTGAAACCAGATATTATAGGCATAACCGAAACCTGGTGGAATAGTACTCATGACTGGAGCACGGGTACTGAAGGCTATGTGCTGTTTAGAAAAGACAGGAAGAAAGGCAAAGGTGGTGGAGTAGCCTTGTACATCAATGATGAAATTAACTGTAGCGAAATAAGAAGCGATGGAATGGATAAGACAGTCTGTCTGGGCAAAAATCACACTGGGTAAAAAAGCAACTAGAGCTTCCCCTGAGATAGTGCTTGGGGTGTGCTATAGACCGCCGGGATCTGATTGGGATATGGATAGAGACCTCTTTAATGTCTTTAATGAAGTAAACACAAAGAGGAAATGTGTGATTATGGGGACTTCAACTTCCCGGATATAGACTGGAGGACGAGTGCTTGCAAGAATAATAGGGGTCAGATTTTCCTGGATGTGATAGCGGATGGATTTCTTCATCAAGTAGTTGAAGTACCTACGAGAGGGGATGCCATTTTAGATTTGGTGTTGGTGAGCAGTGAGGACCTCGTAGAAGAAATGGTGGTAGGGGACAACCTTGGTTCGAGTGATCATGAGCTGATTCAGTTCAAACTAGATGGAAGGATAAACGAATGTAGATCTGGGATTAGGGTTTTCGACTTCTCGAGGGCTAATTTTAAAGAGTTAAGGAAATTAGTTAGGGAAGTGGATTGGACGGAGGAATTAGTGGATTTAAATGCGGAGGAGGCCTGGAATTACTTTAAGTCGCAGCTGCGGAGACTGTTGGAAGCCTGCATCCCAAGAAAGGGGAAAAAAAACATGGGCAGGAGTTGTAGGCCAAACTGGATGAGCAAGCAACTCAGAGAGGGGATTAGACAAAAGCAGAAAGCTTACAGGGAAGAAAGGCAGGATCAGTAAGGAAAGCTACCTTGGTGAGGTCAGAACATGTAGGGATAAAGTGAGGAAGGCTAAAAGCCGCATTGAACTGGACCTTGCAAAGGGAATCAAAACCAATAGTAAAAGGTTCTACAGCCACATAAATAAGAAGAAAACAAAGAAAGAAGAAGTGGGGCCGCTATACACTGTGGATGGAATGGAGGTTAAGGATAACCTAGGCATGGCCCAACATCTAAACAAGTACTTTGCCTCAGTTTTTAATAAAGACTAGTGAGGAATCTAGCGATGATGGAGGGATGATAAACAGGAATGTGGATATGGAAGTGGATATTACCGCAACTTTGGTAGAGGCCGTACTTGAACAGCTCAATGGGACGAAGTCGGAGGGCCCGGACAATCTCCATCCGAGGATATTAAAGGAACTGGCGCGTGAAATTGCGAGTCCGTTAGCGAGAATTTTTAAGCAATCGATAAACTCGGGGGTTGTGCCGTATGACTGGAGGATTGCTAATGTAGTTCCTATTTTTAAGAAAGGGAATAAAAGTGATCCGGGTAATTATAGGCCTGTTAGCTTGACGTCTGTAATATGTAAGGTCTTGGAAAAAATTTTAAGGGAGAAAGTAGTTAAGGACATAGAGGTCAATGGTAATTGGGATGAATTGCAACACGGATTTACTAAAGGTAGATCGTGTCAAATCAATCTGATCTCCTTCTTTGAGAATGTCATAAACAGATAGCTAAGGGTTAATGTCTCTTTCACCTGAAACACCTGACCAGAGGACCAATCAGGAAACCGGATTTTTTCAACTTTGGGTGGAGGGAAGTTTGTGTCTGAGGTCTTTGTTTTCTGGCTGCCTGCTTTCTCTGAGCTTTGGAGGAGTAGTTCTGTTTTCTAATCTTCTGTTTCTAAGTGTAAGGACAAAGAGATCAGATAGTAAGTTATATGGTTTCTTTTCTTTGGTATTTGCATGAATATAAGTGCTGGAGTGCTTTGATTTGTATTCTTTTTGAATAACGCTGTTTATTCAATATTCTTTTAAGCAATTGACCCTGTATTGTATCATCTTAATACAGAGAGACCATTTGTATTTTTTCTTTCTTTTTTTTTATAAAGCTTTCTTTTAAGACCTGTTGGAGTTTTTCTTTACTTCAGGGAAATTGAGTCTGTACTCACCAGGGAATTGGTGGGAGGAAGAAATCAGGGGAGATCGGTGTGTGTTGAATTGGCTAGCCTGATTTTGCATTCCCTCTGGGGGAATAGGAAAGTCCTTTTTGTTCCAGGACCGGGAACGGAGAGGGGGAGTCACTCTGTTTGGATTCACAGAGCTTATGTCTGTGTATCTCTCCAGGAGCACCTGGAGGGGGGGAGGGAAAAAGGATTATTTCCCTTTGTTGTGAGACTCAAGGGATTTGGGTCTTGGGGTCCCCAGGGAAGGTTTTTCAGTGGGACCAGAGTGCCCCAAAACACTCTAATTTTTTGGGTGGTGGCAGCAGGTACCAGGTCCAAGCTGGTGACTAAGCTTGGAGGTTTTCATGCTAACCCCCATATTTTGGATGCTAAGGTCCAAATCTGGGACTAAGGTTATAACAGAGAAGGTGACGGATTACTTAGATAAAGGAAATGCGGTAGATATAATTTACCTAGATTTCAGTAAGGCGTTCGACACGTTTCCGCATGGGGAACTGTTAGTTAAATTGGAAAAGATGGGGATGAATATGAAAGTTGTAAGGTGGATAAGGAACTGGTTAAAGGGGAGACTCCAGTGGGTCGAATTGAAAGGTGAACTGTCAGGCTGGAAGGAGGTCACTAGTAGAGTCCCTCAAGGATCGGTTTTGGGACCGATCTTATTTAACCTTTTTATTACTGACCTTGGCACAAAGAGCGGGAATGTGCTAATAAAGTTTGCGGATGACACAAAGCTGGGGGGTATTGCTAACACGGAGAAGGACAGGGATACTATTCAGGAAGATGTGAACCACCTTGTAAACTGGAGTAATAGAAATAGGATGAAATACAATAGTGAAAAGTGCAAGATCATGCACTTAGGAATTAATAATAAGAATTTTGGATATACGTTGGGGGCGCATCAGTTGGAAGCGACGGAGGAGGAGAAGGACCTTGGGGTACTGGTTGATAGCAGGATGACTATGAGTCGCCAATGTGATACGGCTGTTAAAAAAGCAAATGCGATTTTGGGATGCATCAGGCGGGGTATTTCCTGCAAGGATAAGGAGGTGTTAGTACCGTTATATAAGGCGTTGGTGAGACCCCATCTGGAATACTGTGTGCAGTTCTGGTGTCCCATGTTCAAGAAGGATGAATTCAAACTGGAACAGGTTCAGAGACGGGCTACAAGGATGATCCGAGGAATGGAAAAACTGCCTTATGAAAGGAGACTCAAAGAGCTTGGCTTGTTTAGCCTGGCCAAAAGAAGGCTGCGGGGGGATATGCTTGCTCTATATAAATATATCAGGGGGGTTAACGTTAGGGAGGGAGAGGAATTATTTAAGTTTAGTACTAATGTAGGCACGAGGACGAATCGGTATAAATTGGATATTAGGAAGTTTAGACTTGAAATTAGACAAAGGTTTCTAACCATTAGGGGAGTGAAGTTCTGGAACAGCCTTCCGAGGAAAGTAGTAGGGGCAAAAGACTTTTCTGGCTTTAAGACAAGGCTTGATAAGTATATGGAGGGGATGTTATGATAGGATCGTTAATTTGGGCAATTGATCTTGGATTACCACCAGATAGGTCTGCTCAATGGTCTGCGGGGAGATGTTGGATGGGATGGGAACTGAGTTACTGCAGAGAATTCCTTCTTGGGTGCTGGCTGGTGAGTCTTGCCCACATGCTCAGGGTTTAGCTGATCGCCATATTTGGGGTCGGGAAGGAATTTTCCTCCAGGGTGGATTGGCAGGGGCCCTGGAGGTTTTTCGCCGTCCCCTGCAGTGTGGGGCATGGGTCGCTTGCTGGTGGATTCTCTGCAGCTTGAGGTCTTCAAACCAATTTTGAGGATTTCAATAACTCGGTCCTGGGTTAGGGGTTGTTATAAAATTGGATAGGTGGGGTTCTGTGGCCTGCCTTGTGCAGGAGGTCAGACTAGATGATCATATTGGTCCCTTCTGACCTATGAGTCTATGTATGTCCAAGAAGTCTGAAGGAGCTCAAGCATGAAGTATCTGAGCTGTTCTCAGAATTTGTACTCCCACTAAAAATAGCCACTGTTCCAGCAGGTTGGAAGGTATCAAATGTTGAATCCATATTTTAAAAAGGCTGTAAGGGTGGTAAGGGCAATTATACACCTATATGCCTTACATTTATACCTGGCAAATTGATTGAATCAGTCATTAAAAACAGAATAACAAAACATCTGGAAGATCATGGTCTGATAGGGTCTAACCAGCATGGATTCAGCAAAGGAAAGTCGTGTCTCACTAATCTCTTAGAATTCTTTGAACATGTTAGTAAAGTAGTGGATAGAGGAGAACGAACTGACATAAAATATTAAGACTTCCAAAAGGTTTTCAACATAGTCATGCACAAGTAGCTACCAAAAAAGCTAAATACCTGTAATCAGTGCTTGAAAGGCAAAGTATTGTCTTGGATCAAAGGTGCAGTCAAAAAAGAGCCTAGAAACAAGATGTTAGGGTGCATAAGGAATGAGACAGAGAATAATAGCAAAGATATTATAATGCCTTTATATAAATCAATAATATGATCTCATCTGGAATATTGTGTGCAGTGGTCACCTGATCATAAAAAAGGCTATTGCTAAACTGGAAGGGATTCAGAGAAAAGCAGCAAAATGAACAAAGAAAGCCCCAGAAACATTCTCAGATTAATAGAGATTGAAAAGACTGGGATTGTTTACCTTAGAAAGGAGACAGATTAAAAGGGGACATGATAAAAATACATACAATGAATGGTCTAGAAAAGGTAGATCAGGAACTTCTATTCTCTCCGCCTCATAACACAAGGACATTCCATTCCATTAAAAGATGGTATTCAAAACAGATAAAAGGAAATTCTTTCACCTGTAATTAGACTCACTGCCAGAGAAAATCACCTAGCACGAGAACTTAACAAGATTGAAAAAGGCACTGGACACTGATATGGGTATCAAAAAGATTCCGTGTTATAATAGTGAATGCTGACAAAATTTTGGAAGGGATATTAAACCTCATGCTTCAGCGCATAAACCAATCTCTAACTATTAGAGATCAGTATAAGACCTAATGTTGTGGGTGGGAAGATCATCCCACATCTGCCTGTGACAGGGTTCTTACACCTGCCTTTGAAGCATCTGGTGCTGGCCACTGGCAGAGACAGGATACTGGACTAGACTGACCTTGGATCTGAGCCAGTTTGGCAATTCCCATGTTCCTATAGGCCATAAATATTCAGTAGCACTGAAGTGTGGAGGTCAGTAGTAGCTAAGCAGACATCTGGCACAGCATTCAGTCCATAGCTGTGGGTAATGGGAAATTTGGCCAAGGACATCAGTACAAACGTTTATATTTATGAAAAGTATCATTATCTTGCTTGACCATACAATAATTTGTTTTTTAAGCTGCTTATTTGAAAGACCTCCACATAGGAAATTACATGAAATTGAATGTATCTGCCCCAGAAGGATGAAAGGCTGTTGCAAGCCTGCCAGGATTTTCCAGGAGGCCTAGGAACAGAAAGTTTCAGAGAGTATATGGCCTAGAGTGTTGTGAGCATGGATTATGAAGAATAAGCTCCTGAGTTCCAGTCCTGGCTTTAACAGTGACATCCACTGTCACTACCCCTCTCTACTTTAGTTTCCCTACCTGTACAATGGAAACAATAGTCATCTACTGCACAGGGCTGTTATGAGGATTGGTTAGTATGTGCTTGTAATAAAGTTTTGAAGGTCAAAGGGTTATTCAAATCAGATGCTTAGATCATGCAACCATTCCCCCTTGCATGCTCTAACTACATGCACTCATTAGACTGTTCTACTGCATCAGAATTAAGCTTCCAATCATAGAGGTCCCACGAGTGGATATCAGCTCTTTGATAATAAAAATGTTGAAGTTCTTTGAATTGTAGAGAAACATATAGAGAAAATATATAGCAGTTGTTCATAAAGACAAAGGGCACGTTGAGTAATAATGATCAGAAGTTCAGGTAAACACTCCACAAATTCTGCAGAAGATTTAAAAAATGCAAAGTAAATGCACATCTCATAGACTCATAGACTCTAGGACTGGAAGAGACCTCGAGAGGTCATCGCGTCCAGTCCCCTGCCCTCACGGCAGGACCAAATACTGTCTAAACCATCCCTAATAGACATTTATCTAACCTACTCTTAAATATCTCCAGAGATGGATATTCCACAACTTCCCTAGGCAATCTATTCCAGTGTTAAACTACCCTGACAGTTAGGAACTCTTTCCTAATGTCCAACCTAAATCTGCCTTGCTGCAGTTTAAGCCCATTGCTTCTTGTTCTATCATTGGAGGCTAAGGTGAACAAGTTTTCTCCCTCCTCCTGATGATACCCTTTTAGATACCTGAAAACTGCTATCATGTCCCCTCTCAGTCTTCTCTTTTCCAAACTAAACAAACCCAATTCTTTCAGCCTTCCTTCATAGGTCATGTTCTCAAGACCTTTAATCATTCTTGTTGCTCTTCTCTGGACCCTCTCCAATTTCTCCTCATCTTTCTTGAAATGCGGTGCCCAGAACTGGACACAATACTCTAGTTGAGGCCTAACCAGCCCAGAGTAAAGCGGAAGAATGACTTCTCGTGTCTTGTTTACAACACACCTGTTAATGCATCCCAAAATCACGTTTGCTTTTTTTGCAGCAGTATCACACTGTTGACTCATATTTAGCTTGTGGTCCACTATGACCCCTAGATCTCTTTCTGCCATACTCCTTCCTAGACAGTCTCTTCCCATTCTGTATGTGTGAAACTGATTGTTCCTTCCTAAGTGAAGCACTTTACATTTATCTTTATTGAACTTCATCCTGTTTACCTCAGACCATTTCTCCAATTTGTCCAGATCATTTTGAATTTTGACCCTGTCCTCCAAAGCAGTTGCAATCCCTCCCAGTTTGGTATCGTCCGCAAACTTAATAAGCGTACTTTCTATGCCAACATCTAAGTCGTTGATGAAGATATTGAACAGAGCCGGTCCCAAAACAGACCCCTGCGGAACCCCACTTGTTATACCTTTCCAGCAGGATTGGGAGCCATTAATAACTACTCTCTGAGTATGGTTATGCATAGCCAGTTATGCACCCACCTTATAGTAGCCCCATCTAAATTGTACTTTCCTAGTTTATCTATAAGAATATCATGCGAGACCGTATCAAATGCCTTACTAAAGTCTAGGTATATCACATCCACCGCTTCTCCCTTATCCACAAGGCTCGTTATCCTATCAAAGAATGCTATCAGATTAGTCTATAGAAAATGACACAATTGTTTTTGTTTAATCAAGATTTTGGATTTGACTCTTCATAATTTATTTCTAATTAAAGATAATCCTGAAACCAACATTTCTGGTCATTTGAAAGAAAGTGGTAAATTATTGGGGAAAATCCCTGAACATTTTCCTTTGGAAACTGGTTAGATGCCTCCCACTATAAACAATCTGAGATCCTGAAAAAGGATGCAACGTTTGGTAGGAGAGGCAAAGATATAGCAATTTTCCAAGCTCTTTGAAAGATGCAGTTGACTGAACTTATTAGCATTTCCCTGGTGACTATTTGTAGAATCCATGTGACAAATGGATGTTGATTTGACTTTCCCTTTAGAAAAGGACCTCAGTCAGAGAAGAAAGAAATGGATCTTGGTACACATCAAAAACAGGTTTTGGAAAAGCTTCACTGGGGGAAGAAAGACAGTCACTGTTTTAAAGGAAATAAATATTAGTTTTATTCAAAACTATATTTAGCAGAAGAGGAAATCAGTGAAGATACCCTAGATAACATTTTTAGTGGATTGTCTCTGCCCCAGATCTCTGACAGTCAGAAGGAACTTTTTAGATGCCCCTCTAGAAAACATGGAACTGACTCAGGCTATAAAAGAAATGAAGGTCAGTAAGACTCCATGCATAGACAGGTTCCCAACTAAATTTTACAAAGAGTTCTCTGAAACTTTAACACCTAAATTATCAGATATGTTCATTGATGTTGAATATGTTAAAGAATGAGCAAACTCTCCTGCCTGCTCTAAGAGAAGCTGTAATTTCAATTATTTCTAAACCTGGGAAAGACCTTGGACTAGGAAGTAATTACAAGCTAATTTCTTGAATTGATCATGATGCTAGGATTTTAGCTAAAGCTCTTGCTTTGTGATTGGACAAAGTTCTCTCACACATTATACGCATAAGCCAAGTAGGCTTCCTTCGTAATAGACATGGCTCAGATAATTTGCATCAACTGATTGATATTATTGTTTCAAGAGATTCTAAAGAACCCTTACCTGTCATTTCTTTAGAAGCTAAGAAGTCCTTTGATTGTGTAGTCTGGGACTATCTTTTTCATGTGTTGGCAAAATTTGGATTTGGTAAACAATTTATTGCTTGGATTAACCTTTTATACTCTACCCTGATTTCCAGGGTAGCTACCAGTGGTATTCTTTCCACTCCATTTCCATTATAGAGAGGTACAAGGCAGGGCTTTCCCCCTTTCTCCTACTTTGTTTGATTTAACTCTAAAACCTTTAGCCATTGCTCAATCAACATGTTCATGGTGTCAGAGTGGGACAAACACAGCAGAAAATTATACTCCACATGGATGATGCTCTTGTATTTGATTCTAAGCACGAAGTTACCATTCCTAACCTTCTAGCCACTATTAATAAGTTTGGACTCCTCTCAGGATATACAATTAATTGGGGTTGTTACACTGTCTGGAGTGGCTCATGACCGTGAGTGCCTATCTCAGAGCAGACTATGAGAAAACCAGGCAGACACCCCAAATTGGTGGTATGTTCTGTAATTAGATTTCACCAACTCACTAAAAAATGTGAACTCATGAATCACTATACCAGTCTTACCATGGAGTCGCAGACAGTCCCTTTAGGCTCTCCAGCCTTTCTTGCCACCCAAGCAAGATAGTGATAGTTGGTCACCTATACCAAAGATCACAAAATATTCAGGATACTTCCAGTCCCAAGGGACCAATCACATACCTCAAAATCAATTTGTATCTCAGCTCTCACACCAGTCCTGTGATAAACTAACTAAAGGTTTATTAACTAGAAAAAAGAGAGAGCTATTATAGGTTAAAGCAAGCAAGCATGTACCCACACATGAGTTACCATCTATGGATCCTAAAGATGACAGAGATGTAGTAATCTGTCAACTCAATGCCTTCCAGGCTGGACCGAGGGGTAACTCCTGGTGATCTCTGTCTTAGTTTAGTGTCTTTGTTCCAGTTAGAGTTTAAACAGCAAGAAGATGAAAAAGTTTCTTGTGACCTATGTTTTATTTTTTACATTTGGCTTTCCAGTCCAAGAGATGAGCTCCCTTACATTCAGCATTTCCAAGGTGTGATAGGGCCGTTCACCAATCCTTACAAGCATTTCATAGAGTCCAACCGCTAAATCCATTCTTATAAAACTAATACCTATTTTGAACAAAACAAACATAGAAGTGAGCTGGTTTTGTTTCCAGGTATGAGTTTGTCAGTGCTCAGTTGACACCTACAGACTTGGCAAGAGCTGCCACCTGTTTTACTAGCATCACAGGGATAAATAAGAAATCTTATGCATTAACAAATATGCCCACCAAGGCCTTTTCTCAAACTGGGACTTTCAATGGCAAGCCTTTTATATGAAATATTTAGGAATACTGATTCCCAAAAATATTCAGAACAACCTTAAGATAAATATGGGACCAATTACTGCCCAAGTGGCTGATGATTTGGAGAGATGGAGCTCATTAACCCTCAGTTTGTGGAGTAAGATTAATATACTGAAAATATTTTGCATGTTTGAGGGCTCTCCCTATTTCTATTCCTCCAACTTACTGTAAGAAATTCTATAATATTTTCAGAATGTTCCTTTGGAGTACAGGTAAGAAACCTAGACTGGATTTGAACAAATTACAGCTTCCCCTGTGTCTGGGAGAATTTTGTTTTCACAACTTGGAAAATTACCATATTTCCTCTGTTAAGATGGGCATCCTTGTGATTGTTAGATATGACCACACAGACTCCGTCTTGGGTTCAGACTGAATGAGAATTGGTATGCCCTGCCCCCACTTTCAGGTATTGTAGGATCCAATTATTATAGATTTGATGGCTCCAGAACTCCCACAATAACAGCTGTGGGGCAAGTTTGGTCAAACTTGGCTAGAAAGTTCTGTTTCCATCTATTTTTCCATGTAACAGTGGTCCTATGGAGCAATCTCATCTTCAAAATCGGTGGCAAAACCTTGATGTGGAAGGATTGGATGGACAGAGGAATTATCATAGCTGTCACAGCTAATACACAATGGTCAAGTTAAACCATTTGTAGATCTTTAGCAACCATTTGGCTTGTCCTGCACCAGAGCATGGAAATAGCTCTAGTTAAAGCATTTACTTATGAATGTATTTGGATAGGATGCACTGGGAACTCCAGAACCTCCAGAATTTGTATTATTTTGGAGGAGACTTCTTGGATTTACTTAACCAGTGGCATCCTTTTACAATTTTATGGCCCAAAAAACTCTGCCAAAGATTGATAATTTGAGAGTTGCTTGGAATAGAGATTTGTATACCCAACTATCTGTGACTCAACGGAAAACCATTGTATCTAATGTTAAAAAACCAACTATAGACCTGAGACTTCATCTTATAAATCAAAAGACACTTTTCTGAGTATACTGATCCCCACAGAGGCTAATGGCAATGAGCCTCGTAAATGTTGACTGCTGTTGGAAACATAACGCCCTTGGTGCTACATTAGCTCAGATGCTTTGGGAGCGCCCCTGCCTCAAGAATTTCTGGTATGAGGTAGGTGAAAGGACTGACAAAACTGGAGACCTCCCCCTTAAGTTTGATTCTTGGATATATTCCTGATACCTGGAAATGACCTGGTAACAAGGCAGTGAGGTTCCAGTGTGCAGCTTTGGTCACTATAGAATTATTCTTCAAAAATGGAAAAGTCAGTCCTCACCAAATATTGATGCTTGGCTCAGTGATATAGCTGACCTTGCAGCTAACAAACAATTGCCATTCTGCAGAAAGGGAATGCCTGAAAAACTCAAAGCAATTTGGACTGACTTTTCCAACATCTATGATTAATATAGACCCTGAAACTAGATATGTAGCTTCCCCTCCAATCCCCTTTTTTACTTTATTTACTCTCTTTATTTACTTTGTGTATTATGATGAGTTCATTATTTTGGTATATTTGTTTTATTTAGAAAAATTAACAAAAAAAATTGTACATTAAAAAAAGAAATAAAGTGTAAGCACTTTATATGTGAAATAGTTTTGGACAGATTTTTGGAAGCACTGGTTAAGAATGTAGATACACAATAATCTATGCTTTGTTCTGATCACTTCCTGTCATGTTATGCTTACCTCTGTGGCTGTCTATAAAGGAGAGCGTCATAAAGTATAGTTTCCACAGGAAAGTACAACCTATGCTTCTATCAATATTTCACATCGTTTAGGCCAGCAGAACTCTAAACTGGAATAAATGTCTGAAACCTCATGGAACAGACACTCCTAATGTAAGATTTCTTCTAATATGATACATTAACATGAAGCTCCTGCCACTGTAGAATAATGCGTTAATGTATTTAGTCATTGATGAGATGAAGAATAAAAATCTGGATACCTCTTTGCATTTGTAGAACCAATAGTGTAATAGCGTGGGGCTCTGATGGATATGAGGAAAACCTGTGACCCTTATCTGTTTTTAAAGCTTTGAGGACTTATGAAAAACTTCCTTGCTATTTCCAAAGCCAAAAAGCATGGAGATTATGATCTGCAACTCTATTACATTAAAATGTCTGTAAGTTAAAAAAAATTTTATCAGACACTTGCAGGGAGATAGATTTGAATTAATGCATTCTTCTTTCCATCTGTAGTTTAAATTATTACTATTATTATTATTATTAATTATTATTTTATTATTTCTTTATTATGGCACCCAAAGGCTCCAATCAGGATTGTGTCCCCACTGTGATTTATAAAATCTACATAATCACTTCCATCTTCTGTCAAAGAAATGCCAAAGAGTTCACCGTAAAGAAGCAGTCCCAGGAATTCCACAACTCCACCCTTGTAGAATTGCCACCAGACCCATCTGAAGAATTTCCTTCCAGAATTGAACTTTCATTTTCCAAAAAGATACCTTTCTATCTCTTACAATTGTGAAGAAAACCTAGAAAAACATAAACTGAGTGTAACTGATAGTGTTGTAAGCCTGAGTTGCATGGAGCCTGAAACAATAGCTCTTTGAGGTTTGACCCGCCATAGCCCTATCAAAGGGATTTTAACTTTGAAGCCTAAAGAGGGTAATTTTACTTTCCACTTTAATGCTTTCATTGCTGGTTATTTTAGGAGAAACATCCAGATAATGTGCTCATTCCACAATCCCAAATTATCTCCATGCATGCAAAAAAATCAAAATAAAAACCCACACTCCATTACTTAGCTTCCCAAACCTTCATGGTTCATGCCCAGAGGACCTTGCAATTTAAAATGTAAGTTTTCAGTCTTATTGAACAATCAAATGTTTCTGGTTAGCTGGAGCAGCAACTATTGCAGAAGTGCAATACATTCTCAATATCTGTGGCATGAGGAGAGGTAGAACTCCAGTGGTAATGAATGTGTGCTCCCTTTGCTGATTCTGGCAGATAAATTCCAGATAGAAGTGATCAGAAAATATGGATTGAAAAATATTCTTATGGGAAAACGGGGGGAAATTTTCACTAAATATTTTGTGAATAAAAAATTCTAACCCCTAATTCCAGAGCTGAAATACTGGCATGTTGCAAGGCGAGTAATGCTGAGCTAAAACAAGGACACATGGAGAAGGACAGCATAGTGGTTTAACCATCAGGTTTAAAAAACAATACTTAGCCCCTGTATAAGCCTTTTTACCTTTAAAGCTCTGTACAAATCTTTATGAATCCTCAGAATGCCCGTAGGTGACAGGTGAATAATATTATTTCTATTTTTCAAATAGGAAAACTGCAGGATGGTGATTAACCCAGAACTTTGCACTAAAGCAAAGCAAATATCAGAGCTGACATTGGAAGTCAGAGGCATCTGCTTCCTAATCTCATGCTTAGATCACAGGACTGCACATCTCTTTGAACTTAGAAATACCTAGACTTCCTGATACCACAGCCCAAATCTCTGCTCTATAGACACACCCCTTCATCCTTCTGAGGTTGATAAATTAAATCTATGCAATTTACTTTGTATGGGTCTTTTGAATGAAAGGATAGGATCCTGTCATCTCCACATGGATATTAAAGATCCCATGATACTTTCTAGAGTGGCTTACTCTGCCCTTCACCCAAATTTGCCTACCCTACCACTGTTGCACTTTGTGCTATGTGTGCCAGTTATGCACCAGGCTGCTGCCCTCTGTCCCAGCAGGAAACTGTAGGATTGCATTTCTCTCACTGAGGGTCTTATCCAAAGCCCAATAAGACCAAATGAAAGACTTCTATTGACTTCACTGGGATAGAGATCAGGCCCTGAGGTGTTATTGCATCACATCTGAGGCCATGTGAAGGAGGTTTCAAATGATTCCAGTGGAACTGGTCCCAGGCTTCTGTAAAGTTTTTTGGTTTTGTTTTGTACTTCTCCCTCTTTTCTTCAGTTGTGGGACCTTAATCTTCTCCATTGAGTCCCCCAAACAGTGCATTCAGGGTCCTGCTTAGTGCTCCAAATGGACCACAAAAGATCTTTAAATGTGAGTTTCCCCAACATGGAAACAGGGCTACATATTTTTGTTGTCTTCATGTAACCATGGCTGCTAACTAGAGGCATTTCAGCAAGCTAAAATTAATCAAGACTTACCTAAGAACATCCAGGGGGCAAGAAATGGTATGTGTTTGCCAGAAGCTGGGAATGGGCAACAGGGAATGGATCACTTGATGATTGACTGTTCTGTTCATTCCCTCTGAAACACCTGGCATTGGCCACTGTTGGAAGCCTGGAAACTGGGCTAGATGGACCTTTGGTCTGACCAGTATGGCCGTTCTTATCTGGCAATTATTTCTACAGAGGACGTGAAAACAAGGCAGATAGCCTAAGATGAGCTAATTAATGAGTTTGCTTCAAAGAAGACTAAGAAGGCCCCAACGTAAAAGTACTTTGTGGTGAATGTCTGGGGATTTTGGGGCTGGGGAGAAGGGACCTGGGCCTGGAACACCCTTGGCACAGCACTGACATTTACACTTCTTCCCCGAGAAATACACAGAGTATATTGATCTCACAGCACAATGCTCAGCCTGTGCAATTTGAAGGGTGTTCAGTTGGAAAGTGTAATCATCACACCCTCTGTGAGGTTACTGGAGTGCTATGCTATACAAAATTGTGTCCTGAAAAAGTCCTTGGTAGTGTGTTCTGTGACCACCACTCAGGCAAATGCTGTAGCACTTCAGCTGTTGGCCCTAAGGCTCTAGCGCCTGGTTAGACACAATAGCACTCTGAAAATGGCCTCCTTCCAGGGTCCCCAGCTAACCTGCCTCTGTGTTACTCTGTCCTCACCAATCACCTCCCAGTACCTTTCCCCTCTGGATGCGAATATCCCTTCTAAGCAAGAGGAAAAGACCAACAGATGTAGAGTTCTAGCAAATGGATCACATTGCGCTCTGTTGGCCTATGCCTGCTCAAAAGACTGATCACACAGCAGTGAAGATTACTGGAGGTATTCGTACCCAAGAAGATAGCAACATACCCACTGGATGCAATCTGGGCTAATACATAGCCCAACGTTTGCCTCTGTTTGGCAGAAGCTGGGAATGGGCAACAGGGGATGGATCACTTGATGGTTACCTGTTTTGTTCATTCCCTCTGGGGCACCTGACATTGGCCACTGTTGGAAGACAGGATACTGGGCTAGATGGACCTTTGGTCTGACCAGTATGGCCATTCTCATGTTTGCTCTTCAGAAGTGTGGTATGTTGGCACTGATCCAGACCAGACCCCAGAAATAAAGAGTCACATGATAAACATGTAAATACATGATAAATAATTAAAATAAAGAGTTAATTAAACATGTCAGCTTGGGGTTTGATTCTAAGACCTTATCTGTGTTTGGGAGTAAGCTAATGGTGGCCATCAGACAGCACAGCTGCACTAATCCAACCCCAAGTGTTGACAAAGAAAGCCCTAATTTACGTTGGTTAAATTTAGCTCTCCTTAAAAGCAGGATAGACCAGGTTGCATAAAAGAGCTGCCATTGATGGATGAATGAAAGTTAATTCTAAATATAGATGTGGCCTTAGAATATCAGGGTTGGAAGGAATTTCAAGAGATCATCTAGTCTAACCTGCTCAAAGCAGGACCAATCCCCAGACAGATTTTTACCCCAGTTCCTGAAATGGCTCCTGTCAAGGATTGAGTTCATAACCCTGTGTTTAACAGGCCAATGCTGAAACCACTGAGCTATCCCTTCCCCCTAAGGTAGATGGGAGGAATGGAATCTTATTTTTTTCAGAATCATTTTGCTAATCAACAGTGGGGAAAGCAGGCAAACATCCACCCACCATACTAACAACCATCTATCCAGCTGGAGGAGGCCCTGTTATAAAGAGAGATGAAAAGTTCAGAAAAGCCAAACAGGCTGAGTGAAATGCTTCAGCAGTGAGAAATGCTGCAGCCTGTTTTCAGCTGGGTGATCCATGACAGAGAATTTCATAGCCTTGGGGCACAATTAACAAAAGCTCTAGTGCCTGCCGTGTCCAATCTGTATTTAGGTACAGTCGATAAGCCTGTACCCAAAGAGCAGCGAGTGAGAGATGGGACAATAGAGAAGCAAAATGCAAATCAAGTAAGTCATGCCTAGATCATGCAGGATTAAAAGTGATGTATAAAACTTCATGTGAATAATAGAATCGGAAGGGACGTCGAGAGGTCATCTAGTCCAGTCTCCTGTACGCAAGGCAGGACTAGGTATTATCTAGACCATCCCTGACAGGTATTTGTCTAACCTGCTCTTAAAAATCTCCAATGATGGAGATTCCATAACCTCCCTAGGCAATTTGTTCCAGAGCTTAACCACTCTGACAGTTAGGACATACTTCCTAATGTCCTACCTAAATCTCCCTTGCTGCAATTTAACCCTATTGCTTCTTATACGATCCTCCAAGGTTAAGAAGAACAATTTTTCTCCTTCCTTTTTGTAACAACCTTTTATGTACTTGAAATGCAGTGTGGTGACTAAAGAACAGAAGAGACATTTGGCACAGGTAACACTAAACTTCACCACCAGTATTCAGGGCCTGCTGGAGTCCTCCTAAATCACATTCTGGGAGAGAGCTTGAACCCTAAGGATATGCAAAAATCAGTCTAAGATGTGACAGAGGAATAGGTGAGCAGGATGTGGCCTGTGTGGCTTCCGAGAGGAAGGGTTTTAATTGGTCTTCCAAAGCACAGAAGGTTTTGATTCCTTAAATAAGATACAGTTAAGGCTTCTAGTTAAAGGGGGGGACTGAATGGTTAAGGTCCCTCACTTCAATTTTGAAGGTCCTGGGTTTGAGTTATCACGCTGAGTTTGTCTACACTGCAATATAAGCCCAGGGTTAGTAGACCTTAGGTTAACAGCTACTTGGTTTGTTAATCTAGGGCTACAGCATCTATGCTTGTTTACAGCCCCAGGTTAGCAATTGTTGAATTCTGGGGCTCTAGCATTTATACTGCATTATGTGGGCCGGAATCCAACCACCTGTACGCCAGACTTCCCAAGCACCTGACCAAATTGTGCATGCTCTAGCCCTTTGTTCATGGTGCAGGGTGGGAAAACCTCTATCCAGAGGGTAAAGAAAGTCCTTTAGGGGATAGTTCAGTGGTTTGAGCATTGGCCTGCTAAACCCAGGGTTGTGAGCTCAATCCTTGAGGGGGCCATTTAGGGAACTGGGGTAAAAAGCTCTCTGGGAATTGGTCCTGCTTTGAGCATGGGGTTGGACTAGATGACGTTCTGAGGTCCCTTCCAGCCCTAATTGTCTATGAAAGTCAGCCTTTGCCATACTTTTGGCAGACTCCAGTGTCCAAGTCTAGTGGGGGCTGCATCTGCATTGCAAAAGCAATAGGACTTCAACCATGGGTCTTGGATGACTCAGGCTGGGCTAATCTATCCCCATAGGGTCCTGGGACCAAGATCTAGGTTAGCACAATTTGTTCATAGATGGAAGGGGAGTTAGGCTGGGGCCTGAGTTTGAACCCTGGTCTCACATTGCACTGTAGACATACCATGAGTGGCCACTTCCAGTTCACCCAGCTGCAAATTGAGTCCCTGAGCACTCAGATTAGGGCAGTCAAAGGCAATTGGATACAGTGCTGCCCACATGAATCCCTTGGCTATGAAAGTGACTCACCTTAATCATATCAACCCAATAAGCCATTGGCTCCAGGGAACTGGGACTTTTGAAAGGCACCATGCAGTACCCAGGACTCTAGACATGTTGCTAGGACATCTAGGCCTCTGTTGGCTGTTCAGATCATTGCCTACTGTACATCTGTAAAGTTAACTCCAAGAAGTGCTGGGTCTGTCATTGCCCTGGGGTGGAATTTCACTGGTTTATACCAGTACCACAAGGCTCAGAGAGTCTGGCATACTGCCCTCTCCCCAACAACTGACCTGTTTCAGATTGACCTCTGGGTTGCCTATGGGCCGGACAGCATCTTTACAGTCCCTGGAGGAGTCCCAGAAAGAAGCTGGAACACAGTTTCCCCTGTGCTTCCTGGGGGAAATAAATTGTGACTTTCTTTTACATCCTGTAAAGGATCCTGGAATGCTGCTATCTCCCCTCACCTATCCCTTGTGCTGGCTCACCTCTGCTGGCTGGCTAGTAGAGCCATGGTCCCATCCGTCTCTGCTCTTTCCCCATCCACTTTGTAGCAGTGGGGAATATTGGGTGCACAGCCCTTGCTCTCTCCCACTTTCTTAAACTCAGTCCTGGGGATCCCAAATACAGCCGCCCCGGGGACTAGCAGGGGGTATTACCGAAGCTAGTCATAATCTAGACGTATAACTGTTGGTCAGGTATCCTAGTGTTTCCCCCGGTCCAATTTTAAATACATCAACAATGGGGTTTCTACCACTTCCCTTGAGAAAATATACTGCCGACTGATAGCGCTCAGAATCAGAACCTATGTCCTGATCTGCTAATCGGCCTAATGTTCCCTTCCTTAATTCCATGGACACATTTCTGAGGCTGCCGTATAAACCCCAATAAATAGGATACAGGGTTTTGTGGCTGCTATCTTTTACTTGTGGATATTGAAATTGAATATAAAATAAAAATGGAAAAAATAGATTGAGTAATTAAATTGAACTCATTGGTGTTAGAGAGTTCAGCACTGTGTTTTCTCCCTGGGTGCAGAACATAAAACTACATAAAAGCAGCTGCTGAATTTTTTATATCAGTCCTCCTTTATAGAAAAACCAAGCACTGATGAGTGCCTTTACTGAGTATAAAACTAGGAGCTTATGGTGGAAATATTAACAGATCCTTAACTAGTGAGCTGTAAAGTCACTGCTACAAAACTGCAAAGAGTGGAGCATGGAGACGACTTTGGAATCAGATTGACGTGGCCGGGGGGAGCATGAGTCAATATTCACAGCACCTGAAATCAAAGCCAAAGAAGTCTGGAGAAACTGAAGCAAACACAGCAGTGTTTTTGGAAGTAAAGAACTGGCAAACATAACTTTGCCAATGCAGATGAAATGCAGCAGATGGGAAGATCCTGAGAGGAGAGAAATACAAAGGTGGGAAATTAAGCTCTGTGGTTTTGGCAGAGATCCAAGACCCAGCACTACAGGAAGTCGAATAAAAACTAAATTGAAACCGTATGACAACTACTTCCTCCCCGTCATCAGCTCAATGTTTGTGTACTGAACAGATGAAGCAGCTCAGGGAGCCACAAGGAAACGACATGAGGGGCCAGCCCTAGTGATTCAGGGGCTGCTTGTTGTACGTAGGATTTGCTGGCGACACTTCAGGCAGTGAGCAATACATCTTTTCCCTCCTGCTGGAAGATTTCTGTCAATGATGAGCTCTGCACAGAGGGGTAGGATTCAGAGTGAGCTCTAGAATGAGAGTGGTCTCAAAGGACATCGCGCACCTCCTCCCCCCACCTTGTTTCAAGGCATAAGCTTTCCAAGCCACTGGGTGGGGTTTGGAAGAATCTTTCTCTAACATCAGATACTGGAATTAGATGGGCCACTGGCGTGACTGGCATTTCAGTTCCTATGTGCCTAATAAATGCACGGCAGGAGAGTGGTAGAATTGATGGGAAGGGAACATAATTGAAATGACTTTGGCAGTCAGAACAAATGTGTTGGTCAGGGGCAGAACTGAATTGATTAAGGGGAGCGGTGCACACTGAACTGATTAATTGCTTGGGAGAATGAATAGAGATAAATTGGAGGGAGGGAGGAGACAGAATTGAATTAATTAGATTGGGGGGAGTGAGTGAGGGCTGGAAAAGTTAATGAGAAGTTGCACAGAGTATTAATGGATGGGAGATATGGGCAGATTTGAACTGGGTGTGGGGTACTAGAAAATGTTTTCAGGGGAGAACCAGAGGCTAGATATTGCCTGGATCAGTTTGCACCAATCAAATTGTGGCCTGGTAATCCTGCAAAAGTTCTCATTACAGATGCACGCCCACAAGCTGAGATTATGCAAGTTGATCATCATATAACTACTCAGTTTATTTTTCAGGAACAGGGTTTGTCAGTATTTTCAGCTAAGTGCACTTAAAATAAATGTATTTGCCAAGTGGTGTTGACTCCCTCTTTATTACGGGAAGTGTTTTTGTTTAAATGGGAAAGCATAAAAATAGCGTCTCACTTCTCTGCAGTACAAGCAACTTTGGCAGCTGGGCTGTGTCACAAGCTGAGGTAGGAATTTTTTGTAGGGCCCCTTTTTAAACTATTGTCAGTACATCACTGCTTTAACATCCATGATTTCAAATGAAAGGAGATGAAGCAAAGAGAAAATTAAAAGAATGAAACAAGTGCATTAATTTTCCAGAGAATATAATATATTCAATAGTTGTGTTTCATGGAGGATTGTCAGAACCAGCCACACCTGCCATAGCCAATGCACTTAGGCAGTCAACTGGTGTCAGACACCATCTGAAAGGCAATTTCCAAACTCAGACAAGAATAAAAAGTTTTCAATACTTTGGCTGAGAACTCGCTTAGTAAAAATTGGTGAACATAAGAATGGCCATAGCGGGTCAAACCAAAGGTCCATCTACCGAGAGTGGTCAATGTCAGGTGCCCCAAAGGGAGTGAACCTAACAGGTAATGTTCAAGTGATCTCTCTCCTGCCATCCATCTCCACCCTCTGACAAACAGAGACTAGGGACACCATTCCTTACCCATCCTGGCTAATAGCCATTAATGGACTTAATCTCCATGAATGTATCCAGTTCTCTTTTAAACCCTGTTATATTCCTAGCCTTCACAACCTCCTCAGGCAAGGAGTTCCACAAGTTGATTGTGCGCTGTGTGAAGAACAACTTCTTTTTATTTGTTTTAAACCTGCTGTGTATTAATTTCATTTGGTGGCCCCTAGTTCTTATATTATGGGAACAACTAAATAACTTTTCCTTATTTACTTTCTCCATATCACTCATGATTTTATATACCTCTATCATATCATCCCTTAGTCTCCTCTTTTCCAAGCTGAAAAGTCCTAGTCTCTTTAATGTCTCCTCATATGGGACCCGTTTCAAACCCCTAATCATTTTAGTTGCCCTTCTCCGAACTTTTTCTAATGCCAGTATATCTTTTCTGAGGTGAGGAGACCACATCTGTACACAATATTTGAGATGTGGGCGTACCATGGATTTATATAAGGGCAATAAGATACTCTCCCTCTTAGTCTCTATTCCTCTTTAATGATTCCTAACATCCTGTTTGCTTTTTTGACTGCCACTGCACGCTGTATGGACATCTTCAGAGAACTATCCACTATAACTCCAAGATCTTTTTCCTAATTAGTTTTAGCTAAATTAGCCCCCATCATATTGTATGTATAGTTGCGGTTATTTTTCCCAATGTGCATTACTTTACATTTATTCACATTAAATTTAATTTGCCATTTTATTGCCCAGTCACTCAGTTTTGTGAGATCATTTTGAAGTTCTTCACAGTCTGAATTTAGGGATTAATAATAAGAATTTTAGTTATAAATTGGGGACACATCAGTTGGAAGTAATAGAGGAGGAGAAGGACCTCGGAGTATTGGTTGATCACAGGATGACTGAGCCGCCAATGTGATATGGCCGTTAAAGAAGCCAATGCATCAGGCGAGGTATTTCAAGCAAAGATAAGGGGGTGTTAGTACCGTTATATAAGGCACTGGTGAGACCTCATCTGGAATACTGCGTGCAGTTCTGGTCTCCCACGTTTAAGAAGGATGAATTCAAACTGGAACAGGTTCAGAGACAGGCTACTAGGATGAGCTGAGGAATGGAAAACCTGTCTTATGAAAGGAGAATCAAAGAGCTTGGCTTGTTTAGCCTAACCGAAAGAAGGTTGAGAGGGGATATGATTGCTCTTTATAAATATATCAGAGGGATTAATATTAGGGAGGGAGAGGAATTATTTAAGTTTAGTACCAATGTGGACACAAGAACAGATGGGTATAAACTGGACACTAGGAAATTTAGACCTGAAATTAGACGACGGTTTCTAACCATTAGAGGAGTGAAGTTCTGGAACAGCCTTCCAAGGGGAGTAGTGGGGGCAAAAGACATATCTGGCTTTAAGACTAAGCTTGATAAGTTTATGGAAGGGATGGTATGATGGGATAGCCTAATTTTGGCAATTAACTTTGGCAATTGATCTTTGATTATCAGCAGGTAAGTATGCCCAGTGGTCTGTGATGGGATATTAGGTGGAATGGGATCTGAGTTACTGCAGAGAATTCTTTCCTGGGTGCTGTCTGGTGAGTCTTGCCCACATGCTCAGGGTTTAACTGATCACCATATTTGGGGTCAGGAAGGAATTTTCCTCCAGGGCAGATTGGCAGAGACCCTGGAGGTTTTTCGCCTTCCTCTGCAGCGTGGGCCATGGGTCACTTGCTGGAGGATTCTCTGCAGCTTGAGGTCTTCAAACCACAATTTGAAGACATCAATAACTCAGACATAGGTTAGGAGGTTGTTATAGAAGTGGATGGGTAAGATTCGGTAGCCTACATTGTGCAGGAGGTCAGACTAGATGATCATAATGGTCCCTTCTGACCTTAAAGTCTATGAGTCTATGAGTCTTAACTATCTTGAGCAGTTTAGTATCATCTGCAAATTTTGCCACCTCACTTTTTTACTCCTTTCTCCAGATCATTTATGAATAAGCTGAACAGGATTGCTTTTAGGACTGACTCTTGGGGAACACCACTAGTTACCGCTCTCCAGTCTGAAAATTTACCATTTATTCCTACTCTTTGTTCCCTGTCTTTTAACCAGTTCTCAGTCCATGAAAGGATCTTCCCTCTTATCCCATGACAACTTAATTTACATCAGAGCCTTTGGTGAGCGACCTTGTCAGAGGCTTTCTGGAAATCTAAGTACACTATGTTCACTGGATCGCCCTTGTCCATCCTTTCAAAGAACTCTAATAGATGTTCAAAGAACTCTAATAGGGTAAGACATGATTTCCCTTTACAGAAACCATGTTGATTTTTGCTGAACAATTTATGTTCTTCTATGTGTCTGCCAATTTTATTCTTTACGACTGTTTCAACTAATTTGCCCGGCACTGATGTTAGACTTACCGGTCTGTAATTGCCGGGATCACCTCTACAGCCCTTTTTAAATATTGGCATTACATTAGCTATCTTCCAGTCATTGGTACAGAAGCCGATTTAAAGGACAGGTTATAAACTATAGTTAGTAGTTCCACAATTTCACATTTGAGTTCTTTCAGAACTCTTGGGTGAATGCCATCTGGTCCCGGTGACTTGTTACTGTTATGTTTATCAATTAATTCTGAAACCTCCTCTACTGACACCTCAATCTGTGACAATTCCTCAGATTTGTCACCTACAAAAGCCGGCTCAGGCTTGGGAACCTCCCTAACATCCTCAGCCATGAAGACTGAAGCAAATAATTCATTTAGTTTCTCCACAATGACTTTATTGTCTTTAAGTGCTCCTTTTGTATCTCGATCATCCAGGGGCCCCACTGGTTGTTTAGCAGGCTTCCTGCTTCTGATGTACTTAAAAAACATTTTGTTATTACCTTTTTATTTTTTGGCTAGCTGTTCTTCAAACTCCTTTTTGGCTTTTCTTATTAAATTTTTATACTTAATTTGGCAGTGTTTATGCTCCTTTCTATTTACCGCATAAGGATTTTTAAAAGATACCTTTTTATCTCCCACTGCTTCTTTTACATCATTGTTAAGCCACGGTAGCTCTTTTTAAGTTCTTTTACTGTGTTTTTAAATTTGGGGTATACATTGAAGTTGGGCCTCTATTATGGTGTCTTTGAAAAGTGTCCATGCAGCTTGCAGGGATTTCACTCCAATCACTGTACCTTTTAATTTCTGTTTAACTAACCCCCTCATTTTTGCATAGTTCCCCTTTCTGAAGTTAAATGACACAGTGTTGGCTGTTGAGGTGTTCTACCACAGGAATGTTCAATGTTATTATATTATGGTCACTATTTCCAAGCGGTCCTGTTATAGTTACCTCTTGGACCAGATCCTGTGCGCCACTCAAGACTAAATTGAGAATGGATTCCCCTTGTGGGTTCCTGTAGCAGCTGCTCCAAGAAGCAGTCATTTAAAGTATCAAGAAATTTTGTCTCTGCATTTCGTCCTGCGGTGACATGTTCCCAGTCAATATGGGGATAATTGAAATCCCCTACTATTATTGAATTCTTTATTTTGGTAGCCTCTCCAGTTTCCCTTAGCATTTCGTCGTCACTATCACTGTCCTCGGCATGTGGCCCCTAATGTTATATTCTTGTTAGAGCATGTAATTATTACTATCCATAGTTTCTATGGAACATGTTCCTTTCACATATAGTGCCACTCCCCACCCCGCACAACCTGTTCTGTCCTTCCGATATATTTTGTACCCTGGAATGATTGTGTCCCATTGATTGTCCTCACTCTACCAGGTTTCTGTGATGCCTATTATATCAATATCCTCCTTTATCACAAGGCACTCTAGTGGATACAACTAATTGGAAGCTCTGCTTATAGAAAGGTAGTGTGGCCTATCAAGTACAGTACAGTACTGGACTCAAACTCAGGAGACCTAAGTTCTAGTCCCACCTCTGCCACACAGGCCTGTGGGGTGGCTAAATCACTTTGCTGCTGCGGACATCAGTTTCCCACTCTATGAAATGATCATGAGCTCTTTTGTAAAGCACTTTGAGATTTACTGGTGAGCTAGGTATTATAGGATAAAGGGTCTCAACCTTTTTGTGCAATTCTGCCTTTCTAGAAAACTCAGGTCTCTGTTTAATCTATCTAAGGTATTTATAGAGCCCCAAATGCAGTAGTTGCTAGGTACTGATATGGGCTGCTACTGATTAGGGCTGTATCAGCAAGTGCCTGCAGATTCTTAGTTTACTCTGCATGCTCTGACCTGCAATGAAGGCAGGACTGGACTTTGGAAAGACCCAAGTCTATTGCCAGTCGGAGTATGCAGAATAGAGGACGAGGCAAGTAGCAGTAATACAGTAGATACAAAGATCCATCATAAGAAGGAGAGGAGGGGAAACCTAGAGTACTGATTACAAAAGACAGAAGGACGAGTATAGGTATATATTACCAGGCTGGGAGCTGCTGTTCTAAGATACCACGGTATTGTTTGTTTTACACCTTTATTTTAATTAATCAAGACTTGCATGACGTCAATACTCAGTGTGGCATCTGCTTGTTGCCCTTTCAGAAACTCTTTCCAGATCCCACACTGATGATACAGTCACAATGTTCACTACTAAGAAGTTAAGTATCAGAGGGGTAGCTGTGTCAGTCTGTATCCACAAAAACAATGAGGGTTCTGGTGGCACCTTAAAGACTAACAGAATAAAATAAGTAAAATAAATCTCTTAGTCGTTAAGGTGCCACCGAACTCCTCGTTACTAAGTTGAGACTAAGGCGGCATTTTGTCACTAAGATGAATAACATGGAAAGCAGTGAAATAATTCAGTTCTCTTGTTGTCTCCCTGAGATTGCCTCTGCATCCCAAGCGCTCTCCAGTGTGTCCCTTCAACAGCTTTGCTGTTTTTGAATGCTGCTTCTCCAGAGGCAGCTGATCCACCATAAAGCTAGTCTAACAAAGCTGTAGAATTTCATAGCGTTACGGACCTTACAGGGGGGCTAGGTCTGAACTAACATCAAATGACAGTTGAAAATTCTTTGACTTTTTCTCATTAGACACGGAAGGCAAGAGGGAACCCACGCTGTGCCTGTAATCCAAAGCCCGCTAAAGAAGGCTCAGGTTCTGTCGAGTCCCAGAAAAGAATCCCTCTAGACACTGTGGAATAATAATGCAGCAATATTTGTCATCCTAAAGATGGTTCAGTTATTCCATGCAAAATTCATGGGCTTCTGCCGGATTCTTGGCCATTATAATCCTGGAAAAGTCAACAGCTAAATCCCTAAAATTCCTTTACACGAAGAGAAAAAGAATTTGTTCAACAGATGCTCAGCAATTCTCTGATTTCATTACATTAACTTTTCCCTGTAACAGTGTGATAATAAGAAGCCAACAGGATTGCCAAGCAATACAATGGAACGCTGACAACATGAGAGTCATTAATGATATCCTTCAGGTAACGGAGGTGACATTGTTTTCCCACAAAAAGGATTTCTGATCACAGGTTCCATTACTCAAGAGACAGTAAAATAGTAGAAACAATAGCTTCATGCATTGCAGGCATTAGAAGAATCTTGGTGGCAGTGGGCATCATTCCTTGATTTTGGGGAGAAAACGATATACAATGAAGTCTAACTTAGGCATGCAGCATGACACGTCTGTTTCACTTTCATTTTATTTAAAACACATGAAGAAACATACATGGCCAGATTCTGCCTTTGATCCATCTTAGGAACTTGAAGCATGACATCTGTGGGCAAAGGGTATGGCTCATATCATTAACCTGACATGAGCTTTACTCCTGAGAAATGCTGGAATTTCACTTCTCTTTAATGAGCTATTACTTTCTCATTCACGTTGGCGGGCATGCAGATTGCAGCCAACAAGCTGATCTCTACAGTCAGCGCCTTCCCTGAGTAGCGTTTTTTCTAAACCTTGATCTAAGTGTTGTCTTTGTGTGTAAACTGGTGCTTTGAGTGTATCCTACAGACTGACTCTGGTTTGAGTACAGTAGTTCCAAAACTTTTTGGACAACTGTAGCAGCCAAAAAAGTTGACTGCAGTAACCAGTACATACTGCGTCCCCAGCACAGGTAATGGCAAAGCAAGCTTCCTGATCCTCTCTCACCCATGTGCCTCAACTCATCTCTATGGGTGTAAGTGAAGCTCAGTCTCAAGGCCCATTCCCTTTTTGGCTCATCTGCTGAGATGATCAAAGGTGCCCAGTTATTTCTTTGTAATGTGGACATTTGTCCACAAGGATCATAAATGAGATGACGGGCTCATTTTCTATAGTCACTGAAAACTAACAAATCGCAGTGACGTTCAGTCACTGCTGAGCTGGTGCCATGGAAGAGTAAGCCTCACTATGCTATTACCATTCCTGAGGGTATCCACTGGCCCCCAGGTTCCTAAGTGAGCAGCCAGCAGCAATGGGCAGAAAGGACTTCCATGAAATGTCCCTTCCAAAAGACATTAGGTGAAATCCTGACCTCACTGAAGTCAATGGCAAAACTCTCATTGATTTCAGTGGGGCCAGGATTTCACCCAGCTCCTCCAGCAATGCTGCATCTACCTGAACCACCACTGCAAAGTCAGCACTGGGTATTAGTAGCTATGTTGCCTGCAGCCTTCAAACTTGAACCCACAGCCTGCTGTCTCAGAAGAAAATGTGTGCTGTCAATTGAGGTATTAGCACTGTACTCTTGAGCAACATCTTGAAGACCCACAGTGCTTTGCACTGCAACCAAGTGTAAGCAGTGCATTGCTAATAGCAAAGATCAGTTACTCACATGGCACAACATAGCGCAAACTAGGATTAAAACATTCAAAAACGATGTAGCTTCATGGGAAGCTGAATGGTTCTGTTTTAGGAATGTAAAAGTAGTGCTCATTTGAAAAGCACAGTAACACTTTGCAGATGGACGATTTAAACATTGATGAGCTTTGTCCCAGCTCTGATGCTTCCCAGCAATGAAAGTCAGTGGATTTCTCAACCATGAGGCCACATTCATCTTCAATTTACTGTAGTTCACAATGGCAAAGGCCTGTTGACTGGATGCAGTGTCCACTGCATCCTTTATAGAAAGCATTTGTATTGAAATAATCCAGCCCTGAAATTAGACCCTTTTCCATCACCACGCAAGAGGACAAAATATTTATTTCAGTGGATAAAGTTCATTCTCACAGGAATAGCAATGTTTGCAGTGCAGTTAGGAACAAAAAGAGCTTAGTAACACATTATTTAAGGGCTCAGTCTTGCTTCCATTGGGTGAATTGAAGCAGGTGTGTTAGGGAGAATTTGAATTCAAAGAGTCTTTATTTAATAGTGAAAACAGCTTTCTTTCAAAAAATGAGTTAATTTTTCTAAATAACTCATTACTCAACCAAACCCCAATAATTTTCCCACTATTTCAGTTGTCATTACATTTTCTCTCTGATCTTTCCAACCCCTGCCTCTAAGACTTGCTTAATGGTTGTAAGTTGTGCACAGCTATCCTACTGGCTAGAGGCAGAACAAAAACAAGTTCCTGAATATTTCTGCCTCAGTGATCTGACACTATTAGCTAAGATTGCACCAGAATTCCCCTGGCGAGACTAATTGTGCCAGAGAACAGCCCCATAATGTACAGCAGCAGATGCTGACAATACCCAGAGACATAACAGCCTACAGACTAAGGTGCCATGACACCATTCAACAGTACATTGAGAAAGAATTCCCTACCGAGAGAGAGAATGAAGTGCTTCTTCTAGGCAATGACACACGGAGCTGATGGTTTAATAGTCATTTGGCGTAGCTCTAAAAAGTCAGTGCATGTTTTTAAAATATGTCACTGCACATCTGTGTATCACAGTATTAGTTTTATACACACACTCAGATATTGTCCCATTCACTGAAAACCCTGCTGGTAAATTACAACTTACAGGGTATGAAAACAGACAGTTCATAGTAACTAGCACTGTATTAATGTCTTTGAATAGACTACAAGGTAATTTGATATAGCAATCACATCAGCAATGATGGGAGTTGATTTTTATAGCTATTATTAACCACTGGACTTATAGCAAGTTACTGCTGAAACCTTTCTCGTGCAATAAAGAGGAATAATAACCTGAGGGAAAAAGCTCTAACTGTTAGTGAGAGATCAGCTTAAAACTGTGCCCAAGCATGAGATGGTCTGAAATACTTTACAGTGGCACAAACAGCCAGAAAGGCAGTGAGCATGGTGGGAAATATCCTACTGATATTGAGATAATGGTCTATGAAAAGAAATAGAAAAGGGAGGTTCCTGGCATATCTGTCAGAGATGCAAACTTGTGATTCAACAAATAGGGCACTGGATGTCACAAGTTCTTTGCAAAAATACAGCTGATTTTTAGAAAGAGGAAAGCAAATATTCTAAACTGCAAATTTGTGGTAATACTCTCGCTTGCACCATTCTTGGATATTAATCCCAGCGTCATAGAGGACAAATGTTGTGTTGACAGCTACTTGAAAACAAATAAGTCTGTAATGTCTGATCAAAATTCTTTGGCTGGTCACTTATCTCCTAGCAATTGCAAATATTTTACCCTTTCAAATATGCCATCCTAATTATATCTTGCTTTTCAACTCGGATTTCCTTTTCATATCTCCTTACCTACTGAGATTATTTTACATAGTGTGACAAAGTTCCTCCTCTACCTTGGTGGGTCCTGTGCTTATTGGCGGATTTGCTCACCTCAGTGATCTTCCCCTCTGGTGGAACCCACAGTCTGGGTCAACTTCTCCTGTGTCTGATCAGGAGTTGCGAGGTTTGGGGGGAACCCGGACCAGTCCTCTACTCCAGGTTCCAGCCCAGGGCTCTGTGGATTGCAGCTGTCTACAGTGCCTCCTGTAACAGCTGCATGACAGCTACAACTCCCTGGGCTACTTCCCCATGGCCTCCTCCAAACACCTCTTTATCCTCACCACAGGACCTTCCTCCTGGTGTCTGATAATGCTTGTACTCCGTAGTTCTCCAACAGCACAGCCTCTCACTCTCAGCTCCTTGTGCCTCTTGCTCCCAGCTCCCCCCCCCCCCCCCCGGACTGGAGTGAGCTCCTTTTTAAACCCAGGTACCCTGATTAGCCTGCCTTGATTGGCTGCAGGTGTTCTAATCAGCCTGTCTGCCTTAATTGGTTCTAGCAAGTTCCTGACTACTTCAGTGCAGCCCCTGCTCTGGTCCCTCAGTGTACAGAAGCCTGCTTCCCCTGGGGCCAGTAACGGCTCTTCCTTCCACCGTTCTGCTGTAGAGGGAAGAGGGAGAGGGCTGCTGCTACTGCTGCTGGGCACTGGGCCCTTGCTGCTGCTGCTGTTCCTGCTGCTCCCCCGGCTGGGCTAGACACCACCACCCACCCCTCTCTCTGCTGTCTGTTTGCTGGCTGGCTGGTGGTTCCCCCCCACCTCAGTTACTGCTGTTATTCCACCTACAGCCCCTGGGGGGGGGCTGCTGGCCTGCTTCCCAGAGAGGAGGGGAGTAAGGGACCCCAGCTCTTGTTGCTGAGACCACCACCCTCTGAGCGGGGTCCCTCCTGCTTGGATGCCAGACCACCACCACCTGGAGCTGCTGGGCCTACTGTGGCTGTTGCTGGGGAGCCGTTGGTGTGCGGAGGAGGAGAGGAAGGAGAAGAGGACCACCCGCTGCTGGAGACAGTATGAAGACCACTGTGGAGGGGGCTTTTTTGGACTGAGTCTTTTTCAAACTGTGCTCTTGTGGTGGGGGTTTGGACTGTGTCCGCTGGGGCACCGGGGGTGTGGCGTGGAGCCTGCCCCCAGTCCATCTGTGTCCCCCTTCACCCCCACCACCATCGTTGCCCCCTCCACCACCCCCGCTGGCTGTTTTCCTTCTGCTTTGGACTCCTGCCTCTGGGACTGAGCTGCTCGCCTGGCTCACCACGCCCACTTCCACCATTTGGGCCTGTAGCAGCAGCAGCCAACCACTGACTTTTTGGCACAAGTGCCTGTGGGTGCACCACCTCCCCCCTCATACTGGACTGACCCCCTCCCCTTTGCCACATTCGTCCACCCCACCTATTTCCCTCTGCTGCCTGATAGTTCTGCCCCGGCCCTGTAGCTGTCCCCGTGGTCCCTCTACCCCAATCTCAGCTCGCCCTTTCCCCCCACCCTGTGCTCCCCCAGCCCTGATCGGTTCCCCCTCCCCTCGTGCGCCCACGCCCCCTCTCAGGCGCTTGTGCCCTTCCCCATTTGGTTTCCCCTTGTTCACTGCACTCCCCCCTCTGCCGTTGCCCCCCCGCTCCCCTAGTGCAACTGGAGGAGCCGGAACCCCCCTCTGCGTTGGTGCCCTGCAACAATCCCACCCTTAGTCCTTGGTTGCTCCCTACGCCCCTTTAGCCTTCCCCTTCTGGCGCCCTCCTCCCCTGCCTGCAGCCTAGCGGGGAAGGGTGGCCGCCTCCTCTCCTTCCCCTCCATCTGCTGCTTGTCCCCCTCCCCGCTCTCGTTATGGCGGGGGATGCGGCGGGGGAGACCCCTCGCGATGCTCCCACTACCCCTCCTCCACCTGCCCCCGTGTCCACTGCCCAAGCCTCTACCTCGACCGCCGCTGCCGATCCACCTACCACGGCCCCTGCTGGGGCATCGGCGGCGGCGAGCACTGGGGAGACCTCCGTTTCTGCCACTTCTCTCGCCCCTTCTGATTCGGGGGGAGCCCCCCCCAGCCGGTGGGAAGGGTCGGGGTGGGAAGAAGGGTAAGGGCCCCGCTAGAAAGGCCAGGCCCTCCATGGCGGAGACTGCCCCCGCTGCCGCAGCCCCGCTACCGGCTGCGGCATCCCTCCCCACTATTCCCTCCACCAGCTCTGCAGGTGTCCCTCCCTCGGCCCCCAGGGCGTACGCCCAGGTGGCGGCGGCCCCCCCGCCTGCTGCTGCTCCTCTGACCGCGGCTTCCGCCAACATCTACAGCGGCTGGGGCCCCTTTCCCACTTTGACCAGGAAGCACGGCGTCCGTTGCCTCCTGGTGCCCGCCTCGCCCCACGTGGAGACCTACGTGCGGGCGTTGGCGAGGGTGGTGGGGCCCACGGCCATCGTGGCGGCCTCCAAAATGTACGGGAAGGTGGTCTTCTTCCTGGCATCGGAGGCCGCTGCCCAGGAAGCGGTAGAGACGGGCCTGGCGGTGGGGGGCGTGTTTGTCCCCCTGGAGCCGTTGGAAGACCTGGGAGTCCGCTTAATCTTGACCTCCGTCCCTCCCTTCCTACCTAATGCCGTCCTGCTGCCCGCCCTTTCTGCCCTGGGACGCCCCGTCTCTGTCATCAGCCCTCTCCCCTTGGGCTGCAAGGACCCCGCCCTCCGTCATGTTCTCTCGTTCCGCCGGCAAGTGCAGCTTCTACTGCCGCCGGCGGCGCGTGGCAGAGAGGCGCTCGAGGGGTCCTTTCTGGTCCCCTACCAGGGAGCCCACTACCGGGTGCATTACTCAACGGGGGAGGCTCGGTGCTACCTCTGCAGGGCGATGGGGCACGTCCGGAGGGACTGTCCCTTGGCCCAGCACGGACTGTGATTCTGGAGTTCTTTTGGCCAGGGACGCACTGGGTCTCTGCAGGGGTCCTCCACCTGCCCCTGGAGGAGGGGGGGCAGGGCCTGAAGTGCTTACGCGCTCAGGTCCATGTCTTCCGCCTCCAGGCCCTGCAGAGGCTCCTGTTTGATGCGGGTAGTCCGGCGTGGAGCGTATTGGCGCACGCCTTCCTCCGCCGCTTCCGAGGGCTCCGATACGACCGGCAGCTCTTTTACCTCCATCCGAGAGGTCTTCCGCGAGACCTCTCCGGGCTGCCGGTCTTCTACCAAGACCTCCTCCGGACCTGGAAGCTCTTTTCAACGAGCAGGTCCGTGGCGGCCGCCGTGGGGGTTGATCTCCTCGCGGAGCCCCTGCTACACAATCCCCAGCTTCGTGTGCAGGTGGCGGAGTCCCCCACGGTGTGCCAGAGGTTGGTCTCGGCGGGAGTCACCAGGGTCGGAGACCTCCTGGACTACGACCGGGGAGACTGGCTGGATCCCCTGACGCTCGCTCAGCGCATGGGGCTCTTCAGACCTCGTACTCCCCAGCGCGTACTTCAGGAGGTGAAGGCCGCTTTACTGCCCGCTGCTCGGGCTTACCTCGACCGGGTCCTGCGAGAGGGCACGCCCCGCCCACCCTCCACCAGAGGCCCCGTGGACATTTTTATCGGGCCCCTGCCCCGTGGACCCAATCGGCCCCCTCACCCTTTCACTGCCAGCCGGCTGCATGATCTGCAGCCGGTTTTGTTCCAGACCGCGCCACGGAAACATCTGCACTCGCTCGTGCTCCATACCCTTCACTACCTCACCCTCGCATCCCGCTCCGATACCAAATGGCGGGACCTCCTGCCGCCTCTCGAGGGTGAGGAGCCCCGGTGGGCCAGCTTGTACTCTGCCCTGGTCCTGAGGCCCGCCGGGGATATCAGTTGGCGGCTCCTTCACGGAGCCGTGAGCACGGGCGTGTACTTGGCGCGGTTCACATCTGTCCCTAGCACCTGCCCTTTCTGTGGTGAGAAGGAGACCTTGGCCCACATTTATTTGGAGTGTGCCAGGTTGCAGCCCCTGTTCCGGCTCCTCCTGAATATTTTCCTGCGTTTTTGGTTGCACTTTTCCCCTCACCTTTTTATCTACACGCTCCCCATCCGTGGCCCCACGAAGTCGCGGGATCTCCTTCTCAACCTCCTCTTGGCCCTGGCCAAACTGACCATCTACAACACCAGGGAGAGGAGGTTGGCCGACGGGATTTCCTGCGACTGTAGGGCCTATTTCCGTTCCTCCGTCTGCTCACGCATCCGGGCAGAGTTCCTCTGGGCGGCGTCCACTGGCTCCCTTGACGCCTTCGAGGAGCAGTGGGCGTTGTCCGGGGTTCTCTGCTCGGTGTCCCCATCGGGTTCCCTTCGTTTAGCCCTATGACCTCACTCCCGATCCTGTTTTTTTTTCATTAGTTGTCCCCCGTAATTATTTGGTGTCCCAGACCTGTGGGTCCTTCCCTTAGGCTGGGGGGAGGCCCTTTAGAAGTGGGCGGGCTTCGCCCGCCCACTCACGCTGGATGCCAATAGGACCAGTATATTTGCCCTCTACCAGACTCCTGTACCACACTGGCCTGGGTCTGTCACAATAGCTAACAAAGATCCTTTAAACCTCGCTTCATTCCTGTGTGGTAAATATTATAATTATTTATTCTTTTGTACTGTGGTAGTACCTAGGGGCCTAAGTCGTGGACCCGGACCCCATTGTACAGATACTGTTTAAAAGACTGTTTATTGTTTGATCCATTTTCCGCAAAACTAATCTGGGGCACAGAGATTTAAATTACTTACACAGTAAGTTAGGGACAGAGCTAGGAATAGAATCTAGAAGTCCCGACTCCCAGTTCTTATTCTCAGCCACTAGACTTCATTGTCATTCCCCCAAATCCCCGATTACACTAGCATACACACTTACTGCATCTCCAGCACTGCTATTAATTTCTGTTCTTTTTGTAAGCAAAACAAAAGAAAAAAAACACCACAAATCCTACCACACTTTCCCTCTCCCAGTGACACACACATCTGATGAAATGGGTATTCACCCACGAAAGCTCATGCTCCAATCTGTCTGTTAGTCTAGAAATTGCCACAGGACTCTTTGCTACTTTTACAGATCCAGACTAACACGGTTACCCCTCTGATTATTTAGAAATTAAACCTTCCATCACTCTGCACATTCTACTTTATTTTTTGTACAATTGCTCATTATTTTAATTAATGCATGTTTCACTTTTTCCCTCTGGAATGAGCAAGATAAGGATTTATTATTGAATCACAAACTGGGCTGCACTGCAAAAAGTGTACTGTCTTACCAACTCCACCTGCTTGTACTGGTTGTAAAATGAATACAAAACATTTTAAAGTGGTTTATAACAATACATTCTTAATTTGCATTCATAAGTGAAAATATGATCCCCAAATTAATACCTGTTTGCAATATTATGTCATATCTTTTGACTTTGTGGCATCTTTTAATGTTTATTTTCAGATGACATATTGTTTATAGAGTTGACTGGATGGATACATAGACTAAAAGAGATATTTTGAGATATTTTATAGATGTATGTATATATAATATATTTTTCCTATAGAAATGAATACTGGAAGATTAATCATGATACAGCACAATGTAGGATATAAGATATTTATAGCATTTCTCTTGTTGAATTAAGGCCTGATCCAATTTCAATTTAGGTCATTGGGAGTTTTGCCATTTGCTCCAACTGGGATTGGATTAGGTGCTTAAGATCTTATCCAAAGCCCACTGAAGTCAATGGGAGTCTCAATGCACAACATAGTACTTATGTGAACAACTCACTTTCCATTTTCGAGCTACTGTATTTGCAATGGGCTCATCATATATGAGTGGTTACATCTGGGAATCCTGATTGAGACTTTGTAACCAGAGTAAAAGTCTGGTCTGAAGGGGTTGGAAGGATATTTAAATAGAATAGCCTATAATTCTGAGAGACTGTTGTGCCATACACTTCAGACTTTTTTTTTTTTTTTTTTAAAGCAAGAGCCCTCTTGTGTTGCTAAGTGTATTTCTTTAATGATTGGTTGGACCAAAATTCTTCCATGGCGTGACCCCGTCTACCCAGGACAACGAGCCGTTATTTCACAACATTCTTAAGCATAATTAAACACTTGGATGGCTACACAGTGTTACTAAAATGGTTTTATTGGGCCACTGTGGATAGGGTGAAACTGAGCTCTAACACCTGTGGAGCCTTAAGATCAGATTTTTAAAGGTACTGAGGCGCCAAAGGATGCAGATAAGTGCCTAGTGAGATTTTCAAAAGTGCCTAAGCCCCAGATCCTCAAAGGTATTTAGGGATCTAATATCCATTGATTTCAATGGGTCTGGGCCTAAACCACTCATGTAGATGGCATATCTTTTAACTTCTAATAGGCTCCATGTGTCCCACATTAGAATGATCATTTCCCTTGTAATTACTTGCTTTAAAGTGTGCAGTGTTGATGTAGTCATGTTGGTCCCAGGATATCAGATAGACAAGGTGGGTGAGTTATACATTTTATTGGACCAACTTTGTTGGTGAGAGAGAGAAGCTTTTGAGCTACACAGAACTCTTCTTCAGGTCTGGGAAAGGTACTGAGTGTGGCTCTGTGCCTCTCTCTCCCACAAAAGCTAGTCCAATAAATGATACTGCCCTCACCCATCTTGTTGCTTTAAAGTGTTAGATTGGATGTGTGAACTTAATGTGGGGGTGTTCTTAACATAGCTATATCCCCACTAGATACCTCCAGTGTCATGAAATGTCCTGAAAAGTTTTCTCTGAAACAGGGTCTGATCCTGCAGTCTTTACTCCTCTAAAACTTCCTATTGATTTTAATGGGATACTCTTCCTCAGTAAGGAGCATGGGACTGGGCCCCTGTATTTGGGGTTAATGTATTAACCATTCCACCTCCTCAGATGGTTATATCTTTAAACTACTTGTCTCAAACTCTTCCTTATTCTCCCTGATCCATCATCATTTGAATAATAAAATAATAATATTAAAAATGCACAATACCTACTAGAAATCATATCTTTTATATCCTCTCTGCTGAAAGGGTAACATTAAAATATCATGGGCTTTTTGCATTTATATCTAATTTCACCATTGTGACTCTCAGAGGTTAAGTATGTGTGGGAGAGCTAATGATTATGTTGACATGTAGATTGTCTGTCTGTGATACAATTTGCTATTTACAATGGAGCATTTTCAGCTGTAGAACTGATATGTAAATTGTAGTGGCAAGTGACTTCTATGCAGTACCTAGGGAGGGAAAAGAGAACCAACTGAGGATTAAGCATTATAAAGAACTCTTTCCCTTTCTTCGGTAGTCCAAGATTTTAAAAGGTTTTTCTATGGATCTACGTCTTCAGGATTTTTTTTCCAGAAGTAACCTACATAATGTTTATTCAAATTTTCATTTAACAAATACCTTTTAAATTGTTTGTATGTATGTTTTAGTCAACAGTAGGTCCCTGCATAATTAGCATGCCAGAATGGAGACTTACAGTAGATGACAATTATCATGAAACCATAAAAATTACAGGTAGCTAATTATGACAAACAGGATTGTTCCAGACAGCATAGTGCTTTGTCCATTCCAGCTTTAAATGACTAAGGGATGCAGCTTCCACTGCTTCCCTCAGGAGACAATTCTTAACGTTTAACAAAGGCTTAAGTATCCCTTTTCCTCATCCGTGTAGCCCCAAAATCATGTTCTTTTTCTCTCTCATGTTTGTTAGGATTGTGCAAGTATAACAGGCTCACTTCATGAAGCAGCTGGTGAACTGAAAAGACGGTTACTCACCTTTGTAACTGTTGTTCTTCGAGATGTGTTGCTCATATCCATTCCAGTTAGGTGTACGCGCCGCGCGTGCACATTCGTCGGAAAACTTTTACCCTAGCCACTCAGTGGGCCGGCAGGTCGCCCCCTAGAGTGGCGCCACCATGGCGCTCCATATATACTCCTGCCGGCCCACCCGCTCCTCAGTTCCTTCTTGCCGGCTACTCCGACAGTGGGGAAGGAGGGCGGGTGCGGAATGGATATGAGCAACACATCTCGAAGAACAACAGTTACAAAGGTGAGTAACCGTCTTTTCTTCTTCGAGTGATTGCTCATATCCATTCCAGTTAGGTGAATCCCAAGCCTTACAAAGGCGGTGGGGTCGGAGTGAAATATGGCAGAATAAAACTGCCGAGCCAGAGGCTACAGCCTCCCTTGACTGCTGAACCAGGGCATACTGCGAAGCAAAGGTAAGGACCGAGGACCAATGGAGCTTCGCGACAGGTCTCGTGGGTAGAAACACGAGCCAGCAAGGCGGCAGATGAAGCCTGAGCCCTGGTAGAATGCACGGTGATGTGGCTTGGTGAAATATGAGCCAAATCAGAACAAGTGGGGATGTCCGCCATCACCCAAGATGAGATCCTCTGAGAGGAAAACAAGCAAGCCCTCCCTTTGGCCCGCTACCGGGGCAGAGCTGGGGCACCTTAGGAAATGATTCTGTCAGCACAAGATAATGCGAGCACTCCACAGATGTCCAAGGAGTGCAAAGGTTATGCCCATTGCGTTGAGCTGTGGGTAACATGAAAGGCCAAAACACCTTAGGGAGGAAAGCCGGGTGCGGTCACAACTGCACCTTGTCTTTGTGGAACCTTCGTAAGAGCTCTGATCTCAGAGACCCGTCTGGCCAAGACTAGGTTGAGGCCCCAGGGCGGGGCTGGGCGGCGCACCCGAGGGTGCAAGCGCTCCAAGCCCTTGAGGGACCTCGAACCCATAGAGCGTGGGACACTGAACGTCCATCTTAGCCTGCTGGAAGGTAGGGACGGCTGCTGAGCGTATCCTCAGCGATGATACCGCCAGATCCTGCCGCTAAAGGCCAGAGGCAGGCCAGAAAGAGGGGATCGAGACCTCAGCAGGAGCAAGATCGAGCGTACTGCAGCTGTAAAGGAAACGCTTCCACCTGGCTCGGTACGTTGACCAGGTGGAAGGCTGCCTGTCACCCCAACTCAGGTACGCAGGAGCCACCGTGAGGCGAAGAGGCTGCAGGTCCGAGTGACGAAGCCTGTCATTGCCCTGAGTGATGAGGTCTGGGCTGACAGGCCGAGCAACGTGGTATGTCAGTGCTGCCTGGACCACTCTGGAGTGATCATGATGACGCACGCTCCGCCCCTGCGGAATTTGAGCAGGACGTAACGAACCAGTGGGAACAGCGGGAAGGCATAATGCAGTTGGCCGTTCCACGGTATCAGGAATGCGTCCAAGATCGATTCCGAGGAGAGACCTTGGAAGGAGCAGGACACCTGGCATTTCCTGCACTCGCGGTGAGCGAACAGGTCTGTGTGAGAAACCATTTCCACTTCCGGAAAGCGGGACGCCTCACATGGGGCAGAGTGATGACTCGTAAGACAGGAAAGACCTGCTGAGTCAAAGAGATAAGACGTTCCGAACGCCTGGGAGAAAGGACGTCGCCAGCTCCATCGAGCGGGCCATGCAAAAGACCCGGAAATGGATGGCCTCCTGACAAAAAAGGGGGGAGGACTATGTCCCCCCTGAATGCTTATGAAGCACCTGGCCATTGTGTTGGCTGTAAACACCGAGATACAACGGCCTCGCAGCTGCCGCTGGAACCCCTGGCACGCCAGGCGGACTACTCTGATTTTTGGGGCATTAATGAGGAATGCCAGCTCTCTAGAAGACCGAAGGCCTTAAGCTCGGAGGTGACCATGAGCACTCGAGCAGAGAGATGATGCGTCCGCCGTCAGGGGCAGTGAGGGCTGGGGCGGATGAAACCGCATCCTGTCCACACCAAGGAGGGGGTTAGCCACCACTCTAGGGAGCCTAAGGCGTTCGAGGGAACGGTGACTACCATGACCATTGGCTCCCTGTCCAAGCGGTACGCCGAGGTGGGCCAGACTTGGAGAGGACGGAGGCGGAGCTTGGCGTGTTTGGTTACAAACTTGCGGGCAACCATGGACCCAGGAGACTGAGACAAGAACGAGCTGAGGTCGTTGGGAAAGCCTTCAGACCTCAGATGATTGATGCCATCGCCTAAAACCGCAGTTGCGATAAGCAGGCTCCGGCTAGGCAGGAGACCAAGATAGCCCCTAGGAAGCCCAACCTCTGCGTGGGAACCAGAGTGGATTGCTCTATAGTAATCATCAGGCCTTGATCTGTGAATAAGACCGTGACGATGCCCACGGCTGAGTGGGTTGTGTGTCAGAGTCTCCTCGGATAAGCGAATCGTCCCAATACGGAAAAACGCATATCCGACATAGCTACGGTAGGCGGCGACTATGGCCGTAAACCGGGAGTATTCACCGCTGGCTATAAAGCGGAGGCATCTCCCATGCGGAGGGAAGATGGCATTGCAAAAGTACGCGTCCTTCCTATCCAGGGCGGCATAGTAGCCCCCCGGAGGCAAGGATGGAATAATGGTTCCCAGGGATACCATGCAGAACTTCAACCTTATCCCAAACCGGTTGAGTCCATGCAGGACCAGGAAAGTCTGACCTGTGGTCGAGTGGGGGACTAGGGCATAACGGGAGTAAAACCGCTAGCCCCTTTTGTCCGCTGAAGGGGGACAGGGCTGGAGCAATTTTAAGGTGGTACCTATGCTCCATCGTGCGCAGGACCCAGCGACCTAAAAGTAACTGGGGCCATGCCAGGAGAAAGCGGGATCAGGATCCCGTCCTGCGACTGGTACACCGCCCTCCGGTGAACCTTGGAAGGTCCGTCTTTGGTCCCAGTGGTAATTGCGAGGGACCTCGACTTTGGCTTTTTAGGGGGCCTGACGTTTGTCTGCGACCACCTTGGCCTTGCCGTTTTCCAGAGTTCTGCCTCTGGCTAGGCACAGAGTATGGCGGCTGGGGCCATAAAGGCCTGCGTTTGGTCGCAGGCGTATACATGCTGAGACGCATTAGGACCCTATTGTCCAGCAGGCTTCGCAGTCTGGGGCTGTCTCTGCCGCGAAGATGCCTTTACCAACAAAGGGTAAATCCTTTCCCCCGTCCTCCAAGACGGCAGCGAACTCTAGGTGGGAGGTTCGAGGGAGAAACTCCTCCACCCAGGTGCTATAAGTATCGCAGCTAAGCAAGGCTTGTTGCTTCGCACCCCAGAGGTGCAGGGCCCCTGCAGAATACACCTTGCATTCGCCAAGGCTCTTTCCGCTTCGGGGCTGGCGCCCGCTGGCCATGATATCAGGATCGTGGTCCTGAGCATAAAATCCGCGCATATGGGGTGACACGGATGCGTGTCCGGACGGCCATGGAGGTACTAAAAGAGGGCACGGGCCGAGTCCCTGACTCACTCGGACCTTGCCCAACTCGGCACCGGGGACCGGCATCGGGAGGCGTATCGGTACCTGGAACGAGATCCAGACCCGCAACCAGAACGGTGTCGGGAGGTCGACCGAGATCTCGAGGCTCGGAGAAGAGCTACAGGAGTCAAGGTACCTGCCCCGGTGCCAGATGTCGGAACGGTGCCGATAGCGGGTCGGCGAACGGGATACCGACCGGTGCAGTGAGTGTGACCCGTACCGAGGAAAACAGTACCGGGACTGCCAGTGGTGTCCGGTGTGCCGACAGGACTTGGCGCGTCTGCGGGACCGTGATCATAGACGGTGCCGCTCTGCTGTACTGACAGGGGACAGTCCCTTGAAGAGACTGTATTACCCGTACCGGCGGTGCCCGGGTCAGGCAGCACTGACTCCGTCATGGCACTGAGAGCCCTCGCCGTTGGTAACATCTCCGGCGCGCAGGGAACAGCAGGCTCAACCACAGTGCGTACTGGGGAGCTGTCAGGCACCGGATTCGACGGCCCTCGTGGGGCCGGGATCCATGGTACCGAGGTCATCAGAGCTTCGGTAGGTGCCGGTGCCGGGAGAACCGAGTTAGATAAGCCGTCTGGCTGGGGTGCCGTCAGCACTGAAGCAGCGGGAGTAATACGCTCAACCACGGCGCGTGCCGGGGAGCCGTCGGACACCGGATTCTACGGCCCTTGCGGGACCGGGATCGACGGTGCCGAAGCAGGTGTCGGTGCCGGGCGATCCGACTTAGACTAGCCCTCTGGCCGCGGTGCCGTGGGCACGGAAGCAGCCGGAGAAGTAGCTCGACCACGGCGCGCGCCGGGGAGCTGTCAGGCACCGGATACTATGGCCCTTGCGGGACCGGGATCGACGGTGCCGACGTCATCGGTGCCGCAGCAGGTGTCGGTGCCGGGCGATCCGACGTAGACGAGCTCTGGCTGCGGTGCCGTTGGCACGGAAGCAGCCGGAGCAATACGCTCAACCACGGCGCGTGCCGGGGAGCCGTCAGGCACCGGATACTATGGCCCTTGCGGGACCGGGATCGACGGTGCCGACGTCATCGGTGCCGCAGCAGGTGTCAGTGCCGGGCGATCCAACGTAGACGAGCTCTGGCTGCGGTGCCGTTGGCACGGAAGCAGCCGGAGCAATACGCTCAACCACGGCGCGTGCCGGGGAGCCGTCAGGCACCGGATTCTACGGCCCGTGTGGGACCGGGATCGACGGTGCCGACGCCATCGGTGCCGCAGCAGGTGTCGGTGCCGGGCGATCCGACGTAGACGAGCCCTCAGGCTGCGGTGCCGTTGGCACGGAAGCAGCCGGAGCAAACGCTCAACCACGGCGCGTGCCGGGGAGCCGTCAGGCACCGGATTCCACGGCCCTTGTGGGACCGGGATCGACGGTGACGACGTCATCGGTGCCGTAGCAGGCGTCGGCGCCGGGCGATCCGACTAGACGAGCTCTCTGGCTGCGGTGCCGCTGGCACGGAAGCAGCAGGAGCAATACGCTCAACCACGGCGCGTGCCGGGGAGCCGTCAGGCACCGGATTCTACGGCCCTTATGGGACCGGGATCGACGGTGACGACGTCATCGGTGCCGTAGTAGGTGTCAGCGCATGGCGATCCGACTAGACGAGCTCTCTGGCTGCGGTGCCGCTGGCACGGAAGCAGCAGGAGCAATACGCTCAACCACGGCGCGTGCCGGGGAGCCGTCAGGCACCGGATTCTACGGCCCTCGTGGGACCGGGATCGACGGTGCCGACGTCGTCGGCGCCGGGCGAGCCATCTTAGACGAGCTGTCTAGCTGTGGTGCAGCTGACACAGAAGCAGCAGGAGCAGTAAGCTCTACCACGGCGCGAGCCGGGGAGCTGCCAGGCACCGGATTCCCTGGTCCTGGGGGACTGGAATCGACGGAGCCGAAGTCATCGGTGCCTCTGCAGGCCGGATAACGCAACTGAGGCGAGCTCTCTGGCTGCGATGCAGGTGGCACGGAAGTAGCGGGAGCAGGGGGCTCAACCACGGCGCGTGCCGGGGAGCCGCCAGGCACCAGCAGAAATCGTAGACTCTCTCGACCTCGGAAGAAGGGAACGGTGCCGAGTCGACATCGGTGCCGGCGACGGTCGGTGCCGGAAGGCCCTGGTGGTACCGGCGGGGTCCGGTGCCGAGGAGGCGCTTCTGCCCGCCGCTTGAACATCGCTCCGCGCCCAAGGTGGAGGGGCAAGTGAAAGTCCCGCACCTTTTTGTTCTCGGCTTAAAAGCCTTGCAAATGGGGCACTTATCTGTCAAGTGTGATTCTTCAAACAGGAGTCATGTAGATCTCTCTTCGGCCGCGGCTTCTGGTAAGCCGGGCCCCTTTTGAAAATCTGGTGAGCCATGCATGGCTCCGGCACTGGGCTCATGGAAGGGCTACTTCCTGAACCCCGCTAACTAAACTAACCATGTTAGCAAAGGAAAAACGTATAACCATACAAATATATATATATAAAAGTGTTATAACTGCATAATTATATACGAGAAAACGAGTAGCTAGGGAAGTGGAGGTCAGCTAAGCCGCGCTCCACTGTTCCAACGACCGACACGGGCGGTAAGAAGGAACTGAGGAGCGGGTGGGCCGGCAGGAGTATATATGGAGCGCCATGGTGGCGCCACTCTAGGGGGCGACCTGCCGGCCCACTGAGTGGCTAGGGTAAAAGTTTTCCGACGAATGTGCACGCGCGGCGCGTACACCTAACTGGAATGGATATGAGCAATCACTCGAAGAAGAACCCTGGATTATTGTTTCCCAGGGAAAGAAATGAATCAACACCTGAAGGCTGGAGTTTATTGAACTTGAATCTCCAAGGAGAACCCTCACGGTTGAGCCTTCCCTAAACCATCAAGTCTCTGTCTTATCAGCCCAACAAACTCTGAGATTCCTCCTTCTTACCTCTGCTAAGGTTCATTGAGGGGTGAGGTGCTAGAATCTTCTGGATAGGAGATGAATAGCAACGAAAATGTGGATAGAAGGGGTTCTCAGACAAGCACTGAGGGTGGGATTCACAAAGATATTTAGATGCCTTACTCCCATTGATTTCAGTGGGAGTTAGGTACCTAAATATCTTTGTGAATCCCACCCTGAGTTCTTAGTCAAGTGGATTAAAACTTTTTGTGATAAAGGTCCCTTTATTTGACCATCTCTAGTTCTCAGTCTTCCCAAATGGATGAGCAATCAAGTCTCAGGTTTGTCAAACTTTTGCTGATCTTGGCTGGGGGTCACCAAAACCATAATGAGCTAAGCTATACATATTTAGCTCCTTTGTTGATTTTGGTACCCACAGAGTTCAAGGGCAGATGGGATCACCAGATCATCTGGTTTGACTCCTGTACATCACAAGCCACCAACACCACACGCATCCACAGGCTAAACCCAATCACTGAAATTAGACCAAAGTATTACAGCCTCTGGTTTATCTTGTTGGTGTCCTTCTGTTATGGAGGTGCCCTGAACCATAGACAGTGTTGTGGTCTCAGGACTCAATGTGGCACATAATCAAAATGGACTTTCCTAAAACATGTTTCATATGTAGATTCTTCTGTAACAAAACTTTCAAAACACAAAAATAGGGGCTGATCCATCAATCTTAACTCAAGTCAATGGAAATTTTGCTTGAATAATGGCTGCAAGATTGATCCCATAATAGAGACCCTCCCTCCCCCCCAAAAATCTAAATAGGAAATTCATCAGGATAAATATTGTAACCATTTACACAAATGCCTTTCAAGTAGTATGTTTTCCATAAATATCTAATGTACATTTAAAACTGTTAAATTCAAAGCAAAGTTTGTTGCACTGAGTTCCCAGACTATGAACTCAGATAAGCTGGTTAGCAGGACCTCAGTGTGTAACTATGTGATAGGAATGCAGGCACCTCACTCCCATCTGCCCTTAGCATGAGGAAACCTTGTCTGTGCTTGCTGTGGGTCAGCTCTCCAATACCACCAGCCTCTGTCAACGCAAGAAATGCCTTCCAGGCCTCTGCAAGCCCTGCTCTCTCTTTACAGGTTAATGACAGATACACTCCAATCCTTCAGTCCTCTGAGCATCTCCCTGTAGTGCCCAGCCCCTGGTCCACTGGACACTCACAGAATTCCCAGATCCTTTGTTCCCACTACAGCTTACTGGTCACACTGTAGATCACAGCTCTGGTTAATGCGTGGCACTTAGATTTGCTTATGGAGAAAGCAAGTATCAGTTTATTTAACAAAGAACAGAAATTCAAATCATGGCAAGTAGAAATATTGGAATCAAAGGGTTGCATATAAAATAAATCACAACATGCATACTAAACTTTCCTGCCGAGACACTGTCATGTCATATAGACCAAAAGTTCACCCCAAATCCTTCCAGAATATTACACCTAGGCCTGGCTGTGATCTTCCATTCACAAGACAAATCCCATTGTCTTCTTGCCTCTTCAGTGGAAAAATCCAGAGTTTGTCTGTCCCCCTACAGTTATAGTCCAAAAATCCATTGTCTTCTCTTGCAAACATAATAATCCCTGCTGCTTGTGTTTTCCTGTCCTAGATCTCCTCTGGAGAATCACGCTGTCTGAAGTGCTTCACAATTGTGAGTATCCATCTGTAAGGAAACAGGGCAGAGACCCCAAACTGCTTGTGTATTCTATAATTAGAAGTCACCAACCCAGAAACAAATGTGAACTCCTGAAGCACTGTAACAGTCTTACCATAGATTCACAGACAGTCCCCTTGTGCGTTCCAGTCTATGTTGCCACCCAGAAAAGCTGGATTTAGTGATAGTTGGTTGCTATACACAAAAGATCACAAAATATTCAGGTTGCTCCCAGTCCCAAGAGACTAGTCACTTACCTCACGTCAACTTGCACCTTGGATCTCTCATCAAAAACAGTGCTTATAGCCAGTCCTGTAATAAACTAACTAAAGCTGTATCAACTAGGAAAGATAAATGAAAGAGTGATTACATGATTAAATCAGGCAAGCACAAACACACAACTGAGTTAGTCTATGGTTTTAAAAAATGGAAGAGTTGCAGTAATTTGTCAGCTCTGAATGTCTTTTAGGGCTACACCAAGTTGACTCTGGGGCATTCTGCTTCTGTTTCATAGCTCCAGCCCTGTGAGAGTCCAAACAACAAAAAAGAGGTGACATTTTCTTGTCAGCTATTTTTATTTCCTTCTTCCAGAAATCAAGCTGATGGGATGAGCCCTTTTGCACGTAGCCTCTTCATGAGTGTGAAGGGGAAATTAACGAAGTCTTTGTATTGTGATGTCCCACAATGGCCCATTTAGTTTTGGTAGCCTTCTTGGCAGTTAGGCAATGATCCCTCCTGACTAGATTCATAGTTTCAGAGCAAACATTTTTTACAGTCATAAAGCAAAAACTTACATATTGCCTTACAGCATGTGATAAAGTTGTTATAAGTGAGATTAATGCATGCAGCAATTTACAAGCATTTCATAAAGTCTAAACACTAAATGCAGTGTTATAAGTCCAATACCATTGTAATCTTGCTAACACACAGGTGAACCAGACTGGTTTCCAGCAACGAATTTGTCAGTGCTTGGCTGAGGCCTAACACTTTGGCAAGAGCAGTCAGCTGGTCTGGATTATAATTTTGCTCAGACTATAAATAGGCATTCATTGTAAAGTATACAATACTCAATTTACATGGAGACAGACGATAGATAAACCAGTTTCTTTCAGGCAGAAGATGTTTATCAACTTCTGGTGATGGGTCCCAATTCACAGACTATAAGAATGTAATTTTCAGTATACATACATAACTCCTAACATATTATCCATACATAAATTTCACAATTATGATGATCCATGTGACACAGGCTTCTGACAGAGACCTTATATAACATGCTTGGTGAACTAGTATGTAGATACCAGATGCAATGGATCCTTGTAACCCTATATTGCCCTCTTCCTGTCAGCATCAAGAAGTCCCTTGGTCATAAACAACAAACAGCATTTATATTATAATACTTAATGGATGCCAAAACCAAAACATATGAATACAGGCAAACCTAATTAAACTGGGGTTGGTTTATTCATGTCTCAGCAGCTGAAAGTTATATAATAACCAGTGACAGAGCCGGTGCAGCATGCATCATTGACTAGAGAATTCAAAACTGCTGTTTTAGTCAACTCCAAATAAAACGAAAAGTGCAAGCTAATTTGAATGAACTCAGTCATACCGTAATTAGATTGCATAATTCCAAAAAGCTAATTTTGACCCTGGAATACTTTTATATTTTCAGCTTGCTGTGGTAAGTCACACCAACCCATAGAATGATCTAACAAATGTCAGAAGTCCCTATGATGCAAACCACAAGGAGTCCAAGAGTATGGGGACATGCAAGGTTCCTTACACTTAGAAGAAGAGTACTCACATTTTCATAATCAAGTCTCTGGAACTTTGTAAATCATGCTGCTGTTTAAGAGGGAGCCCCAGAACATAGTTTCAGTGGCGGTTTGATGTGCAGAGGCAGGCAAGTCCTAGTGAGTGCTTTGCTAAAGGTCATGTGGAGCAAAGGACCTGGGGAGCCACCACCGCATAGGGAGATGTGACTATTTATCCTTAATGTTAAAAAGGTTGCACTCAACCCCTCTATAAGGCAAATTCAACCTTAGTGTGAATGGATGGAACTCCACTGAAGTCAATAGTGTTTCACATGTATGCTAGGGCTGAATTTGGTTCTATGTTGTAATGAGACTGTAATGCTCTGAAAACCCTAAAACAGAAATATGAAGGGCCCTATCACTCTGTGCACAACTCTCATTGATACCAGTGGAAGATCCGTGTGAGGATCTAGGCCGATATATGGTGCTAAGTCTCCACAATATAGCTGATGTGGTTCTTAATGGAAACTTGAGGTCAAACATGATATGGCAATTATGGGCTAATCTGGAAAGTACAGGGCACAAGATTCTTCTCAGCACATGGTACAGTAAAGTGGATAAACACTACTCATTGTACAGTAAAACCCAATACAAATCAGTTTGAGAAGATCGGAATTAATCATTCAAAACTGACATAACTATTCCCACAACAACCACATCTCTGAAACTCTGTCCAATTTATTTGGCCAGCCCCACTGTACAATTTTCTGAGGTTATTAAGCCAAAAAGTGGTAACTAGAACAAACATCATACCTATGGCATACATAATTATATATTTAAAAAAACTGGAAATATATGAACAGAAAAATACATTTGAAATGTAATAGTTAATTTTATGATTAACAAACATACAAGTTTATCAGTTGGGAAATGCTGAATTATGTTCTATGCTCATTCTGCTTTCCTTGAAATAAATGAGAGGTTTTTTGCTTGTCTTGTCTGTTTGATATTGGGAAAGGACTGGTTTTTACTAGGTTTTTGTTCAGTACCTAGCACAGATGGGGCCCAAATCTCAGAGAGGGCCTTTAGGCACTATTGCAATATGAATAATTATAGTTTAGAAAGCAACCACATTTCTAAAGAGTATTAAAATTATGAGGTCTCTTCTACACTCGAGGTAAAAACCTAGCCCATTGAAGTTAATGGCAAAACATCCATTGACATCAATGGAGCTAGGATTTCCACCTTGATGTCTGCATAACACCAGCATGGTGTTAGAGGGACACTGCTGTTGGAGGCTCTTGGCTAAATTCTGCTGTTATACTAGTATACAGCTGAAGTAACTCAACTGATGTCAGTGGAATCAAACCGGAGTAAATCTGGAATAATGAGGGCATAATCTGATGCTTTGTTTTTCAAATGACATGCAAAACCAAGATCCTTTCTCCACTGGTGATCATGCAGCATTTTTCATATCTGCAAGGCGTTAGCTCTGGTATCCTGGCCAAAATCGAGCTTGGGTAATCATTTGTAATAAATAAAATAATATTTCACATATATACATCATGGGTATTATTCTCCCCATGTTGTAGATAGGGCAACTAAAGCACAGAGAGGATAAGTGACAGGCCCACAGTCACAATGCAAGTCAGTGGCAAAGCCAGGTATTAGAACCCAGGTATTCAGACACTCAGTCTTTTGATTTATTCACATGACCATGACCTTCCAAAACTGCATTCTGCCTAGCTGAGACTGGCAATTTCATTTTTGCTTGGATCAACTATCCTCCACTTCCTGTCCTGAAATGTGTAGGGCAGCTAAGTCTGTCAATTGTTGCTATTTCAGCCCAAAGACTGATGAAGTCACTTGTGAATAGGTTGCATATCAGTCTGCCAGGTTAATGATCCTTTTGAAGGAAAGGTGTTCTATAACTGTGAAAGGTTCTGATGGGAGTTAAATTGTGTGTACATTAGGGGCAGAATGTACCCAAGAGGCGTAGGAAAGATGTGATTATTTGCAAGACATTTTTATGGCGATCTAAGAAATGAACTGATTCATCCAATGACACTATAATGCATTTCCAGTACTGGTCAGAGAAAAATTTATTTACAGAGATTTTCAAATACAAACATAATAGCACATTTATATATTTTTTTACAAAAATGAATATTGAAATAAACATGGTACAGTACAATACAACAACGAGCTAAACGTAACAATGACAAAATCTATATCTGGAAGACGTTTCCCATTAGTCTTACGTAACCAACAATATCCTACAGTACCATGAGTGGAATTCTCCCTGGACTGAAAGATGTCCATTTACTGCCCTTCATAATAGTACTATAGGCAAAGCCCCTAAATATGCTGAGTAAAATGTTGCACTTTTGTAATAATGCTGAAAACACAGAAGCTAAATAAAAATTCTATAGGGCTGAATAAGCAGTGAATAAATGTTTTGGGGAAAAGAGTAGAGAGAATATACAAAATATTGTTAAAGTGGCTTATTGGTCCATTTATTAGGTTTCATGTGTAGTTTAAAAAGTGGTATAACGTTGAATGTTAAATCATCAAATGAATAAAAGAAAGGAAAAAAATGCACCAATAAGTTTGCATTTTATTTGTTCTGTGCCATGTTCTATACGTGTGTGTATGTATATATATGTGTGTGTACACGCACACTTTCAGGAGTGTTGTGCTTAAGGGGAATTTTGGAAGAGTATATCCTAACCCAAACATTATTTTTATGAGTCCTTCAATTTATTGGTACGCCTATACGGTCACAATTTACCAAAGGGGAGCATTCCTTGCTCGTAAAATTGTATTCTTCCAAACAGACCAGAAATATATTCTGTCAAGCAAGAACTGTCCATGCCTTCCAAGATTTGCAGAGTTTGGTCCAGCTTTCCAGACTCCCCATCCTCCCCACAATTCACAGTGTCACCTCACATTCTTGACCACGTCCATTCTCATTTCATACTGACTGTTCTGCAGTTAGGAGCTAAAGCACTTTTTTCAGAAGAAGTCATCTGTAAGTCACTTCTGCCTCTCGAAGCTCATTCATTCTCTAAACTGGACTTTCAGGCCGCCAGCCTCAGTAAGGGTACTGTTTCTGTTTCTTGCCAGAGAAGCAGGCCAACCAAGTGCAGATTAACATAGCGGCAGCTGCTCCTCCTCCGGTGCAGTAGTAAGCCCAGCCAATTTCACAAGAACCTAAGATGAACAAACAAACCAAGGAAACAATGTTTTATTCAAGGAAAGAGGTTTGCTTTCATCATAACTTTATAAGCTCTTTCCTTTTGGAGGGAAATGAAAGCACAAGTAACCAAATACAACATACGGTGCTGTGTATTTTATCCCCATTTATCAGCTTACTGGTTTCATTCCTTGTAAGCAACTTATATTTATACACCTCCATCCAAAGCCTTCCTATTATGGTAGAAGGCAGCCAGATATCGGTGCTATCTAATCTACCTAGGATGAATTTTGTGTCTGAGCATACAGGAACTTTCTTGCCTTTTTTGTTGTTGTTGTATTAAATGTAATACTAATGTGAGGTACTGGAAGGCTGTAAATATCTCAGGGCAGTGACTGCATCATTTTATGCATTTATGTCGTACTTAACACTTGTGTTGACTGGTGCTTCTCAGCACTATTGTAGTAAGTGAAATACTGAACATGGCCACCTGGAAAAGGTACAAGTCATTAAATGATACAGATCCACAGAATCCTGTTGACAGTATGGCTAATCAGAACTGGTATAAGCACTTCAGGATCTCATAGCTATTTACAATATGGATTTATTACGTAATGTTTATATGGACAGAAAGGCTATGTTAGAATGTAGACTTGAGCCAAATAGGTTCTCTAGGTTCCTTTTACCAATCTACACAGCATCAAATCCAACAGTGAATCTGGGCTATTGCCAAGGGAATATAAAATTCTGGAAACCCCCCCACTTCAGTAGTTGTGAATGGATGTGGTGAGCCAAATTCATCCCTGGTATGACTTCTAGCTTGTGATAAAAGGAGTTGGTTCACAGGGTCCCACACTCTGTTACTAGCTCAGTGTAGTCAGTAAACCAAAAAGATTAGATCTGTCTATGCTGGAGTAAGTGTGCAGTTCATGGGTTTAGCCTGGTAACTTCCATTCACTGTAACATGAGGCAGACAACTTAAACTACACCAGCCACTTCCAAAATGGAGGCATGTTGTCCTCATCCTGGAAAGAAATGCAGATAGGCAGGCCCTCGTATCTGCACAGGGCCTCACCGATTTCAGTGGAGTTGGGTAACCCACACACCTTCTGGGGGTGTTCTGTCCCAGCTAGTGGCACCGAGACGACTTAGAAAGAGAGATCGAGAAAGAGACGTTAGATGGGGTGGCATCTGAGTTACTACAGAGAATTCTTCCCTGGTTGCTCGCTGGTGAGTCTTGCCCACATGCTCAGGGTTTAGCTGATTGCCATATTTGGGGTCGGGAAGGAGTTTTCCTCCAGAGCAGATTGGCAGAGGCCCTGGAGGTTTTTTGCCTTCCTCTGCAGCATGGGGCACGAGTCACTTGCTGGAGGATTCTCGGCAGCTTGAGGTCTTCAAACCATGATTTGAGGACTTCAATAACTCAGACATAGTTTGTTACAGGAGTGGGTGAGTGAGAGTCTGTGGCCTGCATTGTGCAGGAGGTCAGACTAGATGATCATAATGGTCCCTTCTGACCTTAAAGTCTATGAGTCTAAGTCTGCTCTTCAGCTGTAGCTAACAGGCACATGGCTTTTAGCTTATGCAGTAGAGGCTCATGCAGTTAGCTCCAGAGATCCCAGCTCTGATCCTGCCCGCTTATGACCGGGGTCTGTTGGTGTTACAGTTGCATGTGTGTAAAGGGATCGCAGCCCGTGTGCATTTCTTGCAGAATTGTAGCCTATATTTTCAAACCTCAATTAATAAAGATATTTAGACTTCACTGTACAGTGCTCCTCTTTCCTCAGACTGATGCCATTCTGCTGGAAGGGACAGAGCTATGGAGTCTGCCTGTTAAAAATTTTCACACCTGAAGCAAAACTGGTGAATCTATGAAGATAGAAAACTCAGTAGCGTAGCTAGGGTTGGAGCGGGGCAGCGGCTGCTCTCTCACTGAGCACAAGTGACACTTTTTAAATTTCTTGGCACCTTTTTAATTTTTACTCACCCAGCGGCGCTCCGGTTCTTCAGTGGGTGGTGACTTTTTTGGGGATCGCTCCCTTTCTTCCCTCCACCTGGCTACACCACTGAGAAAACCCTGCCCCTTTCTCTAGTGTAGTTATACAAGTCTGTCATAATAAAAAGCAGGGCTTCTGGGCCTTTCTTTAAAAGAATGCTTCTAAAACAACAACATTTATAAAACTGTGAAATTTCACATTGCAAAAATGCCCCGGTCTACTGCACCATTTCCCCAAAGAAGGAAACTCAACAAGTTTTGGATAGTTCCATTAAAATAGGGAGGACATTGCCTTAAACTGCATAAAACAAGCATCTGCGAATGACTGGGCCTTTATTACCTTTTTGCATAATGAAAGAGGAGTGTTTTAGGCTGCTGGTGAAGAGAGACTTTAAAGAGTGAAAAGTATTGTCACAGCGGATTCCTTGGGGTTTCAGAGGAGTTCCAAATATAACCAAGCGGCTGCTCTTTACTGACCTGAGGTGCAGTGCTCCTTCTAGAGTTCTGTCCACCTATATTTAATTTACCCAAACGGGGAATATTCAGTTAGAGGATTTGGTTTGCCGACAACCCTTTCAAGAAACGAAAGAAGCAAAATTATTTTAAATGTTCCCCTTTGTTGTCTATAATGGCTCATCAGACAAGCCTCAGAGCTTACTTGGTGGGCAAATAGCTGTTTTCAGTGCAGGGGAAAGCTACACTTGACAGTTAAAGTAGAGGGTGCTGGCATTGAAAATAGGTTAGCAGTGGAGCAGACAGCCCCACTGCTTGCCAAGTCCAGAGAGACTGGCTGCGGGGCTGGTTTCCACAGCAGCTGCAAATCAGAAGGGTCGATGCTTTTTTTATTTTGTTTTGTTTTCTTGGCATCTTTGTCTGTACTACAGGCAGCTTTGGAGTCCCTTTGTGTTGCTGTAGCAGAGCACTGGGTCTCAATGCAAATAACTCAGTTCTGGAACTTCTACATGCCTCCTTGGAAATAACTGCACGAATCATCCTCTGCCCTTATCATAACTGGTCTGAAAATTGTAACGAAGTTCTAAACTGCTACTCAAAACTACCCCCAGGGTGTCACTGCAAGCAGCCTTTCCCCATGCCAGTTATACTCAGTGGCCCAAATCTGGATGTTGATTTGCTGTGTGGCATGGAACTGCCTGTAGAGACCTGGGACCCAGTTTGATTCCACAGATGAACAGTACAACCAAAACTCTGATTGAGGGAAGGCGCACGTGTGGCTATTCTCTGTCCCCAAACCTCTACCCTTGCTCAGGGGATGGAGTCCAGGAACCCACTCCCTTATGCTCTTGGGGATAGGAGGCACTGCAGGCACAGAGCCATCATAACTCTGTTGCAGGGGTTGGGAAGAGGGGCCGGGGGAGATTCCCTGTATGGTGTAGAGGAATTTAAAGGAGACCACGCAGCTGAGCTGAGATTACCACCAGCTCAGAAATGGAATAGTCAAATGGAGAAGGCGCAGCCTCTATCTGGGAAAAATTGCACTACTGGAGATCAAGGAGACATTTGCTCTCCCACTTCAGGACACCTACCCATCCCACAGGTCATTTTTATTTGGGCCAATTTGAGGCAATCCTGGGTCCTAAGCACATCATGATACCGCAGCCCCTGCGGCTCATTTTTCGTGGTACATTTTGAATGGGGGTGGCAGGTGGCCCCCTTCCCTCCCATAGAGGCAAGAGCAGTAGCATGAGGCCCTCTTCCTCCCTCCAGGAGGAGCAGCAGGGGTGACAGCAGGTGTCCCTTCTGGCCTCTAGAAAGGCAGAGTTGGAAGCTGGTTACTCCCAGGCTCCAGGGTGTAGCTGGACAGGGGGGTCAGGCCACAGCCCTGCCACACACGTTCTGGGCACACCTCATTCTCTGTTGGGTGGTGTTGGCAGCACTCCCAGAGCTGCGGATATTGGAGTTCAGAACCTATGAAGCTGAATGGGAAGCTCTCACCCCTGAGAGCAATTGTCAGGTTATCTGCAGGACCACAGCACTGTTAAATTTGTTGCATGTTTTCAGGGTTTTCTTCACAAGCCTGAGGCCTGGAAACTATTTAAAAAAAAACAAAACAAGAGCTGTGATTCTGACCCAATCAGATGACTTGAGGATCTAGTCCCTATGCATGGGCCTATAGAGCCTATGCCTTAATTCAGCCTTGGGAGGGCAGCCAGACTTAGCTACTTGCTAGGTCCCACTTTTGTGGTTACTCCATAAAGATTAATACCACCCTTGGTGGTGGCCTCTGTGGCTCCTGTGAGGGACCAGAATCCTTCGAGTGTTGCCAAATGGTGGGAAGCTTGGTTGAAGGAGGACCTTAGCCACCCAATCCAAGAAAAGTTGTGAATCCCACAGTGGAGTGGATGTGGTGATCTTTCAACTCCCCTAAACCATGGCAAGTTTGGCTGGTCCAGAGCCAAAAGTAAGAGTTTAACCTGCCTGTCCTCTAATGTATAGGGCTTATTCCAGTATGTGTTCCTGACTATTGACAGCAATTTATAACACCAATATAGCGCCTAAAGGATCCCGCATTCCAATCTACCTTCCCATCAAAATAAGCTTATTTGCCACATCAGAGGGAGAATCTTCAGCCTGATAATAGTGCACAGCAACATCACAAAACAGTTAGTGAAGAAGAATCCTGTCACGAATGGAAAGTTCAGGTGAAATTCAGGCAAGCAGAATGCAGTCACTAAGGTCAGAATGTTTCTTTGTTCTCAGGCGTTTGAGGAGGAAGTGGGAAGCTGTTCTTATATATATTATATTTTGCTGTTTTACTTTGTGTGTTTTAACCTCTGGGATATGTGCCCAGAGATGATGATTGGTGCAGATAGCTGGATTTTACAATAGAGAACTCTTATCTAATAACTATTGCTTGTACATGGAAGAATCCATTATTTTGCCTCTGCACAAGCATAACAACAATTTCAGCTTGGATTTTCAGAAGAAACTGGCAGACTAGGTGTCAAGTCATGTCAAGGCCCCCAGGCCTCACTGAACACTGACAAATGCATATCTGGAAACTAATCTGGCTCACCTGTGTGTTAGTACCGTTAAAATAGGTATTAGATTTATAGAGATGTTTAGTGTTTGGACTGTATGAAATGCTTGTGAATTGCTATATGTATTAATCTCACTTACAATATCTGTACCCCATGTTGTTCGGTAATATTTAAGTGTTTGCTCTGTAACTATTGTAGCGTTTTCTATGAAACTGGAACCCTCCACCCCGAGTCAGGAGAGAAACATTACCAAGCAATACTAGTTCACCACAATGGGTGTCATCTCCTGCCCAACAAAAGAAGGCCCACAGAAGACCAGCGGAGAAAAGACTTTATTGATTGCTCTCTCCACACCCGGGAAGAGAGGAAGTGTACAAATCCTCATCCCACTACTGTTTGAACTCTGGGAGAAGGGAATAAAAATCCCTGACCAGAAGGTTCTGTATCACTATGCTTCTTGGAATTTGGAGAGGGCAATATTTCTAAGCATAAGCAAGGGATCCCCAAGCTGTTTAGCTTGGGTTAGCCATAAAGAACATACAGAGCTTGCACATTACAGTAGCTTCTATTACCTTTTGAAACCTATGACTGTGACTCATTTGTGTGTGTATGTTTACCTGCTTTAACCCTGTAAATAACTCTTACTTCTTTTTCCTATTTAATAAATCTTTATTTTCTTTGTTATAGGGTTGGTTACAAGCATTACCTTTGGGGAGGTATCTAAGGTACCATTGACCTGGGGTCAGTGACTGGTCCTTTGGCACCGGGAGTAACCTGAATATTGTTGTGATTTTTGATGTAAGGGACCATCTGTCACAAAGCCAGGCTTGCCAGGAAATGTTCACGGGGACTGTCTGTGACTCCAGCTCAAGGCTGTTATAGTGCTTAAGAAGTCACACTTGACACTTGGTTGGTGATATCTAATTATAGAACACACAACCAATTTGGGGTTTGTGTCCCGGTTTGTAACAGTCTGCCCTGAGGTTGGCATTCGCATTCATGAGCCACTCCAGCTTCACAAACCCTCGGGGAGATGGGTGGCTAAATATCTGAGGCTGGTTTGAAAATCCCTGTATTCATAATACATCACTCCTCCCTGTGCTCAAAATCTTTGTGGGGTGTGTGTGTGTGAGAGAGAGAGAGAGAGAAAAAAAAAACATGTAGGGATGGCATGATTTAAGTTTCATGTAATGGAATTTCTCCAAGAATCTAACAATACTTAAAATACCTTCCTATCTAAGTAAGTTGTCATGCATTATAGTTTTATGTTCTGGAATGATGCTGTGCTCAAGGCCTACACTAGTTTTTTATACACCAGTATTTACCTTCCAGTGCAGGACAGAGGAAGGGACTCTGGCAGCAACAGGAGGTCAGACTAGATGATCAGATTGGTCCCTTCTGACCTATTAGTCTATTAGTCTATGAGTCATTGTCACGCTGGTGCTGAATGCCCACTGGCCATTTGAAAGCTTTTGGTTTCATTAGTGTCTTTTTGGCAAGGAAGTTGATAGGCAGCATAAATAATTGGAGCTATGGGCCTTCCGATTAGTCAGTGGGCAGCATCATCCACCAACAGCCCAGGCAAGATTGGAGACAGCCAGCAAGACATTTTTTTAAAACGGGGTTTAACGCTGCTGACATTTGGGGTAGTGGGTGGCTAGAAATCAGCTTGGGTATTTAACCCTCAAGTCACAGTCCTTAAACATATACCACAGGTGAACAAAGGGAGGGGAGGAGGCAGAATGAGTGCATGGAACATTTCCCTCCATACCACCTGTCCCCAGCACAGGATGTAAAAACAGTTACAGCCCAAGCTCCATTAGGAACAAAGGCTGCTAGGACTAGGATCCTTGTAGGGAGCAGGGAGGAGTAAGAAGGAGGCAGGGTCACATCCAGTCAGTGAAGCTAGCTGGCTGTGGAGGGAGCACACACTGTCCCTTTCTTAGGGGTGGCCTTGGAGCTGCAGTAACCAGGATCTCTCAGTGACATGGTGTGTAGTGCCTCCTGGTGGTTGTCCTGGGGCAGTCTTTCTCTGCACTGCTCCTTATTCAGGATATGCCTCAGCGGTATAATCTGGCCCACAATAGGAAAAACAACCACAACACAAAGCTGCGGATGTGTCCCAGCTGTCATGAGAGGTACGGAGTGCATCACTTTAACAGCTTTCTGAAATAAATCTCCATGCTTTTTGCATGAGTGAATAAATGGTCAGTCAAGTGAATGAATCCACAAGTGACTGAGTGAATGGCTGAGTCAGTGGGGGTACAGACTTCATTGGCTCTTAGGAGAAGAGCCCATCTGAAGGGGCAGATGAGATCAGTAACAACACTGCAGGGATACAAAGCACTAGATTCTTGGGGACTGGCAATGGAGAGCCCAAGAAGAAAACTATTATGCCAATGCTGGATGAGCAGGATAAGATAAAAAGGGGCAGCAGGACGGTGTCCCTAAGATGTGAGAATGTGTGTTACATAAAAGAAATCAAAGAATGGGAGAGGGAAAGAGGCACTAGCTTCATACCTAAAACAAACCAGCAAGAAAAATCTGTAGAAACCTAATTCTGCAGTGATGGTTCAGTTTATTGCAAAACACATGACTTTTCCTAATTTCTGCTATGATTTCCATGGACATGATATTGTTCCCATAATGCCATGGCTTTCCCCAATGTTTATCACGACAAAGATGAAGCAGAGTTAATTTAGGCAGCTGGAGCAGTGCTAGTCCCTGATCTACCACAGGGCTCCACATGGGATCTGTTTACCTTGATCCAATTGCAGGACTGGGGCTTTCGTAATATACTTTCAACTCATACTATCCTATAAAAAAAAATCACAAGTACTTAAACCATTCCTGGAAATACATGTGATTTTTATCTAAAATATCCAATAAGTGAAATGTATGAAAACTCCAGAATATAGGAGTGTCTGGGATATGAACCTATTACGTTAATTACGAGACCTAAAATAGGACCTTACATTTTTCCTTTTTTATTACTGTTTAAATCAATGAAACTTGCACTGGGCTAGAAGCCTGGAGAACCTGGCAAATGCTAATAACTTAGCTTTAAGTAGGATCCATTTTCTGAGACAGAAAAAAAAAGAGTTGAGAATTATTCCAACTGAGGAATACGGTGCTAAAACGCCTATGGCAAACATCACTGATTAATCCATATACCTAAAAACTCTTTCTACTTAGAAACCTTGTGCAACAACTCTAGTAACCAGCTTTGCATGAGAGTCCAATACTAGGAGGGAAAGTGAAATAATTTAACGAACCAGGGTTGGGTTTTTTTAAACATAGACTAAAATGGAGAGAGAGATAAGTACAGGAACTGCATGTCTGAATGCCACAAAACTAATAGAAAAGATAATCAGCTAATAAAGAAAAGGACCTGGTTGTTTTGAAAGGCAACTAAGAAGAGTTCAAGAACCGAAGATTCTTTTTCTTTACACAGTGTGTTATTGATATGAGAAATAAGCTACAGAAGGCAGCAGTAGAAGTCACAACCTGGAATGCATTCAGAAAGGAGTTAGATAGGTACATGGAAGATGACAACAAAAGAGAAGGCACAAACTACAGATGAGTGAGTAATTTGGAACCAATAATGTATTTGGTGAAGTTTGTCCCTCTCTGTCCATTGAGTGTCGATGATTTTCTCAAAATTATCTGAACATTTCCCCCCTTATCTTTAACACAATGACATCCTATTTAATATTTGAAACTTGAGCTATGCTGCTTTGTTGCTCAAAAAAGCAATAGCAAACGGGAAGGGAGATGGTTCTTGAGACACACTCTCTGTTAGTGGGTGGTCTGGTGGGACGCGGCATACCAAGCCCATTGAGATCCTTCAGAAGGCCCTGCAGTTCTACTACACTCCAGGAAAAATCTCAATCTGTTTGTAGATAACTTGTGAACAGGAGTTAGATTTCTGACTGTTCATGACAAATAGCTTAAAAATCTTTCATTGTTGATAGTGTTCTAAAAAACATCCTGGTTTCTAAATCTCTTCTCCACAGTCTCATCCTTTGGATGTCAACGCTGAGCCAGGATGCTGAAATGATGCCACCTAGCTATTTGACAAAGCTATTCTATATTTGGTGTTTTCCCAAAGAGATGACTTTTGTGTTCTTTAGTAACTGTATTGTTTGTTTGTAAAGGCAATTTACTGTAATAATTATTTTAAGGCAATAGTGCCTATCAGTTAAACAGTTCTCTTATGATCCTCTCTTCCAACCCTCTGAAAGAAGCAAAGGGAAACTATAATAAAGCCGTTAGACAAACACATCCCTTGACAGAAAGAAATTTTGGGATATTTAGAATGAAGTTTAGATGTATGCCTAGCACAGGACATGATGCAGAGAGGTGAGATATGACTATCAAATTCTGAAGTCTGTATTATACCTGTGTTGAAATATTGCCACTGTGACCACATTCATTTGGACTTGCCCAGGGGCAGCCTGTTATGCTGCACTCCAGATAACTGCCCTGCTCAGGAAAGGTGTTTGACACACCGTGGAAAGGCCAACAGTGAGAGCCATCAAAGCTGCAGTCTGGGGCTATCCGCTTTGACTGACTCAACTACTGGTCCACCCCCATGGTACCAGGCTCTTTCTAGACAGCCTGCAAGTTGGAAAGCAACCATGACTGGTGGTGACAGTTTGAGCACATGGCCTGGAGACAGAGGCCTTATTTGGGAGCAGGTTTCTGTTCTGTGCAGGGGGTCAACCATCACCACATGTAACGAGAGACTCTGCCCAGCCTGAAACACTGTTGACAGATAGACTCACAAGAGGGAGTGAGACCAGACTGGGGAAGGGACACCTCAGGACTTCTCTGTTTTCAAAGATCTGTAACTCACGTGCTTTAAGAGTCCAGTCACTGTGGATAAAAAATTCCTTTGCTAAGCTTGTGTTCCTTGTTTTCCTGACGTGTTGTCCTCAAAGGGGTTAAACTGGTAAGTCTAGAGAACCCACAACCTAGGTAGAACTCAGGGGGAGACTCTGTCAGTGACTAGGGGCTCAAGAGGTCTGATTCCAGTTTTAGGGTCTAGGAAAGCTGGATGGCAGCATCCCACATCAGAAGAAGGGTGTCAGATAAGATGACAGGAGTATGCCTTAGAGTCCCAGAGCTAGAAACAGTGATTAGCTAGAAACTATCCCAAACCCAACTCACTTGGAAGCATGTGGTGCCTAGCGACTGAGTCCATTCACAACAGACTCTACGGGAGGGGCGGGGGGAAGGGGACTGGGTCACATTGTAACACTCTCTGTTGAAAGCTTGTCAAGCCTTTGCAGCAGCTTGCAACTTCCATAGTATGCATCACAACAAGGAAACGGCTGTGTCTAAAGAGCTCAATCTGTCAAAGCAAAGTAAGCAAAAAGTAGAGGCTCCGGTATATCTTAGACTACTAATAGAGAGAGAAGATGATAAGAACATCTCATCAAGACATATTTCTTTTAGTTAAATCTCTGAAGGCTCAAAGCAGTGGAGCACAGCAGGTTTGAGGTCACTGTTGCCTTTATTTGCAAAGGCTAAACCTTGCATATTTAAAAACAAAAAGCTACACTAGAGTCCATGGTGTAGTAAAATACAAGTGTAACCCTTCTACCCCGCTGAGTTGGCAGCAACAAGGGCTGGGTTCAGTATCCAGGGGTTCCGTTTCAATAACACAATGCAAAACCGGCTCGAGCCCCCACCCAGTGACCTGGGACAATTACATACCATCCCCCCCGAGTGCCTCTAGGAGGCAATACTTCCCCACTCGCAAGCACGGAGTCTGAGTGTAGCAAAATCCTTTTAATAAAGGAGGGAAACAATGCGGCATCATGTTGGAGAAACACCACAAACAGGATTATAACACAAACCATAAGTAAAAACCCACCTCCAAGTACATTTGGCAATGTCCCTTCCCCCTCAGGGTCTTAAGTCCAATCACCCCAAAGTCCAACAACCCAAAAGTCTCTGGTCAGTGCCACCCTGGAGTTCAAAAGTTTATCTGCAGAGTTTTACCCCCCGCAGCCTGGGTGGAAATGGGGGGGGGCACACACAGGGTGATAAGGGGCACCTTACGTGGGCCAGGGCCAACTGTTCTGCCTCTCCGTGGAGTTCTGCTGCAGCCTTCACCACGACCAGCTCCACTACACCAGCTATGCCGCTCCTCCAGCCAACCCATGAGCCACTCCAGCTGTCCCTGCAAACCGCTCCACTCCACTCCACTCACTGTTCCATGGGCTGCTCCAACATGCTGCAAACTGCTCTGTTCTGCCAGCCGCTTAGTGACAGATCTTCAGGCTCCCCCACTAGTTAACACAGCACTCAGTGATCTTAACTCAGTAAGCTTAGCTCTTTTAGTGATTTCAGCTTGTAGTAGGGGAGCCCTGGTGCTGGTGCACCATTGGCCCAACATGAATTCAGCTCAGCAGCCTCTAGATGGACTCCTAATGGAATCAAAATAAGCTCTACTCTTCAACAGTGGAGAGAGGAGGATGTGTTGTTGGTGTTCCAGCCCCTCAAAAGGGGCCCATACCATCAGGTACACCAGTCCCCAACCTCTCTCATTTCAATGGGTTTTGGCACCCATGTCCCTTGTCTAGCAAGTGCTACTTAATTGATATTGAGACATCTCTGTCATAAAGCAGTCTCATAGTTCCTCATTCACATAATCAGGATGACAACACTTTATTCCTCCTGCCCCAATAACAAAGAAATTGAGGATCCCAGAGCTGTCAAAATAACCATCCCAGGCTGCTGTGGGCTATGCTAGGTGGGGTGGGTGTGCCAATGCAAATACCTAAAATTCCTTTCCACACTCCCCATAATTCACCACCAGATGTCAGGGTAGAGCTCATCCTGACTCTACTTACACAAGCAAACCTCAATGAATGGGACCAGAGTCTCTGCAGGATGCTCTAATATCTATGATCACAGACCAGAAAAAAAGTTGAGCACAGGAAGATACCATGAAATCTAGCCAATTGTACAGTAATCCTCCAAGGAAAGTGGTGAGATCCCCATGTCTGGAAAAAAGGTAAACTACAGTGGACTAAGCATTTGATAACATACTGACACATAGAAATATACTTTCTAGATGTCACCCTATCATTTCAGAACTATCCCACTAAATGCCAGCTAATGCTCAGTATTGCATGTCAAACTTAATATGTGGTGTTTATTTTAGTCATGTAGAGCTGATGTAAAAAACCATTTTTTTGTGGCACCTCTGGTGGATTTGTATAAATAGTTACAGATTATTTCCCTAGAGATTCTGTTTAAAACTGGTCTTGGAGGTGATTGTTAAAAACACAAAAGGCAATGAATAATGATAATACCTAGCACTTTTCATCAGTAGATCTCAAAGTGCTTTACAAAGGAGGGTCACCACCATTTTACAGATGGGGAAACTGCACAGAGACAAAGTCACCCAGCAGGGATGTAGTGGAGCTGAGAACAGAACCCACATCTCTTAAGTCACCATCCAGTGTGCTATTCAAGCAAAAGAAGTTGGGTATCTTACTCCTATTTTTGCCTTTGAAAATCTCCTCTGACCCATACAGACTCTCCCGACTTTTAAGGAAAGCAGCAGCATTTCAGAAGCTTTTCACAATGTGGTTTAGATTTTGCAAAATCTAAAAGCTGTCGCAAGTATTTTGCACAGTCCTAATTTTAATGCAAATTCCTTCTGATTCTTGACAAGCTCTCACAAACCCATCAAACCTTTCTCTGCTGGGAACTTCACTTTTCAGCTGTTACTCCTGCATGATGTGGGGGTGTGTTTTTAAGTACTGCATCTAGCCCAGACAAAATTAAATGCACTCTAAAACTGTTTGATAGAGATCCTTTTAGAGAAAATGACTTGCTAATAGCTCTTGCTGTAAATATGATCCTATATATCTGAATCAACTTAACTTCTTTCAACTAGCAGCTCAGAACTACAATGGAGTTCTGATCTTGATTGGGGCTTGGGGCAGCTCCACAATATAAATAATGAATAAATAACAATCACAGCATGTGTTGCAACAGGAGATGGGAATGACTTTGATCCTTCCCTATATATTTGTGGAAGAATTAGAATCCCTTGGCACTTATGCTCCTTGCTTATGACTGGTGTATCATTTGTGCCAGCTGGGGTAGCCTGCAACCGAATGCTAATTTAGATAATTTATTATAGTAGCTTTCTTTCTGACTGACAAAAAAAAGCAGTAGTGCATGAGTCTAGTATATTGCAGGGTCTTCTACCGATATGCCCCAGTCTATCCATCTATCTAGATAGGTTATCACACCATCCCCATTTCCACAGAGGCTGAGTCTATGGATGTTATTTGATCCGTGATAGGACTACATGAATTCTACCTGGCAGTATATATTCAGCTAAAACACAACTCCATTTGTGTATGCATTGATCTGTACCAATATTTTCTTTTGATTGAAAAATGTAGATGTTGTACATTGTACCCACCAAACCCAACTGAATAAAATGCACTTGAACACAGTTCACTTTTAAACAAATTTCAAGGAAAGCATCAAACTGTGGGGCACGCCAAATAGTGCCAAGTCGGGGTTTCTGGAAAAGTATACAAAATCCACTTATATGTAGATTAAAAGCATGAATAGTTTTCTTGCAACCATATTAAATGCCACTTTGAAATTTATGTATAAGGTGGTTTTGTTTCCTCTTCACAATACGGCCTTTCTCGGCTCTATCTGGAGTGTCTAATTAGTCTGATGCCTTTGTCAATGTTCCTGCAGACATGGTGTGACGATGCGGTTCTGGCGGGACCCAACTGAGAGTGCCAATTCAGGACAAATCACTTACAACAGGGCAGTTACAGCTCAAGGCTGTTTTTTTTTCCACCTCTAAGGCAAACCAAACCAGCCAGACAAAGAGGACTTTGGTTTCACCCCACTGGCTAACCACAAGTCATATAAGCAATTCCCTTAGACACTCCAGTTTCCCAGTATCACCACCAGTGCCACTTGTCCTGGGGATGAATGGTTATGAAAACCAACACCCCAATAAAGGAAAAAGGTTCTCTAGATCCCAAAGAATCAAGTCCCAGACCCAGGTCAATATACAAATCAGATCTTACCCACAAATCACGCTGTTGCCAATCCTTTAGAATCTAAAATCTAAACATTTATTAATAAAAGGAAAAGGGTATAGATGAGAGCTAGAATTGGTTAAATGGAATCAATTACATACAGTAACGGCAAAGTTCTTGGTTCAGGCTTGTAGCAGTAATAGAATAAACTGCAGGTTCAAATCAAGTCTCTGGAGTACATCCCCCACTGGGATGGGTCATTCAGTCCTTTGTTCAGAGCTTCAGTTTGTAGCAAAGTCCCTCCAGAGGTAAGAAGCAGGATTGAAGACCAGATGGAGATGAGCCATCAGACTTTTATAGTCTTTTCCAGGTGTAAGAACACTTCTTTGTTCTTAATGTGGAAAATTACAGCAAAATGGAGTCTGGAATCACATGGGCAAGTTCCTGCATACTTTGCTGAGTACAAGGTGTATCTGCCTTCTATCAATGGGTCAGTTGTATAGCTGATGGTCCTTAATGGGCTATCAAGCAGGCTAGGCAGAGCTAACACCAACTTGTCTAGGGTGTTACCCAGAAGCACAGCATAAGTTTGAAGTACAGACAGTATAGAGCCAATACTCATAACTTCAACTACAAAATGATGCATACATACAGACAGCATAATTATAACCAGCAACCTATAACCTGGTCTTAGACACCTTATATGACCCCCTTTACATAAGATTTGGTGCCACTACCAGACCTTGGTTGCAACCATGTTCTATATGGTCCCAGATTATATCAATAACGTCACACATGGAGAAGCACTTCTTTTCTAATGTACCTGTAACACCGACAGACCCTGGGCATTGTTGGACAGGATCAAACTGGGGACCTCTGGAGCTTAGTGCGTGAGCCTCTACTACCTGAGCTACAAGCCAGCTGCTCGTTAGCTAGGGCTGCAGCGCAGACTCATTTCATCTCTCTCTCTGTGGTCTCAGTGCCACTAGATGGGACAGAACCACACCCAGGAGATGTGTGGGTTACACATCCACTAAGGATTATACATTGTTGCTATTTTCCCTGTCTATCTGTGTACAAAGCACATCTATATCATTTTGTACTGGGGGGGTTGTGTTTCTTTTCTTAAACCCACTACGTTCAACTGTTAATTCCTGAAGATTTCTGGCTAGCCTTGTTTTATATGATGCAAAATTCAGCCACTTTTTTTTATCTCATGACTTGAAATCCCAGACTCACCACCCCATTTTTCTCATCCACCCATCCTAAAGATCCAGCACCAGGTCAGTCATTATCTTTCTCCAGACTGCCCCAGTCCTCCTGCCACCACGTAGTTCCCAGCTCCCTCTCCAGTTAACCCATTTTGCTGCCCTGGCTTTGACCGCAACTGGGGCTCCCTAAGGTCACCACAGATCCTTCTTGGCCTTCGCTGCTTCCTGCAGCTCAACTCTTGGCCCATGCTTCTTGCAGCAGCTCCATGTCAATTCTGCCAGTTCTAGAAAGTCCTCTAGAGTGCTCCAGTTGTTTTCTGCCACGATTGGGTGTTGACTCTATTCCTCGTTAATTTCTCTATTTGGTTTCTCATGTACTGTTCCTGCCACCACCTTTCTCTGCCCCATCCTCAGAGGTATACGGATAGCCTCCTTCCTGGCTAGTTAATTTGTCACAGGCTAATGGGTCAGTAGCAGAAAACTTGCTCAAAATCCATTAAAATGTAGCATAGAGAAGTTTACATTCCTAGCATGTTACTGTGGTGAAGGCCAAAAATAGCTTATTCTTGGCCCCTGTCCAGACAGCAGAACTGGCCTGCTAGCCATTTTATAAGTGGTGATTATGTCTAAGAAATCATCACTTGATGCAACTAAGACAAGTTTGCCAAATGTCATTTTGCCTCTAGCTTTCTCTTTTGGGGGAAAGTAACCCAGAAAGATTGTGCTAGGGTAACTCTGGGTTCATCTAGAATCATCTGACTTCCTGAATCCATGTCACTCCCGTTTCAGTCCTAGAAACTGAGTTAACAACCTTGGCTGATAGTTGCTAGTGAAGAATGAATGCCAGGTATCTGTCCATTTTATTGGAGCTATCAGTAGTCTTTGCTATGATGTTGCTGATTTGTCTGTGTGATTTGTTGTGGGTGGATGATTTTGTTGCTCAGTCCCACACTTTTCCTTTCTGAAAGGTCTCGGGGTTCTCTTGGCTCATCTTATACAAAATCCAGTAGGGTTACATTCTGCCACCCCTTTGGACTACCCATCTGTCATTCAGGTGCTCCTAGGGTGCCCATACTAGAGCAGCAACTCTGATACTGTTGGGTCTAAACTTTTGGTGAACTTTGGAGCCAAAAAAACACCCAGACTGGCCGTCTCTGCATAATCCTTTCTGAACCTTTTTTTTGAACAAAGCACTGACCTGCAAACTACTCATGACACCCCCTTCCTCAAGTAGCCATTAGCCTTTATCTCTATGCATTTACTTGTTAAACTTGCTTTTCCTGTAAAATCTTGATTGATTATGCATGACCATTATCTTTTATTAATCACTTTGTTTACTTCTGTGTATAAATATTGATGCTCACCCCTAATAAAGGGGCCACACTTATTCTAAAGCTTTTGGGGTAATGTGAGCCCGTTGATCAACGCATTGCTGTTTGGTCTCTGACAGAATTGTGTGCCCAAATTCCAACTCCGCACGAACTTGGGTGTTGGAAAGGTGAGTGAGGACTTGCTTTATTACCTAACAATTTGGGGGCTCGTCCGGGATACCTTCTGGTGCGGTACCTCTGTCCAGTGGTCAGACCACTCATATATGAATTGGCAAGGCGCCACAGGAGATTTCTCCCAGCCAATTCAATATTGAGGGGTCGTGTATTGGACAGCAGGGTAAACGCCAGTTGGAGGGCTCCTGTCAGACACCATGGGTCAAGGGACTAGCGTGCCTCTTGAGAGTCCGTTGGGGATTGTAAATAAGTTATGGAACGAAGGGAAACTCCCAGTACAGACAGGAATGTCTAGGAAGAAATTGTACACACTATGTGTAAGGAATTGGACTGGGTATACCGCGGTATTGGCCGACCCGGAGATGAGGTGGCCTTCGTATGGCTCTTTCGAACAGGCTGCCTTAAGAGGAGTAAAGAGCCAGATCGAAAAAGACCATCCGGGACAGTTATGTTACTGGTTTTGTTGGGACACAGCAGCAGAGCTGTGGAAATCTTTAAAAATTATGGCAGTCAGGTACTCTCCCGAGAGTGAACCCCCTCCAGGTTATTTCGATGAAGGGTGTAGACCACGGCGTGTTTTGACTCGTCAGCTGGTCCCCTCTGCACCTGCCCCTATTCCTCCGCAGGGGGACTCTCTCCTTGTAGCAGAGGGGAATCTGCAGGATACCAGATTGGAATTTCTGCAGAAGGATGAGGAGGAAATGGAGGGGCAAACCTCGGGAGGAGTAGTTACTAGGCTTATGTCCAAGCAGGTACGGCAGGGTGCATGCCCCCCCTCTGAGGAAAGTATAGTTAGAGAGATGCCTTTACAGGTGCACGATCAACCTTATATGGGCAATGATGGACGGTTGCAACATGCTAGTATTGTGGAATATAAAGGATGGCTAGAATGGGACTTGAAAGAGTGGGGACAGTTGTCAGGGTCTTTTGGGAAAAATCCCCGAAAGATCATAGAACTTCTAGAAAGATTGTTTTTAAGTTATAATCCTACTTATACGGATGTGGATCAGTTGTTAAGTAGAGTTTTGACCGGAGAGGAACGTAGTAGATTGTGGATGGCAGAAAGGACATGGGGAGATAGCAATGCAGTTAATCTTACTTGAATGGATAGGCGGGATCTGGCCGCTGGCTGGAATCCCCTAGACTGGACTCAGCCAAGGCTGACTCAGCTGCGAGCAGATAGAGAGCGATTGTTAAAGAGACTCAAGAAAATGGCTCGCCGCTCGCCTAATCAGGCTAAGTTCATGCAGATTCGGCAGGAATCTGATGAGCCGCCCAGAAAGTTCTGGTCGAGGCTATTGGAGGGGGCCCGAATGTTCACTCAGATGGATCCTGAGAGAGAAGCAGACCACCCTACTCTTATTTCATTTTTTGTGAATCAGTCGGTGCCCCCTGTAAGGGATTACTTCTTAAAGTTTCGCCCTGGTTGGGGAGGTGAGTCAGTCACTTCAGTGTTGGAAGTAGCTGATTTTGCCTGGGAGAAAGAAAGGGAAAGTAGTAAAAAGAAAGAGAAAAAGGAAGAATATAAGCTGATGGCTTTAGCTTTTCACGGCGGTGTTCGAGGCAAAGGCCGTGGCCGTGGCAGGGGATTCCAGGGTGCTCGGGGAAAGGGGTCCTGGCGACCCCAGCCATCAGGAAATTGTTTTCAGTGCGGACAGCCTGGTCACTTTAAACATAAATGCCCCTGGGGACGCCCAGAGGGTCTGGTTGCATCCGCAGATGCTTACACAAGTGAGGAATACACCCCTGCACCACCAGCTCAGCCCATTCCCCAGGCCTGGATCAACTACGGGAAACAGCAGCAGCCGCAGCAAACTCAGCCTCCTCAATGACGGTACCCCGGGGGCGAAGGCAAACAATGTGATGGTCTTATTTCCTTAATGTCTTTAGCCGGCTCCTTTCTCACTTTCTCCCCTCCCAGCAAAGAGCCTCGTTTAACCCTTTCAGTCCAGGGACTGCCTGTCTCTTTCCTCATTGATACTGGGGCTACTTTCTCTCTTTTAAATCATGCCCCCTCTCCCTGGCTATCCTCTAAGGTTAAAACTGCGACTGGGGTGGAGGGCAACCCACAGTCTCTGGAACTCACTTTGCCTTTGAATGTTGTTTATGCTGATAAATGTTTTCCTCACCGTTTTCTTTTTTCCCCAGCTTGTCCGATCCCTTTGATGGGCCGGGATTTACTCTGTAAGCTTGAGGCTACTTTAACCTGCACTCCTGAAGGGGTAGGATTATTGATGACAGTGTTAGGAGATTCGGCCCCTACTCAGGGTAATTGGGAAACACCCCCCTCTCTCTCCCCTGACCTCACTGACTTGCCTTCAACCCTCTGGGGAATTTCTGACACTGATGTTGGCCTGCTCCTTTCGGCAGAGCCCGTAAGGATTCAGGTAAAGCCTTCCTTAACCCCCCCGTCAGTCCCTCAATACCCCCTGTCGCTGGAAGCCCGGGAGGGCATCCGCCCCATTATCGAGGGATTCATTGCACAAAAGCTAGTCCGCCCTCAGCGCACTCCCTGTAACACCCCTATACTGCCTGTCAAAAAGCCTCCTAAAAAGAACGAAGACCCTGTTCGTTGGCGCTTTGTACAGAATCTACGAGTTGTTAATCAGTATGTGGTCCCTCTTCATGCAGTAGTTCCTGACCCAGCTACTATCATCAGCCAAATCCCCTGGGATGCTGAGTGGTTCACTGTTATTGACTTAAAATCAGCTTTTTTCAGCATTCCTGTGCACCCAGACTCTCAGTATCTCTTTGATTTCACCTGGGAGGGACAAAGTTATGTCTGGCAACGACTTCCTCAAGGCTACAGAGACAGCCCTACGATTTTCAGCCAGTGCCTCCGCCACGACTTGGAAGGTTTCACCAGTCCGCAGGGATCCACATTGGTCCTATACGTAGATGACATCCTATTAGGTAATCGCGAAGAAGCTGCCCTCCGCATCGATGGTAAGGCACTTTTATTATACCTACACACCAGAGGCCACAAGGTAGACCCTAAAAAGATTCAGTGGGTCTCACAGAAGGTCCAATATCTGGGCTTCCTGTTAACCCCAGAAGGAAGACAGATGGACCCAGCCCGCATAAAGACTATTCAAAACTGCCCTCTACCGAACACCAAGAAACAACTTCGAGGTTTCTTAGGATTAATTGGCTTCTGTCGCCCCTGGTTGCCGTCCTGCGGGGAGTTAAGCAAACCGCTCCACCGACTCACTGCTAACCTTGCTCCTGACCCTTTGCAGTGGTCCCTGGACACTATTCAAGCCTTTCAGTTACTCAAGGACAGTGTGGCCTCCTCCATGTCTCTCCGCCCCCCCAATTACAGCAAACCCTTTCACCTTTTTGTCCACGAGAGGGGCGGAATTGCTAGTGGTGTCCTTACCCAGCTGAGCGGGCCCCACCATTTCCCGCTTGCTTTTTACTCTCAGCAAATCGACCCTGTCGCTCAGGGAACCCCATCCTGCACCCGGACTCTGGCAGCAGCTGCCCTGCTGATCACAAAGGCAAAGAGCCTAACCCTGGGTCATTTTACCACGGTTTGGACCTCTCATGCCTTGTCAGCCCTTCTGCGTAGGGGCACAACCCAAGTCTTTTCGGCCCATCGTCAGCAACAGCTAGAGGCCGAACTCTTAGAAGACACTAACCTAATTTTTGAAAGGTGTGAACCCCTTAATCCAGCTACCTTGCTTCCTGACCTGCCAGTCCTCCAGGATCAGCACGACTGTGTGGAAGTAGTTTCCAGCATCTTACAGATAAGAGACAACCTGTTTGACGTGCCACTGGACGACCCCGATTGCATCCTCTTCTCGGACAAAAGCTCCTTCTATGTTGATGGCAAGCGTTTCACTGGTTATGCTGTCACCTCTGAATGGGACATTCAAGAGGCCGCCTCACTGCCAGGCAACTGGGGAGCCCAAGCCGCTGAACTCTATGCCCTGGCCCGAGCTTGCCAGTTGGCCGCTGGTAAGACCGTTACCATTTTTACTGATAGCAAATATGCTTTTGGAGTTGTGCATTGTCATATCCACCTCTGGAAGTTTCGAGGTTTCCAGACAGCTGCCGGTAAACCCATTCAGCACCTCCCCCTCATCCACAAGCTTTTGGACGCCCTCCAAAAACCCTCTGTCCTGGCTGTAGTTCACTGCCGGGCCCATACTAAAGATAGCAGCCCCGTTACCCGTGGGAATGCCCTGGCTGACGCCTCCGCCAAGAAGGCTGCCACCTTACCTTTAGCCATGCCCACATTGGCTATTGCAACCTCCTCCTTTACTCCACCGCACCCCGTACCAGTACCCGCTGCTGAACTAAAATCATGGGAGAGCCTCGGGGCCACTCTGGTCAAAGGGACCTGGCTTATGCCAGATGGCCGAGCCTGCCTCCCTCGCTCCACATACCCCGTGGCAGTTCGCTGGCACCATGATAAAGGGGGTCACTACGGCACGCACGCCCTCGTGGACACTATCGCTCGCTTTTGGTATGCTCCAGGCATTCAACCCTATTGCCTATCAATAGTGAAAGCATGCAGCCCATGTCAGCGTAATGGACCTGCTCCACCTCTTAACAAAATTAAGGGTGGAAGACCTCCGCCTGCTGCTCCATTTCAACATCTTCAAATTGATTTTGCAGATATGCCAAAGGCTTTTGGGAAAAAGCACCTCCTTGTTTTGGTTTGCCCTCTGACTTCCTGGGTCGAAGCTTTTCCTACTGCTAATTGTACTGCTGCCACAGTGGCGAAGATTCTCCTTAGAGATATTGTACCCCGTTTTGGCATCCCTCTTGTGCTCGACTCAGATCGCGGACCTCACTTTACTGGTCATGTCCTTGGCCATTTAAAACAAGGACTGGGCATTTCACACTCCTTTCATACACCCTACCACCCCCAGTCTAGCGGGAAAGTTGAGCGTATGAATAGGAAACTTAAGTTTACATTGGCTAAATACTGTCAGGAAACAGGATTAAAGTGGCCTCAGGTACTTCCCTTGGTCCTGTTTCACCTTCGTACTCGCCCAACCCGCGCATTGGGATTATCCCCCTTTGAACTGCTCTATGGACACCCCCCTTTCAAAGGCGGGGCGCTACCACGTGCTGATGTTTCACTATTGGGAGGGGATCATATGACCGCGTGTCAGTTTCTCTCCCTACAGGCTCGCCTCCGTACCCTTTGGAAAGCCTCGCAGTTTTCCCAGACCGTGCCGCTGGAGGAACAAATCCACCCGTTCCAACCAGGGGACTTTGTCTGGGCCAAAAAGTTCGTTCGTGACGACACCCTCCAGCCAAGGTTTACTGGACCCCACCAGGTTCTTTTGACAACCCAGACTGCAGTGTTCCTGGAAGGACGCAAATCTTGGATCCACCACTCCCACGTCAAGCCAGCCGTAGTGGACCACAGTGACGGACCAGCAGCTCTTGTCACCACTGAGGACACTGCCTTCGACCAGTGGACCAGCTTACCTCTCTCAGACATTAGACTTAAATTAACTCGAAAAAAATGAGAGGACCCTTTATTCTGACAACTGTATGTTTTTTATGCTTTTTTAGTTTATTTTCTGCTTATGAAGATAATGCTTTTATTAGATATTCCCACGAGGTTAAAACTCGTATTTTAGGAAATAGAAGTGATTGCTGGGTATGTACTCAATTTCCAGTAAATGCAGCACAGGGACTCCCCTTCACACCCATTCCCCTAACCACTGCATAATATGACTTGGATGCCACCGACTAGAATAAAAGATCCAGTCCAACCCAATCTTACATGGGACAAAACAGAAGTGCCAATTAACAAATATCTCAGGGTAACCAATCAAACAGGATCACTGTGTTTTGTTAAAGAAAAAGGGTCAACTTTTGTGGGAACAAGTAAATGCAACATATATTTTAATGGCACCGCCTTTAGTAAAAATCTTGGCTTCAAGCCTTGCGCATCCCACTTATCCCATATGTGGATCCCTCACCCCGATCCAACCTTTTCAACTTTTTCATGGAGGGGCAGGTTTTCAAAGTCAGTTTTTAAAAAAGCCCTGCTCAGATCTCGAGGGTGTCCAACTAATTGTTAAAGGATACACAATTGCCTTCTACAACTGCTCAAGCAGTACTACACTGCCCTTTGAGGACAACACTACCAAATTGTGCCTCTGCAGTTCACACAACGACCCCTCTGCGTTACCAGGGGAACAGTGGTACACCGAGTGGTGGGTTACCTCCTACTTTGAGAAATGGAATACCCAAAACGCATTATATGGAACATACTGGGTGTGCGGCCCCAAGGCTTATTATTTTCTCTCCCCTGATTGGGCAGGGTCATGTTATTTGGCATGGCTAGCACCGCCTTCTCGCATCTCCCTCACTCCCCCTCATTTTCCCCACGTTCGTAACATCCGTGAAACTGACAGAGATATTCATCTCCGTGATGGTTTGTCCTGGCAGCGGTGGGCTGGTCACACTAGCTTAAAGGGTGCTATCATCCGTCTACAGGGACTATTAGAATCTTTGACCAATGAAACTGCAACCCTATTTAAAAATCAGGCCGGGGAAATGTCCCAGCTGCGCCAGTTAGCTTTGCAAAACAGAATGGCTTTAGATATAATGTTAGCAGCCCAGGGAGGAACTTGCGCCCTCATAAATGAAGAATGCTGTGTTTTTGTAAATGACACCTACTCTGACACTTTTCAACGTACCAAACACCTAAGGAAAATGGCTAAAAACTACTCCTCTGGCCAGCCACCTTATGATTGGTGGGGAGCCTTATGGAATTGGCTGCCCGGACTTGGGTGGGTTAAAAACCTCTTGGTGGGTGTTGTTGGGGCCATGGTAGTCCTTATAATACTGTGTTGCTGTATTCAGTGTGTCCCCTCCCTCATAAACTCATGTAAGTCAGTTTATTCTTTTCCCACTTCAGCTAAAAGCCTTACTCTCTTCGAATTGGCCCAGGCTGAAATTGCCAAGCGGCCCTTGAGATCTTGAAATAGGGTGTAGCTTTTTGATTAATAGTTATCTCAAAGCTACAAATGGAGGAATGTTGGGTCTAAACTTTTGGTGAACTTTGGAGCCAAAAAAACACCCAGACTGGCCGTCTCTGCATAATCCTTTCTGAACCTTTTTTTTGAACAAAGCACTGACCTGCAAACTACTCATGACACCCCCTTCCTCAAGTAGCCATTAGCCTTTATCTCTATGCATTTACTTGTTAAACTTGCTTTTCCTGTAAAATCTTGATTGATTATGCATGACCATTATCTTTTATTAATCACTTTGTTTACTTCTGTGTATAAATATTGATGCTCACCCCTAATAAAGGGGCCACACTTATTCTAAAGCTTTTGGGGTAATGTGAGCCCGTTGATCAACGCATTGCTGTTTGGTCTCTGACAGAATTGTGTGCCCAAATTCCAACTCCGCACGAACTTGGGTGTTGGAAAGGTGAGTGAGGACTTGCTTTATTACCTAACAATACCCTTGAAGAGGATGCAGCATGCTCTCCTGCTCAGTGCCCGGCCAGCTCTCTGCCCATGCAGACAGCTAGCACCTGTCAGAGTATTAGCCTAGAGCAGGAGCTATGCTCCAACATGATTCTAGCTAGCTCCTGCACAAGGGTGAAGGGGTGACAGAAGGAACTCCATACACACCTGTTGCACACCCACTCAGAGGCTGACCAGTATCTGTCCCACCACACTCACAGCTTACCTGTCTGTGCATATTGTTTAAATGCAACTTGTGTGCAGTTCTGGAGGCAACTGGTCCCACCGATTCAAAAGGAAAAATCAAATGAATGCTGCTTAGTCAAATTAAATATTCAAATGAAAGCAATAATTACTCAAATGCATCTTGAGACTTAGTGAGATGGATTCTGTGAAACACTGGTTTTGGCCCTAAAGCTATAATGGGAACACCAGCCTCTAATGATTAAATAAAAAAGCCTAGGCTTGGGTTATCAGTAATTGTAAGGTTTAAATGAAAAGAAATGAGCAATCTCGCTAATATGCAGTCCCAGTACTCCACCTCTCCCCTGCCAATGTCCTGGAAAACTCAGCACCAACATCGACCGATTTAAATGTAAAAATACAAAACCAAGCATTTAAGTTCAGAGAAGGAATACTGAAGAGAGACTTCTAGCAGATTTCTGGTCTCATTATAATCTGTTAATTACTATGGTAACATAAGATTCTAACAGTCAGCACAACCAGGACTCTAGTCAAGCTTAGGTATGCATAATAGATACCTAATAGCCTTGAAATCCAGAAAATATGGGCAGAGTATCGAGTGTCACAATTATTATTATATGTCCCCTGTTCATATTCCTTATGAATTCCTGGAAGAAAAAGCTGACAGCTGAATTCTTTCAGAAGAGTTCTTTTATTGAATGTATTGTTACAATAGCCTGACTTATTCACATGCCAGGTTCATGAGTCATGATCTTGGGGACAAGAGAGGGCAGGGGGTGCTTCTAAACTCACTGAATTCACAGCTCTCCCACCAAGAAGTTATTTAAACATAAAATTATTCTAGGAACTTCTTGTAGCTGCTGCCATCAAAAAGAACTCAAGTTGCCACACAAAACGGTCTTTGTGTGGTGCCTTCCCAAGAAAGAGCAGAGAAATGTAACTGTTTGCTGTACTTCGGCAAGAGCAAAATGGTGGTACTTAGAATGAAGTAACTGAAATCAGAGACGCACAAGACCTATTAGGATTGTTCCCTGCAATCTACTTTCTAGATTTCTGTCTCATCTTAACCCACAATGGAGTTCCTCTACTTCCTTTGAGAGACCATTCCACAGTATTATTCATCTCGCTCTCAGGAAATTTGCCCTGATTGTTAACCTATGTCTTCCTTTTCTTAATTCTGCTCTGTCCTTGGTGTTTGCATACTGCAAATATTCGTAGAATAACTGAAGGAATTTTATATTTCATTGGAAGAAAATATGTACTAAACATAATAGCCAAGAATATCTGAATTAAGAAATTCATTTCAAGACAGGATAATGTTTTCAGAGGGTAGATTGGGGTATCCAGGCCAAGAGACTATTTTTGGCAATCTATGATGTTCAGGAGAATCTCTTACATCCCAAGGTCAAAACGTTTGCAGAGGTTCCTAAGTAGCTTTATGAGCCAAGGACAAACATCTCTTGGGTAGGGATGGTCTGGCTGTAGATCTGGTTAAAATATTTGTGCAAAATGAAGAAACATTCTAGTTTTGTCCTTACTCCCATGGGTAAGAAGAGATTAATAAATATGCCAGAGTCTTTTAGAGAGGGACTACTGCCAGGGAGTTTCGAACTCCAGCGAGTGCAGGTCATGAAAGGATTCACAGAGTGACCCCACTGATTTGCTTTAAGGAGTTGGAAGTGAAGAAATCCCTGCACTTTTATTTGGACATTTGAGTTCAATGTACTTGAGCAGCCAATGGCATCTCTCCATGATTGGCCCCTTTATACCTCTCAGATGTAAATCATGAATTTCTCCCTCACAGTAAACCATGAATTCTCCCCTCCACACACACATGCAGCTAAAACCTCAATTGACTTTTTGTCTGCCATATGCCAAATTCACATCTAATCTGCTGTCTTCTGTCACCCCTCGGTCTCTTTTCATGTAACTGCTTCTAATTTCTCTTCAGAGATTCTGCTTTCCAAAAGAGTTTTTCCTTTTGATGATATTTATGATGTTCCATGGGAAAATATCAATAGTAACGATTTAAGGAGCCCCATGCCGTATCACACTACATGAAGCAATACAATAATCTACACACCAGCATCCGGCAAATTTACAAGGATTGCTCCCAGTAAGCCTGCTCTCTAGGCTTCTCTCTGCGTTTAGAGACAATAGATGAGATTGAATTTAAAGGAACTGAGATCCATTGACAATTACTTACCCAATTCAAACTGGTTGGAAAGGTTACCACAGGTTTGTCTAACCTCTTCACTGTCCCAACCCAAAGGATAGAGAGCACAGCCAGAGCCAATCAACAAGCCTACAGAAATAAAGGAAAACAAGACTTAATACAACCCGTGACCATTACCATAATTAAGGCCTACAGGTAAAATCAATACTTGGAATTACATGAAAGGGTCACATTAACTTCTTATCATGAGGCACCTATGCTGGGAGCACTGGTAAATCATGCATTAAACTTTCTCTACTACTCCTTCTATTGTGGGTATGTCTACACAGCAATGTAAGCCTAGGGTTAGTGGTACTCGAGTTAGCTAACCCGTGTCTGGGAACCTTGAGCATCTACACTGCCTTTTAACCCTAGGTATGGATTTTTTTTACCCATGCTTGAACCTTGGGCTTTGACGTCCACACTACAGTGCACAGACCCGAGTCAAAGTAACTCTATGTCAGATTGCCTAGCGCCCCTCCCTCCTCTGGTGTTGAAACTCTAGCCCTATGAATGTGTTGCACAGTGGGAAAACTCTACTGCCCACCCTCTTTCCTAACTGTAACGGTGCTAGTGATGGGACTCTGGTCCCCACACAGAGCATGGGTATGTAAACTGCATAATTAGCTCCTTTGGTGGTTGTCTCAGTAGGCTGACTGCAGTTTGAGAAGGCTTTATACCAGGGGTGGGCAAACTTTTTGGCCCAAGAGCCACATCTGGGTATGGAAATTGTATGGCGGGTCATGAATGCTCATGAAATTTGGGGTTGGGGTACAAGAGGGGGTGCAGGCTCTGGGGTGGGGCCAGAAATAAGGAGTTCAGGGTGTGGGATGGAGATCAGGGCTGGGTCAGGGGGTCAGGGTAATTGAGGGGGTCAGGGGTGCGGGCTGCAGGTGGCACTTACCTCAAGCACCTCCGGGAAGCAGTGTCATGTCCCCACTCTGGCTCCTACACGAAGGCATGGCCAGGCGGCTCTGTGTGCTGCCCCAGCCATAGATGCCACCCCTGCAGCTCCCATTGGCCATAGCTGCTGGCCAATGGTAGATGTGGGGTGGTGCTTGGGGCAGGGGCAGCATGCAGAGCCCGCTGGCTGCCCCTGTGCATAGGAGCTGAATTGGGGAACATGCTGCTGATTCTGGGAGCTGCGCAGAGCCACAGCATGCATAGAACGGGGCAAGCCCTGGACCCTGCTCCCTGGCAGGAGCTCAAGGGCCAGAGTAAAACATCTGAAGGGCTGGATGTGGCCCCCGGCTTTATACTAAACTACCACCTAATCTGAGAACTGGGCTCTCCACCTCTAGGCTGAGTCACATTGGCAGGAAAATGCCCGTGTGCACCTGTTCTGAGGCTAACGAGGACATCAATCTCCAAGGGTGTTAAACTATTAAAGTGAAACTTTGCAATTCTTCATTTTTAAAATGGGACATTCAAAAATGGGAAAGTTGGTTTTTTATTTATTTTTGTCCTTTTGTTTTGAACTTTGACATATAATGCAGGTTTCAGAGGGAAAACGCACCCACACATCCCAGCCTGGCTCTTCCGGCTGTGGAGCAGTGTGCTCCAGCACCTCTTGGGTATCCCTCCTTCCTGCCCCCTTTTCAGCCTGGGAGGCAGAGATAAGGCTCCTTGGGTGGCTGGGGCAGTTTTGGGGCTGGCTCCTACTCATGGCACTCACGTTGCATGTGCACCCCTGCACATGCAGCCCCAGGGAAGGCAGGGACACCTGGGAGCAAGCGACAGAGAGTGGAGCAGGACCAAGTAGCTGCCCTGCAGGGCTGGGAAGTGGCAGAGCCTCCATCTCAGCTTGGCTTGGGGAGAGATGACCTCCAACATCCTGGCAGCCACCTCCTGCCTGTCAGCTTTGCTGCCTGCTGAAGGCAAACTCTGCGCAGCAGCGAGGAGGAGCTGGAGCCACAGGAGGCTGTGGGGAAGTTTGGGGCTGGCTCCTGCTTGCTGCCCTGACAGTGCATGCTGCCCAGGCATCCCTGCACACACAGCGCCAGGGAGGGCTGCGAGGGCAGAGAGCGGAGCAGGGACTAAGCGGCTGCTCTGAAGGAAGGGAGAGCAGCCAGGATGTTGGGGGTCATCCCTCCTCCAGCCCAGGGCCAGCGCAACCCATTAGGCAACCTAGGTGGTTGCCTAGGGCGCTAACATTTGGGGGGCGGCGACCATGGCAGCCAGATCTACTGCCACCTCTGTCGGGGGTGGCATTTCAAAGGCGTGACCTTCCACCGCCTAGGGTGGCAAAAAAGCTGGCAGCGCTCCTGCCCCAGCCACGCTGAGCTGGGATCTCTGCTGCTGCCCATCCCTGCAGGGCAGCCGCTTAGTGCCTGCTCCACTCTCACCCTGCCCCGCACTGTGCTCCCTGGGGCTGCGTGTGCAGGGGCACCCAGCCATCGTGCACCAAAATTTGGCTGTGCTCTTGTGACCAGGAAGCAGCTCTCTTTGCAAAAAGCTTCTTCTGATCCATCTCCACTGAAAACCTTGCAGGCTCTCTGATAATGCCCTTGCAGACTGGTGCTCAGCAGACAATGGGTTAACGCTGACCTAAACTACTGTCCTTTGCAAAGGGAGGTGCGCCTTCCATCTGCAACAGAGTGCAATAGACTGCACCACAGATTGTTGGCATAGAGAGGACTAAGAAAGTTGCCTCAGGGAACTCTGGGATACATCCAGAGAATTTACAGAACCCAAGTCAATCCAGGGCTGTGTGCACACAGGAAAGCAACCTTAGATCCCACCTTAGCATGGGCTCGGACTCTCCAACTCTTCATGGTCCTGGGACCTTAGGGTCAAGCCTTAGGTTAACACAATTAGTGTGTGGATGCAAGGCAGATTAAGCTTGGGCCCGGGCTCTCGCCTGTGGTTACACTGCTGTGTAGACATACTCTGTGAGTCCAGTGGTAAAAAAACTCTGTAGCTAGCTTGCATTTAACTTTTCCTTTTTATGAACTTTTCCTTCAAAACTGCTACATATTTTGTTTGGAAAATTCAGCATGCAGTTAAACAGGCATCATGTTAATCACTGCATTTAAAAGATGATTGCTTCTGATTAATTAATACAACAATCAGTCATGCTCTATAATTGTTCCAACATGAAAAAGTAAACCAACACTCAAGCCTAACCATTCTAATCCTTCGTTCCTCTTCTCCTCTTTCACATAGTCCAGGGCCAAAACAGACTGACTTAATAGCACTTGATCAATTCATATATCCGGAACCCAGAACATATGATTTTCATGAACCATTTCAGCAAAAGCAAGTGAACTCTTGAACCACTTCACCTATCACCAGTGGTGAGCTGGAGCCAGTTCGCACCGGTTCGCATGAACCGGTTGTTAAATTTTGAAGCGGTTTTAGAACTAGTTGTTAACCCGCTTCCCTGCTAGGAGGGGGCACTGCGGCTTTGATGGGCTCCGGCCGGGAAGTGATTTAATTCCTCCTTCAGCCACCGGGGGTGCTGCGCTGAAGGAGCCATGTAGGCCACCGCCTGGCCCTGGCCCTGGCCCTGTTGCTGCTGCTGCTGCCCTGGCCCTTGGACTCCCGCTGCTGCCTGATGGGTCCCCAGCTGCTCTGCTGGGCCTGGGCTGCATCTTGCTGCTCGGGCTGCTCCGAGCCACTCTCCCCATGAGTACCCATCACCCTGCCCACAGCCAGCCCTTGCCGCACCTCCCTGCCTGAAGCAAGCCAGCCCCGCACTCCTCTGTTTCCAGCCCTGCCAACCCCTGCCACACACCCCTGTGGCTCTGTCTGAAGCCAGCCAGCCCCACCCCTCCCGTCTCCAGCCAGGCCCACATCCCATGCCCTGCCTGCAGCCAACCCCTGCCACACCCCCCGCCCTGTCTCCAGCCAACCCCTGCTGCACCCCCCTGCCCAAAACCAGCCAGCCCCACACTCCTCTCTGTCCAGCCCTGCCAACCGCTGCCACACCCCCTGCGGCCCTGCCCGAAGCCAGCCAGCCCCACACACCCTTGTCTCCAGCCAGCCCCACACCCCCTGCCCTGTCTCCAGCCAGCCCCACACCCCCTGCCCTGTCTTCAGTCAGCCCGTCACACCCCCTGCCCGCAGCCAGCCCCTGCTACACACCCCTACCCGAAGTCAGCCAGCCCCGCACTCCCCTGTCTCCAGCCCTGCCAACCCTGCCGCATCCCCCTGTGGCCCCGCTCAAAGCCAGCCAGCCCCACAACACCCTATCTCCAGCCAGCTCCACACCCCCCTGCCTTGCCTGCAGCCAGCCCCTACCTCCAGCCAACCCCGCAACCCTCCTGTCTCCAGTCAGCTCCACACACCCAGCCCTGCCCGCAGCCAGCCTCGCACCCCTTCCCTCTAGCTAGTCCTGCCCCACGCTCCTGTATGCAGCTGGCCCCACGTCCATTGGTGCCCTGAAGTTCCCAGGGCAGTAACTCTGCACACCTGCTTCAATGGGGGGGGGGACAGCTGGACCCACACATGTGCACACCCTAGGGTGATCAGACAGCAAGTGTGAAAAATTGGGACGGGGTGGGGGGGGGGGTAATAGGAGCCTATATAAGAAAAAGACCCAAAAATCGGGACTGTCCCTATAAAATTGGGACATCTGGTCACCCTAGCACACTCCCAGGGAGTAGCGGGGACCCAGACGTGTGAAACGGAGCTCATTTCTAGTTCAAGCCCATCTTTTTATAAAAGAACTTTAGGTGGGGTTAACATACATCTGTATTTTCCCGGATATGTCAGGCTTTTTGGTTCTTAAATCACCATCTGGGATTTTTTCCTCCTGGGAAAATATGGACGTATGGTAACCTTATTGGTACAAAAAATACATACTGGCGGCACATCCCTTAAATCAGAACTTTGTATAGGGAACCGGTTGTTAAGATTTTGGCAGCTCATCACTGCCTATTACTGTACTATGTTGAAAGCTTAACATTCACATGTTCTGATTTGTCAGCCCCTCATGCCATCCAGAATGGATGTGTATTTTGCCAGAGTCTGTCTCTTCATAAGATCTTCACAAGGCCATGATCATTGCGAAGATGTAACATTTTTATCAAACTTCCTTCTCAGCTGTTGCTGCAGCCGCTGCTGAAAGGGCAGTGTCCAGCTGGTGATGGTGAACTTTTTGTTGCAGCTTTAAAAGGGGAGACTCTACAGGGCACTTAAAAATATACTGCAGAGTTTTATTTTTTAACTTCATTTTGGTAATGGCCTCGTAGAAGCATGATAATTAATTATGACTTACATTAGCCCAGAGGCACATGGCACGTTGCAGATTTATAGGTCAACAAGATCATTACAGAACTTGCAATTTAGAGGTGTAATCATGTCTTTTACCTAATGCATGGAGCACTGGTCCAGGATTCAGGAGACCAAGGTTCTATTCCCAGCTCTGCCACTGGCCTGCTGGGTGACTGTGGGCAAGTCTCTCGACCTTCCAATGCCTCAGTTTCCTCGTCTGCGAAGTGAAGATAATGATACTGACCTCCCTTAGAAAGCACTTTGAGATCTACTGATGAAAAGTGCTATATAAGTGCTAGGTATTATTAATATATAGACATTGGCCCCTCTTGGGGCAGTGCAGAGCTGTGCCAATTCAGGGAGAGCTCAGCGAGGAATTCTCACTCAGGATCCCCTTGGAGTTATTTGTCTATCAAGGAGGTACTTGTTTTGTCACATCACCCCAGCATCTGAGCTCCTTGCAATACTAAGGAATGTAGCCTTATAGCACCCCTGGGAGGTAAGGAAACAGAGTTATCTTCATTTTACAGCTGGGGAACTGAGGCATGAAGTAACTTGCCCAAGAACAAACAGGAAGTTTGGAACAGAACCAGGATCTCCTGGATCCCAGTTTCATGCCTTAGTCCCAAGACCCTCTTTCCTCTCCTTAGGGCAAATGATCAGAAAAGCAATCAGGTTTGCTAGTCAGGTTACTTTGTCTCATCTCACTCCTGAGACTATGCAATACCCATGAGACCAGAGCTCCACTACTTCCTATGTGGTGTGTACAGGGGGACATAGCTGCTTGTCCTCTGTGAAGTGCCATGATACTGGCCTCACTGAAGTCAACGGAAATTTTACTTTGGACGTCACCTGGGCCAGGATTTCACACTAGGAGGGAGCAGTACCTGTGTTGAAAAAACACAGATGGTGCAATTGTACCTGGCCACTGCTCAGGGCACAAAGCTTTGAGTTTTTCCATCCTCTTGCATAACCCTGGGGCAGCCAGGCACAAAGGCCCTAAATAAGGCACATCGTAGTAAACAAAGCATGACAGATGATGAAGGTGGAGTAGAGAAGACAATAGACAATAAAAGGGGAGGACAATCTGCACTGTTGGAGCATAAGAATTCAGATCAGGTGTGACTCATGGTTATGGGCCAAATTCAGCTCTGGTGTATGCAGACACAGTTTCACTGGCATCAGTGGAGATGCACATGTTTATACCAAGGCTGAATTTGGCCCTTTATGTTTTTCTTTCTTTCACTGTCATTCCAGATTTTTATTTGTAAGTTTTGTCCTGTTGTTTTTAAACAATTATATCAGGCGTGAGAGAGGGAGTGGTTAGCATGGGCAGGAGATTAACAAAGTAAGGGGAGGGGTGTTCTAAGGTAAGATCTGAAGGAAAAAAGGGTAGTTCGTTGGTACCTAGGAGAAGGGATGCTGTTCTGGGGATATGGGACCGTCTGAAAGAAAGACACAGAATGATGAGCGGCAGAAGTAAACAAAGGACTAGAACAGGGGTCTCAGACTCAGTTTACCTTAGGGCCAGTGCCAGTCCTCAAATCCTCCCAGTGGGCCAATAAAATCACTGAAGATAGTGTTTAGAAAAGAAAATGTTTATATTGTATTTTTTATTTCAAATTTCTTAGAAATAATAAAGCTGTCATACAACTTTATAAAATTCTTCACCTGCCAGAGAGTTTTCAGTGTTTGCCAGACACCTGGCAATGCATCAGTTCTATCAGTTTGCTGATGTTTGGCCTCAGGGACTCAGCAGTTGAAACCTTCAGGATTGCGGCAAGGTGTGCATCAGATAGTTGTGCTCGGTATTTTGACTTGTGGAAAAAAGTGAAGCTGCCTCCATGACTGACTCTGCCCAGCAACGAATGGGGAGGTTCTCAGGTTGCAGATGGCCCATGGGCCAGGACTTTGAGACCCCTGAACTAGAACATCAGCCATGTTCTGGTGCTGTTCAAACAATGACTAAAACATCAGCAGGGGAATGTGACTGGGGAGAGCTGGGCAGAAGCTGGAATAAGGAGTTTGAACAGAAAGCGCTAGGGAGCAAGTGAAGGGTCTAGAAGAGGGGAAGACATAGCTGGGGGAGCAAGCAAAGAAGATATTTTCTCTTCCTGGCCATATTTTTTTTTTGAAACTTCAACTTTAATAGTGGGAGCATAAAATTAACCTAGTTTTGTTTGCTTCTCCCAACATATAGTAGTGGATAAGCTCAGCATATCACATGAGCCTACCCCCGCTGCCACAGGCAGCCTGCGCTAGGGATATTTTTGATATTTATCCAAGTCTGCAGAGCCAGCAGAAGCAGGTAAACTGACATAAACAATAGCCACTTTGAATTATGTTTTCAGTCAATTTTAAACATGTAGTTAGTAGACGTTGTTCCCCAAGCAGTAGCAGTCGTAATGTAGGCCCAAACAGGGCCTCTCAGACTAGGACTGAATATTTACAATGTATATAAAAGTTTAGAGACAAAGGTCTTCCAATCATTTTGTAACATTTATGGCCTGATTGCCAAAGGTTCTGAGCAGCCACAGCTGTGAATGAGGTCAATGAAAGCACCTCATCTCTCAAAAACATAGCTACAAGAGACTGGGAAAGCACCAAGATACTAAAGAAAGCTCTAAGAGCAGCAAAATGGGTCCTGGGAATTCCTCCTTCTTCAAAACTCCTTCCATTCAAAGCCAGCTCAGCACCCTGGCAGTCAAGTGAAAGGAATATTAACATAACAATGTTATTCCTGCCAAGAATGCAAAACAAACTGTTAGACAGCCCTTGCCAGTTACTCTCATCAGGTGGTAAAAATGTACATACAGGCTGCCTGTTAAACTCATAAAAGGCTGTTTGTTTCCAGTTCAATTTAGGTTTTGTTTCCGTGACAGTGTTTTTTCCACAAATACTGCTCCAAACATTTCCCACCCCCATCCCCCTTTTATAGGCCAACCTCTTCCGAGTGTCCTGTTCTGAGCATTCTCTCCAACAGCACATTTGGATACCGTGACTCTGTGCCTTTGGGGAGCTAATCTTTTATGCTCTTTCTTCACCTAGATTTCCCCAGTTCGAGAATAAAAGTTTGTGGCACCAAAAAAAAAAAACACCCCCCCCCAAACCCCTTAACTGCAAAACAGAGGGCGGGGGGAATGGTTTTCTCTGGATGTCACCTAGTTATCATTCTCTATTGGTCAGATGGGAATACTATGTAAGCGGTGCTGCCAGCTTTCTGTATCAAGAGCATTCACAAATATTTTAAATTTGCAAAATTCTCACAGACCAGTGACCTAGAAAACGATACTCCTACCTCAGCTACAGAAAGCTGACTATTGAAGTGTCTGCTCTGGAACATACTATCATTATGTTAACTGTATTTTGTCTCTAAATTGTAATAAGTTCCTAGAAGGAAGAATATTGCATATTAATTTTGAGCTCACACCTGTTTCTAATGAAGTCGATGGCAAAACACGCAGGATTGGGTCTTTTTGTCCTTTAGTTGACAAGGACTGTGTTTTGATGGATCCCTAATACAGCAATAGCCCAAACAGGCTTCTTTTTGTCCTGTTTTCTGTCTCTGCACAACATATTGGACATCACGTGCATGGCTCTAAGATAGGTACTTCAGAGCAACGGGCAGAACCCATTCACTGATTTTGGTGTGGTGGCTTTTAATTCCTCTGTGACACAGCAGTGGATTTGAATAAACCTTACATTTGTAGCCTAGGGGACATTCCAGGGCAAGCAAGCCACATTTCTGAGCCTACATAAGTCCACAGCAACCTTTTCAAATATTCCCAGGCTCTTTCTTTTTCTTGTGGTGAGACCTGTATTCTACTTCTGGATCTATCACAGACCCCTTTGTGACTTTAATTTCTTCACTTCAGCCTCCTTTCCTGTAAAATGAGGATAATAATTCTAGTTTATATTACACGCATGTTGTGACTCTAAAATGACAGATGTTTGTAAAATATTTTAGGCTCCTCAGATGGATAGGGCTATACAAGTGCAAAGGTTTATTTATTAATTATTGTTATTAATTATTATTATCACAAATGTGTCAAAACACATCCCACATATTCATTAGAAGAAAGTATCTGTTCTCAGATACTGCATGTATCTCTCACTAAAAGTATTTAAGGTCCCCATTTGTATATCTGAGGGCCCAGTTTGGCTCAAAGTATGCTGATATATCTCTCTTCAGTTTTCCTGGTGTAATTTTTTTGGGTCAGCTACTGTCATTTACTATGTGTTCGTAAATTAACTACACAAAAGTACCCTAGACCTGGATGAGACCATTAGCAATATAAATGAATAGTATAATAAATACTGTTTCTGTGTTTCAGCTTCCATTTTTGGTCCTTTCACCAAAGTAGGAAATTCTGGGGCCTGGCAGAGTCAAAACATTACAAAGGAAGAATCTTGCCATGGCGAAGGATTACACAGTCAAAGACAATGGTTCTGGTTCTGTGCTCAGTTACTTATGTAAATCTGGAGGAATTCCATTGAAGTTAATGGAAAAAAACCAGTATGAAGCCTGTGTGAGATCAGAAACAAAGCCAATCATGTATACACAATACTTGTAATATGGTACTAATTGATTAAAAAAAAAATCTAAGGTATGGCTGGCATGACCCTTGAAATGATAAGCTGCTCCAAAGGATGTGCAGCAGGACCAAGCAGTGCTCTTGCAAATGATTGCACTGTGTTAAAAATAGTTCACATTTTCCAATAACTAATCCATTGCACTGATGTCTGATTCTTACTATTTTTGTGTCACCCAGGAACTAATAAGCCAAAAGGAAAACAGCAAATAACTGTGTGAAGACCAGATCAACTCCCCATTCGAAAGAGAGACAGCTCTCCCCGACTCCCAGGTGAGCTGTTGTATTTCAGCAACAAGCAAACATTCAGTTTCTTTTGTCGAGTATGAGTCAGCCACTGTGGTTTCCTTTATCTATAAGTCTGCACTGACTTCTGACTCCAGGCAGTGACAATGAGATCAATCAGGAAGCTGCAACCTAACTTCATGGCTTCCCTAGTGAAAAATTGATGTAGCTAAATTGGTCCCTGTCAGCCAAGAACTGTTTTTTTTATTAATCCAGAACAACCAATATTGCAGAGCTTTCCACATTTCCTAACAGACTGTAAAATCAAAATAGGATTAGCTTTGCTTAGACATCAAGCTTACGATGAGATCCAGAAGCACAGGCAGCAACTGTTTGAGTGCAGAGAGCGAGGAAAATATATAACAGCCCGAGATGTATGTGCCAGTTTGGTGCACAAATGTGCACAAGGATTCTTTGCGGACTCTCTTTAGTGAATACTGAAACAACCTGAGTCCAAATGGACTGTTCAGTGCATGGAGCCACATGACAGTAAGATGAATGGGGTTTAATTACAAACATACATACAGAGGGTGTCTCCTTGACATTTTTGAAGTAGTCACAAAGAGTTTGACTCACAGAGTCAATTAATTTTAATGGGAGGTAGGTGTCTAAATCCTCTCGATGCCTTTGAAAATCTCTGCTTCTCGTTTTAATGTAATACTTGCAAGACAACTATGGGTCTGATCCAAAGCTCACTGAAGTCAGTGGAAAGACTCTCCTTGAGTTAAATAGATTTTGGATCAGCCCTATGGCACCTATCCTGTAATCCGACTGGCACTAGTGAAGCCCCATTGACTTCAGTGGGACGCTGCATACATGTAAGTGTCAACCTGGATCAGGACCTGTATGAGTATCGAGCCTGTTTACTATTATCTCCAGTTATTTTCAACCCTGATATTTTAACACAAAAGTTTGCAGACAATTCAGTTAGCCACAAGGAATATTGTTTGTCCAGCTTCACAGCTAAGTTAAATCAAACTGCCCTGAAAGCAATGAAAAACCCTAACCTAATTTGGAAAGTTCAGCCGCGAGCCGACACTGATTTAATTCCAGCGTGCACATCCTGGTCTGCCCTATAGTTAGAATATTTAGCCTGCAATGCTTTCCAACTCTCCACACCCAGACATGCAGCTGCTTAACATGCTTAGAATGCCTGTGACATTCTTTAGAGAAAAGCACCCTGTTTAATTACCATCATCTTTCAACTTTTGTTACCCATTAAAATCATCAAAAGAAAATGTAAAAAAAGGAACAGGACGCATGCAGATGTGTCCATAAAATGCAGATGGATACAGGAGAATCCCAACTTTCATATGTGATGGGATCAGTCAGTAGGAGAGGTCTAACTTGTCACTGCAAAACCTGTGGAGTAATGAGCATATCTAAATCTGTTTTGGATGACATGCTGGGTCATGGAGGATGAACTGGCACTATAAGCAGCCCTCTGGAGTGATTTCACAACTGGAAGTGAAGGGCAGGGTCACCCGGGGGGGGCAAGTGGGGCAATTTGCCCCAGGTGGGTCCCCCACAAGAGTTTTCGGGGCCCCTGGAGTGGTGTCCTTCACTAGCTTCGGGGGCCTCAGAAAATTCTCGCAGGGCCCCCAGAGCTTCTTCCGCTCCAGGTCTTCAGCAGCAATTTGGCGGTGGGGGGTCACTTCCTTCATTCTGATAGTCATAGTTAGCTTTAAACACAAGCAAAGCAAGCAGCCACCTGGGCCCTCCTCTTTTGGTGGCCACTCACCATGCAAGCCCTGCAGTTCCCAGCTTGACCCAATCTCTCATGCCAGCAGCAGGACTGTAGAGAGGCTATACCTAGCCTGATTGCTTTCTTTCCTTCACCTGCAAATCAGAAGGCAGGGCCTCATGACAGCATTTGTACTAGAGTTTGATTACCCAACCTCTCCAGCTGCACATGAATGAGTCAATCACGTCAGCTGGTTCCTAGAATATAATCTATGAATTGTTTGGTACAGAACCTAATACAATTAAATCGGCTTTAAGCAACCAGAGAAGAGATTGGATGCTTAGAAGACCTGGGCCTCCCTTCTCCTGCCATAGGATGCGAGTACCTCAATGGGAGTTCTTTGTTTGCTATGGTAGAAACTAGAACCTTGGATTGAAACTCTGTCCCCACTGACGTCAGCAGGAATTTTTCCAATGATTTCTTAATTAAAGGTAGAATAAAATTGTACTGGATTTGGGGGCTACTTAAAAGTGGTTGCTTAAGGCTAGGCTGTTTCATAGCAGTGCTCCTTAGCACAGGATTCAGTGTATTACCAAATTCTCACACTGGAATAGAGAAGGGAACATGGGTCAGACAGATGAGCCCAGAATGTGAATCTTTCCCACTTAGGCCCTTCCTGGGGGACTGCATCTTGATGGGGTGGGAAGGCTTGTGGGCTTGTGACCCTGTGAGCTATGTCATTGTAAGTTCTTTGTAGAGTCACATAAGCTAGACAGGTCAAAGGATAGCGAACAGACCTAAAGCAGCCTACTCTTTCTCCAGGTTGGGGTTAAGCAATTGGCCAACAACCTGTCCTCATAAAAAATTTAGTTATAGAAACTCATGATGTTTCCTGTTAAGCTTTGGAAAGCACCCAATCCATTTCCATCTCCACTATAATCGTTACCCCTTTTAATCAACCTAAACAAGCCTCATTACCCTAGCGTGATCTCCAAACCCAATAACTCCCTAGGTTTTTCTCTTTCATTGGTCTTTAAGATGGCAAGTTCCTCATTTGTTTTCTCTAGTAAAACTACATAAAAAAATACACAAGTACAATTTGAGATGAATGGACAGGCACCACCTGGATCGCAATCAAGGGTCCTAAAACTGACATGGCAATAAACCGAGTTAGCAGAGTGATGGGTAGTAGAATGATGAGTGACAGTGAGTGAGCTTTATCCACCCCCATTACAGACACATTGCTACAAAACAGACAACAAGCTTCATTATTGCTCATGCCACAGGCATAACTAGCACTTGTATTTTACTCCCACTTTGGATTTTAAAAGTGCTTTATGTTTGTATCGATTGGAGTTTGTGACTGAAAACCAATTAACTTACAAATAGTTGCTGTTTATGGCTGATACAGCTAAGCAGGGAAAAGATAGACAGTAATTACGCCAGTCTCTTTGCACAGAACTAAGTTTCATCTTTGAAATTATAAAGCGATGATTTGTGGCATTAAGCAATCAGACAGCCACTCAGAGGTAAAATATTAACAGCTATTAAAATCGTGGGGAATTGTCTGGGTCTGGACAAGCCTGAAACAATACATAGAGTGGATTAATAAGCCTAGAGACATTAACTAGCTTTGAGTGTGTTATAAACTCAGATCCATCATGATACTCCTTGAAGCCCCCTCTTATTATGTGGCACACACGTGGCATGATGTCAGTCCATTTGATTGTTGTCTTACTTAAGGCCTGTAAAGAAAAGCCAAATCTTCAACTGCTTTATCTCATCTCTTGAACAGGAGGAGCCTAAACACAGTCCAGGATTCATCGGAGTATAATAGAAAAACTAATGGTGATCACTGGGGAAAGAAAGTAGTACTGCTGGCAGAAAGAGTACTTAACTTCAGACTTGTCCTTTTAGTCTTACTCCTTGAAACAGGCTTTGCTTTCCAGACGGGACACAAAGCCAATGGTGCTACACCACTTGTGGTCATTGAAGAGCATAACAGCTTTCACAGAGGTTTTAGGGATTTTATTCATTTTGTGCACCCTAAATCGAATTCCTAAATTCCAGTCAGTTACACCCCACAAACCTACTGAAAGCAATGGGACTGTACAGGTATCACTAAGAGCATAATCTGAAGGCAACAGCAAACAGATTGCACAGATGTAATTGAGGGCCCACAAAACCTTTATTAGTGGCATAAGAAGCATGAGATGACAGGAATCCACCTTGACTTTTAAGATCCCAGGTTGAACTTGCAGGGTAAACAGAAAAAACATCTTGACTTGAGCAAATTTGATGTGCAAGTCACTGAGAAAAAATAAAAACTGAACTGCATGATACCACTTTTATAGTTATTTTTTCAGAGACTAACCACCCTTTAAATATGTCCTTGTTTTTTTTTCCCTATCTCCTACTTTTTTTCCTTAAAGTCACAGTTTGGGACATTACCAAAAAGAAAAATCCTTGTAAGGTTTGTTTTTTGTTTTTTTTTTTCTGGGCAATTCTAACAAACACTGCTCCATTGACAAATATTCAGGCCATCTGCTGTATCTGAAAGAAACTCATTCCTTTCAAGACAATTTTAATTATGATTTTTCCCTTTCACATATTTTATCTGTAAGCCATACTGAAACTTCAAGGATGACAAAGTTTTCACATTCCCATCTGTCACTTTGAGCTACAGTACTTTCCAAAACAAGGTTCAAATGCAACATAGAATTTGATTCTTGGTTTCATGCAGTTTAAAAAGATCTCCTTGACATAATGTTTCTAAAGAATTTATCCATTATAAAAGGAAGCTTACAGCATGAAAGTGAGATTGAACTAAAGGATGTGGATTGTTGTGTCATTGTCTTAGGGAAGTGCTCCTGCAACTAAACTGGATTTAAAGTGAAATCCTATATGGCAGAGCAGCCAAATTCTGCTATCTTTACTCAGGCAAAACTCCCATTGACTTCAGTGGGAGGAGTGCCTGAGTCATGATTTTAGAGTAGGGTTCAAGTATGTACAGTAAATTTAAAATACTTTAACCAAATGCTATTTTAATCAAAGTGGATTTGAGGATAGCTGCTGATCACCTGATGTTATAAATCTTATGCACTGTCCTCAAATTCAAGGGAGGTATAAAAATAAGGACAGATCACAAAACCGTGTTTGTTATCCTTCCATTGCTGTTTTTGGCATAACTAGTCATGCAGGCTCATTCAAAACAGTTCTCCTATAAATATGGATCTGCAGACTCTCATAGAACTCTCCTTTTATGGTGTTACAGTTAGGACTCCTATTCTCCCTCCTCTTGTATGTTGTTCCCCAGGGCCTCCTCTTCAGGCAGAAGTTCTAACACCTCATTTTGCCTGCGATCTCCACCACAGAAATTCAACCACTTCTCCTTAGCTGTGAATTGGGAGTTTTTTCCATTAGATAAGAAAACGGGAAGGTTTCCAAGTGCGATCTCTGGTATCTGCCTTGTTGTACAACAGATAAAACTGTGAATCAAGAGCTTTAACTTTTCTAATAATTTTTTTGGGGGGGATGGGAGAATCAGAGCATCCCTCAACAGTGCACATGTGATCTCCATTGTTGTGTATATTCATGAACATTACAGGGACAATTTTGCAGCCCCCTCCCATTTCCCCAGAGAGTCTGCAGACCCCATTAAGGGGCTGTGGGTTAAAATCTGTGTTTGAGAACCTCAGAGAAGATTGCACTGACACATCATTCAGTGGTTTCTATTGCAGGCTCCTACAGTCTAGCTACTAAAGGGCCAAGTGTGCTGTGCTACTCCAACAAGGGGTGATAAGGACACGAGATACCCCACCACCACCCTTGTGTTCCCCTGATCACAGCACCTGTTTCCTCTTAGCAAAACACCCTACATGGGGAGGGGATGTTAGCAGGTGGAGTTATGGCACAGGAGCCGGACACCAAGGCCGCCCTTAGCCATGGGCAGAATAAGCAGCCGCCTAGGGCACCACTAGGTCTGGGGGCACTGCTCTGCGAGAGCCTGAACAGATGGAAAGCAGTGGAGCATGTAAGAGCAGGGCTGCTGGGTCCTAGACAGAGCCGAATGCAGCACAGTCTGAGGGAGGGGATTGGCTGCTGGTGTCTCTGGGAAGGGGTCGGGGAAGGAAATCACCTGTGGGTGTGACTCTTTCCCCTGGCGTGAGGTGAGGCAGGCTCTGCGGCTCTGGCAGTATCCTTTGTTGTCCCCCATAACATGCATTCTTCTCCCCTCTGCCCCACAGAGCACTCCCCCTGTTTCTGCCCCCCCCCCATGGAGCACCCCTCTCTTCCCCCTCCCCTCCGTCAGGGCCGGGTTGGTGAGGTGCTGTGGGGGAGGGGAGGCTGGCTGGCTGCCTGCTGAGGAATGACAGTGAAAGTAACTCACTTCCTTGGCAGGCAGCCAGGATTGGAATGGTCACACAGGGCTGGGCTGGGGATAGCCAGATAGCATGTGTGAAAAATCAGGACAGGAGGTTGGAGTAGGGTGAGCAGATGTCCCACTTTTATAGGGCAAGTTCCAGTTTTTTGGTCTTTTTCTTATATAGGCTCCTATTCTCCCCCACTCCTATCCTGATTTTTCACACTTGCTGTCTGGTCACCCTAGATAGGGGTAATTGGTGCCTATATAAGACAAAGCCCCAAATATCAGGACTGGCTCTATAAAATCAGGACATCTGGATCTGATCACCCTAGCTGGAGAGCGCATCTCTCCCCTGGGCTGGCAGTGATCCATCTCATCCGGGGGGAGCTGCACAGGGCAGGATGAGCTGCTGTGTCTCCATGGGTGCCCCGTCCCTGAGATCAGATGCTGTGCTAACTTCACCGTGGTCCTTTGGGCTGGCAGTGGTGCCCACTGGCATGTGATTGGACTTGAGGGTTTGCTGCTGCTGTTGCCACCTATCTCCTCCTCTACTGCAGCTGTTGGACCAGCAAGCTGGGGAGTGAGCCAAGCATGAAAGCAGTACTGTGTTGCCTTTTAAAGTGTCATTTAACAACTTTGTTTGCCAAAAATGCTTGCTAAAAATCCTGAATTCAATTTCAATATTTTTTAAAAAAAAATCAATATCTTAGCCAAAACCAGAAAATTTAAGTTGTTGACAATTATTTGTGACAAGTTTGGTGTGGGGAAGGGAGTGGACCAGTTTTCATCAGAGAAACAAAAAATGTTGACTGACTTTCCTATAGCCCTGTTACTGCTAAATAGAGCCCTCCAACAACTGTAATATGCTCATCTCCTTACTAATGTATAGAGCAGGGATTGGCAACCTATGGCACACGTGCCAAAGGTGGCACACGAGCTGATTTTTTGATGGCACACAGCGGCGAGCTGAGTGGCTCAGCCCGCCACTGCTCTGGGGTTCCACCTGCTGCCCCATTGGCACCCAGGGTCCCAGCTGTCAGCCCCACTCAGCACCCACTGCTGGCCTGGGGATGCCCAAGGAACCCTAGGCTGGCAGCGGCTGAGCAGGCTGGAGGCTGAGACCCCAGCTGAGCCACTCAACCCACTGTTGGCCTGGGGTTCCATTCTCTCAGCTGGCAGCGGGCTGACGGGACTAAATTCAACGAAATAGGAAAACAAGAGCAACTAATGACGAAGTGCAAGAGCCTAGAGCAGTGGTCCCCAACCTTTTTCATCTGGAAGGACTGTGGTGGCGGACAAGCATCTGCTGAAATGATGCTGAATTTCGGCGGCATTTCAGCAGATGCTCGTCCTCCGGCCAGTACGTGGGTGCACTGAGAGGCCCCTGCGGGCACCGGGACACCTGCGGGCACCGCGTTGGGGACCCCTGACCTAAAGAGCCTCCTGAAGCACGGTGATCGTTTTGATTTAAATGGACTTGAACTGTACGAAAAATTGAGTTGTTGCCACATGCAAAATTGATGATGGACATTGTACAGTTTATTCATACTAGCAAACTTGTTGACATATATCTTAATGTGTACATTGCCACTCGTATTCTACTGACAATTCCTGTAACAGTAGCATCAGGAGAACAGAGTTTTTCAAAACTAAAGCTCATTAAAAACTATCTCCGCTCTGCAAGGAGTCAGGAACACTTGACTGGTCTTGCTATTCTTGCAATCGAACAAGACATCACTTTGTCTTTGTCATAGGATGATATTATTACTGATTTTGCAGCCAAAAAACCCAGAAAGATTGCTTTTAATTAAAAACTAATCCTTGTTTCAATACTTCTTCATAGAAATTTCCAATAAAATGTTGACAAATTAAAAAAATGATATTATTTGCATCATTGTGTCAAATCAGAATTTTTTCTATAGTGCTACCTCTTTAGTGCTAGTCCATCAGCATTACAGTGTGCTTAATTAAGTTAAACTGGTTTTAATAACATGCATGTGGCAAGTTTTCCAGTACTGTAAGCTTATGTTTGTGTTGCTAAGAGGAAGACAGGCACGGGAGCACCAGTTTAATAATCTCGCCTAGGGCACCATAAATCCTAAGGACGGCCCTGCCGGACACACACACTGAGGAATATGCAACACTCTCTCAAGAGATGTTGCAATGGTCACAAATTCCAGAATTCTTCCCAGCCCTCTTCATAAGGTGGGGCAGTCCCACGCGACTCGATGCCTGCCTGGTACCACTGAAACCCTTGAAATAAAAACAAGTCGCCTGGTCAGGATTTTTCTTCCAAACAGTCAACCAGAATGTTGGAGGGATCCTCAATTTAAACACCCAGATAGCGGGGGAGGGGCCCCAAAATTCGAAAAGCTGTTAGTTTCTGCAGGGATCTTGCCTCCAACATTCTGTTTTCTCTTTTGGCCCATTAGTCCCTGGGTTTTCAAACAGAGCACAAACTGCCCAGCTCTTCACTCAAAGCCGAGATCCCCAGGTTTCGTACAAATACATGCAGGCCTCTAGCTTTGTTAGCTTTCCTCTTTTTGTTTCATCAGTGTCCTGCCCGCAAACGACACTTTTCCTGTTGTTCTGAGCCATTTTCACCTTGTGAGCACAAGTTCCCTTTTGCATCAGATGTGAGAAAATCTCAGAGAATGATTACTGAGAAGAGAAGCTCCCCTCCTCCCCCTTTCAGAAAGTATATGAAAGAAGGCCCACTGGCTGAAATAATTAAGAGGTGCAGACAGGAAAAAGCATTATAAATGCCTCTCAGATGCAAGCATCCTGCACAGCAAAAAGCTGCAATCCTCGCCAGCAGCTTTAGCTGTAGCTTGAGTGTATCAAAAGAGAATCAAACGTAGTTTTTAAAATCCTAACCTTACCTTTTGAACTGCCTGTGGGAAACAAATGCACAATCTGTGACAGAGGGTGTGGAAGAATCTTCTCACTTTGATTTTCACTTGATCAAAGGTGGCATATTCATTACAGCAGAGGAGCTTCAGGCTCCTGGACGGAATTCCCTCATACAGGCTATCTTGTTACCTATGGGATAACAGCCCCATTTGCTCTAATGGTTCCTGACAGCTTCAAAATAATATTAAATACTTCAGATATTGTGAAGGGGTAGGGGAATTAAAGCCCAGTTATGCTAATACATGGAATGGGTGTTAGCAAATGGCTGGACTGCTACTTGATAAAAGTAAAATTCATGGGGTAGAGGTGGTTGCTGATGCAGAAAGGTAATAAAACAGCCTGCATAACTTTCACAACACTGTGCATTAGGGGCAGGGCTGGCTTTAGGCCTATTCCACCAATTCCCCCAAATCGGGCCCCCCACCCAAGAGGGCCTCGCGCCCAGTGAGAATCCCTTCCCTGGCTAGAGGCGCCTTTTTAATTTTTACCCACTCAGTGGCACTCTGGGTCTTTGGCGGCACTTCGACAGTGGGTATTTTGCTAGCTCCGGGTCTTCGGCGGCACTTCAGCAGCGGGTCCTTCAGTGCCACCGAAGACCTGGAGCAAGTGAAGGACTCGCCGCCAAAATGCCACCAAAGACTCAGAGTGCCGTCCAGTAAGTACAAAGCCCCACGTGTTTTGGGTTTTTTTTAAGTCATCCCTGCCAGAGCCCTGTCAAAACTGTTCTAATTGGGCCCCACACTTTCTAAAGCCGGCCCTGATTAGGGGCCTGGCTTTCAGAGGTTCTGAGAACCTGCACCTCCCATAGACCCCACCCAGGTGCCCTGCATCTTTGAAAATCAGGCCCTGTAACTACTTTTAGTTGTAAAAATCTGATTCCAGGCACTACATAGCATCACCTTAAGCACCAGCATAGAACCCTAGTAGGAGAAGTTATGTGATCTTTAAACAACATGACATCACAGTCTATTACCCATTACATGACAGAATTATTTGTTATGCAGCACAATAGGTGCACGTGGGTTTTACAGAAATCTCACAAGACAGGTTCCTGCCCATGTGATTTGCTTTGTTTTGTTGTACATGCATCCTGTTAGTTACCAGTTAGGGGATGTGAGGTGGGGGTTAGGTGGAGCACAAGCACAGGAACAGGTGGAGCTGGAGTGAAAGTTAGCAAAGCTAAGTCAAAGCAGGTTCTGAGGAGGGACTTGGAAGAGAGTGAGGTTGCTCAGTGCCTGGATCCAGGGAGGCTTTACCAGGCCTGGGGGCAGCATGAAAAAAGACCTGACTGGAAGAAGGAGAGAAATGAAATCACAGGGTGAGAGCAGTGGGTAGGACATAGGGGGCAGGAGTGAACCGATCTGTGTTGTATGTGGGGCTTTGGGTTTCTCTTTGGAAAAACCAACATGCTATTTACTCAGAAAAAATATTCAATAAACCATGCAGCATTAAAAGAAAATATTAATGCTGAGCTCTCCCTCTCCAGCTCCATTATATTGCTGCCCCTTCTTCCAACCCCTATGTATTTTAAACAAAATAAACGTTATTTTGTACTTTATGTTCAGTAAGGAGATTCTGCCATTATGCCCAAATGCTGGAGCTGCCCCGGCAACTCCCAGGAATCCTGTCCCTCCTCTAACAAGAGGATGTGACTGCTGGGGGATGAGAGCAGATAAAATCAGCTGCAGGCAGAGTCCTATGCGCCATTTTAGATCTGCATATCAAATCTGAGGGTGTCACTGCTGAGGAAACAAGATTGCATTGCCATCTCAAAGCAGCCTCTGCCGTGGCCCTAGGGATCCATGCCAAACTCTCTCTCTGGCTGGTTGCTAGCAAAGGTTTCTTCTGCTACAAAATGAACATGCAGTTGTGTCTGACTGGCAGGGTGTGCTTTAAAAAGGGCTAGGATGGGAACAACAAGGTGACTTGCAGATTGGAACCAAATTTCACGAAGAATGCTCAGATAGAATCTGGAATTTGACTGGGGAGTTCATTTTGTACAGCGAGCCATGCTCACCACTTGTACGATCTTAGCCTTGTGAAAAAATACAAGTTTTCACATGCCATCAGACTTCTTTATGTGACAACCCATCTGTGTGCTTTCCCCAACATTCTATGGCTCAAATCCAAATTGCTGACAGTTCGAACAGGCTAGAACTGCATAAGGCATGTGACATAAAATCCCTCCATTAAATACATGAGGATAATTATGAACACTGATATAACAGAAGCTAACTTCATGGAGCCAAACTATAAGGTATTTTCCCTTATATAAAAAACATATTCCTTAAAAAAACTGTGTTCTACTTGTTGAAAGTAGACAAGGCAGATTTATTTATTATTATTATTATTATTTATTTGAATGGCAATGGCAACTTGAGGCCACCATTGAGGTTGGGGTGCCCATGTGCTTATACATAGTATGACTAAGAGCCGGCTCCAAAGATGCTGCATTCAAGGCCCTGATCTTGAAAAGAGGACCATGAGGGCAGACCCCTACATCTGTATGGAGCCTGACTGAAGTCAATAAGGGGCTAAAGTAGAAAAGGCAGACTAAAGGAAGGATTATTATCCTCATTTTAGAGACAGGCTCATGCTTGAGTATCCACATTACCTTCTAAACCTGGGTTTACAATTCCTGGACCCAGGTCTCACAGCCGTGCTAACGTGTCCATACAACACTACGTAGGCCTTCTAATTTGGGTCTGTGGCTTCAGCTGTATCCGCAGGGCTTGGACATGAGTCTAGTGGAACTTAGGCTCTCCACCCCCCACCCCCAGCCGGGTCCTAGGACCTGGGTCCTGAGTGCTTACTGACCTGAGTCAGAGCCCAGGCTTACTGTGCAGTGTAGACATACTCTTAGTGACTTCTCTAGTGACACAAAGAAAAAGTTTGTTACAGAGCCATAAATTTAACCCAGCTCTCCTGAATCCCAGTCCAGTTCCTTAACCACTAGAGAGCATCCTGATTCTTCAAGTTTTCAGACTCTGATTAAGACTATTCCTGTGGAATTACCTTGTCATACCACACATATAACCTAAAGATATTTCAAGGTATTTCACAGTGACAACTACACGAGATTACCCAAAATGATTTATGAGCAACAATAGTCTGAGATGCCTGCTACAGCAATAATACTCCATCTCAGCCAAGTCCTTCACTTTGATGTGACCGTCAGCTCATTTTTGTGATGGTGGAACTGGAACTGGTCCAAATTATATAACCAATGGGGAATATTACCCAGGACCCCCTCTGTCCAGCTGGCATTGGTTTATTTTGTTTCAGGATGGAGCTGTCCAGAAACTAAAGACAGCTAGAAACAGACAATGATGCATGTTGGTCTATATCCCAGGAATACGTCTAAGCCTCGGGAGGAAGATGATAATGGACTAGATCCTTACCTGTTGTAAATTGCTGTGTAACTCCATTAAAGTCAATGAAGTTGTGCCAATTTACACTATTTGGGGTACAAGCCCACCTTTCCTATTCCCACTATTTCAGATTATGTTTCACCACAGGCCCTTGCAATGTCTTAAACACATGCTTAACTTTACTCACTGTGCGTTACCACATTGACTTCCAAAAAAGCACATAATAGCAATGATAATTATGAGCCCTGAAGACAAATGTTGGGATATTTTGTAGAACTATTAGTGCAACTTCCAAAGGGATGTACAGACCTCCTCAAACATCAGCTGTCTCTCACTACACTGTGGGGCATATGGACAAGTCACAGATAGCTGAAGTGGTGTAAAATATACTGGTATTGGTGGGGGAGAGGTAAAATGTAATGTAACATCTACCATTACATCTGGATAATTTGTTTAACAGTCTTTGTTTAACAGTCAGAGAGGGTAAAGTTAAGTAAATGAATAAGTCTTTGTAGCATCAAGGCCATATTCATCATAGTTGGCCTCTGTACTGAAATTAACAGCATGTAATCAGAAGAAATCAGGCCCAGTCCAACCAATTGTGAGCATTCTGTGAAGTTTGTCAGAGGTGTCCCCTATACCTTTTAGATGAACATTACTATTATCCCATTCTCTGCCACTTCATTCGGAATTAGAAGGATGATAAAAGTCAGTACTGGACTCAAATGAGAATCCCATGACATTCAAAATGTTCCTTTCACCGGATATAGTTTCAAAATGTCTTCTGTTTCGTCTTGCATGATTTTACTTACCCCAAGGTTAGCTTTTCTATTAAAAGACTGTTTTTCACTTTAAAACTAAATGAAAAAGTGTAAACGTCTCCATCTTTTCAGTGAAAAGTCATTTGCACTCACTAATTGGCCTACTTTCCACTGAAAAATTATTACATCAGCTCAATTTTGCTCAGAAAAACGCCATTTTTCAGTTTGTCACAAAATGTGATAGCTCACATTTTTGGAGAGTTTGCAGTTTGTTAGGAATATTTTACACACCCATAGCTCAAAAGCACTTGACACTAACACTTCTTCATTATTTAGAACAATCTGTAAGTATGGGGTGTCTTGGGCCATCTCACTGCTTATCAAAATCCAGTGCACACTCAACCACCCACAAAAGGAAGAGATGATGGGTAGAGGGAAGGTGCCTATTCTAATTCCTGCCCAGCAGCACAGTACATTTATCCTTAGATTAATTCAGAAGTTCTGACCTGGTTGGGGCTCAGCATGAGATATCCCAGAATGTTTGAAAAACCTCTCATCTTCATTGTGTTGAATGTTTTGCCACCCATGCCCATCGTCCACATGCACCTCCAGTGAACTTTCCTATGTATGGAACATGTATAACATATCTGAACCAGCCACTCTCCACAGCCTCCCCAGTGTAGATGGTATCTAAGGCTGTGAAACTAGCAGACAATCAGAAATGGCCCTACATGAAATATTGGAATAATACAGCATACGATCAGAGTAACCCAGTGGTGAGTTATGCCCATTGTGTCCAACTGGAAAAGAGAAGAAGTGAGTTCATTGGGATATCTAAGTTGGTGACAAATCTAGATGGTTGAAAGTACGCTTCCTACAAGCTTCTCAGAAATGATGCTTTACGAACAATGAAAGAACCCTTCAAAATACAAATCATTGTCTTAATTAATTAATATTTGTAGATTATTTGAACAAGCAAGTGTTAAAAAGCAGTAGTAGTATTTAGTACTTCAAAAAGAACATACACAGAAGATAGACTGATTCCCAAAAATAATAAGCCATAAAATGAAACTAAGATCAGCTTAGAGGTCCCTAGTAATCGAGCGCTAAGTGTTGGTAAGTGACATGGGCCCAAATCTACAAAGGCATGTAGGTGCCAACCTCCCATTGAGTTGAGTAGGAATTAGGAGCCTAAATACCTTTTGATGATCTGGGCCTTGAAACCTCCAGAGGAAAAACTAGGCTTTTATCTCCACTTATTTAGTAAACATCTGTAGTGTTATAAAACCTCTCCACTCAAAAAAACAGATGATGTCTCTGATATGTACCAGCTGCTCACTGGCTGCTTGTGCTGTTGATCTCTGCTTGAATATGTATCCCATCATTTTTATACTTAAAATCTGAAATGGGCACTTTTGTGCATGGCACAGTGTTTACTGTGATGCAAGTGCATACCATCTGCAGATAGTCTCATGTCAATGACATTTGACAGAGTCATGCATTGTGCAACTAGGCCAAGCTCAGCATTGGAACAAGGCTTTCAGTGAGCAGGCTGTGCTTACTGTCCTTGATTTACTTCCAGAAGTTCAGACACAAAGCTCCCATTTATCTTGATCAATGCATTTGGCTCCCCCTGCCTAGGCTTTTCACAATTTTGGCTGAGTAAAAATGCTTCTGAGATTTTCCTCCTCAGTTTTTTCTGATCCTCCCAATGTGTGCCAAATGTTTACCTGCCGCTTGATCCTAGAGTACTGCAAATATAAATTGATTCAACCCCAGTTACAATAATTATGGTATTATTAATGCACCTCAAAATATGTACTCAGCACACTGAATTCATCCTCTGTGTGTGTGTGTGTGTGTGTGTGTGTAGCAGCTAGCACAATGGGACCCCACCACGAGTGGGGTCTCTAAATTGTGCTGTAATATGAATGTTTAATAACAATAATGAAAACATGAATTGCACTTCAAGTACTGAGGGCACAATGCCACCTATACTTTGTTACAAAGATATTATATGCATTTCTATGGAAGAAGCAATCTAAAAAATACATCAATCGGAGAAAATACCAGAAAACATACCTCATATTTCTAGACTTCCTAAAATCTTGAAATTAGTGTACATATGTGCAAGTGATGAGCTTGACCTTGCAGCCCTTACTCATGGGAGTAGTCGTGATGAGGTCTATCAGGCCTTTTCTGCTCTCTGTTGTAGTCAGCAGAACATTGAATCCCCTTTATTCAAGCCAGGCTACCAACAAGACTAAGTCCACAAGGGGCCTATGGAGCAGCTGCAACTGTGACAGTAGTCAAAACTGGTGAAATCCTGTCCCTATTGACTTCAGTGGAGCTAGGACTTCACCCAATGATTTCAGTGGGGCTTCTTGTGTACATAAGGAGACTGATCCAATCCCATTCACATCAAAGTGCCCCCCTCCACCTTGGGAAACACTGACCTAGTCTGATTTCCTGCATAACACAGACTGTAGAACGAAATCCAATAATTCCTCCCTACTGCGTGTTCTGATAGGTCTTTTCCCTGCGCTTTATGTGACTCAGTGAGTTGGTCTATGGACTGCACACTGGGCACCTTTGTTGTAGCACAAATTATGCACAGAAGCATCAGGAGAGTTCTGTGAGCAAGTCAGGAGCACAGAGCTCATCCCTATGAAGGCTTTTTCTGGAACATAAATGTTCATTTTAAAGGGATCCCAGCTCAGCTTTTAGGCCCAGCATTCATTGTTTTCATTACATTTTATCATCCTTAGCAGGCCAGTTATGCAATTAGGGGAAAATGGCTTTGTATCCCCCAAGAAGAAAAGCTAAAGATTTTATTCTGAAAGCTGATGCATCAATGGTGGAGAGAGGAGCTCTGGGATCCCCACTTAAAAGCAAAATTACATAGGATGGAAGGGTTCTAGCAAAGCTGCTTAATAAAGCAATTTAGATACACTCCATTTATGCTTCTATTTGTATAAGTATCTTGGTAACTGCTTACTCTGCAACTTGAACAAGTCTCGAATCTTAAGCAGGGCAGCAGAAAACTGTAAAATCTGTGGCAGAAGAAAGTGTGGTAATGAAGGTTTCCTTTCTTCTTCCAACCAAAAGCAATCTTCTAATATTCCTGGTATAACCACTTTAATTAAACATAATTTATTTGATCCTTACACAGGCCCCATGGAATTACTTCTCTCAGATAGTCAATTAAAAACTCTTACATACTTTATAGCCCTTATTATGTGCACCAGAGACACTGTAATAAATAATACAAACCCCACTTTATACCCATTCTACCTTTAGAAAGAAAGAGGGGGTGGAGTTTTAACATGTTCATATTTCCAAGTGGGCTGAAAACCATTCAGCTTTAGTTTCCTTCCTTGAAATGTTTTTTATTCCCAGACTGGACTCCTGTGGCTTGATTCATTGCTAGGAAAAAATCAAGTTCAAATAGGCATGGACCATGACAGACAAACTGTTGCTGTCCTGTCACTTCCTTATGACATCCTGTCAGCTTCAGAAAAGAGGGAAGGCCTGGAAGCAGGACTAACAGGTTGAATGCAAAGGAATAGATAAGCAGTGGCGTAATTTTAAGGGTAATGAAGCAGAAACAGCCGACCCCGAAACAGCACTTTCCACCCTGCCTCCTCTGGGTTCCTCTTTCTGAGTTTTCACGCAGGACTGTTGCACCAGCCAAAGTGGTCTGGAAAAAAGCAAAGTTGCTCTAACTCTTGGGATGGCAGGCCTCAAAAGGCAGAGGGAATGCCTTGGAAAAACATGGAATAAAGAACAACATATTGCTCCACAGTAGACTATTTAAATGCAATATTTTCTTTTGAGCAGTATGCTGCGCCATAGATAACATTTCGCAAAAGATAAGGCCCAGTTGCAAGGGGGGTGCTGAGGGTGTTCTTGTGGCCAGTCCCCAAGGCTGGGGAATCAAGAGGCCTGGGCTCTGCCTGTACTCTGTCTTTCTGTGTAACAATATGTGAGTCATTTGGTCTTTCTGGGCCTTTACTTCCCCCTATGACGAATAGGGATAATATTTCTGAAAGTCATGGGGGTGTACCAGGCTTAATGCAGGTCTGAAAGATGCTTTGAGATCTTTTGAAATCTTTTGGTGCAAGGTCATAATTAACACAAAGTATGAATTGCTGCTTCACCAAACTAGGGCAAAACAACAGAACAGAACAGTTCACTGGAGCCTGGGCTTTTATTGCAGGTTGAATCCAAATTCCCATCGACGTGACGGAATATCTATGACTCCATTTCCTTCCATCCAGTTTTAAAAGCAGAATAAATATGACAGAGCAAGCAACCCATTAAAGTACAAAACACACTGCAATTCAGCCTTGATGGGACAACACAGGAGTGCACCACTTTGGCCTGGACTTCATCCATGAAGAGAAAGCACTGTTTTTTCACCAGTTTAGAGGCAGAAAAGGACATTATGTAGCGCTGACAAAACCTGAGTATATAGGATGAGAGACCCAAGTTGAGCATGACTCCCAGACTACACATCTGCTGACAACTGATGCCTGAATGTCCTCAGATAAGTGAGTAGTGATAATTTCTGCTAAGTCTTTGAAATACTTCTCCTTGCCTATCAGGGCTCTCTCCATCTTGCTCAGTTAAGACTCAGCCAGTTGTTAATCATCCAGGTGTTTATCCTTAGCATATAGTTGCCATTTTACCCTGTTGTGTTCCACTATATCCCCTGGTGGTTTAATATAGGTGTTGAACAGGAGAGAAGAAAGGACCGAGCCCTGCCAGGCTGACTCGGCAGATGAAGGTCATGGAGAGACCTCTGCTTTCTGTTTGAGTGGACACCGTACCATTGAGTTCTGCTAGGTTCTACAGACAGGCCAGCGACCCTTCATAGCTGGCTGCGTAACATGCTGCAAATAGATCAAATAGGAAAATCAAAGATGACTTGCCATTGTCCACAGCTATGGAAAGACCATCTGCCATTGTAACTAAAACTGCCTCTGTGCCACAAGTGTGTGAGAAGCATGGCAGAGATGAGGGTAAAATTTAGCTACTTGGCTACACTCACACTTTACAGCGCTGCAACTGGGGTGTGAAAAAACACCCCCCGAGCGCTGCAAGATACAGCGCTGTAAAGTGTCAGTGTAATCAGCGCTGCACGCTACACCCGTAAGGGATGTGGTTTACATGCAGCGCTGGGAGAGCTCTCTCCCAGCGCTGCCGCTCTGACTACACTTACACTTCAAAGCGCTGCCGGGGCAGCGCTTTGAAATTCCAAATGTAGCCATACCCATAAGACTAGAAAAGCTTTGCATTAGCTTCATATCAGATACAGGCCCCTAGCAGGAGGAGGATATTGGACATGACCAACTAATGGGCTGAGCCAGTGTGACAATCCAACAAAAAAATACTGACAAAAATAGGGAAATATGGTTTTTGTTTTCTGTAGCCACCTTCAGTTATAGTAGTCTTAAACTCTATCTGTAACAGGAGTAAGTAACAAATTTCTAGGTACAAGTGTGATGGTATGTATCCTTTAAGGATTTGATAACCCACCTCAGAGCATACACTCCAAGTCTATGTGCACATTTGTGGTTTTTAATGAAGGAAAAAACCCATCTGAAACCACAAATGCCATGGAAGGGGCTTTTTGCAACTCTTAGGCAACAACAACCAAAAAAAGCCAATAAAACCAATCAAAATACAGATGGAAAAAGAATTGTTTGTACCCAGTCCACTCCGTCACCAGGGGAACTTTGTATCCCAGTACTTTATAGTATGCTGTTCCCTGCAGTAGTTTGTTCCTATCTGTACTGAACATTATGCTTTGTCCACTCTAATTTTAAAAGTTTCCAAGCAAACAGGTTTTACCACCTCTGGGATCATTCATTCTGGGCCTAGTTCAGGAAAACCGTTAGGCACTTGCTTAAATCCACCCCTGTTCAGGAATGCACTTACGCACCTTGTTAAAGTTAAGTATGTGCTTAAGTGGTTTCCTTAAAAGGGTATCTTTTCTGAATCAAGGCCCTAGTCAACAGGTGTTTCATTATACTTAGCCTAAACTTTTCTTAATATCTTCCCATTACTAATCTCATTGTGCCAAGCTAAAACAAAGGGCTAGATTACAAACCCCTTACTCAAATTGACAAGCAGTTTGTCTAATTTAACCTGGCCCAAAGCCACAACATTTTGAATAGGTCTATATGCAGAACAAGAATAATCCTTGGAGTGTCTCACTGAGTCCCTTCAATTTTTCAACATCTTTTTGAAAGTGTGGACACCTAAACTGCACTCAGTCCCAGTCCTTCAGAGTCAGTCTCACTAATGCTGCAGATAGAGATAATATCACCTCCCTATTCCTATGTGATATCTCTACATTTGACCCTGTTAGCCCTTTATTCCTGAACTGGCTACATTTTAACCAGTCATATGGACCAGCATCTAAATCATAGATTATTAGGGTTGGAAGGGACCTCAAGAGATCATCTAGTCCAACCCCCTGCTCAAAGCAGAACCAATCCCCAAATGGCCCCCTCAAGGACTGAGCTCACAACCGTGGGTTTAGCAAGCCAATGCTCAAACCACTGAGCTATCCCTCCCCCCAAAGGGCTCTGAAATGGCTCTGGCTCTGAGTCAAAACAGAGATGTGACGCCATCTGGATTCTTATATCAAGTCCATCATCCCAGTGTCAGAGTATCAAGCAATGATGCATTAAGTGATATGACTAACATCGGCACAGAATAATCTGACCTGATTATACAGCTGATTTACAACTTTATCTTCTGAGGTACTTCCTGAGAGGTCAGGTCCCACTGGCCTCATGCACCTGTTCACACTTGGCTTCAGGAGACACTCAGCACCTTGCAAGCACTCCATTTGCAACACATGCCCAGTGGGCCATTCTGGCAGCTAGGAATTGCTCACTTTCTCAGGCCATGCCCCAGTGCATCCCCCATATCAGTGTAGGGAAACAACTCTGTGTCACCTGGCATTTTCCCGTGCCACGGGAACAAACAAGTAGCTGGTTAAGTCAACTTTTAAGGCTGCTTTATACCACCAGAGCAGCAGTGTCTTAATGGCACATGAGTCCAGTTTTGGACATGCCAAGTTGAAGCTGATGTAGAGACAACCAGGATGAGATGACAGAGATGTGGTCAGAGATTTGGATTAGATGATGGGAAACAGGTTCAGAGGTGAGATAACAGATTCTGGGTCATCAGCACAGAGATGGTAGGTAAAGCCCTGTGGATGGATGTCATCACCTACAGAAAGGGAGTAAGAGAGACATGATGAGTGAGCTAAGAATAATGAATGGGTTGGGGACTGTCACAGTTCAGAGCAACTGCACCTGAATTTGCATCAAAGACACCCACTCTAGGCTCCCAACTCCTTAGTCATCACCTCTCTTGGGTGGAAACCCACATCTCTCTCCTTCCTGACCGGGGTTTTCTAGGCTGCACAGTTTCCTGGCTACACTGCAATATTCCCAGCAAGCCAGACTGCCTAAACAGCCCAGTGCCAGTGCTTTGCTTTTTTTCTGAAGGCTACAAACAGCTGTAATTGGCAGCAGTTGTATGTTACCACACAGCCCTTTATAAGCAAGCACATTTATCCTTAAGGTGAAAATGCTACAGAGAAAACATATTAAAAACAATAAAAGAATCTACATGCATGCTAAATAAGCACAGCAGAGATCATCCCCCACACCCCACAACTTCAACATGGGCTCTGGTAGAAGTCAGTCCTTCAAACCCCACAAAGGGGTTTTTCTATGGTTACAGGTTCATAGCAGCCTTAGCTCAGAACCAGAGCAACCATCAATAGTTCAGTCTTTCCTTTAAGCACCTTTAATCTTGGCCTCAAGTAACAACTGACCAGCAGACTCAGGCCCACTCCTCAGGGTGTAGCTTTAAAAGGCTGGGTTTTTGCATATCCAGGGGCAGAGAATTAACTCTCACCTCTCTCTAGATCATTCCCAGGAAATCCACTTTACACATACACACATATTGTCCCAAAAGACCATTCTTGTCTGCCACATTGTTCAGTATAGTCCTTTGATCATCCAGGCCCACGATACGACACAACCTTTGCATTTAATACAATGGACTCCAAAGATAATTAAACTTAATTCAATAAGGTTTTTCAAGGTTATTGAAGGAAATTGCCATATTTGTCACAGAGACAATCATGAAAAGTGATATGAGAGTGGATAAACCCTCCAAAAGCAATGCTGAAGGCACGGCCAAAGAGGCAGAAAACCAGGAGATGATGAAAGCCAAAGGAGGGAAAGAATTTGAGAAGAAGGGTGTGCCTGCCTGTGTTAGAGGCAAACAAAAGGTCAAGGAGGAAAAGGGTTGGCTAGAGACTCTAAAGTTGCATAACCAAGGAAGAATAAACTGTTTTGTATTATGAAGAGGATCTCCAGTCAAAAGGCAATTGGTGTTGAAAGATATTTCTGATGTAAGCAGAGTCAGGATAAGCTCTACACTGACATCTGGTGGAAAGAATTTCAGAGAGTGTATTTGCATAGGCACGCCTACCCTATCCCAGACTCCCAAGCTGTGGGACTGCTTGGTGACAAATTGCTCACCCTCAGTTGGGCGGTACTGGCTAGACATGGGACATGGGTTCCAAAACCCAGAGAACTGAGAGAGGCTGGGGATAGGTATTTGTGCCTGGTGGTGCAGTTGCCTTGTGGAGCCAGAAGCACCAGTTGCACCTCCTCCTCTCTCTACTGTGGAATATCAGAGATGATTTTTTTATTCCCTCAAGAATTTAAATACAGGTTACTGAGCTGAAATCACTTTGGGCTAATGGTGCACTAGCACTGGGGCTCCCCTACTATGAGCTGGAATCACTAAGAGCTGAAAATCACTAAAAAGCTAAAATCACTGAGCTGAGAGCACTGAGTATGGTGCTAACTAGTGGGGAGCCCAAAGCTATACTGTGGAACAGAGCTGCTGGCGGAGTGGAGCAGTTTGTGGGGATGGCTGGAGCGGATCACGGGACAGCTGGTGGCAGCAGAGTGGCTGACAGAGCGGAGTAGCTGTGGGACGGGTGGAGCGGCCCACAGAGCGAGCGGAGCCGAGCAGTTTGCAGAGAGAACCAGAGCAGCTCACGGAGCAGAGCAGCTGGTGGAGCGGACCAGTTTCTGAGGACGGCTGGAGGAGCAGTGTGCAGCGGCTGGTAAAGCGGAGCAGTTCGTGGAGAAGGCGGAAGCAGAACCCACGGAGAGGCAGGGCAGTTGGCCCAGGACCACGTAAGGTGCCCCTTTCTATCCAGGCTGGGGGGAGGGACCTCTACAGATAAACTCTCGAACTCTGGGGTGGCATTGACCAGAGACTTTTGGGTTGTTGGACTTTGGGGTGATTGGACTTAAAACCCTAAGGAGAAAAAGCACAGTGCCAAAAGTACTTGGAGGTGGGTTTTTGTTTATGGTTTGTGTTATAACCCTGTTTGTGGTGTTTCTCCAATGGGATGCCGCATTAATTCCTTCCTTTATTAAAAAAATTTTGCTACACTCAGACTCCGTGCTTGCGAGAGGGGAAGTATTGCCTCCTAGAGGCGCCCAGGGGGGGTGTGGTATGTGAGTGTCCCAGGTCACTGGGTGGGGGCTCGAGCCGGTTATGCATTGTGTTACTGAAACGGAACCCCTGGATACTGAACCCGGCCTTTGTTGCTGCCAACTCAGAGGGGCAGAAGGGTTACACTTAAGAGAGAATCCTTTCTCAGTTCTCTCATGTACAGGGTAGCTACTGTACTTCTCACATTCATTTATTATAATTGCCTGCTTCACTGCCTAATAAGTATCATGATGTCTGTCATTAGAAAAGAAGTTCATGATTATGATAAAAAACTTGCATGCAATTCAGCAGTCCAAAATGCCTCGGCTTTAATTTATTCATTCATTTAGATTTCAGTGGCACAATGACATTGTCCACAATCCGGGCTGGCTCTAGGTTTTTTGCAGCCCCAAGCAAAAAAAATGTTTGGCTGCCCATCCACCAGTCCTGGGCTCTCACCCCCCCACCAGTGCCCCCCGACTCACACCCCCTGCCCCCCCTGCTGCCCCAGCCTTGGCAGCGCCACGTCCTCTATGGCCCTGCCGCCGCTGCTGCTTCTGGCCACCCCTGCCGCAGTCCCTGGGTGGCTCGGACCGCTTCGTCCACCCCTAGCTGCAGCTCTGGGGGATGGCCACTGTTCAGCACCTGCAGATGGCTCCATGTGCCCCGAGGGGCGGCCCCCAGCCCGAATGTTCCTTGCTCGGAGCCTGCCCAGCCCAGCCACAAGGTGTGGGTGCTGCTCCCCTGCAGTGTGAACCGCAGAAGCCCCAGGGCCCCACCCCCGCATGAAACGCTGCTGCTGCCAGGGCCGGCTCTAGGCTTTTGCCACCCGAAGGAAAAAAAAAAAGATGGCCAGAATGCCGCCCCTGAAAATGTGCCACCCCAAGCGTGTGCTTGGTTTGCTGGTGCCTAGAGCCAGCCCTGTCCACAATAATATTACATGAATATTGGGATAAAAGGATACAGCTTGCTCAGAAAGGAAAGGCAGGGGGAAAGGGTGGGAGTTGTTGCCTTACATATTAAAAATGTATACACTTGGACTGAGGTTGAGATGGAAATAGGAGACAGACTTGTTGAAAGTTTCTGGGTAAGAATCAAAGGGGTAAAAACAAGGGTGATGCCATGGTAGGGGTCTACTACAGACCATCTAACCAGGAAGAAGAGATGGATGAGGCTTTTGTTAAACAACTAGCAAAATCATCCAAAGCACAGGACTTGGTGGTGATGGAGGACTTCAACTACCCAGACATCTGTTGGGAAAATAACACAGCAGGGTACAGATTATCCAGCAAGATCTTGGAAAGTATTGGAGACAATCTTTTTATTTCAGAATGTGGAGAAAGTTACTGCAGGAGAGGCTATTCTAGATTTGATTTTGACAAATAGGGAGGAACTGGTTGAAAATTTGAACGTGGAAGGCAGTTTAGATGAAAGTGATCATGAAATGGTGGAGTTCATGATTAGAAAGAATGATAGGGAAAACAGCAAAATAAAGATAATGGATTTGAAGAAGGCAGACATTAGCAAACTTTGGGAATTGGTAGGTAAGATCCCAGGGGAAGCACGTCTAAGGGGAAAACAATTGAAGAGAGTTGTTAGTTTTTCATTATTAAGGGTACAAAACCAAACTAATCCACTGCAGAGGAAAGATAGGAAGTATGGCAAGAGACCACCCTGTCTTAACCAGGAGATCTTCAATTATCTGAAACTCAAAAAAGAGTCTTACAAAAATGGGAAACTACATCAAATTACAAAGGATGAATATAAACAAATAACACAAGTATGTAGCAAAAATATTAGAAAGGCCAATGCACAAAATGAGATTAAACTAGCTAGAGACATAAAGGTGTGATGTTATTGATATAATCTGGGACCACATAGAACATGGTTGCAACCAAGGTCCGGTAGTGGCACCAAATCTTATGTAAAGGGGGTCATATAAGGTGCCTAAGACCAGGTTATGGGTTGCTGCTTATGATTATGCTGTCTGTATGCATGTGTCATTTTTTAGTTGAAGTTATGAATATTGGCTCTATCCTGTCTGTATTTCAAACTTGTGCTATGCTTCTGGGAGACATCCCAGACAAGTTGCTGTTAGCTCTGCCTAGCCTGCTTGATGGCCTATTAAGGATCATCAGCTATACAATTGACCCATTGAGAGAAGGCAGATATGTCTTGTAACTCAGCAAAGTATGCAGGAACTTGCCCATGTTACTCCAGGCTCCATTTTGCTGTGATTTTCCACAGTAAGGACAAAGAGGTTCTTACACCTGGAAATGCCTATGAAAGGCTGATGCCTCATCTCCATCTTGTCTTCAGTCCTGCTTCTTACCTCTGGAGGGACTTTGCTACAAACTGAAGCTCTGAACAAAGGACTGAATGACCCATCCCAGTGGGGGATGTACTCCAGAGACTTGATTTGAACCTGCAATTTACTCCATCACTGGTACAAGCCTGAACTAAGAACTTTGCCATTACTGGATGTAATTGATTCCATTTAACCAATTCTAACTCTCATCTATATCTTTTTCCTTTTATGAATAAACCTTTAGATTTTAGATTCTAAAGGATTGGCAACAGCGTGATTTGTGGGTAAAATCTAATTTGTATATTGACCTGGGTCTGGGGCTTCATTCTTTGGGATTGAGAGAACCGTTTTCTTTTATTGAGGTGTTGGTTTTCATAACCATTCATCCCCAGGACGAGTGGCACTGGTGGTGATACTGGGAAACTGGAGTGTCTAAGGGAATTGCTTGTGACTTGTAGTTAGCCAGTGGGGTGAGACCGAAGTCCTCTTTGTTTGGCTGGTTTGGTTTGCCTTAGAGGTGGAAAACGCCAGTCTTGGGCTGTAACTGCCCTGTTTAAGCAATTAGTCCTGAATTGGCACTCTCAGTTGGGTCCCGTCAGAACCACATTGTCACAAAAGGGTAACAAGAAGACATTCTACAAATACATTAGAAGCAAGAGGAAGACCAACGACAGAATGAAGAGGGGAAAAAGAATAACAGAAAATGTGGAAATGGCAGAAGTGCTAAATGACGTTTTTGTTTTAGCTTTCACCAAAAAAGATTAGTAGTGATTAGGCATCTAATATAGTGAATGCCACTGAAAATGAGGTAAAATCAGAGGCTCAAATGGGGAAAAAAACAAGTAAAAATTACTTAGACAAGTTAGATGTCTTCAAGGCAGTGCCTAATGAGATATATTCTAGAATACTCAAAGAGCTCACTGAGGAGATATCTCAGCCATTAGAAATTATCTTTGAAAAGTCATGGAAGATGGGAGACATTCCAGAGGATTGGAAAAAGGCAAATATAGTGCCAATCTATAAAATGAGAAGTAAGGACAACCCAGGGAATTACAGAATAGTCAGCTTAACTTCAGTGCCCAGAAAGATAATGGAGCAAATAATTAAGCAATCAATTTGCAAACCCTAGAAGATAATAAGATAAGTAACAGTCAGCATGGATTTGTCAAGAACAAATTGTGTCAAACCAACCTAGAAAGTTTCTTTGACGGGGTAACAAGCCTTGTGGATGGGGGAAAGCAGTAGATGTGGTATATGTTGACTTTAGTAAGGCTTTTCATACTATCTTGCATGACCTTCTCATAAACAAACTAGGGAAATACAACCTAGATGGAGCTACTGTAAGATGGGTGCACAATTGGTTCGAAAACCATTCCCAGAGAGTAGTTATCAGTGCTTCACAGTCAAGCTGGAAGGGCATATCGAGTGGGATCCCACAGTGATCAGTTCTGGGTCCATTCTGTTCAATATCTTCATCAATGATTTAGATAATGGCATAGAGAGTATACTTATAAAGTTTGTGGATGATACCAAGCTGGGAGGGATTGCAAGCGCTTTGGAGGATAGGATTAAAATTCGAAAGGATCTGGACAAACTGGAGAAATGGTCTGAAGTAAATAAGATGAAATTCAATAAGGACAAATGCAAAGCCCTCCACTTAAGAAGTAACAGTCAGTTGCACACATGGGAAATGAGAAATGACTGCCTGGGAAGGAATACTACAGAAAGTAGATCACAAACTAAATATAAGTCAACGGTGTAACATTGTTTAAAAAAAAAGGAAACATGATTCTGGGATGTATTAGGAGTGTTGCAAGCAAGATATGAGAAGTAATTCTTCTGCTCTACTCCACGCTGATTACGTTTCAGCTGGAGTATTGTGTCCAGTTCTGGGTCCTACATTTCAGAAAAAATGTGGGCAAATTGGAGAAAGTCCAGAGAAGAGCAACAAAAAATACTAAAGGTCTAAAAAACATGGCGTATGAGAGAAGATTGGAAAAAAAATAGGTTTGTTTTAGTCTGGAGAAGCGAAGACTGAAGAGGGGACATGATAACAGTTTTCAATTACATAAAAGGTTGTTACAAGGAGGAGAGAGATAAATTGTTCTTAACCTCTGAGATAGGACAAGAAGCAATGGGCTTAATTTGCAGCAAGGGAGGTTTAGGCTGGATATTAGGAAAAACTTCCTAACTGTCAGAGTGGTTAAGCACTTGAATAAATTGCCTAGGGAGATTGTGGAATCTCCACCATTGGAGATTTTTAAGAGCAGGTTGGACAAACACCTGTCAGAGATGGCCTAGATAATACTTAATCCTGCCATGACTGCAGGGGACTGGACTAGATGACCTCTCAAGGTCCCTGCTGGCTTAGGTAACCAGAAGAGCTCAGAAAGCAGAAAAAGCAATTCCCATTGCTATGATGACTGATGTATACTACTGAAAAGAGTTTAACTCTCTTCATGCAGGTGGTCTTCATGCAATAGTCCTTTTGAACACAAGCACTGCACTCACAAAGAACATCCTTACAACACAGAACTCATTACTCTGATCATGAGTTCAGAATCCCTCCAAATCCCATTTTCGTGGAAGCTCGTCCAACTATCAGTGTTATCTGAAAATGGGCTGCTGGCAATCATGAAATGGATTCATTGTATCTTAGTGCCTAAAAAAAGTACTCTGCTAAGCTGTGCCAAAGGGAACATGTCTAATGGTTTCTGAACTACCAGGAGACAGGCCTTTTAAGGACTCCCCCACCACTACTGTGCCATTTAGCTGACACTAATACAGCAGTTTTTGGATATTTTCCAAAGCCAGAACTACTTAGGAACAACAACAATGTTCTTTACAAGGTTTTCTTATCAGAAAGTAAAGCCAGACAGACAATTCACAATATAAACTTACTTGCAACCATAAAGATGCATTTTATCCCTTCTCCCCAGTACAATCAAGGAACCCCAGGAGGAACTGTCTCTCTACGGGGTGTATTTGAGACTCAGTGCTTCCCAGTGCTCTGCCAGGAACGATGCACCTATGCAGTGTGTAAAATAGCGCAATGTAAGCCGTAGGTTTTAAATTCTTTGCAGCCGAGAATCTTTTACTCTCTCTGTACCCAGCTAACACAATGGGACTCTAAATCTGATTTAGGCCTTAGGGCGCCAGAATGCAAATAATAAATGATAATAATCACTGCAATTTACAAAGGTTGTCAGGTTGGATTTTTATCTGTATGGGAGTGTCATTGCGTCTGACTGTCTAGATTCCTGTATAGCACTCATTTCCATGTGATTATTATAGAGTAAATGGTAAAGATAAAGTTCCTTCTCTGTGCTCCAGTCAGCACGGACTGGGAATGGTAGGTGGGCTTTGTGTTTTGTTCTGCAATCACCCTGGGTTTGATTTTTGCCCTTGGTTTCTCTCTTTCTCAATTAGCAAATGTTGTATGAAGTAGGTCTTTTTCAGTCTTTTGAGCATAGGGAGCCCTTCATTTTGCTTGGGTGCCATAAATATTGAAATAAAATCTTATCCCTAACCTTGTCATCTGGAAAGATGATGGTTGCTTGCTGGTGGGGGAGGAGAACCTTTGTGAAAATCCAAGTCTGTGAACAGATCATTTGGATACAGAAGAAAGAGCTGAACTAATAAATTGCTCACCATGAATAATTTACACTGCTCTAATGGTAGAGGGCTCTGTCTATCTGTCCTGGGTATTTCTAAGGAGTCCATCACTGCAGTATCTAGGTGCTGAAATAGCACACTAGAAAGCTTTTAACACATACTAATCGAATAGAAAACAAGAACAGTTTCTGTATCCCTGTGGTTCTAACTGTGGAGCTGTCTGCTTTGCTTTCATAGACACTCATCAACTGTCAAAGGTGAGACAGAACTAGATGAACCCTTTCCCATGATGATATCTGATGAGATTTCCAGAACCAGTCTGTTCCAGTCTTTGCCTTTCACAGGATCAGATACAACATTTGCCTCTGAAAGCCTGGAAGAAGAAACGGAACAGTTACACCTCTGAATAACAGAGTTACAGGGAGGAGACTGGATTTTTGTTCATAGTAGAAAAAATTATCACAGGGTTCTTGTCACATTCGGGGTGCAAATCAGACCAATGAGAGAGTGTCTCCCCACCAGTCCCGTTAACTGCGGGTGCCTCACAGTGCTTTGCTGTTGTAGCTCCCAACCAGGGCTGCTCACAAACAGCCTAACAGCAGGCAGGTCACACCAAATGTCTGTGTACAGCTACAGCTCTGGCCCAGCAGCCTGTCAGCAACACTCCAGTCACACTCTGGCTTCCAGCAATTGTGGTTACCACTTGCAGGGTGACCCCAATACACGCTCAGTCCAGGATTTTCCCCAAAACATGTGTTCTGCACTGTCTATCCCTCTCCTGGGCAGGGCAGATATTAGTGGTTCACTGTCCTTGTAAAGGGTCAATATTCAAACTGGAGTTACCAAACTGTTCAGTTTAAACACAAAACCTAGATTAGTTCAGATTAAAAATGAAACAAGTTCATTTAGCTACACAAAGATTTTAAGTGAGTACAAGTACAAGATATTAAAGTAAAAAATGGTTACAAGAGAAATAAAGATAAAATGCTTCCTAGCAGCTAAATCTGAATCAACTAGATTTGGTAGAAGGTAAAATCCTTACCACAGGTTCCCAGCAACATGGCTAACCAATTTCTCAGGTCAGAATCCCCCACAAAGTCAGAGGTCTGGTTCCTTTGTTTTCTTAGGTGAAAGAGAGAGATCGGGAGAGATCCCTCGTGGTGTTTTTGCCCCTCACTTTTATAATCCAGTCACCCTCTGAAAACATTGTCCTGAAGTTTATCCCAGGGCTGCTTTCGGTCACAGTTCTCTTTCCCTCCCCCCATTTATTTATTTTAACCAAGTCAGTATCTTTGAGATCTCAGAGCAGGTGGACCTTGTTTGACATTTTTTATTTGATACCGATGGAAGAGGCTGCAAGCAAACAATAATACATTGATATACAGGATATATTCTCTCAGCCTTTGCTGTGAAGGTTATTACAGAAAAAAAATCAAAACCATTTAACAATTATTTTTACTGGGGTCCCTTTCCTGCCCTCAGGAAAAAAGAGTTAATGCTACCGCTTTCCATGTCATCCAGTTCACAGGCATGGAGATTAGTGGAGCACTGCAGCACCTTTCCTAAAAGGCACAGATCTGCCGGCAGTCATGGCTAGGGAAAAGAAACTGGGTAGCTTAACCATACAGTTCTCTGCCTTGTTAACTAGTGTGGAGCTGTTTGACTGACAGAGCTAAATTAGGTCATGACAGCTGCATAAAACGAGACAAAGGTTGGACAGGGAAAAAGCGGTTAATGAGATGCAGTAAATTTTTGAAAGATTTTATTGGAAGGTAAAGGGCGTTTTTACTTCACTAACATCTAACCTCTGAAAAACTCTATTTACTAATTTGAGATTTTGATGCATTTTAATCAAGAGGTCTGACATGCTGAAAAGTGGAAGAAGAAGTTTGCTTGTTTTAAACCAGCACAGCAAAGCTTGTTAGTCCTTCTGCAGAAGTTCATTAGCGGAATGAGTTGTTCTAAACAGACCTCGTCTTTATTCTTTTTTTTCCTCCCTCCCTTCTTTCAACACAGAATCACGTCTTTGTTATCACTGAGTACATCAATGAACTATAACCCTGCCAAGCAGCCTAGGGAACTGGTGCAGAGGAGCTCTCATGTGGACTGCATTCCAATTCTGAAGACACTTCCCCCTATCCCTCCCCACCCACACAGGGCCAAATCTTGCAACCCTTTATTATGCCAGCAATCCCACTAAAGACAGTGGGATGCTGAAGAGCCACAGGGTCAGGCCCCGATGCTGTAAAATAGTTCTTATATCCAAATATGATTCATGGCACTATAGCATAAAAAAAGGGTTAGAAATTTGAAGTCACTGAGATGGTATCGTAGAAGATTTAAAGCACTACCAGAAGACAGAGTGTGAGTAACTGTTGTTCCTTTGCATCTAGGGCACCTCTGTATCATACGCAGATAATGCCATTAGATACTTTGACTCCACAGCTGTTTGAAGAAGCATGAATTCCCTTATTTATGTGACATTGAAGAGTCTTATTAATGGGGTTTATTTTTTCCCCTCTGAACATTTAAAGTTCATTAATTAATTGAACCAGATGCTAATTTCCTTTTATAGAATTTTAAAATGCTGTGAGGGGTACTTAAAATTCAACAAAATTAAATTACAAAATCATTTATGTAGCCTAATTTACACATTCGCTTTCAGATACAAACCAATGGAATCAAAATCCAGATTATTACAGTGGAAAGAGAAGGATGGGCCTTATTCCAAGTGTTTAGGTTGCTTGTTTGGGGCTCAAGAGATCTGGGTTCCATTTCCTGTTCTGACACAGACTTCATGTGAGACTTGGGTGAGTAATTTAGTTTATTTGCCTCAGTCTCCCATCTGTAAAATGGGAATAATAGAATCTACCTCATGGGGATGTTGAGAAAATAAGTACATTAGTAGAGTACAAGTAGGAAGGTTGTTTTATCTCAAATTCAGACTGAAAATAAGGTCGAGATTTGAAGACTGAGAATAATTAACAATTTGAACAATTTGCCAAGGGTTGTGGTGGATTCTCCATGATCGGCAATTTTTTAAATCAAGATGATATGTTTTTCTAAAAGCTCTGCTCTAAGAATTATTTTGGGGAAGTTCTATGGCCTGTGTTATACAGGAGATCAGACTGGATTATCACAATGGTTTCTTCTGGCCTTAGAATCTATGAATCCTTGTGAAGCACTCAGATTTAAAAATGTTATTAAAGCTAGTGTTAAAAAAATTATATAATACATAGATTGGGAAAAGTGTTTGTACATCTGAGTATAGTGCTTAGATTATCCACAATACTACACTGGTGGGGGACTGTATAAGTACCTTAGATACAGAGATACTTTTAAGATGGAGTACTTCCATTGGTTTCAATAACCTAGACCTTGTCTATAAGAATGGAGAATCTTTAAAGATTGGACTCTCTCCCCACAAAAAAAATTGAGAAAAGGGAGAAATGCAAGGACTCGATCCAAAAGCCACTGAAATCAGTGCAAGTCTTTCCATCGATTTCAGTGGACTCTGAATGAAGCCCTAAGTGATCGCCTATAGAAGTAAGAGCACTTGTGATCTCACTTTCTCCTGGCTCTGGAAACTGAGTGCTGATGGGTTTTTTTCAGACAGCATGTAAATCTCTTCTTTTATCAAAGCATCTCCTCTTTGTAATGCAAGTGGCAGATGGGGTAAGTGGAAATTGCATATTAAAAACAGCAGAAACTAATATCAGTTTGAATTTGTTCAGACACTGATTATTATCCAATGCTGTGAATGACAGACATTTGCAAATCTCTCGTTAAAGCAGGAGTTTTTGATGAGCCAAATAACAGTTGTGGATTTTCTTGAGTTATCTAAATCAAATATCTCATTTAGCCACAGAAACCTCACAATATTGTCTTGGCTGAGAAAAAATTAAACAGCTTTGGCTTTTCAGTGCTCACTGACTCCTTGGCATTAACATCAAAATCCCACAATGGCAAAACCCACTGTGGGGATTACAGCATGTAAACAGTCCAGTTAATCCGGAGCTGTGCAGGAGATTAACATGAAGGAGCAAAAAAGTGCAAAATACGATTTAATTAGATCATAATATTCCACAATCACCGGCACATAGATTCAACTTTATTACAGGGTTGTGATGTGCTTATTTTGATAGGAAGTTGATTTGCCCATGAAATTATCAAATTCTATCAATAACTACATTATTATCAGGGCCGGCACTTCCATTGAGGTGAACTAGGCAATCGCCTAGGGCGCCAGGATTTTCAGGGGGTGGCATTTTGCCGGGGGGGGGGTGGCAGGCGGCCGCAGTGGACCTGCCGCAGTCGTGCCTGCGGACGGTCCGCTGGTCCCGCGTGGCTCCGGTGGACCTCCCGCAGGCACGGTTGCAGCAGCTCCACCGGAGCCACGGACCAACGGACCCTCCGCAGAAATGGCTGCAGCAGCTCCACCGGAGCCACGGGAGCGGCGCACGGGGCAGCAAAATGGCCGTGCACCTAGGGCGTGAAAAACTCTAGTACCAGTCCTGATTATTATTATCATAAGGGTCTGACTGCGGTTATGGCCCATCTGGCTGATGGGCAATGAAAAAGATCTTAGGGGGAATGGATTTCAGAGCCATCATCACCATAACGGAAATACTCCACTTGAGAACACATTTCCTGTCTCTCCAAGATTGCCAGGTTCTTTGGAGCAATGTAGCTCTAAAATGCATTTTACTTTAGATTTTTCTACATTTGTTTCACTAAACAGTCTCAGAAAGGACAGATAGAGCCTAACCAAGCCTCATTGAAGTCAGCGGAAAGGCATCTACTAACTTCAATGGGATTTGGAGCAAGACCTTAATGAGCTGGACAAAATATATCAGCCAACCTCAAGTATTCATAAATTAAGAGTGAAGCCGTCATGAATCATGAGATCATCTTACAAAATGATGAATTTATCAAATAGTAAATGTAGGGGGAGTCGGGGTATCTGTTCTCTGGATTTTGAGCCTTTAAGATCCAGGTTTTCAAGGTTTTCTCCACAACTGTAAGGGATGGAAACTTAAAGTTGAGATTATCATGTAATCAGCTGACTTCAGGAGCTAGGGCTTTAACAAAAACGCCAAGTTTCCTGAGAAAATTATGGGAACTGACAACACTGTAATATGGACCTAACTATGCCCTCATTTATACTGGTAGAAATCAGGAAAAACTCTCCAGAAGCTACTGATATTAAGGCAAAAGCAGTGTGAGATCAGAATCAGGCCCATAACAGCTATGAATGAAATTCTCCCATCCATTTAGGGGCTATAGAAGGCCCTATCACAGGGCAGCTCACCTGTTGTGCCCTCCAGTGGCAGGCTGCAGCAGAACAGGTGAGCCGGCCTCATTCTCTCTGTCAGTATCCAGTAACTCCAAGACAGCTCTCTTGCCTAACAGTTCTCCTCCTTGGTGCTGGTTTCTTACCAAAAACATAGCGCAAATAGTCCTAACGAAAATCCTCCCCCAAACACAGTCCATTTATCACCTCCTGTGCATGTAGTCCTTAAAATGAGACATCCTCTTCTCCACTGACATAGCACATGTCACTCTCCAACATTTGCAGCCACACCTAGGCTCCTCCTCAGTCCTCTTCTGTCAGAACAGCCACCCAGTCCTTCCAGCTGGATCGCCGCCCTATTCTCCCAGCAGGAAACCTGTCCCACCCTGTGAGCTGCTTTGCAGGGAGACATCCTCACCAGGGGAGCATCATCCCTCATTCCCCCAGCCCTCTCAAATGTTTCCCTGGGCACAACTCTCACTGTTTCCCTACTTTCAGCCCTCTCTGGCCCTTGGCTCTGGCTCTCTGGCTTGAAGTCAGCAGGCAGTTCCCTCTGCTGCTCTCCATCCTTCAGCTCTCCAGCACTGGCTGTCTGGCTCAAGGAGTCAGCCAGCAAACCCCTCTTGCTGCTCTCCTGCCTTCAGCCTTCCTTAGGAACCACCTTCAGTCTTTAGTCTCTGGCAGCTCTCACCTGCCAATCTGACTCTCTCACTCTCCCAGGCAACTCACACCTGCTCTTCCCTGACTGGCCCAGGCAGCTGTGAATCACTTGGTCTCTCTTCCCTCTAGGGCCTAGATGCCCTCTTTTATGCCCAGCTCAGGTCAGCTACAAGTCACAGTTTGCTGGCCTCTTTCCTCTTACAGGGCCAGTGCCACCCAGTGACAGGCCCTCAATGCAGTGGAAGCTCGGCAGTTCCACTGTGCGAGGAATGATGACCATAATGGTCACACAGAACTTCTTACCCACCATGAGTGCCAGGGCAGGGCTCCAGATCAGCTCCGCAGGAGCTGACACAGAAGGTTCATTTAAGGTAGGGCTGGTGCACTGGATTCAACAATTACACCTCTACCCCGATATAACGCTGTCTTCGGGAGCCAAAAAATCTTACCGTGTTATAGGTGAAACTGCGTTATATTGAACTTGCTTTGATCCACCGGAGCACGCAGCCCCACCGCCCCAGAGTGCTGATTTTCTGAGTTGTATCCAAATTCGTGTTATATCAGGTCACGTTATATTGGGGTAGAGGTGTAAATGGATGAAGTAGTTACAACCCCATCAAAAACTCCTACTGTAGGAGATGAACAGAGGCTGAAATTGCTGAACTAGGGCTGAAACAGCAATTATGAAACCAGATTGGCAGAGCTGTCCTCCGCACATCTCTCAGTCCTGCATTGTTTCCAATACAAAGCCTGTTAATTTGTCCGAGGGCACAGAGGTGATGCATGTGACATTCACCCTATTAGAATAGTAGCCAGAGAATATACTTGCACAAATCTTCATTCATGTTTAATTCCCGATGAAGGAAAAAACAAACATTGTGGGGTGTCCACTTTATGTTAATATCCGGGCTTGCCAAAGCAGAGGAATACCTATGGAAAATCTAATCTGCTATTTAGTAACATGTAACCATTATTATCTTTCATTTTCACGGGCCCCTGATATTCTTGTCTGTTGTGGAAGAGTCAGTGTCAAAAACATCACAAGAGAAGTTGTTGTGAGTGCATTTCTGGCCTGACTGAAGCAGAAAGTATAGGAAATCTCACATGAAAGCCTGTCCACTCTGTTCCAGAATTGCCAACCAAATTCTGAAAATTGAAGTTGTGCAGGTAAGCATGTGAATATTTTAGGGCTTTATCTCCTTTCCTCATAGATATCTAGTCCCCATTATTGCTAATTGTGCCCAACCCCAGGAGGCAAATAGACCCAGAGGTCTGTTACACTAAAACCATTTTACACTGTGGAGCAAAATGGCCTTAATGTAAACAAGAATCAGGCCCAGAGTTTCCTCAGAGAACAAAATTATGAATTCCTTTATAAAGTCCTTATAGACTGTCTTTAGTTTATTTATCCAAGAACAATCAAAACTTTTGTCAATAAGATTCTCTTTGTGTAAGGCCAGTTGGCATCTTGAGCAGTTTCATATTGTGAAAGAAATTAATGTTGTTTGGAGAGCAAATTTTTTGGTCACATTACATTAACTGTGCATGCACGGTACCAATGTATATTATTTCCCAGCATGGCTTTTGTTTCCTACCATGTTTCCAGGATGAAAAAGTGCTTATCACTCATAGAACCAGATTTTTAAAAATAATTCTAAGACCCAAAAAGTCATACAATGAAAGAACGCTCTCCAAGAAAAGCCCCAGAGTGCTTCAATCATTCCCTCAGGCTGTCTGCTCATGTCATATAAACATATTCTTATTCTAATAAAATGTATTAAGATTTGATGGCATAGTATCTTGAAATAATTAGGAAACAACCCAGAAATGTCATTACAGGATGACTCTGCTAGGTGAATTATAGCTTTTGTTCAGTAATTTATTTCATACTCTAAGAAATTTGATCCACAAAAAACATAATTATTTTCATTTCCATCAGAACATTAACCTTGCTCCATCCATGGGTGAGTGACCAAACAGGCTCAAACTTCATTTACATCAGTGAACTGAGAATGAGCCAGCTGGTCTGGAAAACACAGAGATAGCCTCTGTTTCTGATTAAACTGAAAAAGTCCAGTAAGATATTTTTTGGTACAGTACACCCTGATCAGGTATCTGAAAAACAGCAGTGCAAGCACTAGTATTTCACACAAAGGAAGGTATTAATGTCATTTTCTCACTTGGCAGACGAGACACTAAACAAATCATATGACTATTCAGTGCTGAAGGAGACATTACATTTTCTATTTCAGCTCTTTGCTCAGCCTGACTAGCCTTTAATAGGCAGATAAACCATGAAAGAACTGCCATTTTAAATCTCTGGAATATAGTCTCTTCTAATGCTCTTCTTCTCACAGATTTTCTCATAGCAAATCAAGGATTTCCAATGTTTCAATCAACACTGGACAGCTGAAATGATAAATAGGAAAGAAAATACCAGCAAAAAGCTAAAATCATTGGTCATTCCTGATATGCTCTTTCCAAAACAGAGGCAGCCATTGTTTTTCATAATTCTAATTTCTGCGTAGATAGGAATGGTATATTGAGATGTAAGTTTATTTTATCAGCTTACTTTTTTAGTGCACTAATTTCACCTAGTTTCTTTTGAGGATGATGTTATTTGAACAATGGCCTGAATGCACAAAGGGAGCTAGTAGCCTAGAAGATCATAGCGATGCACAAAGTCTGAGTTAGGCGCCTAGGGTCCTGTACAATGAATGGGGAGAGAATGAACATTAAGGGAACAGAGAACTTGTTGTTTAATAAATCTTTCTTTGCAGCCACTTTAAACAGAGGATTGTGATACCCTGGAGCTAAATAATGTAGAAGAAAATCTTAAGAACGTGATTTAATTTGTAGAGTACTACATACAGTAAACTACAGTTTGCGCTTGTTTAGCAGATGCGATAGGAATCTATAAAGTTAATCATCAGCATCATTAAAACATAATTGAAATGAGTGTAACGTGTGGGAAGTGTTCCATCCTGAATGACACCCTTAACAGTTAACAAGTAATGTCTAGGCAGTGGCAGTACAATCTTTGTTATTTCCTCCAGTAACGTCCCTCAATTATTTCAAAGGGAGCCTCGATCTATAGTACAGAAGCTGGTTCAGTCTTTAGGATCTTTGATCAACGATGTATTAGTGATGGTGCCCATTCAAATCAAATGTGATGTCCTTTTTGATAATAAAGATGTCTGTCCACCATCAACTGGGGGGAGACCATCAACTCATTTCACTCAAGTCCCCACACAGCCATTAACAGGGCAACATTTCAGTTGCCACTAACTTGGATTAGGTTCAAACCAGTGAGCTGTAAACAGGAATGCACAGCACCTGAGCTTAAGGTGGCCTTTGCTTCATAAGCCTGTTATCTACTCTGTTAAGATACTAAGGGTTAAATTGCGGCATTTAACCACTAGCCTGAACAAGGGGTGACTTGGAACAGCACCGCCCTATCTGTTGTTCACAGATACACAATCCCACCTTGGGCACAGTGTGTACCATTCTTTACGCTAATCCAGCATGTTCACCTAGTTCAACCTGCCCACTCTGTTGGCTGTAATAGAGAGGGCCAGAGCCTCCTCCCTGCTGCCTTTGGAGTGCCTTCGGGAGCAGGAACTGCAACTGTGACACGACCTTGTGTGGGCCATACAAGGGGAGTGGGGGCTGGCCTCTTGCATGTTACCCTACTCATCTGCCCATACTTGTCCAATTCTGTGATTCCTACTCATGAAATGCAGCACCTCCATCTGCAATCCCATTGGAGTCCAGGTGAACATTCAAACAGGTAAGGGCCGGCCAGTGTGAGTAGGGTGATCAGATGTCCCATTTTATAGGGACAGTCCTGATATTTGGGCCTTTTTCTTATATAGGCACCTATTATCCCCCACCTCCTGTCCCAATTTTTTACACTTGCTGTCTGGCCACCCTAAGTGTGAGTGAGGATTTCCGAATGTAGCCCTCACTGAGCGGAAAGATAGCAGTCTGAACACAGGCACTTACTATGGGCCAAGGTCAAGTAATAACGTACTGCTCTACGTCAGGCTGAAAGAATCTGATCTCTATCTGTTTTTAAAAGATCAGTCCTGAAGAAGGCTGACTTAGTGACCCAAATGTCATTAGGAATTCTATTTTCTATTTCCACTGGCCTTTTGCTCCACTTGCATCCCAGATACTGATGAAGCATTGCCCCTAAACACACACACACACACACACACACACACACACACACACACACACACACACACACACACACACACACACACACACACACACACACTTTATTAAAAGTCTCAACATGTTTTAAAAGTTAAATCCTTTCTTTATATGCACCATATGGTGTTCAGTGGATGCTGCCTTGAATTGAACAAAATATAAGGCTGTACTACAAACTCTGCATTTAGTCGGAAGATGCAGGCCTTTCAAATACACCAGGTATACGTGACATTGGTTAAGTGGATAATATTACATTGATGGTGACTACAAATCAGCGTTTTCCTAATATTTTAGTTGAAGTAATTCCTTATAAGACTGATATAATACAATTAAAATATATTGTAGATTCAGAAGGATATCATGCCTTTTCTAAGGGACTAGTTATAGTAGCAGCCACATTAATAGTTTCTCTTGAAATTGGATTTCTAAAGAATTAAAAAATTCAGCTGTAAGACCATAGCACAATGGAGGCTTGCATAATGGACTAAGATATAGCTAGATTTCATGCTCATACCATTCATCCATAAATTATGAGTTTGAATCTCTGAGATACCAAGTAAGCAGAGCACACAACCTAGTCAATTTGCGGTAGAAAGCATGCATAGTGCATTTTGGCATTTTTTTTCAGTGTATTAATTTTCTGATTACAATACACCTCTACCCATCCAATATAACACAAATTTGGATATAACGCGGTAAAGCAGTGCTCCAGGGGGGTGGGACTGTGTGCTCCGGGCAGATCAAATCAAGTTCAGTATAACGCAGTTTCACCTATAACGTCGTAAGCTTTTTTGGCTCCTGAGGACAGCGTTATATCGAGATAAAGGTGTACAATGTATTCATGCAGTATATTTGCCTTCCTTAGACACGTCAGAGACCACTTTAGAAAAAGTTTTTCATATGCTAAATAGGAAAGGAAGGTTTTATGGGATGGTTTAAACAGAGAAAGTGACTCAAAGGCATGGATGGAGGAAAGAAGAGGTCCAAACAGATGTGGCAAGCCACATGAAAAAAGTAATCTCAAACCCTAAAATAATGGGGCTGTATTAATTTAGATAGAATATATGAGCTAAAGATATACCATGACCCAGTCACGGTCCAACAACAAGCAGTATTAAACAAAATCAGGGTTTGGTACACAGAGACCTCAGTTTGCTTAGTACCATGGCAAACATATAATTAAAAATCATTTTAACCTTTTATTAAAGATAACGAAAAGAAGGAAAACCAATGAAAGCATTTAAAATGTAAAGTGCTAAGTAAGGCTTTCATGTTAACAGTATCCCTCATCCCCTTTCCCTTTTGCTGGAGAAGGTTTTTAGAAGAAAAAACTTCTTGTTTGACAGTCTCTTAGCCCTGGTCTACACTGGGGCGAGGGGGAAATCGATCTATGTTACACAACTTCAGCTATGTAAATAACGTAGCTGAAGTCGACATACTTAGATCGACTTACTGTGGTGTCTTCACCATGGTGAGTCGACTCCTGCCGCTCTCCCGTCAACTCTGCTTGCGCCTCTTGCGGCGCTGGAATACAGGAGTCAACGGGAGAGCACTCAGGGATTGATTTATCATGTCTAGTCCCCGCCGATCTGGTGGGTAGTGTAGACCTACCCTCAGATGGTATCAATGATGGTAATATCTGTCCTTTTTGGGAAAAGCAGAGTTAACTGAGATAGGCTGAAGCTGCTGTTGTTACTATTGTTAAAATCTGATCCCATTTCATTCCAGATGGTGTCTGGTGTTCAGCTGGAGCCAGCCAGCAGAGATGGATATGTCATCTGAGTTCCTCTCTCTGGCACGGTCTGGTCAGGACATCTCTCAGGATCAGGATAACGAAAGCCCGGGGACCCAGGAGATGGTGCTGGTGGCAGGCACGATGGTGAAGCTTGATTCAGTAGCCAGTTTTTCTCCTGAAAGTCTCCTTTCTTAAGGCCCATAGAGGGAATGGTGGATGAAATAGCCCCACCCTCTCATTATTTTGTCCACTGGGTGTGCTTAATTTACAACACACCAATTTTGGCTCACTGATTTCTGGTTCCACACTTTTCTTGCTTACCAAGCACCATCTTAACACAGTCCTTGAGCTATATCAGTAGGCCTTTTCACTTGGACTAATTCAGTGTGTCTCTTTTTCATAGCTTTTTCCAACAATATCTGGTTTTATAGGTTATTGTGACATCTTATGAACTTTCAGGTACTTCTTACAGTGGAGCCCACAGTAAGGGTACATTCGTAACCCCAATTATCACAACAGGCCATAGATAGATAAAGTGGGCTCACTAAAATGTTTCTTCCACTTGGAATGATTCTATCACCAGCATGCACTTATAATGGGGAAAACTGGTTCTATTATGGATATCTCTCAAAGGAGAAGCAACTCTTAAATGTGATCACCAGGTAAATGGATAGATAGAAAGAACTTTGAAAAATGGAAGGGAAATGACAAAAAAGAAGCTTAAGACTAGAGGAGTGGAGTTAGTGATGTTACTTCAGTGATAACAAAAGTACATATTGTTTTTTGACCTAGGAAGACAATTATGGTATCTTAGGTGATTATGACATAGCTGTTGCCAGATCAAGATATGGGACTCTAAACTAGCCTCTACGGACTGATTTGAAAACGGCTTCCTAATGAGGACATCACTGAGTTTTACCTTCCAAGCCAAAGAGAAGCGGGTAAATTGGAAACTCTTTTGGGGGCATGGATTGTCTGTGCTCTGTTTGTAGCGTGCTCAGCACAACATGGTCCTAGTCTGTGACTGATGCTAGAGGCGCTGCATAATGAACGAAGGGGTTAATCTTCTGAAATATTCTTCACTACTAAAAAAGGTTAATGTAAAATTATTTTTTCTTTGTAGAATTAGCTATATAAAAGGCAGCAGGACACATTGGTGCACTTTGTAATCCATAGTCAAATGCAGGGAAAAAAAAGTTGCAGAGAGTTTTATAGAGGAGTTTTGATATCCTTGAATAAATGAAATTTTAATACATGAAAATTCAACACTCAAATGCACATCTGCTCAAACTGTCATGCAAAAGCTTAAGCCTTGAACCTCTATTATGTCAAAGAGCTACAAAGTCATAGACTGATTGTGAATGTTCTGAATGAGTCCTTTACAAGCTTTTTTCTCCTTTAAAATCTTTTTTACGCAGCCTTCAAAACAATAACATCAGAGATATTAACAGCCCCAAAGGTTTTATTTTAAAGACAGAACAGAAAAAAGGAAATATTTTAATATTAAAAAAAAATTCTATATAAAATGCCAGTCTGGAGGGGGACAAAACATCTCTGATAAAGCTTTCAGAATATGTGAGCCAGCCTTTGCTACAAATCCTGTATCTTCTGCTAGGTGTCACATTGCATTAGAGCCCTTTCAGTACTTCATCTGTCAAAAGAGGATTTGAAGGTCTTACCATTGATGAAATATAGATTGTGACAGCATCAATTCAGAAAGGTATATCTTGGAAAATGTGGCAGCCAATATGCAAATACAAATTGATTGCCTTCCTTCAAACCTGTAATAGCTGTTGCCTAACAAACTGAAGCTGTTCAGACCTGGTGACACATTCTTGGGAGCACTAGGATGCAGCAGGGCAGGCAGAAGAGGGTCCTTTTGGTAGACCTTGTCTACCCTGTATCACATCTTCACCTACCACTTTAACCTGACTCTGAGATGTTTATATGACAGATCTGCATATATGCTGTCTCAGCTATTGCCAGCCTCCACTGAAAACTATAGGACCTTGTCACATGCTGACCTCCAACAGGAAATATTTCTCAAAGATCAATAATTTGTGAGGTACCCACCTGCTTATGAAACACCACCAGAGAATTGGGGGACTCCCCTTGCATCTCACTTGTGCGTGATGAGGCAGTGGTGGGGTGAGTTTTCTTGAAGTTTATGCAGCAGAAGATAACATTCAAGGGTCAAATCCTGAATTTTAACTAAGACCTTGTCTACACATGATTTGGTGAATGGAAAGCCAGGGTGTTACTCCACAGTGCACTAGCCTGCCATGTACTAACAGGCCATGTGGACCCTGTTACTGCACACTAAAAATTCTGTAGTGCTAAGTTCTGATAAGCTCTACGTTTTAACTTAATAAACATTCCCTTTGATGTCAGGGTCTGGCCCAAACATTGAACTCTGACAAGTTAACTGAATGGAAGATGGAAGTGACAGTGGCATTCAAATAACATCAGGAAAAATATATTTGGAATAGTGAACTCATGAGAAACAACCCAACCAGCATTACTTAGCTTTTTAACTGGCTAGAAGAAATAAGGCTGGCAAAAGCTACTCTGATTTGCAGTCCAAATCCTGTTTTATTGTTCTTATTTGTTACATAAACATTTCTAAAGATTTATATCTTCCCTCTTTGTGTAGTATTGAGTGTCCAGGATCTTGCTCAATGTGAGGCTCCTTTTTTCCATGTCAGGAATTCAGGGTTAAAATAGGAAATAATATTCCTACTGTATCATGGCTTAACCTAACCTCTGACTGCATCTAAGTCCAGATGTACAGGAAAGACTTCCAGAGAGATCACCTTACTTTCAGGTTGGAATATGATCCCTTTCAAACTATGTTCCTTTCCTTTTTTCCACCTTTCAAAAGTGCCAGAGAATGTCACAAAATACTCTGTAAATCACTTGTGGCAAATAAATCTGTAGAAACGCTCATAGTGAGTGGTTACCAGACCACTTGCTATAATTTACTTGAGAGAGGGAAACGAGGACCTATCAATGTCCAATGAATGTACATTGCTTATAGTGGATGTCAAAGAATGCTAGTATTCGTGGTGAAGGTGGGTGAAATTCTTTGTCAACAGACTTCTCAAAAGAAAGAAAAGATCTGGTTCAAACCATATGACAGGAAACCCGTAGACTTCACTGGATTCCTGAACTTTGTTCTGAATACAAATTATACACAAAAAAGAAGGTCTTGAAAAATAACAAACTTTTACAGAATAGCTTTAAACTTTAATCCTTTCAATATAACAGATGGCTCTATATAATTAGCATTTCATTTACATATAGCCACAGATAAGAAAAGCAAGAATAATCTTAATGAGTAAATGTGGAACCTGTAGTTCCAACATATTAATGAGTCTTAGGGCTATGCACTGCCTTTGCTCCACATGCAAAATTCACACTAACATCACTAGGACTAGTGCTCATGGAGAGCAACTGATATATGGCTTTTCATACCTCAAAACAGATATAAACTTTGGCCCTGCCGTTATTTCTGCACTGAGAAATTTGAAAGGAATGACAAGATCATCATTAGAGAAGATTTTACATGTCTTCAAATAACTTACTTATGTAACCTTCTCAAAGCCGTTTCAATACTCTATTTACTTTACTGAGCCTTGCTGAATTTCTGCTCTGAAACATACATATCCCTTTCTACTGTAGCCAGCCAAAGGTCCCATTTTTAGATGAGTGAAACCATTATGCTAATATGCCATATTGATCCTTTTTGACTGATCGGGATTCAAGAAATAATGAATTACAGATATCTGTCTTTCTCCCACATTTGAAAAGTAACCACTAACCAATCCCTCCTGAGGTCAGAATTAGGCTTATCAAAAAGGAAAAGGAGCCAAACTTACAAGATCAGCTTACAAGAGATGTGTTAGTGAAAAGGGTGTAACATAGAAGTTCCCTTTTATTATTGAACACCCAAAGTGTGACTGGGGCTTTCCAGAAACAAATAAAGACATGGGGCAAATGCCTCAGCTGGTATAAATTGGTGTCAATCCATTGATTTAAATGGATCTATAGCATAGATTAATTGAATTCAATAGGTTTATGTTGATTTACACCAGCTGAGATGATTTCATGAATCCGGAAGAATTTACTGTTTACATTATTGAACAATTGAGGGCTATGAACAAACAAAAGGCAAGGAAGAGGCGAAGGAAGAGAACAGTTACAATAATCAGATCCCACACTCACTCCAATAGGGAATTTATATCCACTCTGATGGCCTGTTATTTAGTTACTTATGACTAAGTGAGTTCACTTCGTGAAGGCAGCATGGGAGAAGTGACTGTTTAGGAGCTCTTGAAGAAGAAAGAGGACAGTGGCCTGATGTCCCAGTTTTGAGAGGGGGGTACCATGAATGTGAGAGCTCTATAGAAGGAAGAAGAGGGACATGAAAGGGGTAGCATGGCTAGTGTCACTCGCACAGCTCACAGATGGGAGGAAGTATGGAAGGAGATGTAGTGGTGGTCAAAAAAATGGGATGTAACGTTCAAGGTTATATTAGCAAAAATGTCTCTTTCCTGGGTGAAAATTAATTGAAATTTTGAATTTTGCGGTTGTTTGGTTTTTTGGACAAATCCTGTATCTGGCCAGAAATAACAGGCTGAAATTGTGAAAATTTTTAGTGAAAATTTCAAACTTTTTTTAAATTGAAATTTAGATAAAAAAACAGACTTGCAGTTGTGAATTCTACATATTTTTTACTAGCTCTGGAGAGAATGTCATCTGTAAAGGTCAGGCTTGAGCAATGTAGGGCCTTGAAAGTACGAATAAGAAGTATGGAACCAATATACAGAAGATTACTGAAGTCTGAAAGATGTAGCTGCAGTTTTAGCACAGAAATTATACTGCCAATTTTGTGTGGGAATTCAATGTTCTAGTTAGAGAAAATAAAGATAACCATTGTATTGACACAGCAGTAGGGCTATGTTTAAAAAACAGCAAAGTAGTTTTCTTTTTCTTTTTTGTTAAGCTCCAGTAGGTTATGAAGGAAATGCTTTGTTAAAGCAGGAGGACTAACTAAATGAAAGAAATTAACTGGGCCACAAAGATATTGATATCAAGTTCTAAAACTGTAAGATTAAAAAGAAGGAGACACCAAGGACTGAGTTTTATCTCAGTGTTTTTATTCCTGATTTTATTTCAAGACATAGATCAAAATTATCTTTTGGATCCTAATTAAGTGATTTAATACAAGGACATATAACAATTGTGCATCTTTTCCATGGCCAAGAAACAAGGAAAAATGGCAGCCAATCAGCCATTACTAAGCTTAACAGGGGAAATTAGCTGAGTATTGTGATATTTTTTCCCCTCCATCTGTTGCTTTTAAAATGAATTCAGCTATTTTGAATGAGAACTTTTTGAAGGAGGAATGTGCACTAATGAGGGTGTTCCACAAATCTGTCATATAACTGCTTGGAAAACAGAAGAGATAATAAGGAGGTATTGTCAATTAAGTGAACATTAGCAAAGAAGAGGCAATATATCTCCGAACTTTTCAAGACAGAGTACAGTAGAACCTCAGAGTTAAGAACACCAGAGTTATGAACTGACAGGTCAACCACACACCTCATTTGGAACCAGAAGTACACAATTAGGCAGAAGAGACCAAAAAAAAAAAAAAAAAGACAGTACTGTAACAGTATTGGGTTAAACATATACTACTAAAAATGAAGGGAAAGTTTAAAAAGAGATTTGACAAGTAAGGAGACTGTTTCTTTGCTTGTTTCATTTAAATTAAGATGGTTAAAACAGCACTTTCTTCTGCATAGTAAAGTTTCAAAGCTGTACTAAGTCAATGTTTAGTTGTAAACTTTTGAAAGAACAACCATAACGTTTTGTTCAGTTACCCCCTTCCTCAACCCTCCCTCCCATTTGTGTTGCTGTGAGCCCCCAAATGCACGTGGAAGAAAAGGCAGTCGGGCCTGGTGCTTACTCAGTCTATGCTAGGGCAAGAAGTCTTCTCGTGCCATTCGCTGTCCTGCTCCGTCCACATGCCTGCATAAGGGACTGCCACAATCTGGCTCCAATGAGATCAATACCATCTATCCTTCTTTCTCTTTCTCATTCTCTCTTTCCTTTGCCTCTACCTTCCCCTAACCACTCACAATTGGATGGAAGCATCAGAGGGGTAGCTGTGTTAGTCTGAATCTGTAAAAGCAGCAAAGAATCCTGTGGCACCTTATAGACTAACAGACGTTTTGGAGGATGAGCTTTCGTGGGCGAATACCCACTTCGTCAGACGCATGTAGTGGGAATTTCCAGGGGCAGGTATATATATATGCAAGCAGGCTACAGATAATGAGGTTAGTTCAATCAGGGAGGATGAGGCCTTGTTCTAGCAGCTGAGGTGTGAAAATCAAGGGAGGAGAAACTGGTTTTGTAGTTGGCAAGCCATTCACAATCTTTGTTCAATCCTGAGTTGTTGGTGTCAAATTTGCAGATGAACTGAAGCTCAACAGTATCTCTTTGAAGTCTGGTCCTGAAGTTTTTTTGATGCAGGATGGCCACATTAAGGTCTGCTATAGTGTGGCCAGGGAGGTTGAAGTGTTCTCCTACAGGTTTTTGTATATTGCCATTCCTAATATCTGATTTGTGTCCATTTATCCTTTTCCGTAGAGACTGTCCAGTTTGGCCGATGTACATAGCAGAGGGGCATTGCTGGCATATGATGGCGTATATTACATTGGTGGACATGCAGGTGAATGAACTGGTGATGGTGTGGCTGATCTGGTTAGGTCCTGTGAAGGTGTCGCTGGTGTAGATATGTGGGCAGAGTTGGCATCAAGGTTTGTTGCATGGATTGGTTCCTGAGCTAGAGTTACTATGGTGCGGTGTGCAGTTACTGGTAAGAATGTGTTTCAGGTTGGCAGGTTCTCTGTGGGAGAGGACTGGCCTGCCACCCAAGGCCTGTGAAAGTGTGGGATCGTTGTCCAGGATGGGTTGTAGATCCCTGAAGATGCGTTGGAGGGGTTTTAGCTGGAGACTGTATGTGATGGCCAGTGGAGTCCTGTTAGTTTCTTTCTTGGGTTTGTCTTGCAGTAGGAGGCTTCTGGGTACACCATCAACCTCAGCCTGGACCAATCTACACGGGAGATCCACTTCCTAGACACCACAGTGCAAATAAGTGATGGTCACATTAACACCACCTTATACCGAAAACCTACCGACCGCTATGCCTACCTTCATGCCTCCAGCTTCCATCCCGGGCACATCACACGATCCATTGTCTACAGCCAAGCACTGAGGTACAACCGCATCTGCTCTAACCCCTCAGACAGAGACCAATACCTACAAAATCTCCACCAAGCATTCTCAAAACTACGATATCCGCACAAAGAAATAAGGAAACAGACAAACAGAGCCCGACCTGAAACACATTCTTACCAGTAACTGCACACCGCATCATAGTAACTCTAGCTCAGGAACCAATCCATGCAACAAACCTCGATGCCAACTCTGCTCACATATCTACACCAGCGACACCATCACAGGACCTAACCAGATCAGCCACACCATCACCGGTTCATTCACCTGCACGTCCATCAATGTAATATATGCCATCATATGCCAGCAATGCCCCTCTGCTATGTACATCGGCCAAACTGGACAGTCTCTACAGAAAAGGATAAATGGACACAAATCAGATATTAGGAATGGCAGTATATAAAAACCTGTAGGAGAACACTTCAACCTCTCTGGCCACACAATAGCAGATTTAAAGGTAGCCATCCTGCATCAAAAAAACTTCAGGACCAGATTTCAAAGAGAAACTGCTGAGCTTCGGTTCATCTGCAAATTTGACACCATCAACTCAGGATTGAACAAAGATTGTGAATGGCTTGCCAACTACAAAACCAGTTTCTCCTCCCTTGGTGTTCACACCTCAACTGCTAGAAGAGGGCCACATCCTCCCTGATTAAACTAACCTCATTATCTCCAGCCTGATTCTTGCTTGCATATATATACCTGCCTCTGGAAATTTCCACTACATGCATCTGATGAAGTGGGTATTCACCCACGAAAGCTCATGCTCCAAAACGTCTGTTAGTCTATAAGGTGCCACAGGATTCTTTGCTGCTTTTAATTGGATGGAGATAGCAAGAAGTCAAAACTTGACCAAAAAAAAATGGAAAAACTCCCATTGACTTTGATGGGTCCAGGATTTCACCACACAGCAAACCTGTATAAATATTTGGATATGAATGGAACAGTGAGGTTAAAATGCTTCTTCTGACATTCTCCCTTTGCAACCTCCAAGAAGCTTACCTTGGGGGTTCCTGGGTCTCTGTGTGCTAGTAACTCTCGGATGGTTTGCATTACCATCAAATTTCAAGCAGACTTACAGCTAATGAAATGCCCCAGATTTATTAATCACGTCACCCAATGCTCTAAAGTTCAACCAACCTTTTTTTGACATTTTACAGCCAATTAACAAACTACAGTGGAAACTGCATTTAAACAAACTGAATTGAAAGTGCTCTGTTTTGGAAACATGGCACAGAACTGTTTTCAATACAGGAAAAGAGATGCCTACTTGCTGCTGATTTCCACTTTGGCTTTTTCTCCGGAAGGGCAAGTTAAAATCTTTTAGCAGGATCAATGAAACCAAAATAATGGTTCGTGGAAGGGAGTGATTCTGTGCATTATTTTGTTTGGGCAATAAGAATGGTACACTCTCCAATGACAGCAAGACATTTATTAGCCATGGAAACACGTCACACTCTGCAACTCTTCCAGATGTGCTATATAAATCAGTATCCTTTGCAAGCCAAATGTGTTGTTTTTAAGGTTCCAAAGATACAGAAGTGGTGGCCAGATTTCATAGGGCCTGACTGTGGACTGTGAGCACTTACACACTAGAATAATCCTGCTGAAGCCAATGGGACTACCTGGGTGAGTAAATGTTCACTGGTAAGTAAATGTTTTCCAATCTGGCCCACAAAGCCTATGCTAAGGTCAGGAAAAAAAATAACCTCAACGTGTAAGGGAAAAATAAAGAGGATGACTAAAGGTGTGATAGAACAACCGTACAATGGGCTGGCATCATTAATGATCTACTTACCACTATACTCTAGGCTAAATTAATTCCTTCCTAAATCTGGTTGGAGTGCACATGAACAGCTCATTTTGGGGATTACAAGGAAGTCTGTTTACTAATACCATTCTTCTTTCTGCTGATGGATGTTCAAATAAGAATCTGGAACATACATTACAAAGTCACAGCACATGTTGGTAGGCTACAGTTGTGACTTCCATCTTTTGTACTCTGGCCTTCCATTATATATCCTCATTCTCTTGGACAATTACGTGAAATACAGTGAGGTGTAAATAACACCTGAAGATCTTCTCATCTGTGAAGTCAGCTACTTAAACCATATAATGATGATAATTAATAACAGTAGAATTTGTGACTATACTTAGTTCTAGATCCTCAGCTGCAGGTGGTATACATTCAGTGAAGCTGTGGAGATGGAGGAATGAAAATGACTCTCAGTCACTCTGTTACACCTGGCTGCTCATTGGCCCCAGAGGCTGTTCCAGTACCTGAGGATCACTGGACTATAGGAATGACCCCTCTGTCCTAGGAATGCCCCTGTACCTTGGGCCAGGAGGAAGGGCTAGCACACAGCATCTACAGTCCTTCCCCCTGTGTTCCTTTTAAATAATGGGACTCTTCAGGGGATAAGTTAAACCTTTCCAGGTGCTTTGTGCTGCCAGAGAAGAGCTGAAGCCTACAAGCCTGAGCTCCTGTCCTAAGGCGAATAAATGAATCTGCCATGCTAAAATGAGTTAGTTGTTTCAGGTTAGCATCAGCAAAGTATACAGTGGGGACCCAGCCCAGCAACTCCCCAATGCTGAGAACTGAGTGCATGCCATTCCTCACAGCAGGTGTTCCTTCTAAGTTCAGGCCTTGCAACACCACTGAGCGAATTTAAGAAGAGTAATTAAACAAACCAAAATCTTCTACCTTGATATTTAATATAAAACCCCCTCTCTTCATATCAATGACACTAAGGGTCCATCTGTGTAGCCGCTGGGAGGTGTACTTCCTAGACCAGGTAGACGTACACATGCTAGCTCTAAAAATAGCAGTGTGGCTGCCATAGCACAGGTGGCAGCTCAGGTTAGCTGCCTGAGTACAAGCCCACTTGACCGCCTAGGTACATCCACAGGTGGTTAGCCCAACCCGAAACCCATGCTGCTGAGACCACACTTCTATTTTTAGGCACTAACTAACTAGCACATTTACGTTTCCACTCGAGTTGGGAATTGTTTTATAAATTGTTGTTTTATAAATGTACCTCAAGTCAAACGTCTATTCCTAGTCTTTCCAGTTGCAAACAGGAATATGTCAAAGCACACTCCGGTACTTTCACTGCCCTGTAACAGTGTCCACACGGTATGATACTGGTGGGCACACTGGTGCACTGTAGAGTCACACCCTGGCTTGCTGCACAGAACCGTCCTGTGCAGACAATCCCTTAGCTAGTGAGTGGCTTCCTCACTACAAGGGTCTCTATTAAGGGGTTTTACCTTGTACATGGTTCTCAGCTTTTTTGGAGTCCTCTATAAGTAATTTCTTGATATCACACAAAGACTTTGGCTTCCATGAAGAGTCCTATATAGAAGGTCCTGCAGTTAAAACAATTGAGTTGTTAGCATCACCTGGAGTTCCATGTAAGACGCAGACTTCTTTCTCATGTAATGCATCTGCCCAGCAGAACTCAGCTGAGAGATAGCATACAGTTTTCAGCATTCCTGTGCTTCATTCAATTTTCCATCTGGGCTGACTGAGGCACCAAGAAGTGTCAATGACTTGTTAAAAGGGATCAGACACATACTAAATCAGTGGCCCTGACAAGGTTAGGAATCAGATCGCACAGACTCCAATAGTTTGCTATAAGTAGTAAGCCACATGACCTATTTAATGAGGTTTAGGAATGGAATCCATGAAAAGAGTAACTTCACAGTCAAATGCAGATGGTGAAAATTGTCCAGTATATCTGAAAATGTAGTTTTACATTTTTTAAAATGTAAAATTTTAAAAACAGAGGTAATCTTTAGATGATTGCTATTAATACAGAAAGGACTACCTTAGCACTTACTCTCTAATTGATATACCATTCTTTTAGCATTCAGTTTCAGCACAAGCTGGAGAGTTGTTAAACATCTAAACATCATCTTTTGGAAATGAAGAAGTCTGAGTGGGTGTATTATTAAATTATCCCCATCCATCAAATGACTCACTGTTTGAAGGACCCACATCTAATATTTTGGTTCAAATGTTGCTTACTCTAATTGTAGCTATAATTTTAACCCTCCAGAAAGATCTGCAAAAAGGGAATGAATGTTGTTTGTCTTTATACTGAATGAGACATTTTTACATCCCTTCTGTTCCTTGCCTGTCTCTCTTGGATGTGTCATCAGGATTAAGCAGTACAGCACAGACAGCAGGCTTTATGACATCCTAAACATGGCTGTTATTACTGGAAAACTATTTATCTTTAGCTGGAATCTGATTTAGCGGTTCGTGAAAATGCACAAAATAGGGAGAAAAAAGAATTTTCAGCGACTAAAGTGAAATGGCCTATGTAACTGTAGGCCAACATTTTCTGAAGTGATCAGTCTTTTTGGTGCAACAGTTTTGGGGGTGAAACTTAAGATCTATAGCAGACTGCCTTGCCCTGAAGGGCCGAAGCTAGCCAACCCTGATTACAATATGAGCCACATCTGGGAGACATCAGGGTGACTGCTCTATAAAGACCAGCCGGAGGAGGAAATGAAAGGGCGAAGTGTAGAGAGACTGCAGGTAGTTTGAATGGCTCCTGCAGAAAAGACCCTGAGACTAAGGGAGCCTAGGGAGCAGAAGGCTCCTGTGGGGAAATCTGGATGACATTTGGGACTAGAAATTTGGGGACCTACAGGCCTTTACCAGAATGCTAAGCTCCAGCTAGGAAGAGCTGGGAAAATGGGCTGTGAGATGGAAGAAGTGCTCTGGCTTGGGAGAGAAATCACTAGTGCTAAGTACAGACTGTTATCTGGTGATGGACTTTGTTAAGCATTGTTTCTGTTGTCAAATGACCCAAGGAAGGGTGTGTGGTTATTCACGACAGGCTGTGTACAGTTCTTAAGAGCTAAATGAAGCAGCATGTCTGCAAAGTGATACCAGGCCATGAACTTTATAAACAGTAAACAGCCACCCCTCTACACAACCTCTTGAAGATGTGTGCTATTTGGAAAGTGTTGAGTATTCATCCTCTGAAAATCAGAACCTTTTAAGGTGTCTCAATTTAGGTTGTGCAACCAAAATCACTGGCTCCTTTTGAAAATGTAAAAAGAACAAAGAGTGCTTGTGGCACCTTAGAGACTAACAAATATATTTGGGCATAAGCTTTTGTGGGCTAAAACCCACTTCATCAGATGCATGGAGTGGAAAATACAGTAGGAAGATACATATATATGTGTGTGTGTATATATATATATATATACACACACAGAGAACATAAATAGTTGGGGGTTGCCATATCAACTCTAACGAGACAAATCAATTAAAGTGGGCTATTATCAGCAGGAGGAAAAATCACTTTTGTAGTGGTAATTAGGATGGTCCATTTCAAACAGTTGAAAAGAAGGTGTGAGTAACAGTAGGGGGGAAAATTAGCATGGGGAAATAGTTTTTAGTTTGTGTAATGACCCATCCACTCCTACTCTTTATTCAAGCCTAATTTAATGGTGTCCAGTTTGCAAATTAATTCCAGTTCTGCAGTTTCTGGTTGGAGTCTGTTTTTGAAGTTTTTTGTTGAAGAATTGCCACTTTTAGGTCTGTAATTGAGTGTCCAGGGAGGTTGAAGTGTTCTCTGACAGGTTTTTGAATGTTATAATTCTTGATATCTAATTTGTGCCCATGTATTCTTTTGCATAGAGACTGTCCAGTCTGGCCAATGTACATGGCAGAGGGGCATTGCTGGCACATGATGGCATATATCACATTGGTAGATGCGCAGGTAAATGAGCCCCTGATGGTATGGCTGATGTGATTAGGTCCTATGACGGTGTCCCTTGAATAGATATGTGGACAGAGTTGGCAATAGGTTTTTTTGCAAGAATAGGTTCCTGGGTTAGTGTTTTTGTTGTGTGGTGTGTGGTTGCTGGTGAGTATTTGCTTCAGGTTGGGGAGCTGTCTGTAAGTGAGGGCTGGCATGTCTCCCAAGGTCTGTGAGAGTGAGGAATCGTCCTTCAGGATAGATTGTAGATCCTTGATGAAGCGCTGGAGAGGATTTAGTTGGGGGCTGAAGATGATGGCTAATGGCGTTCTGTTACTTTCTTTGTTGGGCATGTCCTGTAGTAGGTGACTTCTGGGCACTCTGCTGGCTCTGTCAATCTGTTTCTTCACTTCAGCAGGTGAGTATTGTAGTTTTAAGAACGCTTGATAGAGATCCTGTAGGTATTCGTCTGTCTGAGAGATTGGAGCAAATGCGGTTGTATCTTAGAGTTTGGCTATAGACAATGGATTGTGTGATGTGGTCTGGATGAAAGCTGGAGGCATGTAGGTAAGTTTAGTGGTCAGTAGGTTTCTGGTATAGGGTGGTGTTTATGCGACCATTGCTTATTTGCACTGTAGTGTCCAGGAAGTGGATCTCCTGTGTGGACTGGTCCAGATTGAGATTGATGGTGGGATGGAAATTTGTTGAAATCCTGGTGGAATTCCTCAAGGACTTCTTTTCCATGAGTCCAGATGATGAAGACGTTATCAATGTAGCGCAAGTAGAATAGGGGCATTAGGGGACAAGAGCTGAGGAAGCATTGTTCTAAGTCAGCCATAAAAATGTTGGCATACTGTGAGGCCATGCGGATACCCATAGCAGTGCTGCTGACTTGAAGTTATACATTGTCCCCAAATGTGAAATAGTTGTGGGTGAGGAAAAAGTCCCAAAGTTCAGCCATCAGGTTTGATGTGACATTATCGAGGTTACTGTTCCTGACAACTTGTAGTCCATCTCTGTGTGAAATGTTGGTGTAGAGAGCTTCTACATCTAATGGCTAGGATGGTATTTTCTGGAAGATCACCAATGGATTGTAGTTTCCTCAGGAAGTCAGTGGTGTCTCAAAGATAGCTGGGAGTGCTGGTGGTGTAGGTCCCATCTTTTCATGTTCTCTCTGTGTATATATCTATCTATCTTCCTACAGTATTTTCTGCTCCATGAATCTGATGACGTGGGTTTTAACCCAAGAAAGCTTATGCCTAAATAAATTTGTTAGTCTCTAAGGTGCCTCAAGTAATCCTCATTCTTTTTGCTGATATAAACTAACACAGTTACCACTCTGAAACTTGTCACCATGCAAGGCACTGAATTTAGCCATATGAAGTGGAAATCCATCAACATTTGAAAATGTGTAAGCCAGAGTTTAAGACTTTCAGATTTTGGGAACAAAAATGCAGTTGCTATTTTCACAACATAGTGAACAAAATGATATAAAAGAAAAGGATTGAAATGTTGTGTGAAAGGCAACTTCAGGTTTGTCATGCACCACACTTTTTATTGATTATGAGGCAGGTCCTGTGCTGAAAACAGAGGTGCCTTTTGTTTTGTTTTCATCTTTGAGTAAAAATTATGGTTAAAGCAGGCTTAGGAACCATAAAACACAACCTGGAATTACTCTATGGATCACGGAGTCTCGGACCACATTACTCCTTTAAGGTACAGCGTGGTGCTGGAATCACAAGCAGGCCCAATGTGTGTGATCCTCTCCCCTGATCTAGCCCCTTTACATCAGGTAAAAGGGATGGGCAGGGGAGCTGTAAAAGCTGTGTACCCAGCTGGGGGAGGTTTTCCTCCCATTCCCCCCCGGCTCAAGCACTGTGGAGGATAGCTGTAAGATTGCCTTTGCAGCCCTCAGGACAGACCCAGGAGGCTGCCATAACTTAGGCCTCCAGGGCTATCTAAGTTATGTCCGAGACCTCTCCATCTGCAGCAAAAGCACAGCATTGGGGAGGGTGCAAAGGTAGCTTAAAATGACCTTGGCCTGCTCCTACTGTCAGTGAGTTTTCTTAGAGGTACAGCACAGAAGCCCACCCAATGACTGCAGGCTCTTTACAAGTGCAGCCATACAGTTCCACTGTCTGACAGCGTACAGCAGTGGTGGGTAACCTGTGGGCCGCTCACCACTGGGGTACAGATTGTACTTCTTCCCTTTGTGGGGTGAGCTTTCATCTCCCTACCTGTCTGGGCCAGCAGCATTGCTACTGCTGTGTAGTCTTTTTTCTCCCAGTGAAAGGACTGTGACTGTCCCCAGCTCCTAAGCAGGTATACCTATCTCACACCCCCAAACAAGACCAAGCTCAACTGAACTCTTCTTTCACTTACACCGGTGTAAATTTGGAGTAGTTTATTGCTATCCATGGAGTTAATCCAGATTTACACAGAGTAGAATTTACCCTACTGTGTGCAAATAGTGGGTGGAAAGAATGTAGCACCACAGACGGCAACAGCTCAAAAGTAATAAAGCAAACACATTACGAAAACAGTTATAATTTCTTTCCTCCAGAGAGCGAGGCTGTCAAATATTGTATTACCTTTCTTCTAGCAAACCCAGAGGTATTTATTGTATGTTATGAAGTGTGTACATTATCTGCATGAGTTATTAGTGGCAAACAGCATTACAAAATGAGAAAGCAGATGAAAGTATTTTTACCGGCGTTAAGCTATGAAATGAAAGCTTCTGTCAAATGAGCAAAACACACAGTTGAAAAGTGCAGAAATCAAGGAACTTAAATACAAAGTGAAATATATTATTAAACAATTTGGATACTGTATTTACTGGGAAGAGGACTTTGCGTTTCCTTCTCCTGTTTTTAGCAGACACTTTTATACATTCAGCAAAGACAGAAGGAGAGTGAGCATGTTATTCAATGTGGTGGCTAGCATGAATCTAATGTTCTTATTCACACATGCTTTTTGACTCTGGGTTGGTTTTTAGATCTGGGACAAATTGTTCTCAGCTTACTTTGGCCTTGGAGAAATTGATCTTTTCTAAAGTTTGGATGAGTAGAAATGGCTCTTGCTGGAGAATTCAGAATGACTAAAGTGAATCAGAATAATAAGCTCTCCGAAGGTACCTACAAATGAGATGCCAAATACTAAGGCAGTTCCTTGTTAATATATTTAAATGAAAACTTTTACAAAAGTAAACATCATTATATTATATTCCATTTTATTCTATTCTGATTCTTACCCAGTCCCCATCACTATTGCTTCTTTGTCACTTTCCTCACATTTTTTCTAGCTTGCCAAAAAAGAGCACTCTTATGTGCTGTTTTCCCAGCAGTTGCTTTTCCTATGCCCAGAGATCACCTATTAAATATTCCTCAGAACATACAGACCTTGCTGAACCACAAAGTACAGATTGAGTACCTACAGTTCAGAGAGATGCATGGGGTGGATGGGTCTCCAAGGCTGTTGGGAATGTAGATTGGTTTGGAATGATCTGGAGATGTCACTTGAAGGAGTGGAGGCACTTTGTGGATGTTGCTGTGTGCTGACTGGTAGGTGAAGTGATGTCAGAGGAAAGGAAAAGGTGGAAGAGGAATGGAGAGAAATACTGTGCATAGACAAGTTCTGACATCTAAAATTAGGAACATAGGACAGAGGTGAATGGGACCTCTTGGGCCACTGAGTCCAGAGCCTTGCTATTGCAGGCAATAATATAATCCCATTCATATACTTATCAAGATCCATCTTAAAGTTAGGTTGGTAGCCCCACTATTCCTACTGCAAGTCTGTTCCAGATCCTCACTCCTCTAATGGTTAGACACCTTCTAGATTAGATCCCTAGATCTTAAAATGAGGGATATTGGTATGACTTAATCTTGCTTTAAAATATTCTGTGTCCAGCTTGGTAGCATTTTCATTATTTTGGAGTGCATTTTATCATTGTGGGAACAGCTGTTCTTGTAGTATTTACATTGAAATATTGCAGGAACAGTTTATACCTGCAATGTATTTCCAATGACAGCCATCTAGCAGGAAGCCCTCCAAGGGGAGAGAACAGATGGTGAGGCAGACAGGGGAACTTTTTCTTTTTTAAAAAAAGAACAAGTTGAAAGAAACAAGCAGAGAATGCAAGGGAAAAGGAGCTGCAGAAATATGAAGAAAGAGAAAAATAAACAGAGAAAACAGGAAGAAGGAAAGTGAATGGATAGTAATAGAATATGAAATAACATGTAAGAAAATCTTCCCTGATCATCTACCTGATCTGCACACAAATTAAAATATTCCATATGAACAACATGGGCCTCACAAGTACATCCTGGTTTATTTCCTTTCACATGTACTTGTTACCCAGTCCTTTTAATTTGATGGCACTTCACTATTCTGATCATTCAGATGAAGTCCATAGCTTCACTACTATCCATCTAAAATGGAAGCCTGGGCAAGATCACTACACCTTGCTAACATTTTTCCTCTTCGAGGGGATTTCTCTTACCCCACCAAGTCCTCCCACTCGACTTACCTTTTCACATAGGTTTCATGCTCATAAGTTCCTACTGCATTGGGGCTGCCAGGGAGTGATGAAAAGTCCTCCCTTTTTCCCTAGAGCTAAGTATTTTGCCCCCACAATATTCATGATATTTTCTTACCCCAGGATCAGTCACAATTGCTGTCAGGCGAAAGAGCAGGACTGGGAGTCAAACACAAACTACCTCTAAAATATGGTTTAGTATGAAGAAATAGTTGCCTTGTCTTGTACATCTTTCTGGTCTGCTCTTAACTGTACAGAGACTACCAAAGCCCATGTCTTTCTGTTTTTATAGTTACTTTTCAAATGCTGCCAGGACTGCCTAAGGGCCACATGGAGCCCCTACGTCAACCAAAGTCATGTTGCAACCGTTAATGTGCTAGTACACCAAGGATCACTTGCGGCAGTTAATCACTTGGCAACTGGCACGCTGCTGTAGTGATTTGTCTTATTTTCTTACTTTCACAAAGGGTTTGATGTGTGCCTGTCTGCAACAGCATCAAATCAGACAAGATGAGATTTAAAATCCCCATTCTGGTGCCAACGCTATTTTTGAACTCTCTTGAATTCCTGCAATCAGCTTAAACACTACAGAATATGGAAGTAAAAAATCAGGCCCATCCCAATCCCCCACCTCATTTATGTTACATTAAGCAATACATTCCTTGAGTTGCTATTGAAATTCTCTCGCTCAGCATCATGACTAATTAATCCCTCTGAAAATTGTCAGTGACGTTGAGTGGAACTTCAAATATGGAGTGTGTCAACTCCTTTGATAACCCTCCAAGCATGTGGCAAAGGCTCAACATCATGATCAAAGCTCCCATCAACACTTACCCAAATGAAAACCATATTAGTGCTAGAGTGGAAATAGGTTCAAGGGTCCAAGTAAGAATATGAAAATCACTCGGATCTAATTGATTCTCTTAGCTGCAACTCAATCCCTTGTTTTTGACAGATGGGCTGCCATTTTAAATTATCAAAATGCCTGTCCCCCTAGGTCCCCTCCCCCTTGACAACTGTCTTATTGGCACTGAATGAGGAATGTAAAATGAGGATGGTATCTTGCAGGCCATGCATATGCTTTCATTTCAGAAGCTGAAAAGGACAGTCCCAGCTTCCCACTGTGTAGCAAAGGTGAATGTCTTGAGGAGTCCCAATAAAAGCAGCATTTCGAGGCCGAGAACATTAAAGGATTTAAATGCGACCATATGTGACATGCAGCAGCTGCAGCCCCCTTGGAGAATGCAAGAAGGTTACTCTCTGAAAATGCTAATCAAAAGAAAAATGATTCACTTTGGTACCAGCAGCTCCTTAAAATAACCTAGAGTGCTCTCATTTGCATTGCAAGTCTGTTTGCGTAAAGACATGAAGAACATGGATTTAGCATAATGACGAGGTCATGTCACCACCATCTAGCTCAGAAGAACATATTCCTAAGGGCATCATAGCAGGCAACAACAAGGATCAACATGTTGAACTGCAGGGATTTTTTTTAAACCAACAATTGCCTTCACACATAGAGGCACAGAATTTAAGGCCAGAAGAGACCCCCCCAAATCATCTAGTCTGACCTCCTGTATAGCACAGGCCACCAGCACCACCCAGCACTGAACCCAGCAATGGAAATGAGGCCAAAGTATTACAGCCCCCAGGAGACTAGACTGTTATGTGCCACAGGCAGAGAGTAGGAGGGTTCGAGGTACACCAGGGCCTAAAGCCCTGGTAGTGGGAGGGAAATAATTAAGTGAGATATACCCACATAATCCTGGCAAGTGATCCGCACCCACACACTGTAAAGGAAGACAAAAAAACCCAAGGTCACTGGCTCTCTGACCTGGGGAAAATTCCTCCCCAACCTCACATATGTCAGTCAGGAGTGGGTCTCAATCCATGGCCCAATCAGCACACAGCTGTGGCCCATGTGACATCCTCAAGGCCATATAGGTAGTATACATATTGTGTGGATGCGGCCCATGTAACCCCTAGAGAGCTGCATATGCGGCCCACAATGGTAAATAGGTTGAGAACCACTGAGTTAGACCCTGAACATGTTAGCAAGAACTGGTCAGCCAAGAAGCTGAGAGAATAAATGCTCTGTGCCACCTCAGAGCCATGGTCCACCCTATTCAATGTCCCATCTACAGCTATGGCCATCTCTGATGCTTCAGTCCTATTATTTACTCTCAAAAGGCACATTTCCCTTTGCCTCAGTGCAAGCTGTCAGTGGGGTTCTTTCAGGAATCGGTATCTATGTCTTAGCATTACATTAAGTTACCATATTGTTTTAGGGCCTGATCCAAAACCTATTTAAGCCAATAAGCATGACAGGAAAGAGAAAATACACTGTATCAATTAAATATGGTGGCAGCATTTAAGATCCAGAATTTTGGAAAATGAGAACAGGAAAAAAAGCAACATATTAGCCAAGGGTCAGATTCTCAAAAGTATTTAGGCTCCTAGCTTCCATTGATTTCAAATTGAGCCCAAATACCTTTGAAGATCTAGGCCCAAATTACAAAATTCTATAGAATTGTATTTTGCCTTTTGGCAGTTCATCAGGATGTTTTCACCCTTTGCCAAACTTGTCATTGTTAGGGATATCAACATCAACAGTGGCAGAAGAAAGAAGAATCCTAATCACAGGTCTTAGTTCTAAAAAGATTTGGAATGCACTTAAATATATTGCTGTTTCAGTAGAAGGGACTTCAGTAGAAGTCTTCAATTTGTTAGTTTATATAGAAAAAAGAAATAGAGAAGAAGAATTACTTGTCATTTTAAATAATTAGAACTAACATTAACTAATTATCTCTCCAACATTACAGGAAGGTAGGTATTGCTATCCACACTTAATGAACAGGAAACTGAGGCACACAGAGGTGAATTATTTTATCCAAGCCCACAGAGTAAATCAGTGGCCTGGCGGGATTAGATCCCATTATCTCACACTGCTTTTCAGAGGAAGAGAGAGGATCAAGAGAACATGCCCATTAGACACAAAATGGTTCATATTTTGACTTCATTTAAAATAGCTCTTTTAAGTGCATAATTTGTTTGTGCATGTTAATCTAATTTGCTATAGGCTGGCAGTTCAAAGGTGGAGCATCTTCCTCTTTTCTTAAAGTAATTAGGAAACATGCTCTTTGCAGTTAAATGATGCACCCCCTCCCTCCACCCTGAGGCTGGAAACCAGAATAAAGACTGAGTGTAGGAAAAAGAAACATGGCCACAGTAGTTATTCAGGTTAATTAGCCCTGCATGAGATGTTAGGCTTACAAGATGAACGAATTCTTCTATCAGATAGTTTTATTCAATTCATGTCTGGGAACACCCTCCTGTAACAGAGGCACATATTAGTCAAGAAAGAAAAAATGAGTCAGTAGTTTTCAGAGATGGCAGCTGCCAACTACCGTAAATCAGGAACTACAATTGATTAACTAATTTAAACACTAAAGATAGATTTGGTTGCTATGGCAATAAAAGAAAGGTCAAACCCCTGATCACTTTGAGGCTCACGATCCTCCAGAGATTTCAGCAGCTGAAGTCCGGAAATATATTAAAAGATGCCCAGATTGCCTTGTAATGGCTTAACTATTATGTCAGCTGGAAGAAACACCTACTATGTATCACGCTAGCGTCAAGAGTGCAGCTAGTTCTGACTATATACTATCTTTAGAGGATATGTCTACACAGCCAAAAAACCCAAAACCCCATGGCAGCAAGATTCAGGCTCGCATGGCAAGGCTAAAAATAGCAGCATAGCATTTGGAGTCAGGCTGGAGCCCAGGCTGTGAGATAACGGTGAAGGGGGAGACTAAAATCAGTGAGGACATTTCATATCCCAAACCCTTTCTTTGAGCTCCATTACTGTCTTACAGCCCCAACATATCAATCATTTTATTTCCAGCTTTAGACGAGTGGGTATGTATCACAAAGGTTTTTTTGCTTGCTCCCATCTTCATTAATTTTACCTATTTCTGAAAGTAATTTGATGCATACATTTTACTCCATCAAAAGCCACTTAAGAATCTGGCAGAAAAAGAGGGCCAGATCGTTCTCTGGTGCAAATCAGAGTTGCTCCACTGAGCCATGATGATTTCCACCAGCTGAGGATGTGGCCCATAATGTTGATGAGCTACTGCGGCATTTTACTCTCAATTTCTGTGCAGTTTCAATTGACTTCAATGGAAAATCAGTGAAGTTATTCCAGTTTTACGCAACCAACGCTGGAAGCAGAATAAGGCCCAGATGATTTCTTTACCCATTACCAGGTTGGAACTCAGCTGATGCATTTTATGAACATATTTTTGTGAAGAACAAGGACAAATATTACAGCTGTTTGAAAGTAGCAAATGTTTTTGGACAAAATTTCACCAAAAATGGCTTCAATTTCAGTCCAGTTCATCAGCGCGTAAATTAGACTTTGTGAAACAGTGGTTTTCACACTGGAAAATCTGAAATGTGCAAATTTCTTGTGTTTCAATGCAAAAACTGATCTTTGTCAAAACAATAAAGGGTTGGTTTGAAAATAGGGTTGTGATTGTGTAAAAGTGGATACGTTTTAGTCAAAACTGATATGGCTCCCAAACAAAAAGCTTCAGCTATTCTGCACAGACCTAACAAAGAGCTAGGTCAAAATTCAGCCTCACTTTCTGGAAAATACTGAAGCATGGTTTTCTCTAGTTTTTAATCAAGATTTTTATCTATAGCCGACATTACATTAGTAATCATATCATATGAAGACTAAGGAAGCCTGCACATACATTCTGGGACAAAACTATAGCCACATATGTTGCGACCACAACTGTGGAGTAACAAAAAGTGAAATAATTATGGATGAATTTCATCTAAATGTAGTTTATCCATCTGGGTTTTGTTTGGCTCTTTGTGGATTCAGTCTTAAAATATTATTAGTAATTTTTATTTAAATGTTGTTTGTCCACTGTGGCAAAAAACCCAACATGGTTAAAGATCTTGATTAAGTTTTATAGAGCAAAATTGAATGAGAGGAAATATGCCAGATCCTTGGCTACAGATGAATTGCACTCAGAAGAAGCTGGAGTGGGTGGGGGAAGCTTAAAGCTCACCTTTGCATTGCTATGATCTTGCTTACACCTCTGTGCAAGGCTAGTCCTTCTGCACCGTGTTAGAGCAGCTTGAGCGATGCTTTCATTTGGACCAGGCTGCAATAGCCCCACAATGCTGAAAAATGCAGCCAGGGTCACTAGAGTGCAGGGGAGGCCCAACCACGCCCCCTTTTCCCTGTTACTCCATCAACAAGAGGGGTGGTGGCATAGGAGCACCTACACTGGTTCTGTACCACTGATGGGTCACAGGGGTGAGCCTCCTTGGGCCAGCTACACTGGATTTAGGGTCCGATCACTCCAGCGGTGTGGTGCAAAGCAGACACATTGCCCCAGTGAACGTAGCCCTATATATCTACAATCAATTCACAGCGCCATATCTGCTAGTGGAGTCATTTTTCATTGCCAGAGAAAAAGTACCCAATGTGCTTACTTGGTTTTTCTTAACTACAACAGATCTAAGACAGAGCTATAGAACAGCAAATTCATTTAAATAATAAGCATTTTTATTGTAAATATCTTTGTCTGCCCTATTTCTTTTCCTACACTAATCAGAGCATTAAGTGTAAATATATTTGTTTATATGAGGCTAAGTAATTACCTACTTGAGGTGGTGGGGGGCGGGGACATTCTGGGAACAGAAAGCTGAGTTTCCACTTGCAGAGTTTCTTGAATTGTTGTAATGAGGGTAGGGGGAGTTTTCCTCCCTCTAAGGAACAGACAGCAAGTTTGGCCTCTAAGGCCACGTCCAGACTAGGGTATTAAAATCGATTTTAGATACGCAACTTCAGCTATGTGAATAACGTAGCTGAAGTCGAATTTCTAAAATCGAGGTACTCACCCGTCCAGACGGCGCGGCATCGATGTCCGCGGCTCTCCATGTCGATTCCGGAACTCCGTTCGGGTTGATGGAGTTCCGGAATCGATGTAAGCGCGCTCGGGGATCGATACATCGCGTCCAGACTAGACGCGATATATCGATCCCCGAGCAATCGATTTTAACCCGCCGATGCCGCGGGTTAGTCTGGACGTGGGCTGAGCCTACCGATCTGAGGACATCCACAGAGGCGCAGCACTGCCAGTGGCACAGCTCCTTTAGCTCTCCCCTGCCAATGTCTGTAAACCCCCTTCAGGGAGACCTGCTGTCTCTGAAGGGGTCAGTCCTTCCAACTCACACAGCTAGGCCCCTGGAGCACTGTGATGAATAGTCGACACTATCCCGCTCCCTTCCCCACCAGACCATACCCACCTGATCTAGATCTCCTCCATATTGCAGAGAAGAGGGGATGAGCTGGCCCACAGTAATTGAGGGTGAGATTTTCAAAGGAACCTAAAGGAGTTAGGTGCCCAACTCCCATTGAAAGTCACTGAGAGTGTGGCCTTTAACTCCTTTAGGCCTCCTTGAAGATCCCAGCCTAAATTCCTCCTTATAGAACTCAAGACTCCCAGCTAAAGATGATCCTACAGTTCTCTTTGAACCTACTTCAGTAGTTTAGTTTCTGCTTCTCACAAACAGTGATATGAAATAGTGAATGGTAGATTCATCAGCAAGGACAGTGAAGTGTCCAACTTCTCATAACAACAGCAATTCAAGCACCTACCTCATCATTTCCCTTCACTGAGTACAGGAGGATTCACTCCACAACTCCAGCGTAATACTACTTCAGCCGCTTCAGTTCTCTCTCTCCCTAAGGCTGCAGATAGGTTTACAGGGCCTAGGACAAGACGCAGCAACTTGGTCATGCAACATCATCCCTTGCACTTGTATCCCTATAGGACTCAATACTTTGTTTTAAGCCCAAGTCTCCTCTCTTCAGAACCGTCTTAATGACTTTGAAGGCTTTCACTACATTAGGATGTGGCTAATAGTAATCATAGAAATGGGGCAGAAGGGACCTCGAGACGTCATCAAGTCCAGCCCCGAGATGACACAGGATCAAGTAAACCTAGACCATCACTGACAGGTGTTTGTCCAACCTGTTCTTAACAACCTCCAGGAATGGGGATTCCACAACCCTATTCCAGAGTTTAACTACCCTATAGTTAGAAAGTTTTTCCTAATATCTAACCTAAATCTTCCTTGTTGCAGATTAAGCCCATTGCTTCTTGTCCTACTTTCAGTGGACATGAAGAATAACTGATCACAGTCTTCTTAGTAACAACGCTTAGCGCCTGTTATAAGGTCCCCTCTCAGTCTTCTTTTCTCAAGACTAAACATGCTCAGTATTTTTAACCTCTTTACAGGTCAAGTTTTCTAAACTTTTGATGATTTTTGTCGCTCTCCTCCAGACTTTCCAATTTGTCCGCATCTTTCCTAAAGTGTGAAGCCCAGAATTGGACACAGTTCTCCAGCTAAGCCTCGCCAGTGCCGTGTAGAGTGGGACCATTACCTTCTGTGTCTCACATACAACATTCCTGTCCACATTGACTTTAGTGATCCAATATCAGACTACAAATTATGAGTAGTTCCACTGGAATCACTATGTTTTCTGGTGTAAAACTAGCGTAAGCGAGCTGTGAACTGACCCCCTTATCTCTGCCTCCCCTTAACATTTTGCATTCCCCTTGTCTGTCTTTTGCCATCCCAAACTCTTCTCTCCTTCCCTTTTGTTTTTCCTCTGCTCATTTCTCAACTACCCAATAGTCGATCTATCCTTTTGATAGCATGCCCCAGCATGCTGGAAATATCACCACTACCACAGATCAGTGCTGGAGAATGCATTCTGCTTATGAGGATAATATGAGTCTGTTCCCCTCTCCTACACCCCCACTGGATAGGTACCACTTGCTTAAGGTTTCCAGTGAAAGAATGTTAAAAAGAAAACCTTATTGAAATAGTCAGACATTTAGCAGCTTTTCTGTTCTGGCTGCTGGCAGCCTTGGAACATGGAGCTGGTGGAATGCAGATTGTCAATAAAGACTCATCGATTGGTGGTGGACAGTCTAAATGTTGTATGTTTTATCTGCTTATATAAAAGCACAATAGCATGAAGCAATTGCTGTCACAAAGCCTGTGCTTGCTGATGTTTTATGTATACTTGATGGTTTTTTTATTACTCTGTTATGCACTCTGCATCTTGTGGGCTGTGGAAATGCAATAAAAAGTTTAAATAATACGGTTTTTAAAAGTAAAGGATGTGATTGTGAACCTCTTTTACAGCCCTAGAGATTTTCTCTTCTTTTTCTAAACACGTTTGGTCAATATAACTATTCAGCTGTAAATTCTTCCATTTTTTAGAGAGACTTCAGTTATCATTCAATTCTTTTCACTTGGTTTCAGAAACCCTCAGGCCTTGACTCAGACCAAACTCACATTCACTTGTATGAGAGATTTTCCGAGTAAGACCAAAGTAAAAAATAGAGGCTCAGACCATCCTCTTCCATGGAAAAATCCACTCAGGCAGGGACGCATGGGGAGGAAATCTCCACAATGATTCCCTCATGGAGACCCCTTGTATCATCCAAGCAGGGGCGGGAGGTATCAACTGTCTGGAAAAGGCCACAGTCCCAGCCATAGATGCTGGAACTAGGGGTGCTGCTGCATAACCTGGCTTGAAGTGGTTTCCATCATATCCAGGATCTACAGTTTGGTTCAATGGCTCTCAGCACACCCACTATAAAATTGTTCCAGCACCTCTGGTCCCAGCCCCAACCTTTCAGAACCACAGCAGATCAGGGGCCATCATTACGGAAGACACAAAGCCTCTACACCAGATTTGGCCCTCAGAGCACCATTGCCCCTGGGAGTCCCAGCAGGGGCTGAGAGAGGCCTTTGGGAAAGAAAATACAGTCTGGGACTCTCTTCCTAACCAGTTTCTGCAGAGCCAGAGTGGGATGATGCACATTCCTGTCCACTCCTTCCCACTCAGTCAGTCTCCATTCCCTGTTCTAACCCTGGACTGTACAGAAAGCCCTCCACAGGGCTGTGGACGGGGTCACGAAAGCAGCTGAAGCCATCCCTTGGATATAACTGGGAGATTTACATGTGAAGGGTCCCTTCCTTGAGAATGTTTTGGAGGGTGAAGAATGATTGGGGCCTGAAGACTTGGCCCTTAAAGCCTTTGTCCAAGGTCCGGTTTTAAAGAGATGAAGGCTTTTTCTTAACAGTTCCTACTGATTGTTTTTTCTCCATTGCTTTTCTTTCCTTTATATAAAGATTAAAAATAGCATTTATTAATGTTCCAGCCTGAGCTTTTTTCACTTGGCCAACACTGAGTTTTGAAAGGGTCAGTCCCAGGAGAGACCTTGATTGGTTCTTCACAAAGTGTTTAGAAATAACTTCTGTTTTGACAGAGGAAATACCAGTCCCACAAACCAGCTTTTGTTTGATTCATTCCCTCACTCCCACTAGCAAAGCTGGCTCATGGATTAGTACTCTTCTCTTGATCACTCTCTGACATGATTCAGTAACCCTAAACAAGGGCAATGTGTTATAATCCATTACTAACCGACTCCCCCATCACGGCCAAATTGTTATTATCTACGACTAGACCCTAGCAGCTCAAGTTCGCCCAGTTTCATAAACTAACCTCCATTCCGAATCCTGGAACATTTTGACATTTTTGCTTAAGAATTTCATCCAGTGGATTTTTTTTTTTTTTTTGGAGGTGATAAAAATAACCTATATTAAGACAAAAGTCCTCTCGTGCTGTTTGGACAAAGGCCAGTTTTTACAACAGGATCCTACATGCCAACGAGTTGATTGATGCTTGCTGTATAAATATCAGTGGTATTTAACCTGGAGTAATGACTCCCAACTGTGCTAAGGAGACCACCCCTTTGCCCTCCCTGACTTACAGACTAATCATTTAAAGACAGAGCACTTAATGACTTCTCCCTGAACCCAGGGTCAGAATGAAGGAGAACTATGACTATATTTCTGAAAGGAAAACAACCCAACACCCACTACATTGTGTTCCCCTGTTTTTATTCTATTTGGGGAGGACACACCATAGCAGCTAGTCAGTTAACAAGGTCCATACTGGATATAAAGGGTGAGAATGAGGATCATAGATGATGATAAGGAGGAGATGGGGAGGAGACAGAAGCAGCAGTGCTGGTGGTGGAGGAATAATTCTAAGAGTCTAGGAAGTCCTAAACGAGAGGTTTGATTTGCTTTCAGGAATCTAGTGGGTCTGAGTCTCATTTATGCCAAGGCTTTTTATTCCACTCAGGCATCACAAAGGGGCCTTAAAGGGAGCAGAAAGGGTCTCCTGAAAATGCCACCCGCACAGAGCTGTCCCCGCAAGTGAAGCAGAGATCATATAAGGGCGTAATGTCCCTGCTTCTAGCCTCCAGCACAGGGAATGGGTCAGGGGCATGACTGGAGTACACTATACAATGGCTCTTCTGTTTCCCAGAGCTCCTAGGGGGGCTTGGGAAGCTGAGCATAAATTAGAGCAGCCTTGAGAGTGCCTAAAACTTACACCAGGAGCCAGCAGGCCCCTGCACAACCACGGAATTTGCAAGGTGGCTTAAATGTACCATTACCCTCCTCCCCCACCTCCCTGCACCAAACACAGGAACAGAGTAGCTGAGTATTAGGCTTAGTACATGTAGCTCACCAAGTGCCAGCAGTGAGTCGATAATATTTTTCATGGAAAGGGGAAATTAAAGGAGAAGAAAGAAAAGTGCCCAACATTTAACAACAAGAATAAGCACAGAATTTTGCTCCATTCTGCAGGTCAACTTTTCAGGTATTCCCTGGACTGTGGCGATGTTTGTGTGTATCATGAGCATACATCATTAACCAGCAATATTCCATGTGGGGGACCAATAAAATTACCTCCAAGCTGCCCCTCACAACATGTCCATGAAGTATCCCCTCAATTAGCAGCAACTGGAGAGGCTTCCAGACTGTGAAGGGGAGAAGTCTGGATCTTTGGATTTATGAACAAGGGCAATCTCCAGTCTGCAGAGACACAATCCTTCTCCAGGTGTGTCTTCTGGCACAAACGGCTGCTCAGGCTCCCTTCCTCATAATTATATGGCTCCTCCACTGGCTTGGGGCCCTGCTCGGTAGCAGCCATGGAAGGGACCCAGGAGGAATTAATACAGCTGCATATTGCCTTAACTCCTACCAAGCTATCTGCATGGTCCACTTCTTCCTCCCTCTGCCTCAGACCTTCAACACCCTTGGAGTTTCTTCCATACAGACCACTGGGCAAGGGCATTTGCAGTGTCCTGGGCTGGTGCTGGGAGACAGAAATGGAGCCCGCTGAGATCTGTCCATTGTAGCGAAGTTCTGGCCCATTTATAACTATTTACAAGAGGAGATCAAATTTTAAATTCTTACTGTATTTTTTTATAGTTTACAGTCACTGCTATTTAGCAGTGAGAAATGATTAAGCTAAAGTGGCAGAATTTCTCTTAACACAGCATTAAAGTAAAAAAAAAAAATCTTATAAGTTTCCTGCCACATCCGTGCCTGAGCTTACCACCCCTGACAGTCCAATGTGCACCATACCTCATCCATTTCACATTGGAGGAGAGAGCAGAGACGCTGGCTCAGAGCGCCCCTGATCAGAAGCAGCCAGGAAAACATCTGGCACGCAATGCTAAAGAACTTTCCAAACTAACCATCAGAGTCTTGGCCCCCACTTAATATTTCAACACTCTAAAAAAAAAAAAAAAGCAGCAGTCACAAGTATATTTGGTCCAGACACAAACATATGGAAATTTGTAAAAGCAGCTTCATGCTATTATGGAAAATTGTGGACTAATCAATGCACAGTGAGCAAGAAAGCAGGATAAGCTGAAAAAGAAAAGTAAGTATTGACTGAGGACTCTGAGGTGACTAAAATATTTAACAACTATTTTCTTTCTGTACGTGTGCTTGACCATCACTTGATGTGGAACAAAGCCTCTGCTGAATACTTCCATTTAACTTTCCTGTTAATGTTTATAATGAGTTATTTAAGCATAAGATAGCTAAAACTCTCGCTTTCTATAACGGGCATAATGACTGATCAAAGCAACAAATAGTGTCAGTTATCTTCCTGGCTGCATAATGAGGTATTATTTTCAGTTTAATGGTGTTCATTTAGAAGAGGACAATTACACAAGCACTCCACAGTCATTCCACTTTTATGAGCTAGAGACTTCTCACTTGTGAACAGCTATAGCTTTATTTCTGAGACTGCAGCTATATAAAACCTATTAAAAAAAAACCCTCATATGATCAGATAACTGACTTCATAATAAAAGTGGATATTCTAAGCAATTTGGATTTTGCTGAGATAAATCAACTTCCTCCTTTTTACTTGATTTAATGTTTTCTTTTAAAAATGGACTTTTCTCTTTTAGCATACTGAAATGATTTTCTCTCCTTTTCTTATTGTTTTCATACATTGGCTTATGGGAACATGGGCTGCATCCAGCTATGTATATTTCATAAGCCCCATGATTTTGGCTCATCAATTCCATTGCGAAGGACAACATTTTCACTGTCAATCTGTGCCTTAGCTGGCAGGAGGCATTCTAGCTGTGAAGCAGCCATCACCAGGCCTCCCACTTGAAGGACAGGTTTGTCACTCATGTGGCAGACAAGGTGCTCAGTGCTGGAAGCAGGAAACTCAGTGCCCTATTCACAGCAGCAGCAGACCAGCACTATCACATTGCTGAGGGAAAATGTTATTGCAGCTGGAGTAAAAATCAGAGAGGTTTCCAGAAGGAACCTAGTCTTTGCCATAAAACAACCTCCCACCATCGGGAGTTAATGTGAAGCTGCTACTAAGGCAGTAGGTGGTTACTAGTTATCACAGTGATGTTGGCACTGGAAAATCATACAGACAGATAACTGCAAAAGTGTTTGATTGGTTCAGGTAGTTAGCTGAATGTTCCTTTCCTCATTAGGCTGCTGCACTCTGACCACTGCCTACCACCAATACTGTCTCATTGTTTCCTTGTACTCCCCCATCAGGTTGTCTGTATCCATCTGTTGTCTCTTGTCTTATACTTAGATGATAAACTTCTTGGGGCAAGGACTGTCTGTTCCGTGTTTGTACAATGCTTAGCCCAGTGGGGTCCTGCTCCATGACTAGGGCTCACAGGTGTGACTGCAATACCAGTAATAAAATAATAGCAATATGAAGAGTTTGCTACAGCACCACTGAAGTCAATAGTGAATTCCCCTTCAATTTCAGTGGTGCAGAATTGGGTCTAAAATGCCAATCAGATTCCAGTCTTTCAGGTACCTTTTAATTGCTACCTCCTGCTTGGGTCCCCGCACTGCCACTCTCAGGCCTGGCCATTAGGGACTCTCTATGGGACTCTCTTTTTAACCATCTGTGATGTTACTGACATAAACTGTGACCGTATAGATCATTGTTGCAACCACTGTTATAAATCTGCAGCAAATATTGTACAAAGGTTGTCGTGTGAGGTGTCTACGACAAGGTTATGATTGGCTGGTTATGATTATGCTGTCTGTATGCATGTATCATTTTTGTATTTAAAGGAACAAGTATTGGCTCTATACTGTCTATATTTCAAACTTACGCTATGCTTCTGGGTGACACCCCAAACCAGTGGTCCCCAACCTTTTTTGTCTGGCGGGCGCCAGACGATGAGCCATAGAGGACTGGCGCTGCATCCACCGAAATGCCGCTGACAAGCAGCAATGTCAATAGGCGTCGCCATCAAAATGCCGTTGACAAGCAACATCATCCAGAGGTGTCGCCGTCGAAATACCGCCAAAAATTGGTGGCGATGCCTCTGCATGACGCTGCCTCTACATGATGCTGCTTGTCGGCAGATGCTCGTCTGCCAGCCAGTACGCGGGCGCACTTAGACACCATGGCACTCACCGGCACTGTGTTGGGGACCCCTGCCCCAGACAATGTGGCGTTAGCACTACCTAGCCTGCTTGATGGCCCATGAAGGACCCATCAACTATACAAATAACCCATTGAGAGACAGCAGATACACCTTGTGACTCAGCAAGGCATGCAGGGACATGACTATGGACCAAACTCTAAGGTTTTTCCATGCCATGTGCTGGGTGGCTTGTGTTTGGAACAAAGAAAGCACAAGCCACATGGCAAAAGGAATATAAAAGGCAGCAGCAGCATCTCCATTTTGTCTTCAGTCTGCTTCCGACCTCTGGAGGAACCTTGCTGCAAACGGAAGCTTTGAACAAAGGACTGAATGACCCATCCCAGCTCTGGATGTACTCCAGAGACTTGATTTGAACCTGCAGTTTATTCCATCGCTGCTACAAGCCTGAACCAAGAACTTTGCCATTACTGTATGTAATTGATTCCATTGAACCAATTTTAACTCATTTATATTTCTTTCTTTCTATAAATAAACCTTTAGATTTTAGATTCTAAAGGATTGGCAACTGCGTGATTTGTGGGTAGGATCTGATTTGTATACTGACCTAGGTCTGGGGCTTGGTTCTTTGGGATCAAGAAAACTTTTCTTTTACTGGGGTACTGGTTTTCATAACCATTTATCCCTATAATGAGTCACCCTGGTGGTGATACTGGGAAACTGGAGTGTCTGAGGAAATTGCTTGTATGACTTCTGGTTAAACAGTGGGGTAAAACTGAAGTCCTCTCTGTTTGGCTGGTTTGGTCTTGGGCTGTAACTGCCCTGCTCTAAGCAATTTGTCCTGAATTGAAACTCTCAGTTGTGTCCCCCCAGAGGTCGCATCATTACACCGTCTAACACAAGAACTCAGCCTTAGCATCTCACCGGACAAAGCAAAATAAATGCTCACCCTGGCTCACCTCTCCTTTTTCATTAATTCTACACTTTTCCCTCTCTTCTCCCCAAGTTCTCCCTTTGGGGTTAAACAGATTCTTTTTAGAAGTGGGGGCCTGAGATCAGTTATTTAAATCCATATTAGGCACCAAAATTTAAGAGCCCTGATTTGCAGCAGTGCTGTGAAGCTGAGGATGCTCTGCAGCTCTAAAAAATCCAATAGCTTTTATTTAGGTGCCTAAATACAGATTTTGGTTCCAAAGAGCAGGTACTAGATATGAAAATTTAGGCATCAGCCTGCAAGATCTGCAGACGAATGAGTCTCATTGACAACTAGGGTAGATCCAATAGCAGAGGAGTTGCCATTTCAGCTCCTTGGGATAGGGACCTTGTTTTCCTTTGTATGTCAAGCCTGATGCATCCTTATGCTATTCAATAATTAGCAAAGCATAATAGTAAAATATGAAGATCATATGGTTCAAACGGCAAGTGCAATATGTGTTTCTGTGCACAGGAGAGATGACCGGGTATGGAATTGTTTTTCACACACTGGATTTATAATCTTGAAAACAAGTTAATCTCACAGAAAAAAGAAGAGGCTATTGGAAAGCAATTCATCCCAAAGCTGTTAATAGTGATAAATGTATGTGCTATCCACCTTGGCAATACAATGCATTCCCCAAAACTGAGTAATGTGCTCAGCCATATCAGCTCCAGATACCAAAAATGAGATCATTTATTTCTTGTCTTTATTTAATTGTTGGTAAATAGCACATTTTAATTATGGCTGCTCCTATCTTCCACGACTTGTGCTGAGGTTTTTGTTACACAGCCTCCCATCGATACACAAATGAAAGCTGAACAATCACAGAAATAATAGGCTAAAAACATTCTAGGAACTAACACAGAGTTTAGAAACAGGTGGTCTAGATTTTTAACCAAGCTCATTAGCAAATTCCACCATTAAAACACAATTAAAATGTATTTATATAGGGTTAGATTGTGACTGGACTGCACACTCATTCATGGAGGTGTGAGCAACAACCTCCCACTTATGCCCCTCCCTGGGCTTACCTGGAGCTTGTTCTAGGACCTAGAGCTACACATCCTCGTACTCTCTCCTCAGATCAGCTGGGTGGAGAGGGGCTGGGACTGGAGCCTTGAATCTACCCCCACTAGTGGCCAGCAGAATGGGGTAAATATTAACTGCTGGTTCAACAACTCAGCAAACTACTGTCCCTTAGGAGCAAAGGGGGAAACTCATAGACTCTTGCTCCTGGGGTGCCACAGCTGCCTGCCAGCTCATACTATGGCCTCTGCTCTTGGGGCAAATCTTGCCTTTATTTAATTAGTTAGATTCGTACTACCCTGCCAACCGCAGTTCTGTGCACATTTGATAATCTCTGAAAAATAGTCAAATTATTGGATGTAGCCTTGTCCAATGAGTCCTCACTAGATTTCCACAGTCGCTGTTCCCAGCCCTTCTTAACACCCATCTTGTTATGGGGGGAGGGAGAAATGATTGGCCTTGCAGTCTTCCCTGAAGTGTTAACAAACTTGGTCTATTGCAGGCCAATATTTGTTCGGTAGGAAGAAAATATTCCTTCCAAATCCTCCTTAAGCTTCAACAAATATAAAATGAACTTACAGAGGACAACTTTGTAGCAAAAGACAATTCACAGAAGACAACACCACAATCTCAAGGTTGCAAAACAAATTCGGTTATAGACTTTAATAGACTTTAAGGTCAGAAGGGACCATTGTGATCATCTAGTCTGACCTCTGGTTATAGGAACACAAAACTCACATTATTCAAGATCAATAAAGCAGACTTCGGCATACACATACACATGACATTTTCTTGTACTCAGAGAATGAACAGCAATACTTATAGCACCATAAATCTGATGACAAGTATTTCTTAGGCTACGTCTTCACTACTCGCCGTATCGGCAGGTAGCAATCAATTGCTCGGGGATCGATATATCGCCTCTCATCTAGACGTGATATGTCGATCCCCGAACGTGCTTATATCGATTCCGGAACTCCACCAACCGCAACGGAGTTGCAGAGTCGACACGGGGAGCCACGGACATCGATCCTGCACCATGAGGATGGTGAGTAATTCGATCTTAGATACTTCAACCTCAGCTACATTATTCACGTAGCTGAAGTTGTGTATCTGAGATCAATTTTCCCCCGTAGTGTAGACCAGCCCTTAGAGTGGGTTCTCTATCAGGCCAGCTCATTCTTCTCTCAAACATTCTTCTCTCAAACGCACGGATTGTCTGCTTCAGTATTCAGCAAGGCAGCACATATATAATTATTGAAAGTCTGTCTTAGAAGTATTAGTGCTAGATCTGCCTCAGTGTACCTGGAAACTTTAGCATCCTACACCAGCTATTAATAAGTGAATGCTTAAAACAAGACCATGCAATGTTGTCTAGGAAACTTTTGTGATTTATGTCACAAATGAAGCATTGACTTGCTAAGACAGCTAAAGCTCGATATGGGCTGGGTTGAAGAGTTTATCATTAATTATTTATTATTTGTTTTATCATAGTGCCTAGGATCCCCAGTCACGGACCAGGGCCCTGTCATGCTAGGCATCGTACGAACACAGAACAAAAAAAGACAGTCCGTGCCCCAGAGAACTTACAACCTAAGGCCATGCCTACACTACCACTTATGTCGGCAAAATGTTTGTTGCTCAGGGGTGCGAAAAAACACACCCCAGAGTGACATCAGTTTTTCTGCATAAGTGGTAGTGTGCTCAGAGCTATGTCGGCAGGAAAGCCTCTCCCACCAACTACCTAGCTACCGCCGCTCTTTGGAGGTGGATTAATTATGTCGAGAGGAGATCTCTCTCCCGTCGGCATAGAGCAGCTACACGAGAGATCTAACAGTGGTGCAGTTGCATCGGCACAACTGTGCCGCTGAAAGGTCTCTAGCATAGATATACTATGTATAAGGCAGGAAAAAACAGATGGCTAGAGACTGACAGGCAGAGGAGGACAAGCAAACAATAAGACTTATTCTGAGATGGGGTGGCTGCTGGTTTGGGTGGTGACACAGATGTGTTTCAGTTTACACTCCTCCAAGTAAATCAAGAATGCCACAAAGATAATCTTCATCCACCTTCTGTATCTATTTCCTTCCCAGGACGAAATACTAATAGCCATGGTGCAGTCATGCACATGGTGTGGTCCTTGGGCAAACATCCTGGGAATATGTTCTTTATGCCTTTCAGGTTGGAAACAGTCCATATGGGATTATCTTGGTTTGTTGTCCGAGTTTGGAATGGCTGTGCAATGCAATATTGCTATTGATCGATTGTGGAGCATCACACTCCACTGAATCACTTGGGACTCTCAACTTCACAACCTTCGAACAGCCTGATGTAGCCGTGATTAGCTTCCTGATTAGCAAGTTCACAACATTTTGCCTTGGAATCCACTCTGCTTCCACTCGTTCCTATTAAAAAACACTTCCCTTTCCACCTCCTAGGGGGTCAGTGCATTGCACTGTTTAAGCCCTAGTTACATCAGCAGGCAATGACAGGCCTGGAACGTCTTTTAAAAGCAATTTCTTTGACCTGCTGTACCACAGTTCAGGATGCTTGAGGGTCTTTTTCCTACAAAGATTAATGAGGGAGGAAATGAGAGTTTTCACAATAGAAACATTCATAGCATGTTAACCCAGCAAAACTACAACGCCAATAACAAGAATGTGGAGAAAATCTTGTTTCCACTGAAGTAAATAGAAGCTTTGCCATTGAGTTTGACGGGCCCAGGATTTCATCATATATTTTGGGGTCTGGAAGAGGCATGAGAAAGACAAGCTTTCGAGCTACACCGAGCTCTTCTTCAGGGCTGGGAAACTAAGAGTGTCACAGCTAAATACAAGATGGAACAGATTGTCTAGAATAAGTAGTTAATGTATTTCAAGGGACTTTTCAAGCTGAAGTGGCCCATTAACACTTCTCATAGGGGAGGAAAGGAATGCGGGTGGCGTGGTTAGTGGGTTATAGACTGTTGTAATAAGCCATACATCCTGTATCTATATTCAGTCCCCTGATTTTTAATATCTAGCAAAGTTATGAATTTAAGCACCCAGGCTCATCTTTTGAAGGTGTTGTACAAGTTACCTTTGAGAATGAGGACTGTGAGATCACATACAGAGCAATCACTTTGTCTTTTATCATTTTCCTGTGTGCGTTCATTCGAGAGCATAGTGATTTTCTGTTTTATTCACATAGTTGCTATTGAGACATTTAGTGCACTGGATGAGGTACATCACATGTTCTGATAGGCATGTGTCAGACCCATGGATCTTGAAAAGTGTGTTGTGGGGAGTGTTCATCACTGTAGCAGTGGAGATATGTTTGCAGATTTTGCATCTGTTGTTCTGCAGGGTCTGGTGCTGCTTTGAGTTGGTGCATCCTGATCTGTGGGCCATTTCACCTTGAATGGTCCCTTGAAATGCGTAACGACTTATGCTAAAGAATCTGTTCCATCTTGTAGTTATCCACACTCCAAGTGCAGGTCTACACTACCGCATAAGTTGATCTAACTTGCATCGCTAGGTGTGTGTGTGTGTGTGTGTGTGTGTGTGTGTGTGTGTGTGTGTGTGTGTGTGTGTGTGTGTGTGTGTGTGAAAAAGACACACACACCCCGAAGCGATGCAAATTACAGTGACCTAAGCACAGTGCAGACTGGCACTATGTTGGCGGGAGACGCTCTGTCAGCAGAATGTCTTCACAAGACACACTACAGCAGTGTGACTTCATCAATGCAGCTGTACTAATGTATTGCCTCTAATGTAGACCTGCCCTCACCAACAGAAATTGGCCCAATACAAGATATTACCTCATCCATCTTGTCTCTCTAATATCCTGGGACTGACATGACTGCAACAACACTGCATACAACATTGCGTGGAAGACATTTCAATTCTGATGAAGTTCCAGTGGAACACTGCCTGGCTACCTCCCAGTGCACCTGCTGAGCTCCTTGGCAGCCAGATATGCAGACTGCCTGGGAGTCAGGGATCCCAGCACTTCCGGGGGGTAGAATGAAAAAGAAAAGAAAAAAGATGGGGAGAAAGGAAATTATTTTTTTTCTTTTGATATTATTAAAGATGGACTCAAACTAAAAATTCTCCTCTGGAAATTCCCACACTTTGGGGACATATAACTCTGGTTATAATACCTCATAGCTCTTCATTCATTAGCTATTTTTTTCTGAAAATAGAAAGTGATTTATTAAGTACATATTTTTTTTCATGGTTACCAAGTTTGGATACCACCACTTATCTGGCCACAATAATTCTTTCAGTGAAATGCTCACAGGAATAACAGACAGTTCCTATTTTCTAGGAGCCTCGACCAAAGCCCAGCTGTTTTAAGTTTCTCTAGGTGCTTTTAAAGGAATAAAATGTTCCCTTTCTGTTCTTCCTCCAACCACATACTAAGTCTCTCATTTCCTGTCAGACAGTTGAGTTCAAATATTTATTGCACTTGTTGGGTTGGACTTGGAGCAGTCAGATTGCTTAGAACACAGCCTGACTTCCCCCTCACAGAAAAGCAGCATACTTGCAAAAAACTACTGTATCACAGCTAGAGTATGCCTGACGTCTTAATATACTAGCCACAAGATGTGATTAGTTATAGAGTACCTAGCACTGTCCATGTCCAGGTTTGAGCCCCTCACTCCATTATAATACATTCCACCTCCTCTTGATCTTAGGTGCACTGAGTATAAGAAAGAAACACTGGAAGCTGGGTTATGTCGTCACAGCACAAAGCATGGACCAAATTCTGGTGTTCTTTGGGTTTGGCAAGAAAACAGGTGCTTAATAAAGGTTAGATTGTGGGTGGCTCCGATGGGGATCTACAGGGAAAGGCACAAGAAATTCCACCTTATTGGATTTTCCCCTGATAGTGATCTGCCACATTTGCAGCCCCTGACATGTCTGTGTAGAGGGACTGTTTTGTAGAAGAGCCTCTGGGGGAGCTAGGCATACCCTTGGTGGTATAGAGAAGTGGGGCCATGCTGAGTCAGGGTGAGTACACAGAAGAACCCCTGGGCCATAGTGGCTGGCCCTGTCCTAAAACTCTAATACTGTAATATTGGCTATATTCTAACCATTCTCATCCCCATATTAGGGGCAATATGCCCAGAAAGAGAGTGTGTGAGCCCAGGGCCTGCATGGTCACACACAAAGCTTGCAGCTTGGTCCCGCCTTAGAGCAGCCATTGGCAGCAACACTGGAAGCACTTGCAAAGTAGCCTTTCTGCAAGCATTGGAGCACCCAGAATTGAAATAGGAAACTTGGGGCATGGCTACACTTGCAGATCTAGAGCACTTTGAGTTAAACCAACCTTTGTAAAGCGCAGTAGGGAAAGCGCTGTAATCTGTCCTCACTGACAGCGCACAGGCGTGGCCACATTTGCGGCACTTGCAGTGGCATTGGGAGTGGTGCATTATGGGCAGCTATCCCAGCATGCAAGTGACTGCAATGTGCTTTTAAATTGGGGCAAGTGGGGTGCAGTGTGACAGGAAGTGGTTGTGTGTATGTGGGGAGGGAGAGTGGGTTTTTGGGGGGCTGAGAGCATGTTGGCATGCTGTCTTGTAAGTTCAGACAGCAGCAGACTTCCCCTTCTCCCCCCCCCCCGCATTCCACAGTAATGGCTTGCATATCGGCTGTCAGAAACGGAGCCTTGAAAGGGTATTTCCGCATTCCTACAGGAGTTCAAACCAATGACAAGAGTGGCCACTTGACGTAAGAGGATTATGGGATGTTTCTGGAGGCCGATCAGAGCACAGTAATACAACACCTCGTTCACACTGACACCCGGGCATTGTAGCCAAGGCGCAGCAAATGTTATTCCTCTCGCCAGGGCGGAGTGCCACAGCGCTGTAGCCACGGAGTCAGGGAGCTCTACAGGTCTAGCCAGTGTGGATGGGTAGTGAGCTAGTGCACCTGGGGCTCTTTTATTGCACTGTAATTCGCATGTGTAGTCAAGCCCTTGCTCTGTCCCTCCCTTCCTGGGCCTTTTGAAAGTTTCACCTACTGAGTTTAATTCCAGAGTTGTGTGAGATGGCCACGTGCTCTGCAATAGTATTTACTATAGCGCTCACCTTCTTAACTGCTACTAATAAATAATGGATAGCTCTCTGGCTACCTGCATTATTTTTAAATAAGTGGCTAAGCATATGAGTATACCAAACTACTATGCTATTTATTATATCCTAACGGACTCACTGCTTAAATGAGCTAGAAGCAGGAAATTAGAATTGACTGACATTTCCAATCATAGCATCATTGCAGATGCTTGGCTGGAGCTATGGACTGAGGTAACAAAATTAGATATATTGTGGGAAATACCTAATGAGCCCTCAGAACTTGTAAGGGCAGGCTCTTATAATTGCCATACTCTGGGTCTCAAATACATTTGGGCCAATTGTACAGTGCATTAGGACCGTATCTCATTGCCAGCAACGGAAACACTGCCATAGGGTGAGTATTACATATGGCCCTTAGTTTCTAATACATCTTCTTTTAGCCCTTAGCTGTCTCAGGGACTTCATAAATCTACTTCAAGGGAATAAAGAAGGCCATAGAGAGATTTCTGAATATGGTTCCCTGTTCCTCTCTGCTTTATGTGCGTTACATAAGCCTCCCAAATGATAATAAAGGTATTTCAACAATATAGGCACAATCTTCCCTGTGCTAGTACAGGCATGGAGTGCATTGTCTGTGCCCACCTGTTCAGGGGCTACCAGGTCAGCCCCTGACGTATAACAGGCTAGCTCTGAGGGCTGCCCTAACTTGCATCCCTGCTTCCATGGCTCCTATCTGCCGCATCACCCACCCCAGCCCCACCACCTCCTGCTCCCTTCCTCCTCTAGCCCACCTCTGCCCCAGATTGTCACAAGTATCTGTGGAGGCACTTCAAAGCTGGCAGAACCCACTTTGTGCATGGCATACAGGCTCCCTGGGTTGGGGTATTCCCCAGAGAGTCTTAGGCCTACCCGCCTAGCTAGCACAAGCAGGCTGTCGGGCACAATGATTCAAGGAAGACCATGGTTATTCATTTTGTGTCCTCTTGTAACTATTCTTGCACCACAATGTTGGATTCATGTTCCTAACATTTTGGGGTATTTGGATCTCCTTTTTTGGAGGGGGGGTGGTAATAGGCTCATCTCTAAATAGAACTAACAAATTTGGGGAAAATTTGGTGGGAAAGAATATCAACTATAAAACTGGGCTTCAAATATCAAACACACGGTCTCCAAGTGGTTCACATGATGTAAGCCAGACCTGCACCGTGAATTGGGAACACACTGGCCCACAGTAACTGGCAGAGAGACACTTGTATACACTTTCAAAAAGCCTTTGACACAGTCACTCACCAGAAACTGCTACGGCGACTAAGTAGCTATGGGGTGAATGGTAAAATTCTGTTATGCATTAGAAAGAGGCTGAGGCTGAGATCACACAGAGGATAGATGGTCTATTTTTAGTATGACAAAAGGCTAACACTGGGGGTGCCCCCACAGTTTTGTGTTAAAATCGGTGTTGTTTAATAGACTTATTAATGATTTTGAAAAGAGGATGAGCAGCAAGGTGGCAACATTTGCAAAGGACAAAATTATTTAGGATGAACTTTAAAACAGCAGCCAGAATTTGGAAGGTTAAACATATACAGTAACTCCTCACTTAATGTTGTAGTTATGTTCCTGAAAAATAAGACTTTAAGAGAAATGATGTTAAGTGAATCCAATTTCCCCATAGGAATTAATGCAAATAAGGGGGTTAGGTTCCAGGGAATTTTTTTTCACCAGACAAAAGACTATAGTATATATGTATATACACACACACACACACACACACACAGTATAAGTTTTAAACAAATAATTTAATACTGGTACACAATGATGACTGTGAAGCTTGGTTGAGGTGGAGAAGTCAGAGGGTGGGATATTTCCCAGGGAATGCCTTACTGCTAAATGATGAACTAGCAATTGGCTGAGCCCTCAAGGGTTAACTCTCACAGTCTACAAGGCAGCAGGAATGGATGGAGGGGAGAGAGCATCGCAGAGACAGAGACACACACTGTGTGTCTGAGAGAGAGATGCACATTTCCCCTTTAAGTACGCTGCCTTGTTAATTATATCAGCTTGCTGAGACTGCAGCTGCTGCTGCCAGCAAGCTCCCTCTGTCCTGAGCCCTGTCATGTGTCCCCCCTGCTCTATGGAAGATGGGGTAAGCAGGGTGTAGGAGCAGTGGGGGAGGGACACCCTGACATTAGCCCCCCTCTTCCTTCCCTCCCCACCCCACAGCAATCAGGAGTCTCGGGGAGCAGTTCCAAGGCAGAGGGCAGAAGGAGCACATGACAGTGGGAAGAGGGACAGCTGCAATTGATAGCCTGCTGGGCAGCTGCTGCACAGGGAACATAGGGGAGCAGGGAGCTGACAGGGGGCTGCTGGTCTACCCTGGTTTCAAGCCCCCACCAGCTAGCTGCAACGGGTTGCTCTTTCTGCAAGCAGTGGACAAAGCAGACGGCTGCCAAACGACGTTAGAAGGGAGCATTGCACAACTTTGAACGAGCATGTTCCCTAATTGATCAGCGATGTAACAATGAAACAACATTAACCAGGATGACTAAGTGAGGGGTTACTGTATATAAGGGCCATAAACTCTCAGGCTTCATCATGATGTAAACCTAATACTAACAACTAGGGACTAGGAAGAGCTTTCCCCTGTGGCTAAGTTATTACATCATTCTTCATTACAGGGATTCTAGTGCCAGTATCTTTTTTTTTTTTCATACCGCATTATGTTTATGTGCTGTTAATAAAATAACATGGCATGCTGTGACATTTGTATGTCTTATTCTCTAAAATCAATAATATGCTCGAGAGCCCATGGAAGTAACTTTTACAAATAAAATAGCCCCTTCCTATGAGAAATTTACATGCAGCTTCCAAAGCTGAAAAATCCTCAGGGGATAGTGATGGTTAACCTAATGCTGAAAAGTAGTAAACTAATAACAATGTAGATAATGTTTTCCCTTTCAGTGCTGTGGATACCTATAGGTATTTATTTGGCAGGTAATGGAGAAATATGTGGTGCAGCCTATAAGGTATTATTAATACTCTAGAATATTGAAACACAGGTGCTACAAAGTTGTCGAGGGACACAGTATAAAAAATTGCCAGTCTCTTTAATATACAGTCTGCAGGTGAAACCCGCACACTAAAAATCACAGGGTTTTGCCATCTAAAATGTATAAGCCTACACAAAATCTAACTACTGGCTATAAATTGAAGTACCATAAAAATAAAAATTGAACAATCACCTTTTGTGGGAAGTGTAGATTGAGCCATATATCAGTTTTAAAGTCACACCACAGAAGTAAATTTCCAACAAATACGCCTAAAAGAGCCTTCAGCCAATGCCTTATTTAAACTTTGAGCTGAGATATAGGTAGAGGTCGGGATAAATAACTTTCATTCAGTGGTTATGGAGGTAAGGGGAGACAGAGAAAATACAGCTGCCTTACCTAACATTGTGAGACCAGCTTCATTCAAAAGCTGAAATGACTAGAAGGGTTCAAAACGAAAAGGGACACAAAGGCGACAAGTGATAACACCCAATCCTCCCATCAAATGTGTGTGCATGGCTCCATTGATTTCAGTGGGTTGCATGAAGAGAAGGGAGGCTGTTCACACTGATAATGGTTTCTCTTCTTTCTTTTGCTCCTCCCTTTGAAATTTTTTCTTAGGCAAAGCCAGGATTGGGCAAACTAATTCTTTTTGGGAACAATGATATAACTTTTTTAAATGATTCCCCATTGTTGGCTGGATCCCCACTATTTCATGTGAAGATACAGCAATGAACTACTTTGGTGAGACTAAGACCTATTCACCAGTTAACATACACTTGTTCTTACCAATTTTGAATATATATTGACCATGTCACTAATGTGGCAGCGGTTCCAGGAAAAAAATAACTTCTACTGTTTTATTTAGGTTTCTTCCCTTGAAAAGTACTTTGTCTAATGGTATTTTGCTACTGGATTTGAATGCCAGTCTTGTAGGTTAATAACTCTGGGTCTGGTCCTGAAAAACCTTGCGCCAGTGAGTAATCCTCACTCTTTCACTGAAATCCAATGGGACTATTTGCACGAGGAAAGATTACTCACAGAAATAAAGATCAGACCCTTTCATATCACCTTAAAAGCAGCAAAGAGTCCTGTGGCACCTTATAGACTAACAGACGTTTTGGAGCATGAGCTTTCGTGGGTGAATACCCACTTCGTCAGATGCATGTAGTGGAAATTTCCAGGGGCAGGTATATATATGCAGGCAAACTAGAGATAATGAGGTAGTTCAATCAGGGAGGATGAGGCCCTGTTCTAGCAGTTGAGGTGTGAAAACCAAGGGCGGAGAAACTGGTTCTGTAATTGGCAAGCCATTCATATCGCCTTGACAACTTCCTTATCATGTTGTTAAATTGCATTCCCACACATACTATTGATTAAAATTAATCCTCAAATTAGGAAAGCCTCTGATTAACAATAGATTTTAAATTCTAAGGCATCCAAGGCAAAATAAGCAAGGAGTGTCTCTGCAGTGAACCACACTGGCATCACAGCAATTTTCATCCATGTGCATGAACATGTTTCCAATTCAGAACACTTACATATTAAATTCATTTATTACACCTCACTTGGGTGAAGTTAATCAAGAAAAACTAGTGGGTACATTTTGCCATTTCAATCATCATACCTTGCACTTCTGTAGCTCCTTTTATCCATAGACCTCGTATTAACTATGCCTCACCCCCCAGAGATAGGTAGATGCTATTACACACATTTTATAAATGAGGCAACTGAGACAGAGGCCTGGTCTACACTGGTGGCAGCGGAGGATCGACCTAAAATACGCAACTTCAGCTACAAGAATAGCATAGCTGAAGGTGATGTATCTTAGGTCGACTTACCCCGCATCCTCATGGCGTGGGGTCGATTGCTGCCGCAGCCCCGTCAACTCCGCTTCCGCCTCTTGCCGCAGTGGAGTACAGGAGTCGACAGCAGAGCGATCGGGGATTGATTTATTGTGTCTATACTAAATGCAACAAATCGATCCCCAATAGATCAATCACTACCCACCGATCCAGTGGGTATTGTAGACGTACAAAATTTACCTTCACTAGAAAATCAGGTCATGTTGGAACACAGTCTTGAAAAGTCACATTAACTAGCATTTGTCAAACAGGACTATGCAGTCATTGCAGGCAGGGACTTCCGTTTAACATATCAAATCAGGTCATGGTTGAACCCCACTGGAGCCATAGGTTTAACTGCGACTAGCTGGCATGATGTTAAACACAACTTGTCTCTGTCTACACTGACTGGAGTTGTTGTGTTTAACATCATTAGTACAGACGACACCTAGAGCTGATGTCCTAACATACTAATAACAACTCCAAAAAGATTAACAGCGTGACCCCGATTGGTGCTGAGCACTCTGGGAGTTGAAGGTATTCAGAACCTTTGAGCAGGTGTTAAGGAACCTTGTAAGAATGGGTCAAAGTATTTAGGTACTGTGACAAAGTTCCTCCTCTACGTTGGTGGGTCCTGCGCTTATTGGCAGATTTGCTCACCTCAGTGATCTTTCCCACAGTCTGGATCAACTTCTCCTGTGTCTGATCAGGAGTTGGGAGGTTTGTGGGGAACCCAGGCCCACCCTCTACTCCAGGTTCCAGCCCAGGGCCCTGTGGATTGCAGCTGTCTATAGTGCCTCTTGTAACAGCTGCATGACAGCTACAACTCCCTTGGCTACTTCCCCATGGCCTCCTCCAAACACCTTCTTTATCCTCACCACAGGACCTTCCTCCTGGTGTCTGATAACACTTGTACTCTTTAGTTCTCCAGCAGCACAGCCTCTCACTCTCAGCTCCTTGTGCCTCTTTCTCCCAGCTCCTCACACGCACTTCCTCTCCTCTGGCTCCCCCCTCCCTGACTGGAGTGAGCTCCTTTTTAAACCCATGTGCCCTGATTAGCCTGCCTTGATTGGCTGCAGGTGTTCTAATCAGCCTGTCTGCCTTAACTGGTTCTAGCAGGTTCCTGATTACTCTAGTGCAGCCCCTGCTCTGGTCACTCAGGGAACAGAAAACTACTCATCCAGTGACCAGTATATTTGCCCTCTACCAGACTCCTGTACCCCACTGGTCCGGGTCTGTCACAGTACCTAAAGACACAGACAGGTTCCAAAGCATCTTAAGAGCTTTTGAGACTCCCATTAGGTGCTAATTCGCATTGCAAATCTGGTCCTAAGTGACTGCCCCGTGGTTACAATACAAGTCAGTGACAAAGCCCGAGATTTCAAAAGTCCAAAGTCCTCCCAGCCCCGGGCATTAAACATTAGACACAGTCCCTATTCATTTTCAGGTTTTTCTGTAAAAAGGAGGACACCTAATTGCACTTACTCCCTGCCCTTCACCATACAAATATGCTGGGTGCCCTTAAAAAACAAACCTGCTCTCACTGGTATTAGAACGGAAATCTAGTCATAACAATACATTGGAGCACTCTCTCACCTTCCAGCTGAGAACCTCAAATTTACAATCATGGACAATTTTATCCTCACAACACTCCTGAGAGGTAGGGAAGTATTTATTATTCTCTCCATTTTACAGATTCCACAGAGAAGTCACAGCTAAAATTTTCAAACAGAAGTGCCTGAAGCTGGGTCTCTAGTCACTATTTAGGCCCTGGCAGAAGTGGCTTGGCTTATCATTGTCATTTCTCTCCTAGGCCTGGTCCACACTACGCAGTTAAATCGATTTTAACAGCATTAAATCGATTTAACGCTGTACCCGTCCACACTACAATGCACTTTAAATCGATTTAAAGGGCTCTTAAAATCGATTTCTGTACTCCTCCCCAACGAGAAGAGTAACGCTAAAATCGATATTAGCATATCGATTTAGGGTTAGTGTGGCCGCAAATCGAAGTTATTGGCCTCCGGGCGGTATCCCACAGTGCACCAGTGGCCGCTCTGGACAGGTAACTGAACTCTAATGCACTGGCCAGGTATACAGGAAAAGCCCCACGAACTTTTGAATTGCACTTCCTGTTTGGCCAGCGTGGAGCTCTCATCAGCACAAGTGACCATGCAGAGCTCATCAGCACAAGTAACAATGCAGTCTCCTGAGAACAGAAAAAGAGCACTCGCATGGACCGCACGAGAGGTACTGGATCTTATTGCTATAGGGGAAAGGATTCAGTGCTATCAGAACTGCGTTCCAAAAGACGAAATGAAAAAACTTCTGAAAAAAGTTCCAATACCATGAGGGAGAGAGGCCACACCAGGGACTCAGTGCAGTGCAGAGTGAAAGCGAAGGAGCTCAGACAAGCCTACCAGAAAAACAAAGCAGCAAACGGCAGATCCGGATCAGGGCCAAAAACATGCCGCTTCTACGCTGAGCTGCATACAATTTTAGGGGGCTGCGCCACCACTACCTCCCCCTTGTCCGTGGATTCCGAGGTGGGGGTAATAATCTCAACCATGGATGAGGATTCAGCGGAGGGGGAAGATGACGAGGAGGAAGAGCTTGCAGAGACCACACAGCACTCCATTCTCCCCAACAGCCAGGAGCTTTTTGTGACCCAGACGGAATTACCGTCCCTGCCCTCCCAAGCCACTAGCCCAGACAGTGAAGCCATGGAAGTGACCTCTGGTGAGTGTACCTTTGTAAATATAAAACATAGTTTAAAAGCAAGCGTTTTTTAATGATTGATTTGCCATGAGTGTTTGGCATGCATTAGCAGGTATTAAAGTTACTGGAACAGTTTGTTAACATGTCGGGGGATGGAGCGGAAATCCTCCAGGGACATCTCTATGAAGTGCTCCTGGAGGTACTCCAAAAGCCTTTGCAGAAGGTTTCTGGGCAAGGCAGCCTTGTTCCGTCCACCATAGTAGGACACTTTACCACGCCATGCATGTAGCAAGTAATCTGGTATCACTGCATGACAAAGCCTAGCTGTGTATGGTCCCGGTGATTGCAGGCATTCAAGAAACATCCGTTCTTTATCTCACTCTGTTATCCTCAGCAGAGTGATATCGTTCATGGTAACCTGGTTGAAATTAAGGAATTTTATTAAGGGGACAGAGCTGGCCATTCCTACTGGGCTGCTTGCCTGTTGCTTAAAAGAAATCCTTCCTTGCAGGTAGCCAAGCGGGGGGGAGGGGAGGGGGGGTTAATGGCGCTGAGCTTTTTAGCGTTTGGCCAGCAGGAATCTTCACAGCTACCAGGCACGCGGTGGAGGAGTGGGGGGGAGGAAAAAGGGGGCGTGATTAGCAGTGATCTGCCATTATACCAGCCATGCGGTGGGGGGAGGGGTAAAGCAATTCCAGTGTTAGGGTTTGGCGTCTGCTGCTCCTTGTAAAAGCAGCAGCACAGGGAGAAGCTGTATGCCTTACCATGACCGCATGCAAGCTGAACTGTGATACCCGGACCTGCGTCTGTGTTGATCTGTTACACCACAGCCGCAGGCACTCAATACTAAAAGAATTCAAATGCGACCTTGTGGTGAAATCACATGTGCTATGTAAGGTGAATAGTGTTGTTCACTGTGAAAGAGTATAACCATTGTTCTGTGAAATGTATCTTTTATAATCCTTCTATCACTATTTTCCCCCACTCATGCAGCTGCAAATTTTTCAAGCCTCTCTACTCCATCCCAAAGGCTAGCTCAGATAAGGCGGAGGAAGAAGAGGACACGAGATGAAATGTTCACAGAAATCATGGCAGTAACCTGCAATGAAAGAGCTCATCTGGGGGAGTGGAAGGACGTGGTAGCAAAGTACAGGAAAGATGCCAGTGAACGTGAGGACAGGAGGGACGAACGTGAGGATAGGAGAGACGCTCGAGATGAGAGGTGGCGGCAGGAAGATCAGCGGTGGCGGGATGCAATGCTGGAGCTGCTGCGTGATCAAACTGACATCCTCCGACGTCTGGTGGAGCTTCAGGAAGAGCAGCGGGGTCACAGAGTGCCGCTCTAGCCCATGTTTAACCACCCTCAGTACTCACCATGTTCCATATCTTCCACACCCAGACGTGTAAGAACGCGTGGGGGAAGGCTTTCTGCACCCGCCCACTCCACCCCCGTGGACAGTCCAACCAAAAGGCTGTCATTACATTGAAATGTCCTTAATGGCCTTTTTCTTCCCTCCTATCCTCCTCCCAAACCACACCCAGGATACCTTGTTAATTCTCTGCCTCTTTTTATAATTATATGCTTCTTAAACGATAGTAACTTTATTTCCATAAGTAAGCTGTAATCGAAGGGGGAGTGTGGGTTGCTTACAGGGAATGACTTTTAATAAAGAATACATGCTTTTTAAATTATAGTAACTTCGTTTCCAGAAGCAAGCTGTAATCAAAGGGGGAGGGTGGGTTGCTTACAGGAGGAGTCAATAAAGTGGGGGAGGTTCATGAAGGGGAAACAAACACAACAGTCACACCGTACCCTGGCCCGTGATGAAACTCGTTTTCAAGGCTTCTCTGATGCACACCGCTTCCTGGTGAGCTCTTCTAATCGCCCTGGTGTCTGGCTGCGCGTGATCAGCGGCCAGGTGATTTGCCTCAGCCTCCCACCCCGCCATAAAGGTCTCCCCCTTACTCTCACAGAGATTGTGGAGCACACAGCAAGCAGCAATAACAAAGGGGACATTAGTTTGGCTGAGGTCTGAGCGAGTGAGTAACGTTCTCCAGCGGGCTTTTAAACGGCCAAATGCACATTCTACCACCATTCTGCACTTGCTCAGCCTGTAGTTGAACAGCTCCTGACCACTGTCCAGGCTGCCTGTGTATGGCTTCATGAGCCATGGCATCAAGAGGTAGGCTGGGTCCCCCAGGATAACAACAGGCATTTCAACATCCCCAACTGTTATTTTCTAGTCTGGGAAGTAAGTACCTTGCTGCAGCCGTTTAAACAGAACAGTGCTTCTGAAGACGCGAGCGTCATGAACCCTTCCTGGCCACCCCCCTTGGATGTTGGTGAAACGTCCCTTGTGATCCACCAGTGCTTGCAGCACCATTGAAAAGTAACCCTTGCAGTTTATGTACTGGGTGGCCTGGTGCGCCAGTGCCAAGATAGGGATATGGGTTCCATCTATCGCCCCCCCACAGTTAGGGAATCCCATTGCAGCAAAGCCATCCACTATGACCTGCACGTTTCCCAGAGTCACAACCATTCGTAGCAGTAGCTTAATGATTGCTCTGGTTACTTGCAACACAGCAGCCCCCACAGTAGATTTTCCCACTCCAAATTGATTCCCGACTGACCGGTAGCTGTCTGGCGTTGCAAGCTTCCAGAGGGCTATTGCCACTCGCTTCTCCACTGTAAGGGCTGCTCTCATCCTGGTATTATGGCGTTTCAGGGCAGGGGAAAGCAAGTCACAAAGTTCAAAGAAAGTGCTCTGACGCATGCGAAAGTTGCGCAGCCACTGCGAATCGTCCCACACCTGCAAAACTATGCGGTTCCACCAGTCTGTGCTTGTTTCCCGGGCCCATAATCGGCGTTCAATGGGTAGAACCTCCCCCATTACCATCAGGAGCTCCAAACACGGGGGCCTGCGGTTAGGAAGAAATCAGTGTCCAGGTCCTCATCACTCTCGTCGCCGTGCTGCCGTAGCTGCCTCCTCCTCTCCTGCGTTTGCAGTTCATGGTTCACCATAGACAGCACGAGAATGCATGAGGTGTTTAAAACGTCCACGATCGCGCTACTGAGCTGAGCAGGGTCCGTGCTTGCTGTGCTATGGCGTTTGCTCAGTTCACCCAGTAAAAAAGGCGTGAAATGGCTGTCTGCCGCTTTCAGGAAGGGAGGGGTGAGGCTGTACCCAGAACCACCCCTGACAATGATTTTTGCCCCATCAGGCACTGGGGTAGTAACCCAGAATTCCAAGGGTCAGGGAAGACTGTGGGAACTATGGGATAGCTACGGGATAGCTACCCACAGTGCAACGCTCCAGAAATCGATGATAGCCTAGGACCATGGATGCACACTGCCGAATTAATGTGCCTAGTGTGGACGCATAAAATCGACTTTATAATATCTGTTTTACAAAACCGGTTTAAGTTAATTCGAAATTATGCTGTAGTGTAGACGTACCCCTATTGTGCTGGGTTTAGGGGATTTTTAAAGAAGTTTAGAGTATAATCCCCTAAAGCCTATTAATAGGTTAAATTGTGGCAAATTCTGTATTCTCCCACAGAATTGATAATTTAATAAACGTCATTGGAGGAATTCTTTCTTTTCTTGTGTATGGAGGACACAGCAGCAATTCACAGACCTGTGTGAATTCATTCTAGCAATCACATCTATGGGAGCTGCCTTTGAAAAAAGGTTTTTACAAGTTCATGTAAGTTCTGTAGTGTGTAAGTATTTAAAATTGTGTTTAAAGGCCCCAAAGCCACCTCTGAATTGTATCTCTCAGGTAGGAACGTAAGACCTTGATCACAGCCTGGTGATAGAATGAATGCTTTTTTCCACTTAAAAATCCATAACACCATTAAAAATGAATACGTTGTGTTAAACAAATATATGAAGCTCAGATTAAAACTGTTTGTATTTCCTGCCCTCTGTCAATTATTAATATTGCCCATAATAGACATATTCACGTTGACAGAAAAAAAATCAACAGTCAGCAAACAATATAAGCTTTCTCTTACGAAAGGAGTTATTTGTACAAATTTCCCACCCAACAGGAAGGAAACCCAAATCTCTGCAGCCTGCTCTTATGCCATTGACCACATGAAGTGTGCAGAATGGATTGTTGCTCCAAGTATGGTCACAGATCCTTAGCAAGGATATTATCCACTGGTTCAAAGGCATATCTATTTGCATGTACAAAGTCAATAAGGGAGGAGAAACATATTGCTAAGAGGAGGAAGAAAAAGGAGTCAGAAGCCGAGCAATTAACACCGCTTTCATGCTCCACTGTAATTAACACAGATCAAAAGGGGACCTGGACTTGTTGATTTCACTAGGAGACAGCAGAGTAGTCCATCCTGGCTAGCAGTTCCACAGCTGGGAACAAACTTTTACTGCAGATGCTCAGCACAAGCTCCAGGCCTTAACTTTGGCATTAAAGGGCTCAGAAAACTTTGAAATGAAACAACAGACTTTTAACATTCTGCGGACCAGCAACACATTGACAGACATTTTAGAAACAATTTTGCTTAATAAAACTAACTATCAGGGTTTATGTTAATACAACTTGTATTTATTATTCAAGGACATAAGTAAGGAGAAAACAATATTAAATGAGTGTCCTCCAGAGAAGGACATTGAAAGACCAAAACACACATACATACTGAAAAGAAACACTTGTTATATTGCTTTTGATCATGTGTTTACAAGCTACCATGCCCTATTTGCATATTATATACCTACATGGAATAGTATGAACTTGCTTCAAATATCCATAAATTTAGATCCAAGAATGATGAGTTTTATGTTTGGTGCCACCAGGCAACTGTGTTTTCATGTTCCATTCAATTACCAGTGCTAAACTGACTAATATCTGGTGCTAGCCAATGAAAAATGCACACACAGGAAATGAACTGAAAAAAAATCACAATGCATTGTGTGGGACATAAAATGTCTGTGGGAAGACTTGCTAACTCAAAACAGGAACTGTCACATCTAGCATTCGTATTTCTTCATACAAGGGAATAATAATGAACTGGTTCTTATCTGCTACATCCTATATTGGGCTACTTCCCAGAATTTGAATCTGAAAAGTGGTGCCTGGATTTTAAATCATTTGAGAAAACCTGGAAGGCTAAATTCACAGGTGATATAAAGAGTGGTATAAATGTCAAGACAGCAAATCAGTATATGTTATAGATGGAAGAATGGGGTTAGATCAGGAAAATTTACCAACAGATATACTGTAAGATGAAGTGGAGACTGCTCTAGCCTATATTTTGTGCCATTCTGTTGGTCATTTTTTGCTGGTATCACCCCAGCCTTGTGCTTCATCAACCACGTAGGGTGAAATTCTAGCCCTACTTAAAGTTTGCTTTTTGCAGCTCTCCCCCATCCACAAATAAATTCAGGCAAAATATGAGCACTCAGGAGCTAATGCTACTGTAGCTGTCAACCAGATGCTGTTGTTTTAGCTCACTGGGTCTCCAGTCAAATATGACCATTACAAATCTCTGACAAATCCTGGTGAAGATGTTCGACATGGCAAATCTCTAGCTACACTAGGCAAATGCAGTATACAATAAGTGGTTTGCTTGTCACAATTATACTCTCAAGAGACTGAGGATATCTGTAACATTACAGTGCTTCTGAATATGAAAGCCGCCCAACTGGAGTTATGTAGTTCTTATGCTCCTATGCATTCTTTGGGCTCAATCTAAAATCCACTGAAGTCAATGGGAGTCATTCCACTGACTACAATGGGCTTTGGGTCAGGCCATCAGCAGCTGTTTTCCACATTAAATTGCAGCCCTCCTCGTCTTGGGAAGAAGCTACATCAGATGAAGAAACACAGCAAAAAGTGCTCTGGGATCAAAAGCTATGCTTATTTCTGCCCCTACCTGTGAAGATTTAAGCATCACAGCGGTATTTCTAATGTTCAAAAGGAAAATCCATGGTGGACAAAACTCCCTCTGCAATGTACCTGAATGAGTGTCATGAGATAAAAATGTTTGCCAAAAGAAATCTGCAAAATTTTGTGCAATCTTTTATTATGATTACGTATTTGTATTACAGTAGTGCCTAGATGCCTCAGTGAGGATTGGGACTTCACTGTGCTAGGTGCTGTCCAAACACACACAGTCAGATATTCCCTACCCCAAGCCACTTACAATCTCAGGTCTTGAAACTGCACTAAGAGCAGTGTGAGTCAATTCCTGCACCTGCAGTGGGCTCCACCAAAATCAAAGGCACAGCGTGTGGGTGTAAGAGTTTGCCTGTGTAGTTCTCAGTGCAGGATCAGGGGGCCTAGATATCCAAGACATACAGAGATGGGAGGAAATGGATGCAATATATATTTGGGGAGAGGGGCAACTCATGGGGAAGGTACTAAGGCATGAGAGGAGGAAAAGGCGTAGGAAAGAAGGGATGGAAGTAAGAATGCAAAGGAAGTGGAAGAAAGAAGGGAAGAAGCAGGAAGAAAGGGGATAATATGGAGGAATGGGAATGAAAAGGGTGTGGTCTCAGGGGCTATATAAAAAGCGTATGGCTGCTAATTACACCTGACCTTTGCTCAGCAGTTTAAGGAGGAGCAAGGATTGAGTTTTGTAGGCTGCAATACGGCAAACTCAAAGCAGCAGCGTGGAGCTGACAGCAGCAATAAGATCCACAAAGGAAGAGGGTGAGCATCTGTCAGAGTTCATCTCAGTCTGATTTCACGCTCCAGCACGGGGTGGGAAGCAAAAGCTACCTCCTAATTTTCTACCCAACCGGCTCAGGATGATTCCCAGGGTACTTTCCACAGGGTAGTCATTTATTCTTTCAGCTTGTCACCCCTTGATGAACAAGGACCACAAGTAATCAATTGCCTATTCAACAGAGCTCTAGGCTGGACTCTGACAGACTCTTAAGTAAGTGGCAAAGTCAGAGAGGTGGGGAAAAGGTATGGGAAAAAAATGTGAGAGATCTCACAGATAATGCAGCATGGAGGCAGACATGTAATTATAACCCTCATTTTATTTTCACTTGACAGCACAAAAAAGAAAGGTGAGGAGAGGCTTTTTAATGAAACATGACATTCCCTTATTAAAGTCTGATTTAGATTTCAGCACGCTCATTGTTCCGTATACATTCCAATGCTCCCTTGCTGTGGGTAGCCAAATAGTAGATGTTCGGTAAATTAAAATAAATTTAAATGGTAATATCCTGAACAATGCGAGACTGTTTTCTGAGCAAACAGTTCCTTTGGTGTTATCAAAGATGACAGAACCACCCAGGCTGTAAATATAAGGAGGAGAGAGAGATACAGTCTCATTTATACACATAAGTTCTGTGATGCCTCTTTATTTCCTGAACAGACATATCTATTGTTGGCAAGGCATGGAAAATCACATTACCCAACTATGTGTGCAGTTGCCCTGTATGGAAGTGGCCATAATGCAGCCTCAAATGCCCACCCTACTATATGAGACCTCACAGGCCCAAAGACCCAATACACATTGCATCAGCTTGATCTGAGCAGCTTCTACTCACATCAAAATAGAACACTGTATTCTGCAATCTGTTATCTTAGGTAGTCCAATTGCACAGTCAACAGAGTCCTTTCTGTGACTGCAAGATTTGGGGCAAGGCTAGGGGAGACCTTCTGTGTGATGAAACAAGGCTGTGTTTGGTTACTCTGAAAGCAAAAGAGCCACAGAGACCAACAGGGTTTGTCTGGGTCCAGAACTTCAATAAAGAATGTCCTTTGTATCATCATAATTTACTCTTACCTATCATAATTATAATGGTATCTTACCTACTAGGAGGAGCACTATGGCTGAACATTTGCATTGAGTATAATGCAAATAGTTATGTAGGTGAGGCACAACCCACCAGGCTCCTTGCAAATAAGTAATGCATCCATCAGTTGGGGGGGAAATGTGGGCATTTCTCCGCCCTGTAAGCCTGACCCAGTCACATCTCGCAGTGACATGATTCCAAACTCCATTTCAGTTCAAAACTGCCTACAAGACTCTAATGTCAAAGTAAACATTAGACAATTTTGATCTGCTTTTGTCACGTGGTTATTAAAAATGGCACACAGTGAGGTAAGCGAGTGTGAGGGGGTGATACCAGAAGCACGAAATGTGAAGGGACCAGGTCTTAGGGCAACAGAAACAGTCGGAGCCTAAGAATAAGCAAACTGCTTCTGAGGCATTTCTCTCACATTCTTCTGTGAAGCCCACTTTGGTCTACAGCATACTGTGGGAGGTGGCTTTGTTGTTGCTAAGTACTATAGAAAATGCGCAGGTACCATGTAATCCAATATTATATGCATTTGGGCCTGATCCAACGCCCACTGAAGTCAATGGAAAGACTGCCATTGGCTTCAAAGGGCTTTGGATCAGACCCTCATAGACACATTCAGAAGCACAGAACCTTACAGAAGATTATAAACTAATTAACAGCAGCACTAGAGGAACACAGTTTGTAAGGCAACATTAAGCTTTCAAAATTACTTACTTCAAAATCTGCTTTTTGTTCAGATTTGCAAATCAGCTTCTGCCTAAAGAGACCCCTGAACCCTCTTTAATCTTTATAATCCCTTCAAACAATCATACATTTCTAAGGGTGCTATTCTGGTCCCTCCATGGAGAGATTTTTAGGCTATCTCCTGAAACTGCAATGTAGCAAATGAACCACTTCAGAAAGAATCTCAAAGGTCATGAGTCTTAAGTGTGGCCATTTTAAAGCATTTATTATTCACTGGAACTGTAAAAGGCCTGGTGGCTGGGATATTTGGGAACATAACTAAAAGCCTTGTTAAAATTACTGAGTATCTCTAATTTTTAAGAGTGCATACCTGGTACTTTGTGGTTTCATCAGGCCAGAATTTTACCTAAGTTCCCCTTTTGATGGTGTTTTGAAGGGGGAAGGGAATGGTGATATAAAACAATTGGTGTTCTAAAGTCTTGACATAAACAAACAAGATTCTGCACTCTCTTGAGACAGCGCACACACACACACACACACACACCCCCTTCATAGGCAGTAAGCAAGCCTATGGTTTATAATCAGGTCACTAAGAAAGCTGGCATTTGTGGGAATGGTGTAATTTTTCAGCACTGCTAGAACTGGTTGTTGGAAGGTTCCAGACCACAGCAGATCCAAGTTATATTTCATAAGGCCTACTCAGTTTTTATTCAGTCTCTGCTCCAGAAAAACTCCTACTGAAGTCAAAGGGAGTTCTACCTATGTAAAACCTGAATCAGCATTTCAGGATTGTGCCCAATAAGACCTAAAAACTGATGACAGACTCTATGGAACCTATGACCTGCAATGCTCCATGGTCAAACAATGGGGATTCCATTGTCTCAGCAAACAATGGAAATCTTGCATCTACCTTTCAAATCTGAGCTCATCTATGTGGTGGCAGCATCGTAGCAGCTAATGCCTGCTCAGTTTTGGTTGGTCTCTTTCCTGTGTATTGTAAAAACTACCATCCTCATATTATGGGGAGAAGATCAGAAGAGGAGAGACGTGCATGGATATAACATTAAAAAGGCCAAAAAGTTTTGGATTAAAATAAGTCATCTAATAGGTAGAGGCTGACTTTTATATAACACTAATTGGGACCCAAGGTTCACCCCCAGCATGAGACTCACCTATGTGAAATTAGAGTGGTGACCTCAACTCTGTCTTTCTGCTGGCGAGTACGAAAAACTACTCAAAGCTCCTTGAGTGTTCAAGCTGAGGAAGAAAAGGTGATGGAGCCTGCCCCAATTGTCTTAGCTCTTTTTCTAATAGCAGCAATTAAACCTACCTACTTCCAAACACACCAATCTACAATGTCCCAACACGCACCCACACCCCAACCTCTGATCTACCCCCCCCACAGACACACACACCAATAGTAATATGAGCACCAGGAGACAGAATAATGCATGGGAAAGGTAAATGGTTGTCTGGCCTGGGCTGGAAGTGAGAGCAATTTAGCTTTCACCCTGACATAGCAGCAATGGCCTTGCCAGCATAGGAGAGGAGGAGTTGGCACAGAGCTGCCAGAAATCAACTCTGTCATAGCTCCTGGCTTGTGTGCATTGAAGGTCTTTGTTTTTTAAAGCCAGCAGCCCTTTTAAAAGTACAGTTTTCATCAGATTTGCATAACAAGGAGTACAGTATGAGAGGCAAAAGCAAATCTGCCCAGGAATCATCTAGCGAGCTCATCAAAGCTCCTTTGCTAGCATGTGCCAGTGGCTCCCAAGCTATGAAAAACTCCATTGATCCACCTGGATTAGACCACAATGTCTCCTGTCGACTCGGAAAACAAACCCTTTTATTGCAAATGCTCGGAAAACCAGGAAAGTAAAGAATTCAATATTTTGATTCCTGGCAGCTTTTCTACAAGGATCCTGCTAAGAAAATATTTTAATTGAGGTGTGCTGTTGTATATGTTCCCCTCCACCATCACGCATGCTGTGTGCGAAATTCCCACCTGTGCAGAGTGCTGAAGTCTATACATCACACCCAAAGATGCGGAGTAGGACTTACTGATTTATAGGCTTTGTGCTTTGACCTTGGCACGGGGTGAATTATGTCCCACTGAAGCACTAGGATTGTCTGTGTGTGCAAGAGTGCCTTATGTTGTGCGTAGGCTTCGTGCTGGTCCTCTGAACGGGGTGAATTTCACATATAGAGTATGTGACAATGGAGGTACTAATCCATTTGGATCAATGGACTATTTCCTAGCTAGGAAGCCACCGGCACATGCTAGTGAAAGGAGCTTTGATTTGAATTTCACCCCCGTGAGTATCCACAGATACAAATCCAACCAGTGAATGATTTGGATGTCTAAACACCAACAAGAAACCAAACTCCTTTTCTCTTGGAGAATCTCTGTTCTTTACTAATAGTGACATCACTGCCATATGATGGAGTGGCTACACAGTTAACAAAACTCACTGCACAGTTCAGTCCACAAAGGATTTTGGCTGGGATTTTGAAAGCAGTTATGCACCCAGTAACCATTAGCTTTTCTTGGGATTGGGTCCCAAGCTCCGTTAGACTCCTTTGAAACCCCCAATTATTTGATTATACTCTTGTACTGACAATTTTCGCTGACCATAAAGATGTCTGTCCCACTAAGGAAACCTTACAAAAGAATTCTACGAGGATCTGAACCGTGGTTTCACCAAGATGTGACATATCTCCAGCAGACTCAAGTGTTACTAGAAAACATCACTGTACTGAAGTATTAAATCCCTTTTCAAGATTCAGGTTCTTTGTTTTACAGAGCAACAAAGCAGCTGCAAAGAACAGGACTACGTACTTAACAGTTAATGAACAGATGTATTTTAGGGTCAAATTAGCCTTTAGTCACCTTTATTGATATACCAAGTACCAGAGCTGGCAGTTTATATTTATTTATTTATTTACTTACTTAATTACTTACTAACTATACACAAGGACTGGAAAATACTGTGTCCCTTTTTGTCCTCACCCCACCACTTCTGCAAATGTTGCAACTGAAACAGCAAATATGTAAACACCAGCCTTGATTTTGTAATAATTTTAAAATATTGTTTTATATCATTGCTCTCCTCTCTATCTCTGCCAGCAAGCAAAGCAGCCTCAGAGCTATCAGTGCAGAATGATTAATTAGTTCACTGATTATCTGTGTGTTAAACATCAGGCTCACCATGGCTTCCTTGTTGCTGTGCTACACATAGAAAGGGAAAAAATGAGTTACCCAGAGATCATTAAGGGCCAAACTCATAAAGAACGAGCTGCACATCTGATGGCCAAGGCAGACTCTTTCCCTGAGCATCCTTCGCTCATAAATTGCAGCATTCCTTGTGATTCCGCAGTTTAAACCCTCTTCCATCCACATCTGTGGCCAGATATTTTAGCATGTTCCAGGACTCTACCCACAACATGTTCTTCAGCACCTGACATGGCAGATGGGTGGGAAGGATGCTACAGAACTGTATGTGGGGGAGAGGGGATGCGGTGCCAACTCACCCCTATTCCCTGATAAACAGCTCTACACCGTAGCTCCTTCCACTCCCATGGCTACATGGCGAATGCTAAGGGAGTCTGACCACTGAGTGAACTCTTTCTGGCTTGGTTAAAGAATGGATGTCAGTCGGCTAGGAAATGTTTAAATGAGCTTCTGACCCAAGACTTTTTTTTTTTTTAAAGAAACAGACCACAGAAGTTTCAGAGCCTTCCTCGCGACAGACACCGTCGCTGCTTTCACTCAATCAGGTATCCCTGCTGTATGATGTAATCATAGATTACAAACAAAACAAGTTACACAATGCAGAGGCTCCTGTGGAATTAATTATATGTGTTGCTTTATCCACTGTATGTATATTTAAATTAAATTCATACCATTTTCTTTGTGCTTCATGCCCCCCAAAGACCAAATTCTAAGGAGATTTAATTATGTTTTTTAGTTGTTTAATCCTTTTGGTGCATCTTACTCATTCTGTTCCTGTAAGTCACACTTAACATATCTTATCAACAAAGCAAAGGCCCTAGAGCAACAACACAACACAAAGAACCTCGACAGCTATTCCATACATCCAAGAACCGAATACAAAACACTTCCAGCCCAGCAGAACTTTCATACCACTGAAATGAAGTCATTTATTTACAAGCCACCCCACATTCTGCTGCTCATGCCTCAGATACCAGACAACTTATCAATTCAGCTACATGCTTTGTATGTGTGCTGGACCACGCAGTGACTCGATTTCACAAGCATAAGGTTATGCACCTTTGATTTTTATATCTATCACACTAGAAACCGTCACCTCTGATCTGTAGCTGTTTCTTACTTTCTTGTTTAAAAATATACAGCACATCCAGACTGAGCTCCCATAACCCCCCCTATTTGTGACAATGTCTCTTAAATGCAGCCTGTTCTTCAGGAGGATAGCAAGTGTGGCTTGGGAGTTAATTAACAGATTGAAGAATCTGTAAAGCAAGGAGTGAGAGCCTGGAGGGACCAGAGAACTCATCAAGGCTAACACATTGACTCATTGCGTGACCTTGGCAAAGTCACTTGACCGCCTTATGGCTCTGCTAACCAAACTATGAAATAGGCTAAAAGAAGGACCTCACTGTAAAGGAAATGCTGCATCTAATTTTATTCACATGGGCTTTCCAGGGCAATTTAATCTCCTCAATACAATAGACAAAATAACACAGCTCATATGAAAAGTACCTAGACCCAATATATGGCAGAGCTGTTCAGCTGTCTATCCCATCATGCAAAGGTCTTAAAATTAATGTGCTCTTTGGTTACCCCCTTTTTGGTACTGTATTTGGTAGCAAAACATTATATGGATAACTAGAATATACAGAGTATACCAGTCAATATTAAACACAATAAACATGAGATTTGGAAGGGATAGAAACCCTTAAGCACTGAGGCCTACCCTATCTCTCAAACCTCTAGATATTGTGGGTTGAAGGAAGCTTTCTCTTAACTGCCTCTTGCAGGGTGGTTTCTTAGCTGCTATTGGAAACAGGATACTCAACTAGATGAAACACTGGTCTTCTCCAGTATAGCAATTCCTATGTCCGTGTATTATTTTTCAAGTAATCCATGCTATTAATGTTAGGATCTGTTTTAAGTTTTATATAGCACACATCACTGGGATATCAAAGCACTGTAGCTAGAGGAGGCTGAGTCATTTTGAAGTCTCAATATGCAGTACAAAGTGAACTTCAGAAATTGGACACTGAGGTTAAAGGGACTAGCTCTCCAGCTGCTAGCAATTTTTCAAGAATAATACTGGGTGAGATTTGGGTTGGGCCGGAGGGGGAGGAATGAGAATTGTGATTCTTCAAAATGATAGTTAATTGCTAAAAATGTGACATTGCTTAAGGTGTGACTTGCTGACTTGGGAGAAAAATGTAACAAAGTGTGAAGTAGATACATTAAAAATATCAAACCTCAGCTGAATAAATCTCAGGGTGTGGCAGAGAAAGCACAGCTTATAATTTATATATATATGTGGATTTCTACTCTTACCAGCACTGAGGGTTGGGGAGCATTTTGGAGGAGGGCCCCCATAAATTGGTCCTCATACAAATTGTGAACAATTTTAAAAAACTTGTCAGTAATGTTTTCTTACAGGACGGTCAGGATTTAAGGGTAACAACGTATATACATAAAACATCCACAGAGATGGGAGGAAGGTCGACAGTTGACTTTTATTCAGTAAATTGTTATCTGTCTGGCTGACTGCCTCACACTGTAGGTGCATGACATTACCCATTCCAGAGCTCTCTCATCCAGGCTGTTGATCTTCAGCCATTCCAAAAGTAGCTACATTCAAAAATGTTCACTGACATCCAGGCTCACTTCCCGATTTAAGGACAGCTTGTTATGCCCTTAAAGAAAATGGTGCAGCCCACAAGCAGCTTCCACTCTGCTGGGGTGAGGCAGCTGATTTAGGAGAAAGTATGTTGGAGACAAACTGAAGAGAAAGAGGTGGGGATTTTCCTCAATTTTCCTTTGCAGGTGAACCTTACAGATAATCACTAGCTGGGAAATTCCACCCGCCCAGCTGACCCTTCTGACAGGCTGAATCAGCTCTATTTTCCCGTGGAAGGTTAAGGTTCAACCTACTCATCAGTGATCAGCAGAAATCAATACTTTCCAGTGGAAGCTGACATTCTCTACCAAAAGAGCATGATATGACAAATTGTCACCTTTGCAGCTCCTCAGTGGCTTTTGTGATTACTGTAATATAGGAACAGAGAGTACAAAGAAAAACCAGCTGACAAAAAGAGCATTTATTAAAAAGGAGGCAGAAAGGCTGGGTCTGGGGTTGGGCCAGAGAATGACACTCATTATCCTTCCACTCCACTGCTGACAAGGAATCTGTGTGAAAGGTAACAGTCCTCGGGAAGAGACAACACAGAAAGGGATGGGCAAGGGGGAGTAATTCAGGCCCCTTGAGTGATACACACCATTGATTATTGGAAAAGCTGTTTTATATTTTAAAATACTGATTATTCTCTACTGGTTTCATTCCTATTCACTGCCAAATCCTGGTTTGATTTTCTGTATTCCTAGTAGAACACCTTCCTAGGCCATGGTGCTCCTTCTTCTCCATTTACCTCTCCATGGCAAAGTATACTCCTGGGAGGACAATTTGTGACAGCTACCTTAAGCTTCTCTGAAGTTAGAGTCCTGGTGATCTTCTGGAGACACAACACAGTGTGGAAATATAAATACAAACATAGAAATCCACCTGGTGTAATTACTAAAAACTGATGGAACAAGAGCAGCCATTTGGTTCATCAAAGCTCACTGAACTTTTCTATTTAACGCTCTATTTCCCCCAAGAAGGCAGCTCATGATTTACTGAGTGACCTCAGTGCTACTCTATCTCAGAGGTTCTCAAACTGTGGGTCAGGACCCCAAAGTGTGCTGCGACCCCCTTTGAATGGGGTTGCCAGTGCTGGCTTAGACTTGTTGGGGCCTGGGGCTGAAGCCCCAGCCCCACTACCCAGGGCCAAAGCCAAATCCAAAGCCTGAGGGCTTCAGCCCTTGGCGGCAGGAATCAGATTGCAGGCCCCCTGCCTGGGGCTGAAACCCTTGAGCTTCAGCTTTGGGCCCCCCTTGCCCAGAGTGGTGGGGCTCGGGCTTTGGCCCCCTCATCCAGGGCAGTGAGGCTTGGGCGGGCTCAGGCTTCGGTCCCCCCTCCTGGGGTCGTGAAGTAATTTTTGTTGTCACAAGGGGGTCACAGTGCAATGAAGTTTCAGAACCCCTGTTCTACCTCAATGGCTTTGTGCAGACAGCCAACTGGATACATGTTTTACTCTGATTGTACTGTAATGGGAGTGACTTAGGTTTGCCAGTAATGGACCCCATGAGCAATGTCTTTCTACCAATTGTGTAGGTGCCCCTTTCTTTGCTGCCAGTTTGTGCCATGTAACCTCTCTCTTTTTTCACCTTCCATCTTGATACTGTACTCCTTGCCAAGAGAGGAGAGTATGCACTTTCACTGGAATCAACAGCAGTATCCATACAAACCTGGAAGCCACTTAGCAGTGTGTGGTTTCAGAGCAATGCAGTAGGCACAATCCTTGCTCTAGTCTCTCATTACCCTTTGGAAGCTAGTATATTACCTTCACTGTCTCTCTGGAAGAAGGAGAAAGAGTCCTGAGGTAGCTCCTGAACTTTAGGCTTTGACTGTGCTGGTCTGCTACTTATGCCTGAACAGGGGAGGAGAGAACAGAAAAAAAAGATCCATAATCTCCTATCTAAATTCAATTTGCAATAACTTTCACACACTCTCTCCTTCGTCAAATCAGAAACAGTTACTTGGCCTGCAACTGCCTCTTCATACCATATAAGGGTTTGTATTCAGCACCCTCAAGCTTTTTTTTTTCCCAGGAGACTAGTCTTTCCTAATACACCATTTAAATCATTTTGTATAAGAATTGGCTTGTTGCCCTATTCTGTTCACTTCAAGCATTTGATATCTTGTAGCAATGAGTTCCACAGTTTAATTATACATTGTGCTAAGTATATCTAAAAACAGGAGTTTTCAATATCCCACATCCAACAACTTGCAAATGGTCTTCTTCAGATACACCCCCGAGCTCTTTCCTCCTGTTCTAAAGAGACACAGGATTCCGCAGCACTTCACATGAGATGTGGTGGAAATTGGTGGAGTGGCTTATGGAGTTATTCTCGTACATTAAGAAGACTAGTTGCAAATGCCAAAGAAACCTAGAGACAGGAAATGGGAGCAAGTTCCTTATGTTGACAAAGAGAGTTTGAAAATCAGAATCCACCTAGAATCTCACTGCTCCAGGCAGAGAAGTTAGCAATTTCCCAGCTTTTCATTTACTGTTTGAAAATTGATTTTTCAATAGTTCAAGCCTTTTAGTAGGCCAAGACACTGCTATTCTGAGGGCCTTTTCCAAGTTGTTCTTGCTAGTTCCATTCATTTCACATTTTTAGTCTGCTGTTTTCTTTACATTTCTACATTCAATTCCATTTGCTGTGCGTTGACCCAGTTACATGGTGTACCTGACATCCCTTTGATTTCCTTTTGCTGTCTGCTCTACACTTGCAGGTGAGAGCCAATCTAAGAAATCTGCAGCTGGTTTCTTTGTGTGAGTCATTTGGCCAGGTTAGAAACACTGAAGGAAGCACTAACTCCTCTTCAGGCTTCAGTCAATATTTCCTCCACGTTTGACACAAGGACTCTATTTTTAAGCAATCCACTGCCATGCGTTGTACTGACTGCATGATCTCTCCAGCCTAAATAGAAACGTGGCAAGTGGGACTTTAAAAGATTTCTGCAACTCCTTTATATTATATCACATCAAATTCCATCATTAGCTTGCCTTCTATTTTGTGTGTGTGCACGCGCGTGCATTATTATGGATGTAACGGGGAAAAAGAACAAAGCTAGCAGAATGGAAAGGAAGTTTCTAACTGACCTGTAGTTTACTGACTGCAGCAACTGAATAGTTTCCAGTAAGAATATTGGCGTATGCTCATTTGATGCACACTTGGTACATTTGGTAAAGTCATCCCAAAAGGAAATGTAAATAGACGGATCAATTATCTGACCCAAAATTTTCCAATGTGGGTGCCAAAAGCAGCATTGCCCATCCTAAACATTCAAAAACTCTGTCGGCCCCCTGACCCCCACCCATGCAAATCATAAGATTGGCTGAAAAATAACAAGACTTTTGACAAGAGTAAGCGTTATGTTCTTTTTATTGGCCTTCTGTGGCTGAAGCCATTAGAGGTCATGTTTTCCTGCCTTTGTCCACCACCACGAAGGCTAGACACTTCTCATATATTTACATGACTCCAGCAGATGAGGCTTTAAGGAAAACACCAAACCTCATGAGGCTCGCAATAAAATCATGGAGTTGGTAACATTGTGTAAACTAGGCAACTAAGGGCCAAATTTTCAAAGGTATTTAAGTACTTAAAGATGCAAAGAGGTGCCCTGTAGGATTTTCAAAAGCACCCAGGTGCCTAACTGTTATGCTCTGAGGCACCCCAGAGCAGCAATCCCAGAGACTCATGCAGTCTTTCCACTATACCATTTCCTTGGGGATGGTACACACCAGATTCATAGTGTACTGTACCAATACTCCTTCAAACTCTCTTGATACAAAAGGTGTCCCATTATCTGAAACAAGGCTTTCTAGTAGGCCAAACATCACAAATGAAGTAGCTAATGAGGGCTTTTGAGGGGTCTTGTGAAACTCTGACTGCAAAGAGGTAATATGAGTAATAGTCCATAACAATCAACAATGTGCACACAGTGCAATCGAGGGGCCAGTAACATCCACTGCAATTCTTTGCCAAGCCTATGACTACTGGTTTCAAAGGGACCAGAGAACTAGTCATTCCATGCAGTGGGTGGGTTGAGCATGCTTTCATACGTTACTCAAAGTCTGAGTGCAGCCCTGGCCACCAAGCATAACTATGCAGAAATTCCTTCATCTACATAACTCCCAAATGCCTCTCCTGAGCCACATCCAGGACTTCTTGTCAGAGTGCTGAGGGAATGATCCCTTGGGCACCTCTCCATAACATATGCCAAGTAGCACATGTATTCACTGTGAGCTCGGAACCAAAGTTCTCTTAAAGACCAGGTCCATCCAACTTGCTTGTACAATATGTTATCAGTCTGCACAGTTCAGCATCTTGATCAGACCATCAGTGGTCTGCCCTAAGTCAACGAGCTTGTCTTTCAGCAAACACGCATACAGTATACTCTGCCCTTTCTGCAGACAAGGGTGCCAAGCCAACAGAGTTACTAAAAAGAGCATCAGCAAGTAAATTACTTCTTTCTTTGCAATATATCAAATTCAAGTCATACTGCTGCGACTGAATAATCCACTGCTGCAACCTCACGCTCAGCAGGTCAATGGCCTTATGAAAGAAGCCCAGAATAGGCAAATGACCAGTTTCTAACGTAAAGTGTCTTCCCACTAAGTAGACTTTGAAGAGTACAATAGCAAAAGCCATCACCAAGAACCCTAGATCAATTAGGGAATACTTTGCTTCCATTGGGGTGAGAGTACAGGACGCAAATATAAATGGCCATCCCTCCTGGAGTAGAACTGTACCCAGACCCTGATTGCACACATCAGTTTGAATCATTACAGGCTTCCTTGGATCTAAATAAGCACCAGATTGGATCCGACAGTGAGCTTGACACAGGGTTTCAAAAGCCTCTGCCTCTTTAGTTCAAATCAACTGGCCCTGGCCCTGGGTTAAATCCCATAGCAGCTTGGCAAGGGTACTAAAATGGGACACAACGCGGCCACCTATGTACTGAGCTAGGCCAAGGAATGAATGTAAACTGCTATGATCAGTGGTTAATGACAGAGTTGCAACAGCTTGGAGCTGTTCAAGTGACAGGTTCACACCACTGGCCAACAGAGAATCCCCTAGAAATTCTATAGCATCTTTTGCAAAACTGCACTTTGCCACATTCAACATTATGCCAGATTTTTAGTCTAGTTAGCACCTAGTCTAGAATAGTATTATGCTCAGGAGGACTTTGGCTCGGGGAGTCTAAATATTGAAGCCATTACAACCTAAGCTGCTATGCAGCAAGGGTAACCTAGCAGCATGGGAAGGTTACATGACCTGCACAAAGTTCCGGAAATTCTGAATAAAGTATCACCAGTCAACAGCCAAAGGATGTGCAAGCAGCTTTGCACTCGTTGCCAAAAAGTTACACTCTGATGCACCACAGAACAACAATACCAAAACCCCCCACAAAAAATGAAGCAAGACGCACAGGTGGGTTGTCAGTCAAAATATGCACTAACCAGGAATCAGTTAGAACAGCAGCAGTCTAAACAAAACATCATAAAGTCCAAACAGCAGATATGTAGCAGCAGGCCCTATATAGCTGCACAGATCTCACGCAATGCACGTGCAGCACTGTCATCAACAGATAGTTAAGGGTTAATGTCTCTTTTACCTGTAAAGGGTTACAAACAGTGAAGCTGGAACATCTGACCAGAGGACCAATCAGGAGACAAGATACTTTTAAATCTTGGTGGAGGGAAGTCTTTGTGTGTGTGTTTTCTTTGTCTGTTGTTCTCTCTGGGTTCTGAGAGTGAACAGACGTACCTACAGGCTCTCTAATTTTCTGTTCAAGTAGTAAGTACAAGTAGAAGGGCGGTTTAGTCTTTTTGATTGTTTTCTTTATTTGCAAATGTGTATTGTGCTGGAAGGATTTTAATTTGTACGTATGCTGGGGGGAGGATTCTCTCTAGTGTCTATAAGCTGAAAGACCCTGTAACATTTACCATCTTGATTACAGAGACAACTTTTACTTTTTTCTTTCTTTTATTAAAAGCTTTTCTTTTTTAAGACCTGATTGATTTCTTCCCTTGTTAAGGCTCAAGGGAATTGAGTCTGTACTCACCAGGGAATTGGTGGGAGAAAGGAGGGAAGGGAGGGGGGAAGGTGGAATGCCTCTGTGTTTTAGATTCACGGAGCTTGAATCTGTGGGCTTGTCTACATCACAAAGTTGCAGCGCTGGTGAGGGGGTTACAGCGCTGCAACTTAGGAGGTGTACACATCTGCAGGGCACCACCAGCGCTGCAACTCCCTGTTTGCAGCGCTGGCCGTACTCCCGTTTTGTCTCGGGTCTAGAGGATCCAGCGCTGGTGATCCAGCGCTGGTAATCAAGTGTAGACACTTACCAGCGCTTTTCTTGACCTCCGTGGAATAAGCAGGTATCCCAGCATACCTGAGGAAGCCTCTCTGGTAATCAAGCAGGTCTCCTTCCCCGCGGTTTGCTCTGGTGTTCTCCGAATCACCCCCCCAAGCGGGTCTCCTTCCCTGCGGTTTGCAGGGGGGTTCGGGGAACGCGAGAGCAAACCGCGGGGAAGCAGGTCTCCTTCCCCGGTTTGCTCTCGCGTTCCCCGAACCCCCGTGCAAGCAGGTCTCCTTCCCCGGTTTGCTCTCGCGTTCCCCGAACCCCCGTGCAAGCAGGTCTCCTTCCCCGGTTTGCTCTCGCGTTCCCCGAACCCCCCTGCAAACCGCGGGGAAGGAGACCTGCTTGCTCGGGGCTTCGGGGAACGCGAGAGCAAACTGGGGAAGGAGACCTGCTTCCCCACGGTTTGCTCTCGCGTTCCCAGAACCCCCGTGCAAGCCGGTCTCCTTCCCCGGTTTGCTCTCGCGTTCCCCAAACCCCCGAGCAAGCAGGTCTCCTTCCCCGCGGTTTGCAGGGGGGTTCGGGGAACGCGAGAGCAAACCGCGGGGAAGGAGACCTGCTTGCTCGGGGGTTCGGGGAACGCGAGAGCAAACCGCGGGGAAGCAGGTCTCCTTCCCCGGTTTGCTCTCGCGTTCTCCGAACCCCCCTTGAAGCCGCCCAACAGCGCTGCAGTGTGGCCACATCTAACACCACTTGCAGCGCTGGTTGCTGTAAGTGTGGCCACTCTGCAGCGCTGGCCCTATACAGCTGTACTAATACAGCTGTAACAACCAGCGCTGCAAAATTGTAGATGTAGACATACCCTGTATTGCCTCTTGGTGAGGGGAAAAGAGGAGAGGGGAAGGTGACATTCCTCTCTGTTTTAAGATTCAAGGAGTTTGAATCACAGCGATCTCCTAGTGTACCCAGGGAGGGGAGGATCTGGGAGGAAGAAAGAAGGGAGGGGGAATGGTTTATTTCCCTTTGTTGTGAGACTCAAGGGGTTTGGGTCTTGAGCGTCCCCAGGGAAGGTTTTGGGGGGACCAGAGTGTACCAGGCACTCCAGGTCCTGGTTGGTGGCAGCACTACAGGATCTAAGCCGGTAATTAAGCTTAGAGGAATTCATGCTGGTACCCCATCTTTTGGACTCTAAGGTTCAGAGTGGGGATTTATACCATGACAAGCGCACACACTTGCACAGAGGAATAGGAACTGGAACACTGAGTTCAGGGAGCAGGAACCCAACAGGAACCAGGAACAGGAACCAGGAAGGTAACACACACTCACCAAGCATCATACCAAGGCACTTGTGAAAATCCTGCTAGGCACAAAGAGAAGGTTAAGGAGAGATTTGATGACAGTCTGTAAGTACCTACACAGGGAACAAATATTGGCTAGTGGGCTCTTCAGTCTAGCAAGGCATAACAAGATCCAATGGCTGGAAACGGAAGCTAAACGACTTCAGGCTAGAAATAGGACACAACTTTTAACATCAACGGTTATCTAGCCATTTGAACAGTTTACCAATGGCCGTAGTGGAGTCTCCATCACTGGCCATTTCAAAGTGAACATTAAATGTTTTTCTAGGGGATATGCTCTGATTCAAATGGATTGTTTGGGGAAGTCCTATGGCCTGTGTTACACAAGGGATCAGACTAGATCAGCCGCTCTCAACTAGGGCTATGAGAACCCCTGGGCGTACACAGAGGTCTTCCAGGGGACATATCAGCTCATCTACATATTTGCCTAGTTTTACAACAGGTTACATAAAAAGCACTAGCGAAGTCAGTACAAACTAAAATTTCATACAGACAGTGACCTGTTTATATCGCTCTATCTAGTATACACTGAAACAGAAGTACAATATTTATATTCCAACTGATTTATTTTCTAATTATATGGTAAAAAGGTGAAAATCAGCAATGTTTCAGTAACAGTGTGCTGTGACACTTTTGTATTTTTATGTCTGCTTTTGTAAGCAAGTCGCTTTTAAGTGAGATGAAACTTGGGGACACACAAGACAAATCAGACTCCTGAAAGGGGTGCAGTAGTCTGGAAAGGTTGAGAGTCACTTGACTGGATGATCACAATGATCCTTTCTGGCCTTGGAATCTATAGGTATGTGTATGCTGCCTGTGGCAGCAAGGCTCTCAGTCTATGTTGAGAAACTGGGACTAGTGGGGCTCATGCTATGGTGCTACAAATAGCTGTGTAGGTGCAGCTCGGGCTCTGAAGCTCTGGGAGCGGATGGGCTTCAGAGATCGAGCTCCAGCCCTAGCCCCAACTTCAAAGTGCTGTCTACACAGTTATCTTTACAGGCCTAGCACGAGGTCTGCGAGCCCAAGTCTCTTGACCTAGGATGGAAGGCTCTCCCCCGCGGGCAATGTAGAGATACCCTATGAATCTATGGGGGAGGAGGGGAGGTTAACATCTTGGGTTTAAAAAACAGAGAACCCCTGCATTGTATTGTGCTGCTCCTTTTAAAAGCTTTAAAAAAATATATTAAAGAAAATGTCACCTCTAATCAGAGTTGTGGGTTAAAGGGTTGGGGTTTTTTTAGCTGTCTTGCCCTATTAATGGCAGCTTTCCTAAATATCTTTGCGTACAATGCCATGTCCAGCGCCTTCACCTCTTGGCATCTTAAGTTAGCATTTCTGACAGTAAACACTACTGTCAAATGAAATGCATCATGCAAATTAGCACTTAGCTTTGGGGCCAAGAAGGTCATTAGCAAATGTTTCCAAATGGTCTATGTCTATGTCAACTTCTATCTCTGTCTTCTTCGGGGACTACCCGTAATAATTGTATGGGGAGGGGATGGATCCCTTCAGGATCCAGGCATGGGAAGAATTTCCCATGTGGAAAAGAAAGTGAGTTTCTCCAGGGCATCATCCCCCCTAGTCCCTGAATCCTACAGAGGAGAAGGGTCAAGCTAGGAAAGGATCCAAGAGGGAATGGTTACACTGTGTGCATTGTCGCACTGCGTGAGACCATTTGTGCCGATTCCTGTTTGTTGACAAGGAGCCAAGGAATCAGGAGGCCCTAGAGTCAGTTTGGAAGAACAGAGCACCCATGCAGACGGTGTGTGAATTTTGGGAGACCCATATGCTTTCGGGGGATGGGGGGGATCCTCTGCTTCTTTCAAGAAGGGCACCCCTCCCTGTCAGACCCCCAGCTCTTCCCTGCCAGAAGAATTCTGGAGGAAACTGAGGCTTGTTTTCCTTCCCCTGCAATCCTGCCATGGATATTCTGATGGGAAGGACTGATCTGGGCCTCTCAGTTCTTCCCCTACTCTCAGGCTTCTGTATTACTACCTCACATGCATGTCAACTTTTTGCAACTTCCCAAATATTTATTCCTAACTTATCTAGCATGAACAATAGATTACTTAAAATACTGTCCTAAAGTTTGCCCTACCACACTAAATTCCACATAATTGCTTGCATGTATTTTGGGAGGAGGAAGGAAAGAGGGGAGAAAGAGAAGAAGCAATGATCTCATTGTTAAATATAAATTTTAAGAAACTATCATGCCCGCAGTTACTTCATCAGCAACCATCCACCAACAAGCAAGTGTAAAAGGGGATGAGGGAGAAACAAACTCGGGACAATATTTTGCGTTCATATCTGCAGTACAAATCTCAACTGAATATTCTGCACCCTTTACTAGTGTGCAGCTCCCACTGATGGTCCTTACGTCCACAAGACCTGATGCTGCAAACCTTTACTACTCTCATGAGTAGTCCTTACTCCCAGGATATAGCCCAGTGGGATTTATTTGCATATGAACTACTCATGTGCATAAGGATATGTGGGACTGGGACCAGAGGATTCTATTATTCAAGGCGGTGAACATACTGTGGCAAAACCCTTAAGCATGTGCTCAGCCAAATGCAGGATCACGTCCCTGTGATGGAGGGATTTCGTTTTCAACTCCCAAGAAGTTATTATAAACAGGGAGTTTAAAAAAAGGGGGGTTGAAAAATACCCTGGCAGTGTCCTTTTATTGTATTCCATTGTTTTGCACAATTTTGTTCCTTTCTTGGTTTCTTCTTTTGTGACCTGGAATCTAGCTCTAACAGGGGAACCAGAATTCCACCTTATGCTAATCTCACAAGAATTAATATTCGAACAGAATGGACACCAAACAAAAGTCCCAGTAAGACCATTGAGCAAGATTTTTTTCTTTTTTTTGGTAGCACAACATTAATCCCCATCTCCCCTTTCTAGCCTTAAATCATGTCGGCCTGTAGCCAGCTTTCCATGTTGCAGATAGCCTGCGCAGAAGAGCAGCCACCAGATAAGATCAGGCAATAAGTGAGGGAAATGCTGTGGTGCATTAATATAGTAGCAAGCAAGAAGACAAATAAATGGGATTCCTCCTGGGACAAACTAATGTAGATAAAAGGTTTCTTCCTTGTGTCTGTGTTGTTTGCAGTTTGGACACATGCGGTGCTGTCTGTTGTGTAGTAAAGATTTTCTTGATGTTGTTAGTAATAAAAATGCTCTTTGTCTCATAGCTGTTGACACGTCCAGCACTTCTTTCATTTCTCCCTCCCCTAGATTTGTACAGATACAGTAGGTGCTGCTAATATGGCTCCACTCCACAGGAAGCCATCATATTTCTAAAGACAGAAACAATACAACACTCTGAGGTGAGAACAGATTGATTCCAGTTTCACTTCATACACTGAATACTTGAACTGCTTGTATCTGGTATCAGCATGAGAGCTGTTTCTGTTAAGGTTTCTCCTTTCCAGGAGCAGGGATACACACAGATTTAATTTAAGAAGCTTTGAAGACAACTCCCATTGATGTCAATGCCAGCGCTGGGGGTGGAACCAGGGTAGAGCACAGGCCATAATTAGAGCTGGATTTTGCAGCTCACAACCCGGGATTGCTGCCTCCGACTCATTTCAGACACTGTAAAACAAGCAGGTTACACGACAACAGGAAGAGGCTGGGGAAGAAAGGCAGGAGTGACAGCAAGCTAAAGAGGTTACGACACAGCACAGTGGGGTAAAGAGAGTTTAGTTCAGTATTTATTATTAATTTTAATACCCAAGACCCAGCCCTGCAAGTTAGTCTTAGTGTTTGTACACTGTTTAGCACAATGAGTTCCCAATCTCATCTTAGAACTCTGGGTACTACTGTAGTACAATTAATCATAATAGTGAGATGAGCAGAGTTAATGCAGTCTAATTCAGCACTCAGAATGGTGTGAGTGGATTCCTGCACCATCCTGAGTCCCACTAGGAATGACTTCAGTGGGAATTCATGCAGGTACAACAGTCCTCCCACCCGGATTAGATTGCCCTTTCAGAGTCCTTGTTGGGGAGGGGGCTCTTCTCTTATTTAAAATATATATGGAGATATACCTATCTCATAGAACTTGAAGGAACTCCAAAAGCTCATTAAGTGCAGCCCCCTGCCTTCACTAGCATGACCAAGTACTGATTTTGTCCCAGATCCCCAGGTGGCCCTCTCAAGGATTGAACTCACAACTGTGGGTTTAATAGGCCAATGCTCAAACCACTGAGCTATCCCTCCCCAAAAATATTCTGGACTGGTTTTCCAAACAGCAGAAGTTGACAAATTAAATACACAAATTGCATTGACTGAAATAAAACATGACTCCGGCTTTGAAGGATTATGACAATTTAAGGCAGATGGCAAGATCAGAATTAGCTACTCTTTCAACACCCGGCCAGAACAGATGCAATACCTAATGAGGCTATGTCTACATGAGCACTTTTGTCGGTAAAACTTTTGTCAATCAGAGATGTGAAAAAAGCATACCCCTGACTGACATAAGTTTCATCGATGAAAATATCAGCATGGACTGCGCCATGCCAGTGGGAGTTGCTCTCCTGCTGACACACCTACCATTGATCGTTGGGAGCGGTTTCATTATGGTGGCAGGAGAGCTCCCTCCAGCTGGCATAGAGCTGCTACACAGACTTTACAGCGGTGCAGCTGCAATGGTACAGCTGTGCCAGTGGAAGGTCTGTAGTGTAGACACAGCCTGAGGGGGTCATACTGCAATGCACATGTGAATTCCCTTTGCTCCTCCAGAAAACCCAGAAATGCTAAGTCACCCATGTCACTGTACATTTCATTGCTGGAAACATAACGAGTGACAACTGTCAAGGTAAATCAGTAATGCTGCATACACGCACACTGACAGTAGAAAGGGAATGGCAAAAGAGCCAGTATAGGTGACATTCCTATCTCCTAACAACCTGATGCCTTTAAAAGGAGCATCTTCAAACTCTTTCCACTCCAGGATTGTTGTTTGGGAGGAATAAAGCACAGAGGCAATAACTCCCACTGAAACAGTTGCCTGCTTCTCGCTGCAGATGGGGAAGATATTAAATTAATTAAAAATTGTTACAAGGGCAGCATTCATGAAGCCTCTCGTTGTACTATTAGGAATAATACACTTACCTGGCTGGCTCTCTTGTCAGGGCACTTATTTGCAAGTTACTCTATGTTAACTCATGCAATGCCAAGACATTAGAGCAAAGGAATGGTAACTCAGGTTGTTCTTAACTGTCCGAAGTTGTATGCAGGAAGAAAAAAGTATAGAAAGAATGTGTCAGCAGGTATAAAAATAGATCTTGATGCATGATCTGTCTTTGGGGGGTAAAATTAATTGGCTGCTATTGGACCCTACAGCATTTTCATTTTTCTAAATAATTACAGTATATTCTTTATAGCATAGGTGGATATGTTTATGGAAGTGTTTCTAGGCATTCATTCAGTGCCTCATTCAGATTTAATGCACAAAACAAATGGGATGTAAAGTATTAACTGTGTGTAGATAGCTGTGTTTGCTTTTGTTCTGCCTGTGACAGGCAGAATTTCAAAACTAAATCTGCACTGGGGAAAGTGTTGCTCAAGAAAGATAAATCACACACTGGGCTTCTGTGGCAATGCCAAGAATTTGGGCAGCTGAAATGGATTTGCAAGGAGTATGCTAAAAATGTAGATTAAAAGGGAAAGGTACTCCCCACAAAACGGTCCATTTAAATTAGAATCTTCAGACCTTGAGCTCCAAGGCAGCTAAAACAAGTTGGCACGAAAGTAGATTATTCACTAAGTGCTGCAGCTACCAACCTGCCAGAGACTGTGTGGTATTGCTGCTTTTAAACCCCTGGAAGGAAAGATCAAAGACTGCATCAACAGAGCAAGAAATTGAATGGAAGGGTAAATAACTTTTGCTGTGCAAATAAGATTTTCCAGAACTTAATTTCATAATTCATCCTTTTTGACATGAGTGCACTAGAGTCAGAAAAAGTGTGAGAAAAGCAGGTTACCTGAATCAATGACAGACTCGTGAGAACCATTTAGAGAACTTGGCTGATCACTTCAGAGCATGGTCTCACTCTAATGTACACAAATATCCACGTGTTTGTTGACACTATATTTCAGTGTTTCAGTTTTCAAAGGTGCTGATCACTTGCGGGTTTGTTTAATTTCACCTGAAACAGAGAGCGCTCAGCACCTTTGAAAACTGGGCTCTACACTCATGAACGGGCATTTGAAAAATGAGTATTGCTGTTTAGTAAGATGGAGTGGCCTCCCTCCAAACTGGATAGTGAGGGACCACATCCCTCCCCCTGGTGAGTGGAACCAAATCACCTCCCCCCCTCGCGGGAAATACTGGAGTGGGACAGAAAGTGTAAGAGGGGAAAGCCTGGGCGCTCAGTTGGTGCTGGACCACCGGAGGGAGCAGACGCATCTTCCCAGGAACTGCAACCACTGCAGGACCCCAGACCAACAGCCGAGCCAACCAGTGCCCCACAGAGCGAAGAGACAGAGGATGCCAAGGAGTGGCTGAAGCAGCTGTTGCCTGACTGTAAGGCAGCAAGACAGGGAACACAAACCAAGTGGGGTAGAAAGTAGCCCAGGGAAACCAGACTTCAGTTCAGTTGTGCTGCCAGGAACCAAGGCAGAGTGATTTCCCCACTGACTCGTGGCAGGACCACCCGCCACTGCTAGGGTCCTGGGCTGGAACCTGGTGGAGTAGGGTGGACCCGGGTCCCTCTACCCTTCTGCTGCCAATCCCACCCCTGGGGTAGTGGCCTACTCACCTTAGACCAGAAGGCCATGCTATAGACCAGGGGTCAGCAACCTTTCAGCAATGGTGTGCTGAGTCCTCATTTATTCACTCTGATTTAAGGTTTTGCATGCCAGTAATACATTTTAATGTTTTTAGAAGGTCTTTTTCTATAAGTCTATAATATATAACTAAACTATTGTTGTATGTAAGGTAAATAAGGTTTTAAAAATGTTTAAGAAGCTTTATTTAAAATTAAACTAAAATGCAGAGTTCCCCAGACCGGTGGCCAGGACCTGGGCAGTGTGAGTGCCATTGAAAATCAGCTCAAGTGCTGTCTTCGGCACGCGTGCCATAGGTTGCCTATCCCTGATATATAACTAAACTATTGTTGTGTGTAAAGCAAATAAGGTTTTTAAAATGTTTAAGAAGCTTCATTTAAAATTAAATTAAAATTCAGAGCCCCCCGGACTGGTGGAAAGGACCCGGGCAGTGTGAGTGCCACTGAAAATCAGCTCGTGTGCCACCTTTGGCACCTGTGCCATAGGTTGCCTACCCCTGCTATAGACTGTTATATCACTGCCTGCCCTAGCCAGGAGGCTTGGGCTAAAGATAGCTCATTGCTCTGGAGACTCAGGGTCAACATTACCTATTCCTCTGGCTTCCCGGGGTCAGAGCCCAGACTGTTACCTGTTGTTTGCCCTGCCAGGAGGCTGTGAGCCACTGACTGCTGCTCACTCGTCCCCAACCAACGGGGCATGAGTCCCATGATCCATCCTGAAAAACCCTATGAGCTGGCAGTACGTGATGTGCTGGGGGAGGAACTGTTAGATTTCAGCTTTATTTTTGAGGTAGGGAGCTCTAGTCATTAATACGAAACTCTCTGAACCACCTGACCATGATTCTAACCACTATCAAATGCCAACAGGGCTACTTCTCCATGAAGAAATGACTCAACGTAGAGGGTCTGGCCTAGGGAGGTTAACCATCCTTCCAAGGAAATCATGATTCCTTGTTCCTATCAAGCTATTCCCTCATCCCCTTCCTGCTGCCTTACACACAAGCAGCATCTTCTTCCACAGCTTGGGGATGCTCTTAGAAGAAAACTTAAAAGAAAATTTAGAGTCCAATGCTGAGCAAAGGGGGCTCTGCTGCCTCTGTGACACCATCACTCCCTTCAGTCCCAGCACACTTTCTCTATGAAGTCTGCGGTCTGTGCTGGAGGAGGAAGCAGAGTCTGGACACCCCTAGCAGAGTGGAAGCTATGTTGTCCCTCCTGTCACCTCACAGGCCATTCCTCCTGCCTCAGTGAGCCTTCTCTGCATTGCCCAGGTTCTGTGCTGAGGGCTGGGGACAGAGACTGGCAAGGTGTGAGATCCACATCATGCAAAGCATACTCCAGAAGATACCGCCCCAGAATACAGCCAGGGTACTAGGGTTGCCACAGCCAAGGAAAGGAGTCCCTGATAGGGCTGTTTCAATGGAGCCAAAACACCAGGAAGCTGGGTGAAAGCATTGGAGGACAGAGCTTGGATGGTCCTGGCTTCATGCAGATCCCTTTGGTTTGTGGGTAGGATTCACATACTCTCCCATGGTGAGGCCTGTCCCTATGATGGGGTAAGAGGGGAAAAACTTCACGAGGGAACATCCACAGACCTTTCCTGATGACTTTAAAACTGGGGATGGGGTGAGGGGAGGCTTTCAATCGGAAGTGCGAGTGCTCAGCATCTTTCAGGATCAGTCCATTAGTTTGTGAACACTTTGGGCCCAATTCTCCATTGCCTCTCACTCTGTGCAGTCATTTACTCCTGGGCACAGTGAGTGCCAAGTGAGAAGGGCAGTGGAAGAATGTAAACTGCCAACAAGTCAGGCCGTAAATAACTACCCAAGGCCCAACGAAGTGGGGAATCTAGCCACTTGTCTGCTTTCACATCTATAATGTGCCAAATATAATTATGGTGCTATAAAAAATAGACAAGAATAATAAAAACTGCCAAAATCTCTTGAAACTGGACCATGAAATCCAGAACATCCTCAGCTCCTGCTGGTCCAAAGAGCCTCTCCTGGAGGTCTCTGAACCTAGGTGTCCTGCCTGTTGTGTTATTAGCCAAGCCAGCAGGAATTAAGTTAGACCTGGAAAATTATTGTTTTCTGACTGTTCACCACTGAACCACTGAGAGAGTTACTAGGAGAGATCTGTTAACCAAAGAGCTAAATCTGTTTATACAGCATCTCTCCAAAAGCATATTCCAGCTGGTGGAAGACATGTAGCTGAGAGGACCCAGTCTGACTTTAAAACAGGAAATTACTATATTTGCTAGAAAACTGAAACACCTTCCTAGAAGGAACACGACAGTGACTTATTTCATATAGGAATTTTTTTGGCCTTCTGCCCACTGTGGTTCACAGCAGTGCAAAAAATGGAAAAAAAAAAAAGAAATAAACGGCAGCCAGCCCTCCCAAGTCAGGACACTATTTACTTCTTTAGCTTCCCAGAAGTACAAGAGACAAGGATCAGGGAAAACCATTGGCCCAACATACCTGCTGTTTTTTTAGCTTGTTCTAGAACCCTTATTTTTAAAAGGATACTAAAGTAAAGCTTCAAAACAGTATATTACTGGAATGGTTAGATATTACTGTAACATAATGGGGTGGTTTTTAATTGTACAATGATTTTTCCTGTTTTCCTACCATACTTCTCAATTCTTTCCCTAAGGGAAAAACATCTGTTATCCCTTGTGTAACTGTAATGGGTAGCATGAATGGATACGGACCCCTGCCATGTGCATTGTGTTTAATCAAGTTAACTAGGGTCAGGAAACAGGTCTCTTGTCAGCCCACTTTGGTGTGTAACACTTTTATTACGTCTTGGCCTTACACATATTCCTTTAATACCTTATTTCTGCTAGCCTTACAATATTTAGGATGTGTCTCCTGAATCTGAATCCCCTTAAACAGTGTGACAAGACTGTCTCTATGAAAAACAATCCGGTACCACTATGGACCAAATGCTGTTCTCAGTTACCTTTGTGTAAAGCCAGAATAAGTCATCAATGAGCAGAATGTGGTCCACAGTCTGCAAGTTTGGTTACAGCTCTCTGCTTAAAGGAAAGCCAGCCTTCTGTCACTGGCTGGCATTACTATAATGAATCTTGGTCCGCAGTAACCCTAACCAGGCTGAGGCCCCAATCCTGCAAACACTTACACACATGCTTAACTTTGCACGTGTAAGTAGTTCAACTGAAGTCAGTTCTTGTATAATGTTAAATACATGTGAGATCAGGGTACAATATATCAGCACAGAAAAGAAAAGGCTTGTACTTCTCTGAAGCATACACTCACAAACACATTTAAATGAGAGGAGCAGACTCTGAATACCAACTAGTTCAGTCCTCACTTCTGTAGTTGGTTATATGCCTGTGGATGAAAGCTTTGAACTCTGAGTGAGCATTTGGGACTAGGTATACAATGTTAATTTACAAACAACATTGCAATCAAAACGCATGACATCCCTCATCCTGTTCTGCTGCGAGCAGAAATTATGTGATTAAAAACTGCCTTAGTACAGCTTCTTTTTCATGAGGTAACCTTTGCCTATAAATATTCAGCTCACAGAATGAGGAATCAATTTTTGCAGTGATGACAAACTAAAGCACAAATAGGGCATTTATGTGCGGACTGCCTTTGGGTAGTTTGACAATGCACAAATTAGCTCTGACTCTCTCTAACTTTACACATTTCCCTTCAAATGCTTCCACTGTTTCGAGTATCCTGTGATGCACCTGGAGTTTGATCTCTCTAAGGGTGGCTAATTATTTAACTTAGTCCGTCAGTACCGAAAAATGGACATTTTTAAAAGCAATGTGTTCTTTAGTTACAGTATGCCTGGGAGAAAGATTGGTTTCATTTTATTATGCGCTTTAGGGCCAAATTACATCACTTTTATTCACTCTGAGAAACACCTTACTCTGCAGATAGCTCTGGAGAAATCAAATTAATGCACTTTGTCGTCTCTGTGGTTAAATTTTAAAACACTGCAGAAGCTGGAGTCTCTTTTGTGTCACATGGAGTTGTTTCTTCAAATGGGCATGTTCTTCAAATTGTATGAGCTCATTTTGCAAAGACCAGTATAAGCTATAGCAGAGTTCAAGGCAAGAGATGTTCTCTTAACCATTGCTTTGTTTTGTTTCGTGGAGTTCAAATAAGACACATGCTCTTAGCAGTTACTAAGCTTTGCATGGATTTTCAGTGTGTGGAAAGTATCAGAGGGGTAGCCGTGTTAGTCTGGATCTGTAAAAGCATCTGAAGAAGTGGGTATTCACCCACAAAAGCTCATGCTCCAAAACGACTGTTAGTCTATAAGGTGCCACAGGATTCTTTGCTGCTTTTAGTGTGTGGAAAGAATCTCTGAAAATATATACTGGCAGCATCAGTTTCAGTGTTTGTCAGTGTTTGTTTGGCTAGATATAGGAACATTTAGAAAGGACTTATTCTTTATTTTATTGTGATTTGATTGTTGTTTCTCCTTCCTCAGCTACCAAATGGCACAGGTGTAAGATGATTGTTTTATGTAGTCTTGGGGAAAAAATAATGCTTTGTTTTCAAACAACAATTCTGCACAGTGTGCCTCTAGGGTTCCTCCTGCTCATTCCTGTTAAGCATGATACATTTTTAACCTATGTTACTTGGGTTCACTCTCAGAGCTGCAGCACATTTCAAGCTGTTCTCTTTGAATGAAAAGCTTCTCAAAACAGAAAACTCAATTTAGTCCTACTTGTGACATTAAGATAAGGAATTCCTCAAGGGGCACCAGTTCTTATCAGCTACATTATGTGCTTTGCAGGCTAAGTAGGAAATTAAGTAGAGTTCCATGTACACATGTTATAAACATGTGTTCCCTGCTGGATAGGACCTTCCATTGGCACATCAAATAAAGCTTTTATATGGTAGCTAAATTGAGCCCTGTTTACTTGCAGAATATCACATCTTTCACAAGAGCATATAATAATTAATGATATTCCCTTTTATCATAAATACAGAACATTACTACATTGTAGGAGGTGGGTATTAGTCTAGCACTAATCTTCGGGTATAATGAGTTCTGTATGATACAGTGTCATAACATTTTTTCTCAAATCTGGACCTTAGCGTCCAAAATATGGGTGTTAGCATGAAAACCTCCAAGCTTAGTTACCAGCTTGGACCTGGTATGGCTGCCACCAGCTAGGAATTATACAGTGCCTAGCTCACTGTGGTCTCCCCAAAACCTTCCCTGGGGGACCCCAAGACTCAGATGCCTTGAGTCTTACAACAAAGGGAAATAACCCCCTCCCCTTGTTTTCTTGTTACTTCCTCCCAGGCTCCCCCCCCCCCCCGGACGACCCTAGGAGATTCCCTGCTTCCAGTCCTGGAAACACAAGTACCGAGAGATCTAATCTCTCCCCCTCACCCAGAGGGTATGCAAAGTCAGGCTTAGTAAATCTAACACAAAGAGATTTTCCCCTTGACTTCTTCTTCCCACCAATTCCCTGGTGAGCTGCAGACTCAATTCCCTGGAGTTCCCATTAAAGAAAAACTCCAACAGGTCTTAAAAAGAAAGCTTTATATAAAAAGAAAGAAAAAGACATTAAAAATAGTCTCTGTAATAAGATGACAATATACAGGGTCAATTGCTTAAAAGAAAAATGAATAAACAGCCTTATCCAAAAAGAATACAATTTAAAACCTTCCAGCAACTACACACATGTAAATACAAAAGAAAACAATATAAACCTATTGTCTTACTATCCTTGTACTTACAACTTGGAAATAGAAGATTAGAAAGCCTGGAGATAGAAAAATCACTCTCAGAGCCGAGAGGGTCAGACCGAAGACAAAGGACAAAGAACTCACACACAAAGTTCCCTCCACCCAGATTTGAAAAAGTCTTGTTTCCTGATTGGTCCTCTGGTCAGGTGTTTCAGGTTAGTGGTGTTACCCCTTTACAGGTAAAAGAACATTAACCCTTAGCTATCTGTTTATGACATACAGTGATTATTCTTTTCAAATGACTACACTAGGAAAGTGTCACTGAATGTGTAGTAGAATCTACCAACATGCTGCTGTTATTATTTGTGTTGCATTAGTGCCCTAGGGACCCAAATCATGAATCAAAGCCCCATTGTGCAATGTGCTATATAAACACATGGCATGTATTATATGAAGATATATTCCACAAATATTTAAGGAGAGAAGAGACGGTCACCCATTCCACTGCCTCTTGGCTGCCAACCCTTCTTTTTCACCCAAGCATAGCCCATAAAGTGAAAGTCTATACTTGCAATAAATTCTTCAGTACTGCTAGATCCTTGCACTATGAATAGCTGTATTATTCTAAATTACTATAACCATCTGGGAGAAGAAACTTGTGCTATCTGATCTGAACCTGTCTTCCCCTTACCTTCAAGTTAGTACCACACTTTCTGCTCCTTTTCCTGAAGCTGGACTAAGTCTTTGCATAGGTCCTTGTTTGAATCCTTCAGGCACTCCCATACTGTGATTAGCTTCCACTTTTATACCAAATGAATTCTATTGGATAGAATAGATTTATATCCTCTCTGCAGAATTAGATAGGATGGTTCAAAATATCTACAGAAAGGACCTCACTTTCTATTAAATTCTACAGATATTAGAGTAGGGATCGGCAACCTTTGGCACGCAACCTGCCAGGGAGATCTGCTGGCGGACTGGGACAGTTTGTTTACCTGGAGCATCCGCGGGCACAGAGCCCTACAGCTCTCACTCATTGCAGTTCACTGTTCCAGGCCAGTGGGGGCTGCAGGAAGTGGCAGCCAGCATGTTCCTCAGCCCATGACGCTTTCCACAGTCCCCATTGGTCCTGGAACGGCAAACTGCGACCTGTGGGAGATACGATTGGCCTAACCTGTGGAAGCTGCAGATAAACAAACCATCCTGTCCTGCCAGCGGATTTCCCTGATGGGCCGTGTGTCAAAAGTTGCCGATCCCTGTTTTAGAGTAATGTCTATAGAACCCTATTATATTGCTGTGGAATACGGTTGGGTTCATCCCTATGAAATTCTATAAGACTTCCAGAAAGAAGCACAGGCAAATTCTATGTGAAAGCCAGTTGAATTTTGTTTAACTGAATCCTGTCCTGAGCTTGTGTGGTAAGTATTTAAGATGGTGGCAGGGGCCAAGGTTCTTGTTTGCTCTTGGACTATGTAATGTGCATTTGCTTGGCCTTGTGATAGCTCAGGCTCAAATCGAAGGGGATTTGTCACACACAGACAGGAAGATATCTGCAGTGGATAAGAACAGCTCTCAGTGGAAGGCATCTCATGGCAATGCGATACATAGAATAGGTTCCATGGATAACCAGGGAGTGGGAGATGCCTATGAAAAGTAATTAAGGGCTGGACTGAATTAAAAGCAACACATGGAAAATGAAACTACTAGTAATGGTCAAATGTGTCAATAGAGCTATGCTAGTTTACACCAGCTGAAGATTTGGCCCATAAATTTTGTGCTGGGGTAGAAGCCTGAAATGTTCTTGACTCAGAAAATTCCACAGAGTAAAGGTTTTGTTTCTTTTCCTTTTCCTCCCTAGAGTTATCTGTTATGATTTTATTCTCAAGATATTACTATGTAGCATTTCATTGTTAAATCAGATCTTAAGGCTAAAACATATGTCTCCCAATAGTATCCTGAAAAACTTCTCTGCTGAGAAAGTTAAACCACATGTATTCTTGCTTCTACATGGGTGTGATGGGGCGTACAAACCCCATACTGGAGAACAGAGGGTTAAGGAGCAGCCCTGGATCCAGGCAGCCCTGCCTAGCCACATCTGCAAAGCCTGCACAAGCTGGAGGCCATGCTGAAATTGGGAAACAGAGCAGCTCAGAAGGGGACAGGCAGTGGAAAGGAGCAGACCTCTGCTCTCTGGAAGCACTGCTGAGGACTCTTGGGGCCTGAGACCTGGGAAAACACACATGACAGGACGTACAAAGAAAAGAATGATGACTGATTGGGAAGGTCAGAAACTTTATTTGTGATTCTGTAATTTACTCCATAGGGAAACAGGAAATCTGGGCAGAAAGTGGTTTGGGGGGCAGCTGCGTAGCACCCCAAGGTGCAGAACAAAGTTGCCCAGAATTGAGCCGAGTATCAGAGCCTGGTGGGCCTGGGATCAAAGCCTGGTGGGCTCAGGGTCCCTACCCACACACAGAAGATAGGACGTGAACAGAAGCCTTCACCTCGGTAGAGTCCTGTGGAAGACCTGGACTGTTCAAGGGCCCAGAACCCAAAGTCGCCGTACCAAGGTGAAAGCCGTGATGCCCTGGGGGAGCTGAAGGACAGGACAATAGCTGAAAAGGGGCAACAACCTGCTGCCCTTCTGCCTCACCACTAGGTGGCACTGATAATGAGTGTTCCCCTTTTAGATAGGGAATTTCCCAGTAGGATGAGAATACAGCCTCTTTACATTACAATGGGAGGGGATGGATGTTTCATAAAACAAGTTTGTTAAAAAGCATTCTCAGAAAAATAAATTCTCAAACATCTTGTTGGTGTGTAAGATGTTGTCTATAATGTGTTTAACATTTATTGTAGTTGTTTTTTGCAGTGTAAACAAAAAGCAAAGAAAGTTTTTTTTAAAAATTACTGTGACAGAGTAATTGGCCCTTTAAGGGCAGTAGTGCCTACTGGTCAGTCCTCATCGCCTGACAAGGCTCCCCTCTCACCCAGCTGGCAAGGCATGAGCTGAGAGAAAGGGCCAGCATAAATGCTGCCTCCTCCTTCATAGCAGGGCAGATTCCTGCAGATACGAAAAGGAGTAAGGAGGCTCCTGCAGGGCCCTGAGTTAGCAGGGAGCAGAGATCAGCAGAAGTCTATGAAACCCTCTAAGCCCATGGACTAAGTGGGGCCAGCCCAGGGAGATAAAATGCCACCCAGATCCAGGAGAAGAGCTGAGGCTCCAGCCATGAGGAGAGACTTAAAGACCCTGAGGGTACTAGGAACAGAGCTTAGAAGGCAGGTGTAAAGAAACTCTGACAGCCAGAAATACCTTTTGTTTATTTGGGACTTCTTGTTTTGGCCATTTTGTACAGCTTTTTGTAATAAACAAGCCCTAAGAAGGATATTATTGAAACAAATTTCAAGAGTGCCTGATATGGAATTATTGGCTTTGTGAGGAGGGAAACTGAGGCAGGGAGCACTTACAACTCTATACTTACTCAACAGAGGGTGCTATAGGGCAGGCATGCCCTACGACACCTACCAGTCTGGCCTTTGCAAGGATATTATTGATTAATGTTTATATTAGAGCTGTGTCTATCCAAGATCAGTGCCTCACTGTGCTAGGCACTGTACAAACATACAATGAAAATATGGTCACTGCCCCAAAGACCTCACACACTAAGTAAGGCCAGCGACTCATCATTGCTAACCACCTCCAACAGCAAAGAGTGTGGAGCTGAAGAGGAGTTTGAACAAGGAATCACCAAATGAAATGAAATAGGCAGCAGGTTTAAAACACATAAAAGGAAGTATTTCTTCACACAACGCAGTTAACCTGTGGAACTCTTTGCCAGAGGATGTCGTGAAGGCCAAGACTATAACAGGGTTCAAAAAAGAACTAGATAAGTTCATGGAGGATAGGTCCATCAATGGCTATTAGCCAGGATGGGCAGGGATGGTGTCCCTAGCCTCTGTTTGCCAGAAGCTGGGAATGGATGACAGAAGATGGATCACTTGATGATTACCTGTTCTCTTCATTCCCTCTGGGGCACCTGGCATTGGCCACTGTTGGAAGACAGGATGTTGGGCTAGATGGACCTTTGGTCTCACCCAGTATGGCCATTCCTCGGTTCTTATGTCTTCACTAAGCTTTTTAGGAGCTCATCAGATGCCTTCATTGTGTATCCAAAACTGCCATTTAATTCAGTGGGCATGTGCAAGGGATGCCATAAAGCACCCTTAATAGTTAAAAGGGTTCATCTTTGGTGATGGAGATTAGCTGTTCTTCCTTCCATTAAAAAGTAGTGGCATCGAATGCTGAAACTTGCTTTTAACGGACATCCTGGATGCTCAAAACAGGAATTCAGCACTTGGCAGGAATATTTAGAATCATAGAACATCAGGGTTGGAAGGGACCTCAGGAGGTCATCTAGTCCAACCCCCTGCTCAAAGCAGGACCAATCCCCAGATAGATTTTTACCTCAGTTCCCCAAATGGCCCCCTCAAAGGTTGAGCTCACAACCCTGGGTTTAGTAGGCTAATGCTCAAACCACTGAGCTAATCCCTCAGTTGAGGTACCCAAACATGGCAAAAAGGTTTTAAGAGTAAAAATGATTCCTTGGGAAGCCCGGAGAAGAAAAGGCTAGTCCTTGGTTATCGATTTGCTTGACCACAGAACCATGGAAACGTAGGGGACCAGCTCTGACATCCAACCGAGAATGATACCATTGAAGTTTATACCCTAAGACGAAAGCTGGGGAGATCACTCACACTGGCCTTGGTTTGCCATTGCCTCGCCCCTTGTGTAGTTATTTGCATCTGTGCCAATTGGGTGTACAGTGCTACCACTGGGATTTAGGAGCACTCTCTAGCCCGCTTGCACCAGTATAAATGACTAAGCAAGGCAGTGGGGAATCAGGCTCATTTTCTCCCCAGCTCACATAGATCTGTGGAAGACACTGCGAAGAGTAAGATAGTTAAAAGTCTGATTAAATTTACCACCACTACAAACTTTTCTATTAAAAGGTTACCTTTAATGAAATGCTCCAGCCTGCAGACTTTTGCTTCCTAGCCATTACATTTTTTTTCTAATAAACTTTTACAGAATGCATTGTTATATGAAACTTGCAGGCTCGGCTCCTGGAGATGGTGTTTGAGGGGAGAAGGAGGAAAAAAATCAAGTTTTCTGCCTTCCTGCATATTGAAAAAAGTTTTTTGGTTAAAAAAATATGTCTGAATAGAGGTATTTGGAATATCAAAGTTTCAAGGTCAGAACGGAGTGAGAGAGGGCCAGGAGCCATGAATTCCTGAATTCTGATCCTAGTTCCGTTCCTGACTTTCTGTGTGGCCTTTTACAAACCAGGTCCCCTTGGCTCCACGGAGGAGGTGCGTGCTCACCCTCACCTCTGAAAACTAGGGCCTGTTTCTTTAAAATGAAAACTAGGCCCTGAGCCTTCCAGAGGTGTCCTGGTGATTATCTAATTAATGTTTAAGTGCTTGGAAAATGTGAACTGCTACATATTAGGGTAAAATGGCTGTGTGCAGCTTCAAGGTATCACATGGGGGTTATAATTCTTCAGAAATGAATATTACTATGCCAAATGGACAGAACACAGTCCAAGAGGGAACTAGTGAGATAAACAAATGAGAATCAGAATTCTGAATAGTTCTATGGACTAATGAGCAATTTGGCCTCAATTCTATTCCCTTTCACATGTTTTTGGCAATCTATTTTCTTCTGGGTGCTTTAAAGAACATAGTATAGTTGCATGTCCAAGAAGATAAAATAAGGTTTTTTAAGACCTCTAAGCATTGCAGCTATTTAACATGCACTCTGTCAAAAGCGGGTGAAATGAGAATGTTGTTCCTAAAGAAGAGTCAAAGCAGCAAAGAATCCTGTGGCACCTTGTAGACTTATTATGTTAGTCTATAAGGTGCCACAGGATTCTTTGCTGCTTTTACAGCTCCAGACTAACACGGCTACCCTCTGATATAGAAGAGTCATGGCACTTAGAGCAGTTGTTTGCAGAGAAGGAGAATTTATGTCCTGTTTGCTTCTTCCTGTACCCTTGGAACACCAACAATCAGCTTTAGTATTGCCAGGGAGTATATATCAGCTAATGCTGCATTTCACAGCCTGATATAAACACAGAGAATGATGGCCGCTACTAACTATGTATGATTCCGAGCTAGCTGGGAACTGAACTGTGTGTATACTCTTAACGTTATAAATCCCTTGACCTGTACACATGAGGAAGTGGAGCAGAGCCACTGTATCTCCTGAGATATCTTGGGGAGGAGGTCAGGGGAAGAGGGAAGAGAGGTTTCATTAAAATGGAGAACAGGCTCATTTCTTTCCTGCTTTTACTGTCTCCATCCTTACCAAAGCCTGTTTAAAAAGCAAGGCCCTGCTCCCTCTGAAGTAGAGCCATTAGGATTCTCACTGTACTCTTCTCTCTGCTCACACAGCATTGTATTATCCCATTGCTCCACTGGAGATTTCCACACATAGAGTGAAGTTATGGCTCCAATGAAGTCAATGAGAAAAATCCAGCTGACTTCAATGGGGCCAGGATTTTACCAAGAGTTCTTATGAGGGAAGTTGGGAATGTGTTGATTCTATTATGGGAATTATAGGTTAAAACTTTCAAACTTTGTTGTCTAAAGTTAGACCCTGAATACAAGATACCTGATCTTTAGCAATCCTGAGCATCTCCAACTGCATAGGGCTTCGGAAAAAAGTCAGGCCATTATTACTTAGTTATCTAAATAAGAGCACTGATGGATGCTTCCTAGAGAATGAATGCAGTAGGTGGCTGTTTGAGTTCCTGTGGAACTGGTGATTATAACGCTGCTGAGATTTTATTTAATTGTACTGATTGTATAATTAATTTTGTCCCAGCACTTCCAGGCCTGTACAGATGTATTTATTATTTTAAATCTAAACAAATACATATGAGTTTACGCACTGAGGTTTGACTATTTTGGCCCCTGTGCATGACTAGGAGGCTTGATTATGATTTTTATTGTGGGTGCACCAAGGCCGCAACAGTGATGACAGGCAAACAGATTCCTGTGACACAGCAGCTCATGATTTTTACTTTGGTATCATTTTCCATCAATGTAAGAATCCAGTGCCCTCTGTCTGAGAGGCTGGCTTTGTGACATAGTTAATTCCTGTACTGTTCTGACACTTTATTTTATTTCTGGAAGTGTTTAGTCCAAAGGTCAAAAGGCCTCCTCAGCTTACTAAAGTGATGATACATTTTATTTAATTACGTTTAAATGGGTGAGAGACCCCTCTCATCAACTCATACAAACACAAACCGTTAAAAGAAAACACAATACATAGGCCAGTCCCTGAGAGTGAATGCAAACAAGGACTGTCCCCAACCAGCTCCCTCAGAAAAAGCCTTGGTAAGCAGATAGGCATGCCTTGCAAGTCAATAAACTCAGATCAAGTGTATGGGGTGGATACCAGAGGCAAGGGTGTTGTATATTCCGTATACAAGACACAAAACTTATACCAGAAAACAAACACGTCTCCCTGGGTGAGAGCACCCAGTGGGCCTGCCTCTGTCACAGCCACACTGAAGTGCCAGCTCTGCCTCCCAGCAGTCAGGAGACTCTAGCATTGAAAGGTGCAGAACAACTGCCTTTGGATGTATGTGTAGAGCAGGGATCGGCAACCTCTGGCACGTGGCGCGCCAGGGTAAGCACCCTGGCGACTGGGCCAGTTTGTTTATCTGCCGCGTCGGCAGGTTTGGTGGACCGCAGCGCCCACTGGCCGCGGTTCACCGTCCCAGGCCAATGGGGGTGGCGGGAAGTGGTGCGGGCTGACGGATGTGCACACTTCCCGCCACCCCCATTGGCGCCACTTCCCGCCACCCCATTGGCCTGGGACGGCGAACCGCGGCCAGTGGGAGCTGCGGTCCACCAAACCTGCCGACGCGGCAGATAAACAAACTGGCCCAGCCCACCAGGGTGCTTACCTTGGCGAGCCACGTGACAGTAGTTGCCGACTCCTGATGTAGAGGTTCCATCAAAGTCAATCCAATTGTTGCTATTGCCAACCAGAGCTCCTGGTATGTTGCAGATGCTAAGCTGTCAGTGACTCTTTGTTCAATATGTAGAAAGAAGAAAACTCAGCTCTTCCTTTAATGTGGTAGAGGAATCCAGGCCCTAGGATGCTGCACTATTCCATGGACCTAGTTATAACATACATATCCATGACAGCTTGTCCTGCATATTTCATCATCCATATTTAATCCGGGCATCAATTTTGTCTTGATATTTGCTGTTCTACGAAATGTCATAACTATTTATAATGTACACATATTACAATAAAAGTTAATGTAATGCAAATTGTTGCTCAAATTATCAAACAAAGGACGCGTCACGTAGCTAAAATACACAATCTTTTGGAGCCTTCTCATTGTAACATTCATGGGTGATGGAACGTTACCTTGAGCAAATCTCTCACAACAAAATGCTGGAGATCAAATGTCCCATAATGAAGTATACAATACAAAATGCTGTGCTTTCTGTAATGACAGTTTAATATCCTTCAGTCATTTTAATAGCAGTAACATAATACTATATTCACACTGTCTGGCAAAATTTCCAAAAACTCTTCTGCTTCAAAGGGGAGTTACTATGAATTTGGAGCCAATACTCTGAATGAAACTGAGCAAAAGAGAGAGCGAGAGATGGATGCATCTGTTTTAAACCTGCATGGGGGGGCTGAGAGGGGGCAAAGAGGGAGCAGTTTCTAGGCCCTGGTCTACACTAGGGGGGAGGATCAATCTAAGTTACGCAACTTCAGCTACATGAATAACGTAGACGCAACTTCAGCTACATGAATAACGTAGCTGAAGTCAACGTACTTAGACCGACTTACTGTGGTGTCTTCACGCAGTGAGTCAACTGCTGCTGCTCCCCCAAAAACTCTGCCTGCACCTCTCGCGGCGGTGGAGTACAGGAGTCGACAGGAGAGCGCTCAGAAATCAATTTATTGTGTCTAGTCTAGACATGATAAATCAACAACCCCCCCGGGATCAATCGCTGCCTGGCGGGTAGTGTAGACATACCCTTAAATTGAGTAAAGTTTGCAAAAGTTTGTTTGGGTGTTTGCCTCTGCCAGGGAAGAAGACTATTGCGTTTGCACATCTTTGTTTTAATATGGTTTGCATTTTTCATTCTTGGTAGATCCAGACTTTTGTTGTGATTGGGGGTTGTGCCATGAGTTTAGGGATCAAAGAATGTACTTGTTGGTTGAAAGTTGACTGCTGCTCTTATTGCTGAGTTTATTGGTGCCCGAAGCAAATGAGTGAATAGGAGGAACAGAAAATTGCATTAATCCATTCTTTGCTGAGTTTGTGAAAAGAGGCGAGCATAGTTCCTGCAGGCTCTCAGACAGCATGGCGATGAGCACGGGAAAAGAACTCTTAATACACCTCTACCTTGATATAATGCTGTCCTCGGGAGCCAAAAAATCTTACCGCGTAATAGGTGAAATCAAATTAAATCGAACTTGCTTTGATCCACCGGAGTGCGCAGCCCTCCCCCCCGCCCCCGAGCACTGTTTTACTGCATTATATCTGAATTTGTGTTACATCGGGTCACATTATATTGGAGTAGAGGTGTATTAAATACTAACATTTTCAGTGAAAGAGGTCAGCCTAGAATTCATTCTTTTCAGTCCAGTGTACCTTACTCTTCTCTACAGGATATTTTGTGGGGAATGTTCCCTCAGAAGTACAGTGATCTATTACTACTACACTGCAAGCATTCCATGCCATAGTTTCCAAAACAACAGCTAGTGTATGTGTATGTTAGTTAAACAGGAATTTACCTGCAATCTTAACTATCAAGCAAGTAGCAGCTGCTCCATAACCTGTCCATGGCCTGCTCCTGCAATCCTTATGGACTCAAAAAACTCCTATTGCAAAGGGTGGAAGATAAGACTCACAGTCTGTTGATATATCAAACATGCTACAGTGCATATGTATACAGTTATTTTTAAACTCCCTAATCCTCCCTTTCTTCCATGCTCTGTCTTCTTTTGCTTTCTCCCTGTCCCAGAAACACTTGTCCAAAAAGCATGAGATCATAAAAACTACAAGCAACTGTCTTAAATGACAATCAGCATCCTCTATGAAGAGGGAATACAAAACTTAGACGCAACTTCTTTCATCAGCTGCAAAAGCCAACAAATATTGTTTAAAAAGTGAAATTATATTTATAAAATGAGAATCAGTTTTATGAACAAAATATATGGAATATTAAAGTTAAAAAAAAACCCAAAACACTTGTCTCTGGCAATGTACACAATCTGTTAGGCATTTGCAGACAGAAATAAAGGCATAGTAGTCAGTACAGTGGGAAGGACACACTAGGGGTATGGCTACATTTGGAATTTCAAAGCACTGCCGCGGCAGTGCTGCGGGAGCGCTGCCGCAGCAGCGCTTTGAAGTGTGAGTGTAGTCAGAGCGGCAGCGCTGGGAGAGAGCTCTCCCAGCGCTGCATGTAAACCACATCCCTTACGGGTGTAGCGTGCAGCGCTGGGAGCGGCTGCCCTGATTACACTGACGCTTTACAGCGCTGTATCTTGCAGTGCTCAGGGGGGTGTTTTTTCACACCCCAGTTGCAGCGCTGTAAAGTGTGAGTGTAGCCAAGCCCTTAGACAATGTATCAGACATTCATGCAGAGAAGTTCAGTGAGATGAAGTGGAGGTTGTTTATGTCATTACTGATTGAATCTGCTACTGGGATCACATTTAAAATTGAAAGTGTATTTAAAATGGAGTTATCTCAACCAAAACAATTATCAAATCCCTGGAGAATATGGACACAGAAAAACAGTGGCAAGCTTCCAGCACGCAATTGCAGGCATTCAAAATAAACTGCCACAAAGCAGCAGAAAGTACATACAAGCAAGAGAGCACTCAGGGCTCAGCCCTGCAGTTCTTGAAGATGCAAAATTCCTACTGATTTTCTATGAGAGTTAGAAACACATATTTTCAGAGTTGGGCTTTAAGATGTGCATCCTGTGATGTGTATTCCAGTTACTCAGCAAATGAGGCCAAAAGATAAATATTGTCCATACAAGATAACGCTAAACAATTTCAGAATTTGGAAAAGACTGATGTATCAAGTATCAGAGGGGTAGCCATGTTAGTCTGGATCTGTAAAAGCAGCAAAGAGTCCTGTGGCACCTTATAGACTAACAGAAGTTTTGGAGCATGAGCTTTCATGGGTGAATACCCACTTCATCGGATGCATCATGCATCCGACGAACTGGGTATTCACCCACAAAAGCTCATGCTCCAAAACTTCTGTTAGTCTATAAAAGGTGCCACAGGACTCTTTTCTGCTTTTAGTGATGTATCAGCTGTTCTTGAACCAGATTCTGCAGTGCAAACCAGTTGCATTACTTCACACCACCACCATAAGACAGTCCAAAAACCATTGTACCACTAGAATGGGAGGGAGTGTCCCCCAATCAAAAAGAGGACCTTCCAAACTGTAGAGCCGGCTTTAGGGCTCTTTCAATTACCCTCTTCCTGCTGCCAGCATTGTGGCGGAAGACCGTGTTACTGGGATGTTCCCATGCTACGCTGAGCTTCAGCTCTGGTTTTAATCCCATGTGGCCATTTGCATCTGTTATAATTTAGAGCAAACTCTGGATGCTCTAACTCCACACCAGGAGAGTGGTCCTAAACAGAGAATCACGTTCAGGGGAGTTCAAAGGTGCATTTCTAGACCTCTTTTGTACACACGCCCCATCTGTATTCTGTGCATATCAGATGCGCTCTGTAATCTGGCCCATTGTTCTGATTACTCTCATTTCAGAAACAGTCAGTCCCAAAAAGTGATTGATCATTTGTCCTAAAGATAACAGCCAATGAGGTGAATACAAATACATCTATGTACAATAGATAGCCTCTGTCCCATACACCAGCCTTCAGTATGAGAAATCACATAGCTAACTATCTTCCATCTCAAACTGAAGTTGGATTATACAATGAGCCAGATGATTGAATGAACATTTATGGTTATACTTGCTAAAATATGGTAAATCAAATCATGATACCCCATGGCATAAATTGATCACAAAGGAATCTCACCTTCCTATGTCATTAAAGGCAGCAAAACTGTTTAGTGCCTTATAGTACTGGGTGAGGAGTGGGTTCTATTTCCTCTGAAGAATCAGATATCAGTTACTGCCAAAGGCAGGATACTGGAACTGATGCAACAATAGCGTGAACTGGTATGGCAAATCCTACACCTTTTATATTGTCTCAGGCTATACTAACCTGCTAGCTTGCTTCACACAAGAACTACAGATGTGACTTTTTTCTTTCTTATTTTATGAATCAGGTGATTAGATAGACAGAGGCCTTTGGACATTGTAAATATAATGAAATAAGTACAAGGTAACAAAAGTCTTTGAATATAAAACAAAGACAAACCTATGCTTCAATGAGGGTTCCCATGAACCCTACTTCCTTGGGATTCAGGTATTAGGCAGGTATGCACTCACACACACATTCAGTGGTTCAATCTAGCAGTAAACAGTAAACCGGGGCGCAAATCTCACTTCATCCTCAGAAAACACTGAATGCAGCAGAACTAGCATGGCCCTCCTTATAGGAGAAGGAATAGGTTATGGGGAGCCAACATACACGCTTTTCAGGGACATTCCAGTGAGAACGTTTTGGGCCTGGACAGACTCGAGGATGGTTAGGATTGGTGGATCAACCAGTCAAACTCCCAATGGAGTCAAAGGCAAAGCAGCTAAAGAGCAGTTTCTCTTATTGGTTAGCACAGGGATCAGCAACCTTTGGTATGCGGCCCATCAGGAAAAGCAGCTGGCGGGCCAGGACGGTTTATTTACCTGCAGCATCTGCAGGTACGGCTGATCGCAGCTCCTACTGGCCGCAGTTCACCATTCCAGGCCAATGGGGTTGCGGGAAGCGGCGGCCAGCACATCCCTCGGCCCATGCCACCTCCCGTAGCCCCCAATGGCCTGGAACGGCAAACCGCAGCCAGTGGGAGCTGTGATTAGCCGAACCTGAGGACGCTGCAAATAAACAAACCACCCTGAGCCGCCACCGGATTTCCCTGACAGACCGTGTGCCAAAGGATGCCAATCCCTGGGTTAGCAGCTAATAATAATAAATAATAATAATAATAATAATAATGTAATATTGTAATGCCCAGGGATGAGCCAAGATCAGGGCCCCCTGGTGCTAGATGTTGTACAAACACAGAATAGAAGACAATCCCTGCCCCAAAGATCTTACAGTGAAAATAGACAAGACAGACACCGGATAGGGTGAAAGGATATAAAACACAAGCAGAGTGAACAGTGGATGAAGACATTTTTTTGCCTCCCTGACTTCAAGGCCTCTTCCAAATACCCATGACCTTAGTGTGGGGATTTGCCCCACCACAGACTTTTTTTTCTCTTCTCAAGCTTCTCAAGAAAAGTAAACTGACAACTATTACCAACTCAGTGAATGAATTTTTCCTTTCCACATTTAAAAAAATGACATGTGCTTACTACAGTGCAAGTTTCTAGAATAATTCTGCATGTAGCTTGTGAAATGACTTTACTTTCATTAGACAAGACAAATTATCCAAAGCCTCAGGAAATATTAATTTTGTGAGAATGTGGAAGACTGCAGTGTAATTGGCAGGGTACAATATATGCTTAGCAGATATCCCCTGCCTGGGGCAGGTAATGACCCAGCTATTATCTAGTCTGTGATTCAAAAGGAATTGTACACTTCACACACACACACACACACACACCAAACACCTACTGATATACATTTTATTATTAAACAATTCTCATTTGAAAACTGCAAGGGACTGAGAACCCAGTATTAACTTATGAGAGTAGTATGGATTCATTAATTGCAAAGAACACACACACACACACACAACACTCTATTTGAGGAGTGGGGCTATGACAGTAATTGCTGAATTGAATATTTCTAAAAAGCCCCTTTGTTCTTATTGGTATCAAAGCATATTGTTGAACTGTGCTGTACTGTCAGCAACATGAATATTAGGAGTGAAGATCCATGCTTGTAAGAGATCAAAAGCAGTGATGAAGGATTCTATAATTATGAATAATTGCTTCCCAAGTGACCATTTTCCATAAAGATTTCTTATAATGAAGTGTTCAAGAAAGATTACTGGCTGAACTGGATATTTTCACAGTTGGAACATGAATTCATTGAAGACTGTTCACACAGTCTTATCATAGTTGGAAAATAACATTAATTAAAAGATACTGGCTATAGAAAATCTGGGTATTGTTATTATCATTATTTACAAGTTTTAATGCAGTGTGTAATATTAATTGTTCTCTTTAAAATAATTTAATTCACAGGATAGAGAGTTGGCTAAACTAGTTTCAAGTACAGTAATGTTTGTCTTGGTTTCTCTAACACTGTTACCAATTTCTTTACCCAAGTAAAATACAAGGATCACATGGCCATGGGCTAGCTTGGTCAGAAGAAAAGGGAGGTGGCAATAAACCTTGTAACTGACAATGTAATCTCTAGGCCTAACTTTCCACTGATTTATACTAGTGTACATTAAGAATGGCTCCAGTGAAGTCAATGGAGCTACAGCAGTGTAAAACCAGTGACAGCAGAATCAGAGCCTATTTACATTTATTTGCGCCTATTTTATAAACAATTAATAGCCGATGTATATCTCACTCCAACGTTAAAGTCATTGTTAAGTTTGACCCAGAGATTTCCCTGGAAGCTGCAGGATAGACTTTAGCCCAATAGACAAAATAAAAACCATGACACTATAGTCTCACAGAAATCAATCTCTTTAGGGTAGAAACATTCTCTTAGCTGTCTGTAAAGTGCCTGTTAGGATGCTATGAAAACTAATAAACAGCCAAGTAGTAATAAGAATAATGCTTTCAAAGAAAGTCAGCACTTATGGATTGATCCTGCTCTAATGAAGTCAGTGGAGTTTTGCCATACTCTTCAATGGGAGCTGGTTCAAGCCGACAGTGCGTTTTATACTATGCTCACATGTAATTTTCTCTAAACATACGGTTCTAGCTTTTATTTTAAAATACAAAAATAACCAGTTATGCAGTTTTCATACATTTTAAAAAGTACAATAACTACATTATATCCCTTTAATCTGTCCTGTTTGTTTATTTAAAAAAGTAGAATGTTTACTATACTAAAGTATGTCAGTGCACTCCTCACGTGGTGATGCTTACTAACTAAGGGCTGGTCTGCACTACAAAGTTAGGTCAGCTTAACTACCTAGCTCAAGGCTAGGAAAAAATTCACTCCCTGTGCAATGTAATTAAGCTGACCGAAGCCCCGGTGTAGACACCGCTAGGTCGATGGAAGAATTCTTCCACCAACCTAGCTAGCGCCTCTCGGAGACTGTCGTAAATGGAAGACCCCCTTCCATTGCTGTAGTAAGTGTCTACACAACAGCACTTTAAGCAGCACAGTTCCAGAACTGCAGCTGTGCAGCTCTAACATTGCTAGTGTAGATATACCCTAAGAACCACTATCCCTTTATATTAATCCAGGTATTCTCCACAATACAGC